>NC_139606.1:20784969-21984969 GCF_964270895.1 Podarcis filfolensis
ATGAGGAATGCCCTCTTCAGCTTACTATGTGTGCTAAGTCAGAACCCCAAGGCTACTGAGAAGCCTCTCTTGATTCTCTTCTCTTTTAGACTTGCCCGGACCCAGACCTTCTGGAAGCAGTGAAAGCCCATGACTATTGAGCTGCTCATCAAAGTGTCGGCCTCGCAACTGGTGTTTGTGTATGTAAACCATTTCAAATGGGTGAAAAGGACGGGCTGCCTCCTACCCGACGGAGTCACAGACTCTTCACTGACCCTAGCCAGAGCATCCTGTGAGCAGAATCCCATAAACAAAATGGAGAAACCATGATGGGATGGAGTTGATAGGGCTATTCTTGAAATTCTTTGGTTCCTCTGCCAAAGGTTTAGCTTCCAATAATGAGAATCGTTTTCCAAAGATGGGAGTCATCTCTGACAGACTTAGAACACACTTGTAAAATCCCTTTATAATGAACCCAAAAAGTGTCCCAGGAAAAGAGAATGAAAAGAATATGATTCAAAGAAAACAAAACAGAACAAACCTCCTTTCATAAATTAACAAGGTAAGGGGAAAAAAATACAGAAGCTAGCAGAGTGAACTGTTTAATTAAAGGATACATATACACAACTTTTCTACTGACATTGCAAAACAAGTTTGTTCTGAGAAAAGAAAGAAGGGAACAAGAAAGGGTGGGAATCCTATTAGTCTCATCTCTGATATGTACAGTGTGTTCTAATGGCTAAATATAAAACCAAATAAATTATTAGGCCCAAATATTTTGCTTTCAGAAATTTCAGAATTTTCAAACTTAGGAATATTTGCATGAGGCCTTCCTGCGAGGTTGCCCAGAGAAGGCTCCTGCACTTTCAACAGCTGAGCAGCAAGAGAGTGCTCATTCTTGAAATACTACCTCTAATGAACTTTGCCTATTTAAGTAGTACTGGCAGAGTAAAAACAGTGGGACACCAGCCTGCTTCAGAACAAGGATCTGACAACCTCAGTTTAAGCTGAAGATTGCCTGAAACAATGGTGGGCCTTGGATTGAACCAAAAATAAAATATTCAACAATTAAAATAGAAATATAAAAATAATGATTCTACAAACCAGAAAATACTAACACGGTTGACGGAAAAAAGGGAAACTATGTTGACAAGTACAGTGCTTGACCCTTGACTGGTTAGAGGACTATTTAGGGCACAAAAGAAACTTAATGTTTAACTTTGTAGACAGATCAATTTTATTCACTGATGATGCCTTTGTTTAGTTTTATGGAGAATGCACATTCCAACCCAACACGTACGCTTCTGCCTACTTTCCTCCTGTTACTTGCCTAATTAAAATTTATTTATAGTTCACATTCTTTAGCTGGGTTCTTAGGCTGACTTTTTCATCACATGCTACTTCTTGTTCCATTGGGTTCTCATCTTCCATTGAAGCAATTTTCAAAACGTTTTGCTCAATGTAGCCCTGTTCCATCTGAAGCCTCTGTAAAGGCTTCCATTAAAAAATACTGGATTATGACCTATGACCTAAAAGAAAACTGGTTTCAATGAAAGGACACTAAAATGTCACAAAGAATTAATTTATTGGCTTTTGAAAAGCATTAGACTAACCCACAAATTATTCCGTTTTCATTTACAAATGCCAAATTCAAACAAATAGCTTTCTGATGTTCCAAGAGCAATGATTGCTGCTGGCTTTAAATATGGCGTGGTAAAAGTTTGCACTACCTTTCTTTCTCTTTGTCCGTTCAAGATTGCAAGCGCTTCTGTACATTTTCCTTGATCTGTTGCATGGTCAGTTGCCCAGCGCTGATCTGCTGATCAATGAAATATTGCAGATCCTCCCATTTCCTGGAGCTTTGTTCGACACCTTGCTGAATCAGTTCACGTGTTATTTCCAGTTTCTTTCTCATATCTTCCTCGCTGAGCTGGCTCATCTGATAAATGGTTGGCAAGTCAAATGGTTTTGGGATGTCTATCCTGAGCTCTCCTGGGCGGACGACGATATAGGGCCTCAGTGTGTCAGCTGTCGCTTGTTCAAACTGATCCAGAAGCTGTTGGAGGTACCGGAGGAATGCAGTATAGTTTTCTATTGTCAGGTCTATCAGGGTCTTAGTGTTAGCCATAAGCCTTGCACAGGAATCAGACAGGTGCTCGTATGCCTCATTTACCTTTGCCTTGACTTTTTGGTTTTGTTCTGCAGCACTCTTCTTAGCAGCTTCCGACCAGTATAGAATCTTGTCATGAGCCGACTTGGAGAATTCAGTTTCATAGTTCTCCAAAAAATCTTTCACTTGATCTGCCAGGTGTGCAACCATGTCAGAAGCCCCACTGATCCATTTGGCATGCCATTCTACCACATCATTGATCAGACCCTTCAGCCAAGCCAACACCTTCTCTTCCACTTCGTAATATTTAACAGACCACCCAACAACGCTTGGGTCAAAATATTCCTCCCGCAGGGCTTTGATGCTTTGCAGCAAACGCTCTATCTCCACGGAACTAACCTGCAAAGTCTGCTGGATAAACTTTCCAACCTGCTGAGCGAAGTATCCTATATTGCTTGCTAACTCATTGAGTCCTTGCCGGATCTTGACCAAGAGTTGTCTTGCCTGGGCTTTTAAATGTTCATAGTTTTGGGCTTTCAAATTTGCAATCAGATCTTCTGCTGCTTTGAAAACTTGCTGAGCGACTTCCTTGAGCTCTCTTAGATATTGTGTGAAGTCAATCTTTTCAAGGGCAAGAAATAGGTTACTGACTCTATTTCTAACATGTGTTAGAAAGACCTTAATTTCATCAAGTATGTCACGAACTTTGAGGGTCTGGCCGGAAATTGGAATTTTAACCTCCAGTTCATTCGCATATGCATTCAGGTCATCAAAATATTCCTGCATTTTTGTGATGCAGAGCTCTGCAGTGTTTGCTAACTTCTCAGTGGCCATCACATAAAGTTCTTCACCAGTGTGCTCTCCGTCTACTCCTGGCACCTGGAATTTTGTTACCTTCAAGAATTCTATGGCAGAATCAATAAGACGCTTCACCCTTTTATGGTATTCTGCGATTATATTCATGGTGGCTTCAAAAAACTGGGCTCTGATTTGGTCATAGTCCATCTGGTTGGCTTGATCTGCAGCTTGGTGGTACATCTTCTTGGCTTTCTTCCTCAAGATTTCATATTCCCCAGTGACCTGGTTAGTTATGCCATGCAGCCTCTGTTCCAGTTCGTTGATAGTGTTTAAAGTAGCTCTGTAAGACATGTCAGCATTATGTTTCAGGTTGTCCTTCAGCTTCAAGGTGGCAGTGTTGATCTCAATACCCATATGCTCATGGTGGTACTTGTTAACACAGTTGTACAAAGCACCGGCTATTTTAGGCACCTTCTCTTTTAAGCCTTCAAGTAGGTCTATGGCAGCATCCTCTTTCCAGTTGGCTTTGACTTGAATCAGTTCAGGATTTCGGAATGATATCTCGCTTTTAAAGACATCGACGACTTCCTGAGGGTTAGACTGCAAATACAAAACACATTTTTAGGAACTGTCACTCACCCACTACTTTGCCAAGAAAAGCCCAAGACATGTCTTCCACTAATAGACTTATTTTGCACCAATGTTTATCATATCCGTGGTTATGGCTTGTGCCTGTTTGCCTGCCCTTCCTAAATTATTACTTTTTTTTCCTTCAACATTTTTATTAATTTTCCAAAGATTTTTAAAACACAAACACACAAACAAACACACCAACATACATCCTATTTAAATCTTGGTAACATTATTTAGTGACTTCCTCAAATCCCCTTGGTTGAATTTCATTATATATCATTCCAAACTCAATTTTCTCAGAAAATTTAACTTAGTCACTTGACATCTTTCATTCTTTCAGATTTGTCTTTAAACATCTTAAATTCTATCCTAGCATACTTAAATCCTAAGCCTATCTAAATTATTAAATAATTTTAGTCAACCCAAGGACACTAAAATATGGGAAATAAAAAGTAACATGAAACAAAAAATTGGCAGAATATGACCCGGTGCATAGATATAGCTTCTTTTTGCAGTAATCATATATAATTTAAAAATCCAATGGCCAATTATCAGGGATGATGGGAGTTGAAGTCCAAAACTTTGGGGTGGGGCAACATGTAGGAGAAGCCTGCATTAGGCTAACATCTACAAATAAGTTAAAAGTGGCATTAGAAAAACACATCTTAGTCTTCTCCTCATGGTACTGCTAGAAGTCTGGCGATATATTCAGAGACAGACCCCAAATGGAAAGACAGATCCCTTTGTCACAGAGCAGCCTGTTCTCACCACACCTCTGTTCCTGGTGTGAACCAGTCCAAATCAGTTAACAGGGACCTCACAACACAAGACTGTCACAATAAAACTTGACTTCCGCCTCTTCTGCCTTCAAACCCATCTATCATAAAGTAGTAAGTTCATGATCCTTTAAGCAAGAGCACACGGCCTAATTCTGGCCATGCTTACCAGAGTTCGGTAGAAAACCTCGCCCTTGAAAGTATCCGTATCCAGACTGATGAGAGAGCCAAGGGTTCCAGCTGAAGATGAAGATATTGAGGTAGCAACTCTTGCGGTCTGTTCATGGAAATGCACTTGAACATCAGTGAAGGTTGGGCTGGTGACATCCAGAGATATCGTGTAGTCAGTGGTTCTAAAGCAGGCAGAATCAATCAGAGAAAAGGTAATTATGAATTGTTATTAATTTAAAAATACAGTTGATTTTAAATGAATGTATATCTCAGAAGGCTTAGAATTATAGAATTGTAGAGTGGGAAGGGAATCTGAGGATCCCATCCAGGGCTTTTTAAAAACAACAACAACTGGAGCTCAGCTCTGGCACCTCTCAGGTGGGTGTCATTGCCAAGTTCATGGTGAGCTCCAGCATCTCTTTTCTAGAAAAATAGCACTGGGCTCATCTAATCCAACTCCCTGCAGGAATTATTATTATTATTATTATTATTATTATTATTATTATTATTATTACTATTACTATTACTATTACTACTACTATTTATACCTCGTCCTTCCCAGCCAAGGCCGGGCTCAGGGCGGCTAACAAGCAATAATAAAAACATGTTGAATGAATACAACTTAAAAACAAGATTAAAATACAACAATTAAAATATTGAAACATTAAAATATTAAAAGGCAGCCTCATCACAGGAGGAAAAAGGAAAAAGAAAAAAGAAAGAGGGGGAGGGAATCAAATTGGCTCCAAGCCAAAGGCCAGGTGGAACAACTCTGTCTTACAGGCCCTGTGGAAAGAAATCAGATCCTGCAGGGCCCTGGTCTCATGAGGCAGAGCGTTCCACCAGGCCGGAGCCAGAGTTGAAAAGGCCCTGGCTCTGATTGAAGCTAATCTAACTTCCTTAGGGCCCGGGTTCTCTAGGGTGTGGCTATTTATGGACCTTAAGGTCCTCCGTGGGGCATACCGGGAGAGGCGGTCCCGTAGGTACGAGGGTCCTAGGCCATATGCAGCTGTCCCATACAGGGATTGAACCTGCAACCTTGCCATGATCCAGGCCATGTTCTTACCAACTGAGCTATCCAGGGACTCATTTGTTTATTATAAATATTTGTCCCCTGCCCTTCACAAAAACTCAAACGCACAGTTAGAAGCACCATATTGACTTTGCTGGTGTGATTGTAAACTCCCCCCTCTTCCTCCCAGCAAGCAGCCGGAGACCCAGCTGCCAGGAAACTAGTGAAGAGATTCTGCCCCACTTTGGAATAAAGTCTCATATCTGGTGATGGAATCCACAAAAAGACCTTGCGTGATAGGCAATTTTGTCAAACACAGAGTAAACCCACTGAATAAGACTGAATACAACTTGGGTTGCATTATCGACAACTATATGAAACACATAAAGAAGATAGCAAGAAAGGATTCAGTTATACAAGATCTCGGTTTCAAACGGAAGCGATCGAAAGGAAAGTGAAATTACTGAAGACCGCATACAGCATATTATTAGAATGGGAGACGAAAGATGAAGAGGTAAAATCAGTTATGATTAAATGGGCTCAAGATGTAGGGCACAGCATTATGATGGAAGATTGGGAAAAATTATGGAAAACTGATTTAAAGTTTACAGATTGTTCCCTATTGAAGGAGAATTACATGAAGATGATGTATAGATGGTACACAACACCAGTGCAGTTAGGGAAAATGTGCAAAACTAGTTCAAATATATGTTGGAAGTGTAAGGAAAAGGAAGGGACATTTTATCATATGTGGTGGGATTGTAAGGTAATTAAAAAATTTTGGGATATGATATACAATGAATTGAAGAAAATGTTCCATTTAACATTTGTTTAAAAACCTAAGGCATTTTTGTTGGGGATTGTAGGGAAAGACCTGCCAAAAAAGTTGAAAAACATCTTCATGTATGCGACAACAGCTGTGAGAGCTCTGGTAGCACAAGGATGGAAGACTGAAGAAACCCCAACTAAAGAATCATGGCAAGAAAAATTGACGGACTATGCAGAACTGGCAAAACTGACATATAAGCTACGGGACAAGGATAACTGTGACTTTAAGGATGAATGGGAACTCTTTACAAAGTATCTGAAGACGCAACAAAGCGAACTGGACTCCTTGGCAGAAAACAGCAGTCTCGGAGAACATGCAGAAAACAGCAGTCTCAGAGAAACCAAAGACTGGAACTGAGGGAAGCCGGGGGGTGGGGCGGGGGGGGGGGGTGGGAGGAGGGGAGGGAGGAAAAATGGGGCGGGGGAACAAGGATGACATGTTTTTGGATAATATGTCTTGTTTTAATTTTGAATAAAAAAACTTAAAAAAAGAAGACTGAATATGACTTAGTTGACTATCACCTCCCGTTTTCAAATCTCAAAGTAGAGCAGATGGCACCTTCAGACATGTTTCCTTGGATGGCCTTCCCTCCCTTCTCCCATTTTGGGGGGAGAGAGGGTTGTTAGGAGCACACTAAGTGAAAGGACAACATTTAGCACACATTTTATAATGGCCATAGCTCATTGAATTGGGATTCCCTATAGAGTGTGCCGTTTAGGTTGACAAAAACAAGTCCTTACCCATTTTCTAGTACAGTGAGACGCTCTTTATATTCTGCACTCAGGTCACGATGCACAAAGTTGCTGTTTCCTTCGATGTTGTTACCTTTGTAGATCCACACACCTATGAAGCAAAGGTTCCACACAGGTGAAATTATAGCTAATGTAAATGGAGCCTGCATTGAAAGTCTAGGGCTGAGATGATGTGTACTCAACATCTCACTTTTCCATTAAATAATAAATGGCTGCACTGAATGCAGAAGTTTTTGTCATTGGTTTCTACATTTTACAGGATCTGCTGCAACTATTATAGAGAGCTGGTCTACTGCACAGACCCATCTGTAAACTAGGGGCTCATCTATAGGTGTTGTTTAATGGGGATAGAAAGCTTCCCGTTCCTCTACCTGTTGTCCATATGAGGTGCTCCTCAGAATCATGGCATTCCCACACTTTTTCCTCTCCATGGAGGATCCTTTTTGGAGTATCTCCATACCAGAGATACTCCAAAAAGGAGAGGGCATAAGAAAATGTGTTTTGAGGAAGGGGAAAGTGCAAAAGGCAGTGACTCGGAGGAGAACAATGGATATTCCTGGTTCAAATGTCCCTCTATGAGTCAAAATCTTCCTCTAGCCTTAAACTACCTAGTTGACCTTTCATATTTGGTCCCTGGCCACCTCCAACAGCAATATGTGATTACATAATAATGTTAGTCTGCCTTATGGGACAGCTGAAAATATTACTGAAAATATTGGTGAAACTCTTTTAAAAATTGAAGTATAATTCCTATTACTTCAGATACTGCCTGAAGTATCAGATTCCTAGCACACTCTTTCATTTTCCTTCCACAATGTAGCTTTTTTATTTCATTCTTTTGGTATAGTATGTACCTTTTGACTGAGGTACAGTGGTTTTGATATGAAGATAAGTAAATGGGAAGAAGTTTATGAAAGGAAAGTGGCCTGACTACTAAAAGCTGCCTGTGTTCCCTGAAAAGCTTCGGGCAGCAACTTCTGAACAGTATGAAAGGAGGGGTGAGGGGTGCTGGGGGGGGGAATCACCCAAAATTTAGTGAAGGCATCTTCCATTCACAGGTTGTTGTTGTTGTTGTTTTGAGGGAATGCAGGTGGCTGGAGAGGATGGGACACACTTCCCTTGCAAAAACTTCCCTCAGGATCCAAGACACCTAAAACTTATATAAATATATATATAAAATATCTTACCTTTCAGATCATAGGCCAGGAACTGCAGTGGTGAATATGCAGTAAAATCAATGGAATGGTTGAAAGAGTCTTTATTGTTCTTGAAATCTGTTTTCCAGGTGGTACTGTACAATGGTGAAGCAGCTTTGAAAGAAACACCTAAAGCTCCAAAAGTGGGGATGTAGATTCCAGCAGGGAAGGAGATTTTAATGGCTGGGATTTCAATCTGCTGTTCAGGAATAGTAATCGTAGGCAACTCAAAGTCAGCTATCTTCTTGGCTGCAGCGCTGAAGTCCACAAAGATTTTACCCAGAGCAAGAGTCTTTGGAAGAGTATATTCAGATACAGTTAATAGCTTCTCAGGTATAGTCACCTCAAAGTAGGGAATTTTATATTCTTTCAAGCTGGTCACTACATCGTACTGAGGAAACTGAATTTTTGGAAGTGATGGAAATCCAATGTGAAATGGCGTGGTGGTCAGTCTTTGGGGGATTTTGATATCCCGTAAATTAATTTCAGGAATTGTGAATGTAAATCCATCCGTCAGCTGGTTGACATTTATGGGGATAAAGTACCCATCTTCATTTTTTGTGTATACGAAGGATGTTGACAAATTTAAGTACTGCCTTTCTTGAAGACTAGTGGTGTCATCTAATTTCAAGATCTGCCATAAGCTCTTGTCATAAACTGGCAGCACAAGGCCTCTGAGGAAAGCTACATGACCTCCCAAAGAACTGGACAGGTCAAAATGAGCTTCTGTGTTGTCATTTGATAACTGCAAGTGATGTCCAAGGAAGAGGGAGAGGGTTTGGCCTTCAATCTTCCACTCAATCTTCTGATTCTCACTGTTGGTGGCAATGGAAAAGTCTTGATTAACTGAAGTCTCACCGAAGAAATTATTTGGTTGGCTAGCTTGTACCTGAAGATGCACTGACATACTTCCAGGCTCTACTTCTAAAGTCACTTTGCAGTTCTGATGTCCTTCAGTTCTTACAATTGGATAATATTTCAAATGATTTTCTCCATTGTGGTCCCATAATGCATAAAGACGACGAGTGGATGCTTCAATGGCAACATTTTCTTTTGTGTCAAACTTCCAAATTCCATCAATGTCAGAGGTGGTCTCAAATTTGACTGAGGAACGAGCACCTTTAGCATTTAGGTAGGCATCTGCTTCATGAACCAACTTTCCAGAAAATGGTCTTCTCTTGTGAAGCTCTCCGTTGATGAAAGCATTGGTTGAAGTATCTACAGATATATAAGATACAATGCTTTCCAAGGTGGCCTTGTGGACAACTGCTCCTTCAGCAGTGGCACCACGAGTGTCAAGAGCGTAGTTTAGATTAATAGCTGAGGAAATGACTGGCTTTGATTTAGCATTTCCCTTAAGCTCCTGCCTAAAATTCATGTTCAAGCCTGGCATGCTGCTTTTTGCTGTGGTAATCACTGAAGCTTCTATATTTCTCCTGGTGAGACTGATGGTGCTGTCGTGGTTTCCCACTATGAATTTGTTGTTCAGGGATAATGCAGTTGCTAGCTTCAACCCTCTTTTCCTTGTGAGGCTGGTTGTTCCGTCCAATTTATATTGCAGGGCATCAATCACAGAAGTGGAGGACGAACTCAAGCGAGCAATAATATCAGATTGGTTAAAAAGGCCAGCATTTGTGTTCAGGGTAATCACACTAGATTTGAATGAAAATTCATAGGTAATATTTCCCATGGCTGGAATGTAGATTCTGTTTAAAGGCGAGTGTGCTCGATAGCTGGGAAGCTTAAGAGTCTGCAGACCTTGGGGAACATGAAGGACTGGCAACTCCAATGATGGAAGGACCAATGTATAGGATGGCACTGAAAACCCAACAAGTGGGACAGTGAAACTTGGAGTGCTCATTTCCTTAGGGATCACATAGCCAAAAGCTGGGAGCTCAGCAGTAAAAGGAGATACCTCAATGTTGACCACTGGAACAGTGTACCCTGGAATCCTGAATGTCTGTGGGACTTTGTTAACTGAAGTATCTATTTTGTACTTGTCAAACTTGGTCTTGGCTTGGTTATAGGACTCGGTCAGGAATGCTAAGGTGTTGTCTCTACCTTTCTCAAAGTGCCTGTTGAAGGTTGCAATGTACTGATTCAGGGCTTGATGTACTCCATCCAAAGGAATTTGAAACGAGTGCATATTTTTGTTCTTCTTGTACTGAGCTTTCAGGTTTAAATCAAATGATTGCTTTGTAGTCTTCAGTAAATTCTTCAGCCCTGAGTCTTCCCACAGAGAGTATCCTTGCATGGGGGGTGTCTTGATGCCCATGATAGATTGTTCAGGAAACGAGAGGGGATTTTTTAGGAACTCCAAGTTAGCATCACCATTCATGGACACAGAAGCTTCAATACTTTCTTCGTTGTTACCAGCAGACATGTTATGGACATATCTGTATTGATTAAATCTGCCCTCAGCTGCCCAGCTGACTTGTTGAGTGGAGGGACTCAGTGCCAGTATATAATTATTCACGAGCTCAATTTTGCCAACGATTTTCATTGGGAAACTAACTTTTACATTCATGTTATTATTTGTTGATGTGCTCAGTTCAAAGGGCTGCACCAAGAAGTTCACATCATTATTTATAGTCCCAGATATGCGTCCGTTCAGCTTAGCATTGTGTGTGCCCCTCAGTTCTGTTTTGAGCTCTGCAAGATTCCCTGTGCCTTGTACATTTAAGTCACTACGTCCCAGCTGTGGAGATTCTACTACAGATTGAACTTCAAGCCTTGCAGAACTTGGTAGATTATATTCATATGCCAGTCTTTGGTTGACTCTCAAGTACTTATCATTGATCTTGTTTTGTGCTACGAATGAAGCTATAGATCCCCCTAAACCGAAGCTGACACTTGATTCATGGGTTCCTTCACCAGAGTAATCAAAGGCTGTCCATTTCCAGTCTCCTCTGCCAATGGAAGTAGCTGATATGCGTCCTGCTTCTAGTGCTGTTTTTATTTCATTACTTAATTCTGCTTGGCTGCTGAAATTTGGAATATATAGCCTGTGTCTGTAGGTTGTCCTGCTCTCTAAGGAAATCTTCTTCTGGAGGCTGCCTGTTAATTGATTGTACAGATCTATAGAGTTACGCTCAGTATGGAATTTTGCTGTAGTTTCTGCATTTCCCCGAACAGAAGTCCCCAAAAATGTTATTTCACCTGCATGAATAGCATCAATGTACATGTGGGAGAACTTCAGGTTGTCCCTTAGGATTAACTGCTGCATCTCGGGAGCTGAGAGACTTGTATCTGCAGTCATTTCAAAAGCAAGGCAGTTGATTTTGGATGTTGCTACTGCTGAAATAGACCCCAAAAATTCTGGGCTGTGGGCAAAAGCTGTTGTGTTCTTAAAAGCACCACTAGTAGTCAATGTGAAGAAGGGAGAGGTTACTTTGAAAGCACCAGACAATGTTCCAAATGTAGGGACCATCACAGAGTGTGGAATGCGGGGCAGCTGGAATTCTGGAATTTGGATCTCTGGGAACTGGAATTCATTCAAATTTAGTTTTGGGATCAGTAATTCAGGTATTTGGAGCTCAGGGAAATTCATTTCTGGGAAAGAATAGTCAGAAAAATACATATCTTTCATCTTTATATTTTGGAAATACACATCAGCAGTTGGCAGCTGAAAGTCACTCGACATGATCTGGTCAATCGTCTTCACAATCTTCAGCTTGATGTCATTCAAATCAATTGTATAAGATGGCACCTTGAATGTATTTAGAATGGTGAACTCAGGAGTAGTAAATCTGACTGGAATTCTGATTTCTTTCAATTTCTTGAGGTTTACCTGATAAGATGGGACACGCAGGTCAGTTAGTGGAATAAGGAAATCTGGAGTTTGAAAGGTGGCTTCCCGCAAGACCCGGAGACTGACTTCAAAAGCTGGTATGTTGATTATGCCTGCTCTGATCTCAGGAACTTTGAAACCAGTTTCAACAAAGTGGTTGAAACTGTCAGCCATAGTTTTTACATTGTATTGCTCAGCTAAAAGGGTAATCTTCTTTGAGACAGTTTTCCATTGATCATCTAGGAAGGTGATTATGGTGCTGTAGAGCTGGCTGACCTTCTCAAGGTATCCCCGGATTTCTAATGGGATATCCATTTGATAAATTCTCGCACGTGCATCTTCCAGGTACTCACAAGCTTTACTTTTCAGTTCACTTAATGCTGTTGAGCTTAGGAGATCACTAAGCCAGTTAACGATGATGGCAAGTCTAGTGTCTTTTAGTTTCTGTATGTTCTGAGAAACCACAGCAGCGACATCTTTGATGTATTGTTTTGTAGCTTCCATTTTCTGAGGTAGCTCCAAGGCTTTGATTTCATCATTGATTTTCTGTGTTGTTTCCCGGATTTTATTGTTTGTTTCATCTACAAATTTGTTGTAATCAAATGACTTCAGCTTCTTGATAACAAAATCAAGAAAGTTGTTGACTTCATCCACCAGATTTGTGTAATCAAATGATTGGAGCTGCCTAACAGCATCATCAATGAATTTCAGTACTTGGTTGAAGAATGATTTTATGTCAATTTTTTTCAGAGACAGGGTTAATTTCTGGATTGTTTCTCCAATTTTCTGTTGATTATACAACTCAACTATTTTGTCCATTAGAAATTTGACCTGCTGATCAACTCTATAGTTCACAATAAGTTCATGCATTTTGTTCCGAAGTATATTGATCTTCTCAGTCACTTTGTAGTCCTCCATATAATTTAGAAGAAGATCTTTAATTTGCTCCAGAATTTGATTAAGTTTCTGAATGGGAAAGGACACGTTCAGCTTCTCTATAAGTGTTCTAATATCAATTGCCTCCACTTGCTGCTTCAAACTCTCTGCAATGCGTTGGGCATCTATATTCTGTATCTGTTTCTTCAGCTGATCTAGTTTTTCTTGCACTCGAGCTTTGATTTTGTACTCAGCATCCATATTTTGAACCCAAGCAGCAGCACTGCTTCCTATCTGGTTAAAGTCATACTGAGAGATGGCAGATTGCAGTTGATGAATTGTGTCAATCATTTTTTTACTGATTTCATATTGCCTGTCTATAACTTTCATTTTTTCAATAATCTGCTCAATAAGTTGCACAACAGCTGCCTTTAAGTCATAATTGCTCCTTATATACTTTTCAGTTTCAACCAGGAAAACCTGCAGTTTAGACAAAGCTGCCTGGAGATTAGTTTTGGCATTTTCCAAAGCAAGTTCAAGGTCATCCACTGTTATGCTGTAATCCTTTGCAAATGCATCCAGTTTCTCTTTCAGGTTGTTCACTTTGCTTTCCAGATCAAATGTCTTCACATAGTTATTAACCTGCTGGGGGATTTTATCTAATGCTGCCCTATATTTTCTCACAACCTGATCTATATTTACACCCTTCAGGTTCTTCTGAATAGATTTGAGTACAGCTAAGATGGACTGCCTCATTTGCTCATAGTAAGCTGGTAGCTTTTCCAAGAAGGGCAGATTGATGACATGCATGTTCTCATTCTTATCATACTTCACAGAAAGAGCAAGTCCAAACTCTTGTGTCTGGGCTACGTTTTCCCTTAAATCTAAAACATCAATTAAATTGACTCTCCCCCGGTTTGTGAATGGTATAGTTATAGGAAAGTCCAGTACAGAAAGATCTGCTAAGGTTTTTCCATCCAGCTCCACCCCAATAGTTTCTGCATCATTAAAAGCACTAAAATCTTGAGTGTACACATTATTGTTCAGCTGGCTCTTCATCTTCCATGTACTTCTTTGCTCAGATGGCGTAAAAAGAGCAGTGACCTTGTTCTCCAGTAATGTCTTGTATCTTTTCTCAGAATTGAAGTTGTGGCCAGTGGATCCCCGATAATCATGAGAAAGTGAGAAAGCAAGGGGTTCGACTTTTAGCAGGAATTTGCTGTACAGCTGTCCTGACTGCTCTCCCAAGATTGAGAGTCTCCCATCCCCATTTGTATGCATGTCAACGGTGACAGTAAATGGGGCTGCAACAGATCGTATTGCATTGGAAAAGGTTAGGGATTTTGAGTCACAGTTTGTGTTGATGACGACCGACGAAGAGAGACCTGCAACGTCCAAGTTAACTCTGTGGGTGAGAGCTGCACCTCGAATGCTTGCTACTGTGTCGGTCTTAACATGCGCCACCAGATCTGCATAGGTAAAGGTATAGGCATGCTTCACTTCATCGCCGCTGTAGGCACCTTTCACATTGCCATCCAGATTAACCTTCAGGGGCTCAAGTTGTAACCGTGCGTTGTTGTTTAGATCAGCACCGCCGAATTTCAAGTCATTGTTCACATTGGCTGTGAGAGAATAGGGTTGCAGCTGGAAGTCCAAGTGGTGTTTGTGGGACTTGCCCAGACTGATGGTGTGGTCTAAATTGGAAGCGTAAGTCAACGACAAGCCCACGATGTTCAGGTCATGAGTGTTTTCCAGCTTCATTCCTTTGTATGACCCGATCAAGCTGTTTGCAAACCTTAGTCCGCCTTTGTTCACCCTGAAGGTTAAGGTGTTCTTGCTGTCTGCATCCAAAATGCTGCCTTGATATACACTTGTCAGCACGATTTCTGTGGGAGCCACTCTTCCATCCAAATCAAATTTTGCATTGTGTTTCCCAAAGTGTCCTCCTGTATTGATCTTCACGGAAGCCCCAGCGACGCCAATCCGGGCATTCATTTCGTTCTCCAGTTTCAATGGATTAAACTGCAGGTTTGTTGTTGCAGTGCTTGCCAGGCCATCGAGGTTAACACCTAATGTAGACTTGTGCTCAGCTTTGAGTCTTTCACCTTTCCCAGACATGTGGCTAATCAGCTCGACACCTTGGCCGTTAACAGAGCTCGAAATCAGGGCATAGCATTGGTTTTCTGCGTAATTGGCTTGGTACTCGGAGCGAAGCGCAGCTCCCTTTCTGTCCACAGAGAAGTCAAACTTGTTGGCAACTGCAAAGCTTCTGTGGTTTCCAGCGGTCTCAGAGGAAAACTTCAGCTGGCTGTTTTCATACTTCAAGGAAGCCGTGTTAGTCAGAAGACCATTCTGTACATTTGAGATGGACTTGACTGTCCATGGGCCACCTGTAAACCTGGCAGTCATCTGGTTAGTAGCCTGAAGCAAGGAAGAGTCAAACTTCAGATTGGATTCTCCTGCCCAAACGAGTTGGTTCACATCAAAGGTGCTTGACAGTGTGCCTGTGGTTTTAGCAAAGGCTGAAGCGATATTCAGTTGTCCTTCCACGTTTCTGTTTTGAAGAAGCAAGTTGTTGCTAAATTCGGCATCTTCAGCATAAGACAGGGAAAACCGAGTACCCAGCGGGCTGGATGTTACCAGTGTGAGGGTCCTCCTGCCCACAGGAGTGGGTTCAAAACTGCCTGTTTCGCTAAATTTAAAATTTGAATTGAGGAGTTTGTGTTGCAGTGAACTTTCATAATTACAAGCCATGTTGTTCCCATCAAAACTTGCTTCTCCCTGACCTGGGGGTGGAGAGAGAAGAGAAAAGTACAATCAACTTTTTTAACAACAACAACAACTAAATAACTTGAGCTACTGTGCCTTGCTGGAATATACTGCACACCCTTCTACATTCATAGGTCCTGCAAGCCAAATTCAAGAAATATACACTACTGCATGTTTACCTAGAAGTTAAGTTCCACTTTGATGGAACTTACTTGGAAAGGTGTGTTGGATTGACTTGAATGGAACTTAAAGCCCACCATAGTTAAAAACAAACATTTGGATTTTAGCCTGCAATCCTATGAAGACTTACATTAAAAGTAAGGTTTATTGAGCTCAGTTGGGTATAGCTTACTTCTGTACTGACATGTTTTGGATTATTCCATTGAAGCCTTTAAGACACAGATGATATGTGGGGTTTGTCAATTTAGCAACCAGACTGTCATTCAGTTTGCATTTAAGGTTTAACTAGGTTGTGGCTGTAGACACCACCAATGGAAGCAACTGTAGAATTTACTGATGGAAGTAACTGTACAATTTACTTTCTCACCAAAGGTTTGTTTGGTTTTTTGGGGGCTTGGTTTGGTTTTTAGATAATGGAAGCTGGTGATACAGAAATGCTTGTGCCTTTCAAATGGAGTCTCTTTTGCACTTTCATGAAAAGATTTTAATGTAAAGGAAGGGGAAAGGCCACAACAACATACAGACAACATACAGTGTGGTACAATGGATAATGGGCTGGACTTGAATTCTGGATACCTAGGTCCAGCTTTCCCCTTTCTTACTGGCTACATTTGGACATACTACTAAAACAGATTTTAGCTTTACAGGAATGTGCCTTGGACTTGCAAACACTCCCTTCCCCTCGTGTGTCATGGCCTAAGGGTACTGAAAGCTTTTGTTTTCATTTTCACCTAATTACACTTTATGTTGTATGCAAACTGATTGGTTTAGGAAAATAAACCAAGTTCAGACTGTGGTTTCTTATCACAGCTTGTGGCCTTAAACCAGTGTTTCCCAAACTTTTGTCTCCAGCTCTTTTTGAACTACAATTCCCACCATCCCTAGCTAGCAACACTGGTGGTCAGGGATGATGGGAATTGTAGTAAAAAACAGCAGCAGCTGGAGATCCAAGTTTGGGATTACGGCCTTAAACCATAGTTCTAGGTAAAGGTAAAGGGACCCCTGACCATTAGGACCAGTCAAAGGCGACTCTGGGGTTGCGGCGCTCATCTCGCTTTACTGGCCGAGGGAGCCAGCGTACAGCTTCCGGGTCATGTGGCCAGCATGAAGAAGCTGCTTCTGACGAAACCAGAGCAGTGCACGGAAACGGCATTTACCTTCCCGCCGGAGTGGTACCTATTTATCTACTTGCACTTTGACATGCTTTCGAACTGCTAGGTTGGCAGGAGCAGAGACCGAGCAATGGGAGCTCACCCCGTCGCGGGGATTCGAACCACCGACCTTCTGATCGGCAAGCCCTAAGCTCAGTGGTTTAACCCACAGCGCCACCCGCGTCCCTAAACCATAGTTCTAGGTTTGCACATAACAAATCACAGTCAGTTGAAAACAGAAGCAAAAGTTTCTGATCTTTTTGCAGCTGGACAGAAGCTCCTGAGACCGAAACTCATCTATGGAACATTAAGCTGTGGTTTAGTATCAGAACTCAGCCATTAAGTAGCCTTGGGTGTGACATTATCTCTCAGCCTCAGTTCCCCAGCTGAATAACAGTGACCTGTTTCTCTCAACATTGTTCTAAAGGCAAACAGAAAGAAGACTGCGGACAACTTTGCAAAACAAAACTGCTACGTGACTATTGCATAGGATTTTTTTCTTCATAGTGTTGCATGTTTAGTATAACAAATTAGGTAGATTAATGCACATGGGAGAATATGATCAGGCTGCTGTAATTCCTTGCATGAACAGTCACAATATTGAGTAAGTCCCTGGTATCATACATTCACAAGGAGCCTTGTGAGCATGAGCTTTATCAAACTCAAGAGGAGGCTTGGCCAAATATGAGTTATTAATTTTCTCATATTAACTCTTGATGCACAGAGAAATGAGCCTGTGACATATTTCTAGTAAAAAGTATTGAACCGACGAGAAAACACAACACACGATTAATTATGTAATATGCTCATAATCTCCACCACCACTCTGGAACAGATTCTTACCTTGTACATTATATGAAAGTAGTTCCAAAACAGAGTCAGCTCTCACAAAGTAGTTTGTTCTTAGGCTGTAGACATCCTTTGTGGTGTTCGCCAAGGAGTAGGAACCTGACCAGTTGTAGTAATTGCTGTACATGTTGGAAGAGATCTCGAAAGTGCCCAGCAAAGGCACCCAAAGCGTGTATGACTCTGGGATGGTGAAACGAGGAAGCCTGTACTCTTGAGAAGCCATGTTTCCTCCCATTGACTGCATTGCCATTTGAGACATTTCCAGAATCTTAGGCACTCTCATGTCGTAGGATGACCTTCCACCAAACGGCAGTGGAATGGTAATGACAGTACTCTCCTTGTTCCAAATGTATTTGATCTGGCCATCGCTGCAATAAAAAAGTTACCCATAATTAAGATCCCACAAAGTCCACAAAATAACAAATGGTTGCACTTTGCCTAGGAAGCTGCCCTATTCTAGGTTGGATTTTTTTCTTCATCCACCCCTGTATCCTCTGTATTTTTATCCTGTAAACTGTCCTGAAACCTTCGGATGAAAGGTGGTACATAAATTTAACCAGAAGCTTTTTTTACTAGGAATTTTAGGTGCAGAGATATCAAAGAAGCAGAAACGATTATTCATGTACGCAGTGACAGCAGCACGGATACTAGTGGCCTGGTACTGGAAAGGAGATAAAGTCCCAACCACAGATGAATGGCTGATGAAGATGATGGATTACGCTGAAATGGCGAAAATGACCGGGAAAATCAGAAAGCAGGGAGAGAGGAGCTTTAATAAGGAATGGGAGAAACTGACAAATTACCTAAGAGAACCCTGTAAACAATCTGAAAACTTTGGCAGGATTTGAGTAACGCTTGTAATGTACTATAAACTTCAGTAAAAATGGATTATTTTAAGAAAAACAGAGAAAACATTTGATGCAGTTGAAAAACATTGAAAATGGAAACCACGGAAGGATGGAGGGAAGCCCAGGATTCGGGGAATCCTAAATGTTAATGATTATGTTTAATGTTTGAATTCAAATATGTAGTGTAAAACTGATTTTTTTTAAAAAAGTAAGTAAGTAAGTAAGTAAGTAAGTAAGTAAGTAAGTAAATAAATAAATAAATAAATAAATAAATAAATAACCAACCAACCAACCAACCAATACTCTCTGGGATCTCTCTCAGAGAGTCTTTCCTATAATGTGCTATCTGGGATCATTGTAACTGGAGATGCTAGGGCTTGAACGTGAGATAAAAAGCATGTTATCTACCCTGAGCTATCGTCCCTTCCCAAATTCCAGACTACACTCCCCTTGTATACTCCCCTTATACAAAATGTGCTAATTTTAGCAGAAAGCTGACAGGAGCTATCAAAGTGCAAGACAATGGGTGGCTATTTTTTCTAGAAACATGGTTCTGATCATGGCATTTGTCATAAACTGGATCTTGCACCAGTGTATCTTGTATAAGAACAATTTGCCCTTAGTAATGAGGCTCGGCTTCAAGGCCACAAAGGGTCCTTGTCAGCACCAAATAAGACATGTCATCTTTCACTTTACCTTTTTAAGAAAAGCTCCTCCGGGATGGCAAAAAGTTCCATGTTCTGAAAATTGAGCTCCTGGAGTCCGCTTAACTTATCCTGTAGATTTTTCGCATAAGGAACGTTTTTGGAAGCCTGCTGTAACCAGGTATTGGTTGCCTGCAAGATCAGAATAAAATATCAAGCGACAAAGAGCCTTGTGATCAGAAAAGTTGAAATGAGCAATTCATCATCATCATCATTATCATCATCATCATCATCATAATTTTTATTTATACCCCGCCCTCCCCGGCCAGAGCCAGGCTCAGGGTGGCTAACACCAGTAAAATTACAGTAAAAACATAATAGGGGGGGACCTCAATTTAAAATACAAGTTAAAATGCAGCCTCATTTTAAAAGTAGCCCATAGATCAAAACCATAAGGGGAGGGAAACATAAGGGTCAGACTGAGTCCAAACCAAAGGCCAGGCGGAACAGCTCTGTCTTGCAGGCCCTGTGGAAACATGTCAAGTCCCGCAGGGCCCTAGTCTCTTGTGGCAGAGCATTCCACCAAGTCGGGGCTAGTACTGAAAAAGCCCTGGCCCTAGTTGAGACCATTCTAACCCCCTTGCAACTTGGGACCTTCAGAATGTTGTCATTTGTGGACCTTAAGGTCCTCCGTGGGACATACCAGGAGAGGCGGTCCCATAGGTACCGTAACCCACCCTAACCCACCTGCCTAGTACCCCTAGTGCTGAAACACAATGCAAGCAGTCACATTCTAGCCCATAGGTCGGCAAACTAAGGCCTGGTAGTTCTTACTGGAATCACCTACATCTCTCATCAGCCTGATTCAGAGCCACATGAAAAGTATGACAAAAAAAACTCCACTTACTACTATAAAATTTGAAAAAATATGCCGGACTGTCATATCTGTATTGGCTACTCGGTGGTCCAAGAGATTGTTGGCGTGCTTCTGCAAAGTCTTTGAATAATCTGCAAAGTCTACGGGTAGCATGGCTGACATTTTCTTCAGGGCTGCACTCTGGCCTGATTTCCACTGCACTTCAATCTTCTCATTATCTAAGGCAGAATGACAAATGTCACCTTATTATTTCCCATGGAATCCAGTTTGCAAAGTTGGAAAAAACCAAACCAAAACCCTCCATTGACATGTGGTGGAGGAACTTGCACGGAACCCAAACCATAAAGACCCAAACTGCCTTATAGTGAGACTGATCATTGGTCCATCTAATTCAACATTGTCCACATTGGCAGGAGGCAACTGCCCAGGGTCCCATATAGACATGTTTCTAAGCCCTAGTTGGACATGCCAGGAAGTGGTGCTTTTTGCAAGGAAAGCAGCTACTCTACCGCTGAGCAAAGCGATTTTATGGCATACAGGATGTGCAATTCAGGCCTGCATGGTTTGGGCTCTTCCAAAGAGAATTCACATAGATGGCTATGCAATTGTGTAGCCTTGTTGATTCAGGGCTGGCTCAAATCATTTTGCTGCCCGAGGCAACAGACAAGATGGCCCTTTCTGCCAAGGCACATACATAGGCCAATTGGACTGGTAGTTGAATCTTACTCTTGTGAAAGGACAGTGTCTTCCATTGCACCTGAGGGCAGCAGGCTTGTGTAGTGGGTACAGGGCAGGCCACATGTCACTTGTGCTTCTGGATGCTTCCCCTCCCCCTCAACATCTGCCGCCTGAGGCAGCTGTCTCACTCTGCATAAGGCTGGCCCTGTGTGGGTGGATACTGAAGGGTCCCAAGGTTTGGAGTGTGATAAGTGGAATTCTGATCCTTCACCACATATTGGTGGCAGAGAAGGTGTTTCGCATTGACACATGATCCTACCGTATCCCAAGACAATTCTCTCCGAAATTGAGGAGCCGTGACTTGTAGCTGAACTGTCAACCTGGAATGTCAGCCCATTCTGCGACTGTGTCAGTAATACATCTGTTTTTGCTTGTGTCCTCAGGCGAGGAATGGAGATGGAAGCTTCCACGGCTGACTCTGTCCCAGCGCTGTATCTGGAAAAACACACAACGAAAAGACTCCTGGCTTAGCAAAAATCTACCCTTAGAAATTCCAGAGGGGCAGAAGCCTAACTATCTCCAACTAACACCACAATATCTGCAAAAATGAGAAAAGCTTACCCTATGCGTCCCGTAAGAGTAACTTCGGGAATTTTCTTGTTGTTGATGTCTAAGATAAAGCTGTAAGCGCTCCTTTCCTGAGTGGAATAGTCAGTAAGTCTGAAGTTGGTACCCAAATCAACGCTGAAACTGGGAACCTGGAGGTCACTGGTAAAAATCTTTTTGCCTCGATTGTACCTGAAGATCAGTGTGGCTTCGCATTGTTTTGCACCTGAAACAAGCAGTGACAACAAATAGTTTGCAAACAGAATTAACAAAGATTGCTATGTACGTTTCTGAGCACAATTCAAAGTGTCGGTGCTGACCTTTAAAGCCCTAAACGGCCTCGGTCCTGTATACCTGAAGGAGCGTTTCCATCCCCATCATCCAGCCTGGACACTGAGGTCCAGCACCGAGGGCCTTCTGGTGGTTCCCTTACTGTGAAAAGTGAGGTTACAGGGAACCAGGCAGAGGGCCTTCTCAGTAGTGGCACCTGCCCTGTGGAATGCCCTCCCAGCAGATGTCAAGGCAATAAACAACTATTTTGCTTTTAAAAGACAACTGAAGCCAGCTCTGTTTAGGGAAGTTTTTAATGTCTGATGATGTATTGTTTTTAATATTCAGTTGGAAGCCACCCAGAGTGGCTGGGGAAACCCAGCCAGATGGGCAGGGTATAAATAATAATTTAGTAGTAGTAGTAGTAGTAGTAGTAGTAAAGCAGTTGTGATAACTGAAAATATTAGGCCCCCCAAAACAACTAAGCAACTGAGTGGTTCTCTGGATTGTGGTTTTAAATTATAAAACAACCCTTACCTTCCAACCAATCTCTAGGCTAAATCACTTGTGCATGTACAACACTCAGTCTCTCTATCCTTGATGACTGACAGCTGGTAATGTAAACTGACACAAACTTTAAAGCCCTGAACATGGCTTATATCAAAGTTCTATCTGAGGTGTTAAATCTACCATCACTTGGAGAGATTCACTTTAGAAAGAGCCGTCTAGCTCAAGTTCACCTTGTTTTATACGTATTCATTTCATCAAAACAGGTGAAGATTCATCTCCTGATCTTTCAGATCTTGGTCATTTGATTGCCCTATTTACCCATTGTTGTCTTTTTAATTGTATCTATTGCTTGTTTTATGTTGCTATGGCCATTGGCTAATGCGAATAAAGTTTATCTATCTCCTGATCTTTCAATGTGATTTATTGGCATTGGAGCTAGGACAGAGATTATTTTATTTTATTTTGACAGTAAAGAGACTTGGACGCTTTTGCAAATCTTTGCAACTTTCACATGCATCACTAATTCCACAGCCTCTTACCTGCCGCTTGAGCCATGAATTTCAACGTGTCAACCAAGTCCTCCTCCTCTTTGTTTACTTCATAATTGGCACTTGCTATATATTCCTTTACTTCCCCTGTTGGCTGTAGTTCAATTTCATACCTAATGATGTCAAAATGGAAATATCATCTGTCATTGTAAATAATGAAAAACAATCATAGTTCACTAGAGGAAAGCACTTCACTAATCAGGTATTGGGGCCAAATAGTTCAGCACTAGGAGTTTTGTTTTGTTTCCCCCCCAAAAAAATTAAGATGTATTTGACACTGGCATCAACACAAAAAACACCATGGAATCACCTCCTCACATGCAAACTCCTTAGCATTGGCTCTGGCCATGTTACAAAAATATCCTAGGAGTCAGCAAAATAGTAGCCATATAAGCACAGAGACTAGTTCAGGCATCTTCAACCTCGGCACTCCAGATGTTTTGAGACTACAATTCCCATCATCCCTGACCACTGGTCCTGCTAGCTAGGGATCATGGGAGTTGTAGGCCAAAAACATCTGGAGGGCCGAGTTTGGGGAAGCCTGGACTAGTTAGTTGCATATATATATTATACTTTCCTCTGGGAAAAAATCAGAAATAAAGAAGATGGCACACAACACACCTATAAACATAGCTGTAGTTAGGACACTGTATTCTAAAAATTCACCATGCAAATATAAGATGCAGAGTTGGACAATGAACTTAATATGCTAAGAATATCCATTTTCTTTCTTTCTAGCCCTCGGGAAGGTAAAGAGGAACCTGTGTGTGTGTGTGTGTGTGTGTGTGTGTGTGTGTGTGTGTTTGATGCCTGAAACCTGCACAGCCGCAGGGGAGGTGCTGGCCAAAAGACAGAGCTTTCCACGACTCCTGGAAGCAGAATAAATGATGTGAAAGAAACAGATACAGGAACATTTGCACATTTTATACAGTCACAGAATCTGACTTCTCTTGGTGGAGGATCCGGCTGAGACCGAGGCAGCAGAGAAGGCATATGTGCTGCATATGTATACAGGACCAACTTACCTGGTTTCCCCAGTGAGTGGATAGTAAGGTGCTGTCTCTGTTGAGCTGGCATTGGAGTATTCAACTCGGGTGCAGTAACTAAGACCAGCAAAGAAAGATGCGCAAGTTGTCCGGGACTCTCTGTTCTCAATCAGAGGAGGAATCACTTCTGTTCGGGTTGGGGTGACCAAGGTCAAGACGTTGCTTCAAAAGAAAAGGGAATGTTTATTTCATGGCCTAGGATTAGGCAGTGGGTGAAAAGAAGAGCCTGTGAATATTGCTCATTTGGATTTAACCAGAAATCTGTAGCAATGCACCTGATAAGCAAATTATTCTAATTATTTACAAGGAAAAAAATACAATAACTTCCACAGTGCAAACCTGTATGTGTCTATGCAGAGGAAAGGGATTTCGGTAGGACTTACTCCCACCTTAAGTAGGCATAGGATTGCAGGCTTATTATGGGATCTCAAAGCACCTTCTCATCTCATCCCTGAACTGCAAACTACCCCAACTATTTAGCTTTAGCACCAGAGAAATTTAAAACTACTAGAAATGTTCAATACATGGCAGATACCCTAATATTTATTGGGACGCGGGTGGCGCTGTGGGTTAAACCATAGAGCCTAGGGCTTGCCGATCAGAAGGTCGGCGGTTCGAATCCCCGCGACGGGGTGAGCTCCCGTTGCTTGGTCCCTGCTCCTGCCAACCTAGCAGTTCGAAAGCACGTCAAAGTGCAAGTAGATCAATAGGTACCACTCCGGTGGGAAGGTAAACAGTGTTTCCGTGCGCTGCTCTGGTTTGCCAGAAGCAGCTTAGTCCTGCTGGCCACATGACCCGGAAGCTGTACGCCGGCTCCCTCGGCCAATAAAGTGAGATGAGCGCCGAAACCCCAGAGACGGCCACGACTGGACCTAATTGTCAGGGGTCCCTTTACCTTTACCTACCCTAATATTTAAACTGATTCACGTAATGCATTTCGCCTTGGGAATACTCCCATGCAGAGAAAGACAATGTCTGAACCAATGGATAATGCTTATAGCTAGGAGCTGGTTTTGTGAAGGCTGCAGCTTGATAAAGAGCCTTGACAACTGTAGCAATGGTTGCTGGGCATTTGCATAACAAGCCTACCCACCAGTTACCTTTCTCGTGAGCATGGAAAAGGCAGCACATATTTTACAGTTCAAGGGCATAAGCAGAGTTGCTCACAGAACTCAAATCCCTCCAACAGTACCTGATACTGAGGAGCTTGGTTGGAGTCTTTGGTGCAGGAATGCTGACCTTCAGCTGCCCAGCTTTCAGTCCGACATGGGCTTCAATTCCGGACTCATGGTATATGTTGGTGTTCATCTGCACGCCGTTTCTAGCAAACACAGGGATGTTCACTCCTATGTGAGTCACAAATTCAACTGCCACGGATGGTTTTGCAACCAGTTCTGCTTGTATCTAGAGGGTGGACACAAAATACAAAAAATATTTATTTCTATCACAGAAGTTTTCTTTTTGATACGGTAAATAGGGGAACAATCCCTTTCTATTCCTGGCGATGGGCAGATTGGCAGTGCATTCTCCTAACTAGTCTGTTAGAAAATAAACTTTGGCTCCTCGGGCGCAATGCCAAACCAGCAATGCACTGGAGGATGGGGACTGGCCATCAAATTGATTTTGCCATGCCATGCTACTTCTGTACATAGGCTTCCCCACAGATGGATGGCTTTTCAGCCAGTTGTGTTGGTAGAGCCCGGAACCACACGCCCAGAGGATGTGTGGATATGATCTGTTCATCAACATGTTCGGAACACAGCTTTCTGATGACGATTCAAGAACCAGAGCAAACATGAGACCAAGATGCTTTGCTGCATCCATGTGACACACAAATACACACACCCCTGTGTCTCATTCTCTACTACAGCCTTTCTCAACCTTGGGTCCCCAGATGTTTCTGGCCTACAACTCCCATCATCCCTGACTACTGGTCCTGTGAACTAGGGATCATGGGAGATGTAGGCCAAAAACATCTGGGGAACCAAGTTTGAGAACCACTGCTCTACTAGGTCAGCTCTGCAAGATACAAAAGGATGTTGTGTGGTCCTTTCCAATAAAGTCTTTGAGGGAACTAGAGCGCTATGTACACAATAGAACTCCAATTGCACTCTCCCACCCTATGGTTTTCTGCAACTGGTATTCAGAAGCATGTGGAGACAGAGCAGAATCATCATGGTTAGTAGGCATTGATAGCCATATCTTCCATAAAATCCTCTTTAAAGGAATCCAAATTGGCAGCCATCCCTGCCATTCCTATGGGAGCCTTAAACGGAACCACACCATTGGCTTCTCCAGCCCAGTATCATCTACCCTGATGGGCAACTCCTGAGTCTCAGGTGGGGGTGTGTGTGGCTTGTCTCACAAACTGTGTTCTGCAGTTTGACAAGCAGCTGTGCATCCTCATATGTGGAATTGCAACTAGGGTAACCACACACACAAAAAGAATTTACCTTGAGGCTCAACTCTGGCATAAATTTAAGTCTGAATGCCCACCTGCATCCTCATTGTCATTCCAGTCTAAAGTAAAGTTTTATAACTTTGTAACAGGCCTTGAATTCTTGGCAGGGCAGTAGGGAGATGAGCATATCTGATGCATAGCTGTCAACTGTCCCTTATTTGGCGGGAAAGTCCCTTATCCCAGCGCTGTGTCCCGCTGCTGTCCCTTATTGATGATGTCCCTTAAATTTCCAGGGTTTCAAAGGAAGCAGCTCCTCTCCCTCCCTGCCTGCCGGCCAGGGAGGAGGGAGGCTCCAACTGTGTTGCTTGGCTGCGTTGCTCACCCAATAAGGAGTCTAAGAACAACTGGGGGGTGAAGTTTGCATGCCTTGTGCTGGTCAAATCGGCCGCGTTGCCTGGGGACTCGCCTTTGCTCAGAGCTTCCTAGCGGAGAGGTGACGGTGCTTTTCCTTGCTGCATCCCCTTTGCCGGGTTGCTGCGCTGTGGGAACCACTGCTTGAGGCTTCGTTTGGCTGCTGGCTGGGCTTTCTGCCTTTGGCTCGGAGGGGCTCAGAAGTTGAACATACCTGTGCTCTGAAAATCCCTTATTGTGGCTGCTGATCCCTTATTTTTGAGGCTGCTGGTCCCTTATTTTCAAATTTGTAAGTTGACAGCTATGATCTGATGAAATCCACAAGCCCTGACCTCCCTTCCCCAGTTTTATCTAAATCACTAGACCCTCACACCCTTCCCAAAACCTTAGCTAAGGGGTCAATGGGGGGAAAAGTCAGGAAATTGCACCACTTGTAAAGTGGTGCACTGTTGTGTATTAGCTTAGCAGCACATGTGTTACTTGCCAGCTTATACAATAAGTTGTAAGCAAGCTAAGACTCACAGTCCTCTGTAAAATTTTCACTTTAGCCTTGGCTCCGGGAGTGGCTACTCCAGAGAAAGCAACCTTTAACGGCAATCCTGCACCTGTTGGCAGCTCAAATTCATTGTCCATGAAGATGTAGTGAACAAAGAGATCGTTGTCAATCCCCCCTGAGATGGCTTGGGCGATCTATGGGCAAAAATGAAATCATTTGTTAAATGCCTACCACATACTTTCCCAAAGTACCGTATTTTTCGCTCTATAACACGCACCCGACCATAACACGCACGTAGTTTTTAGAGGAGGAAAATCCGTAGGCATGCCACCCGTTGGCATTCCCTCTATAACACGCACAGACATTTCCCCTTACTTTTTAGGAGGAAAAAAAGTGAGTGTTATGGTGCAAAAAATACGGTAATTCGGAGGACGGTGATGATAAAGATGATGGTCATCTTTTTCGTTCTTCAAAGAACAGACGTTTAAAGAATATTGGAAAATGTTTATTGAATATATGAGGAGGGAGAATTGTGTACATTTGAAAACATGGGCAGCATTAAAATAAATTCAACAGTGTAAATAAGTTTTGATGGATGTAATAATTGAATACTGAATGGTTTAGTTTATATAAAATATGCAGGGATTTATGTCATGCAAAATGAATCATGGAAAGAGAAGAAAGGAAGTCATTGATATTTTAAGGTTGTTTAAATGAATATTCTAAAATGTAAAACAGAAAATTTAATAAAAATTATGGGGGGGAAAGATGATCATCATCATTGTCTCTGTGTCCTGTGATATTCATGCAAGTGCCACTTTGCTACAGACTTTGTATAATAATAATAATAATAATAATAATAATAATGCATCAAAGATGTATGGGAAATTATTTCAAGCATCTGATTTAATGAAGAAGTGGTTGCAGTGCAAGCCACAGGCCTTCATTATATACCTGAACCCACCCTAAAGAATGGCCCGTTCCCATGCCCATTCACAACTGATCCCCCAAATGAATGAGCAGGTGGGATCTACTTCTCCAGCAGCAAGCTCAGCCCAGGGACCTCCTTTGTTTCCTGAGAAGTTGCCCAAGGGGCTCCCCCTGTTGGATTATGGAAAATGAGGAAATGCCAGTTCACAGTGGCATCCACCAAGAAGGGTGAGCAGTCTCGTACGAATGTTGTTGTTGTTTTTAAAAAAGTGTGTTGGGGAGTACAATTTGGATGAATACATTGGTGAGGGCTTCAACCCTTTGGTGCTCTCCCCACTGCAGTCCTAATCCAGATCAGGGTGCAATGCTTTTGGAAGAAATCCTCCCATTCAATGGTGGTCTGTGTCCCAATGAAAATAGCAGGCCAGGCCCCACACTCTGCACCAGGACCTCAGTAGGAGATGCCAAGAGTTAGGTTCTCTTTTAAATGAAGGAGACAGAAACAAGCACAAGGTGGTTTTCAGCATTTTGAAAATATACCTTCTCGGGCACAGTCTGAAGCGTGAGGAGGCTTTTCCGAATTAGATTTCCAAGTAGCTTGAAGTCACTGAGTTTCAAGTAGCCAAGCTCTTCCCCAAACATTCTCAGGTAGGCTCTGGCTTCAGGTGTTTCTTTGGAGGTGATTTCTCTGATCATTTTCTCAAAATTAAGCATGATTCCTTTCATGGGATCCTGAAAAATGTTTTAAAGAAGGCAACAAGTAAAACATCAATCACTGTCATAACCCTCTAGGATCACACGAGGTACTGATGGCTAGCAAAGCCCGTGTGGAATGTACGATCTCATCTAAAAGAGGGATCTCTGCCCAAAATGGCCGTCAATATGATGGCAACATTTCTAACTCTGAGCAGGAAACAAATTTCCTTTTAAAAAAAAATGGTGTTTTCTGTATACTTTTGGTGCTTCTTGTCATTTTCATTTTTGAGAGCAGCTCCATGTACAGTAGACCCTTGGGTTATGTTACTCTCGAGTAACGTAAACTTTGGACTGTGAAAGCGGCAAACCCATAAGTAATTTTCCAGGTTTCACCGCTCATGCATGTGCAGAAGCGCTCTGTGCCCATGCGCATGCGCAGAAGCGCTCTATCATGCCGTGCGCACGCACAGAAGCGGTGCCTCTGGATACAGATTTTTCAGGGTGCTCACGGACCCCCGGAACGAATTAAATTCGTATCCAGAGGGTCCACTGTACAGCCTTAGGATAAAATGCGCTTTTCAACCACTGCACCCCACAAAACTTATTCAAACATTGCTACAGAGTTGAAGGGTTTGTTTTTAAAAGCCAACAGCACCGTTTCATCTAGAAAACTGTGGTATACCTGATCTTGTGTTCCATCCTTGGCGTACCCAAAATATTTGAAAAGCACTTGAGAAACTTCATCTGGCACCTTGCCATCTACCCAATACAAAGCTTTTGTGGCACTGTCAGGGAAAAACCCATTCGGTCCGAACATGGCTTCTAGTGTTGGCTCAAAGCTTTTCCCATCCAAGCCGATCTGATGGAAATGAGAAAAAATAAAACAAAGCAGAGTGAGTAATAGAAGAGTATTTTTTTTTCACTTGAGAACTCCAAGTTAATTGGAAGGGAGAAATTCTACAGGCAAGCTGCAAATGCATAAAATAGAGAGTTGAATGAGCAAGCAGGGGTCTAGCTTGTGGGTAATGCTGTCACTTATCTTGACTTCCTCTCAGTTGTGTGTTTTCGGAAGTAACTCATTGCATTCATGAGCCTTGTCTTCTGATATCAAGATGTTAGCAAGACATAAGGAGAGCCTTGCTGAGTCAGATCAAGGTAAAGGACCCCTGGACGGTTAAGTCCAGGCAAAGGCGACTATGGGGTGCAGAGCTCATCTCACTTTCAGGCCGAGGGAGCCAGCATTTATCCACAGACAGCTTTCCGGGTCATGTGGCCAGCAGGACTAAACCATTACTGGAGCATGGAGGACTGTGACAGACAGCAAAGCGCACAGAAATGCCGTTTACCTTCCCACCGCAGCAGTACCTATTAATCTACTTGCACCGGCGTGCTTTCGAACTGCTAGGTTGGCAGGAGCTGGGACAGAGCAATGGGAGCCTATCCCGTTGCAGGGATTCAAACTGCCGACCTTCCGATCGGCAAGCCCAAGAGGCTCAGTGGTTTAGACCACAGTGCCACCAGCTCCCTTTCAAGGGTCAGAGCAAAAGTCTATCTAATTCAGCATCTTGCCTTCTACTTGACCAATCTGCTGCATGTGAGAAGCTCAAAAGGCGGTTGTGAGGGTGATAGCCGTCTTTCACTGTTTTCCCCCAGTGATTTGTATTCAGAGACATACTGCCTTTCATACTGCAGGTAAACATATAGGCCATCATGCATATTGGCCATATTTTTTCATTTTCATTCTTGCTCCAATTGACGACTGGCACCCTGCCATTTCTTGCACCTTTTGATAGCTGAGATCTTGCGAGTGTGCATGTGATTTCCAATTTCATCAAGCTGCTGATATTTTGAATTTTTAACCTTTGTACACTGCTTTAAGGCTGAAAAAGCATCGTATAGAAAATAGTAGCACATAATATAATACAGTCGTACCTTGGGAGCCGAATGCCTTGGCTCCCGATCAAATTGGCTCCCAAACAGTTGAAACCTGGAAGTGAGTGTTCTGGTTTTTGAACGATTTTTGGAAGCTGAACATCCAGCGTGGCTTCCATGGCTTTCAATTGGCTGCAGGACGCTCCTGCAGTCAATCAGAAGCCACGCTTTGGTTTCTGAACGGTTCCAGGTGTCGAACAGACTCTGGGAACGCATTCCTTTAGAAAACCAAGGTACCACTGTACAGATACATTTATACCCTGAAGTCAATATTAGCAAGCAGACTGAAGTAAATGCTAAGAAAACTGTTGTATACCTCAAACACATCTATGGGATTCAGCCCAGTCAACTGCAGTGTAGTTCTTAGCATGGATTCCTTAGGTACATAGCTGCTTGAATCAAACAGCAGGTCTCCTTCCAGTTTTCCTGAAATTGGACCATTGGTCCATGGCAGAGACAGCGTCTTGGAAGCCTGATAATTTTGTGAAAATCTTCGGAAGTCCTTAGCTGGTGGAACCTGGGCTCCTTTGAGGGCCTCATTAATTTTTCCTCTGAGCCTGATGACATTAAAATAGAGTGGCAAAATTATTAATACAATATTTTGTACAATATTCAGGTAGAATTCAGCTATGGTAGGTTTCTGGCATAAAAACTCCATTTAATATATTTTTTATTCACATCTCTTTAGGGAACGTTATACTTAGGGGCTTAGAGTTCTGGTGCCTTACCTCAGCAAAAACCAATGGGACTAACGGGAATCTCACAAAGAGCTTGAAATGTCAGCTTCACAGGACCAAAAATGTAAAGCACCCTCACATGTTGCCACATATAAAATGGGGTTTTGGTGCTGGGAGCCAAATTATATTGCAATTCCAGTGATGGTTCAAAAAAGGCTAAAATGGCAGCCCACTAGCCCAATCTGGTCCCCTTACCTGAAATTTAGTGAGAGTCTTCCTCCTTCCAATGTAGCTGATTCCCTTCTAATTCAGCAGCACCACAGACCACAAAAATTGTGTAGCAATTTGTGCCATTATCCCTTTGATTACAACAGGGCTGGAGAGGGGGGCATTCTAGCTCTCATACACACATCAGAAGTGCTATTTTTCTAGGAAAAGAAGTGCTGGAACTCACCATGAACTCCTCCATTGTTCTCTTATAAACCTATAGCTCAGTTGGTAGAGCATGAGTCTCTTAATTTCATGGGTCATGGCAATGGCGCCCACCTGAGAGGTGCCAGAGCTGAGCTCCAGTAAGCTCTGGCTGGAAAAAAGCCCTGCACCTTAGTCAGGGATAGCCTGGTCCCCCAAGATGAAGAAGCTGGCTCTTACTAGCCTATGTAAATATCTGCCTTATGGACTCCTGATTTAATACGATTATTCCATTAATCGTAGGTAAAAATTTGAAGCTACATTAGCAGATTCCAAAACAATTACTTACAATTCAGTGTAAGGGTCTGTCGAGTCTAAGATGTTGGCAATGTGGGAGGCTACAAAGCTTTTCACTTGTTCATTCTTGTCCTTCTGAAGACTTTTAATGACCTTGGAAATGTCAGATGAGGAAGGGTTTCTCATCAGCATGAGATAAGCTGCCAGACGTTTCTCAACTGGTGAAGAAGCCTCCTGGAAGACCTTGACTAGAACCCCTTGATCCTGTAACAAGAAGAACAAAGTAAAGTTAAAGAACAAAAAAATGGCAACTAGAAATTACTGGACTTCTGGTTTAGGAAACATTTGAGTTCAGTTCTCCTCGTTTCCGCACACGTTTATTTTAATAATGAATGATGCTGTTTGAGGTTGATCATAGCTGTAAAAGTTATCTGCAATATGATGACCAGTGCGATTCAATGAGCTTCCTGTTTTTAATTAGGAGTGTACCTTGGGTTAAGAACTTTACCTCAGGATGAGAACAGAAATCGCACGGCGGCAGCATGAGGCCCCATTAGCTAAAGTGGTACCTCAGGTTAAGAACGGACCTCCGGAACAAATTATGTTCGTAACCAGAGGTACCACTGTAGTAGTAGTAGTAGTAGTAGTAGTAATAATAATAATAATAATAATATTCTCAGACATCACTACATTTAATATATAATTAGATTCCACTAGTGCTAATTTACACAAGGTCTGCACAGTTACTAAGAAACAAAATGTGATTTGTTTGATTGCTTAAAGCATAATTTTATGGAAGGGCAGGGAACATGCAATACATTCTGTTTACCTCAGCAGTGATGCTCATTTTTCTCAGTGCCTGAATGGCTGCTTTCTGGACTGCAGGTGATGCTACATTACTTCTAATACACATTTTCAGAGACTGTTTCACATTGGGATTGGCATCTTCTATCACTTTCCCCATATTGCCAATGGCCTGTGGGTCACATAAAAAAAGAGAGTTGAATATAGGGGCTTCCCTCTCCCAGCCTCGGAATATTAGCATGCAAACAAGGGCAAATTGTGCATTTTTAAACTAAAATAATAATAAAAAATACCCTCAGGGTCAGGTAGGTGAGTTCCTCATCTCCGGAGCATTCGTTGCTGATCTGTGACACCATAAAATTAGCAACATCATTTATTTCTTCTGTCACTATCCTGTTGCTATCATAGAATCTGGAAGAAAGGGAAATCGTATCAAAGATTTTTAAAGCTGCATGGAGAACTTAGGTGCTAAGACGTTAATTGCAAACCTTAACAAAATGCATTTTCCCCCCAGAAGAAAAAAGAAACTTCCCACATTTAGGTATCTTTTTCTATAATGGACTTGCATTTTGCCTACTTAAACATAGAGCCTGTTGATGCCATTGGACTCCATTGTGACCAGGAATGATGGGAGGTGTATTTAACAACTTCTGGGGACATAACACTGAGGAAGCCCTCTCTAGAGGGCCTCAGATTTGTCCCTGATTTTGTAGATCATGATTATTTTTCTTCTGCCGTATCTGGTTAAATATGTGCTATTAAATGCAAACTGTATTTATATGGCTAACAGCCTATCAGTAATTCAGTAAAATTAATCAATTCAACCTATATACTGAAACTTGCATATGAACAATAGCTTTCATGGGAAAAGCACATATTCTTTATTTTTACACGATGGAGCTGGTGTATTCCATTCCATTGACTGCAAGGGGAGAGGGATGAATACCCCCCCCCAAAAAAAAATAGCAAGGAAAAGCCATTGCACCAAGCTGGTGGGGCTTAGAAAGGGTGGTAGCTCTGCCATGGAATTTCCTCACGGCAACCATAGTTGTCAGGCTTCAGGGAATCAGCTTCCTCCTGCCCCCCGCCCCCCACCTTGGCAGTAGATAAGCAGAACAAAGGAAAAGGAGTCTTCTTACCAGTTAGAAACTTTAATGATCACAGCGAGAGAACAAAGAACCCATTTCCTAGGAATGGCGGTGCTCCCAATTAAGGATCACACCCCCTTACGTCCCTAGTCACCCACGTCACTCCTACGTCTTGTAACCTGAGTTTGTACCCTCTGTGCTTTCTGTTCTGCCACTTTCTCAGCTCTTCTTGATTTTGGAGAGAGCAGATGAATGCTTTCCAGAGACAGTGAATCTGTTAACTCTCTCTCTCCCAGTGCTTCTTCTCCTAGCTGTTCTCCATCCAGTATTTCCCAGCTTCTGCCTTCTGAAATATGCCCCTCTGCAAACCACTGTTCCAAATCTATACTGTCCTCCTGCTCCTGGGAAGATTCAGGATCTGGAGCAGGAGCAGGGGAAGGGGGAGGCTCCCACCATTCCTCCTCAGTGCAGCCTTCCTCAGCACGGTCCCTGACAATAGCACTGCTGTCAACCAGCTAGCAGGGACGCGGGTGGCGCTGTGGTCTAAACCACAGAGCCTAGGGCTTGCCGATCAGAAGGTTGGTGGTTCGAATCCCCCTGACGGGGTGAGCTCCCATTGTTCGGTCCCTGCTCCTGCCAACCTAGCAGTTCGAAAGCATGTCAAAGTGCAAGTAGATAAATAGGTACCACTCTGGTGGGACGGTAAATGGCATTTCCGTGCGCTGCTCTGGTTCGCTAGAAGCGGCTTAGTCATGCTGGCCACATGACCTGGAAGCTGTCTGCGGACAAATGCCAGCTCCCTCGGCCTATAGAGCCAGATGAGCACGCAACCCCAAAGTCGTCCGTGACTGAACCTAATGGTCAGGGGTACCTTTACATTTACCAACCAGCTAGTTGGCTAAAGATCTTTTAGATGATGCTGTAACCACATTATATTCCTTAAAAAAACCAATTTCAGGTAAAAAATGCACCCAGTTGCCACATACCTGTTGACGGCGTGACTCAAGGCATAAAAAGAAGCTCGGCTTGGGTGATACTGGGCCGTGTTGAGGATCTCCCGTATCCTTTTCGTGCAGGGTGAAGGCAGCAGCGCCAGGCTGTATGTGACGGCATCCAGTACAAATGAATCGACGTTGCCTGTCCGCAGGACTTGGAGGAGCGCACCAAAGCACTCTGGGGTACCACACTGAGTCAGAGCCTGTATTGTGATCGAACTGAAGGGAAACAAACCAACCAATTTCAAATCTGACGCAAAGGATTTGACACCATCATGGCACCATCGTTACGTCATCCATACACAGCCATTTATTGTTATTTCTCACACTTCTGCTCCTGTTAACTTTTATACGTACCCACCACTCTATAGAAATGTGCCGATAAATGAAAAACAATGACCATGTGTGTACACACACTAAATTATCATAACACAGCAGATGCCCACCAATACTTTTGGTGGGTGGAATGGGGAATGCTGCGCCAGTGTTGTGTGGAGGGACACTTTGCCTCCATCCAACCCTCCCCAGCCTGATGGAAATGGGGTTTGGTGGAGGCAGCGTGTTTGGGATGAATGAAGGAGTGGGGAGAATTGAAAGATGCAGGAGTTTGGGACTTAGAAGGATACAACCGAGCATTTGGATAGCATAGCTACCTGTACTACGATAAGACTAAAGTGCACAAGGGAGTCTTTAATCATGTGATCAGGAAGAGCCTCTATAATGTTTGGGCAAGATATAAAGAACTTTGAGAAAGGAAGACCGCCATGTTGGCTATGCCCGATGGAGGCAGTTAAAAAATTAAACATGGGGGGAAAATTGGGGAACACCCAAAGATCTCCTTGAATTCGAAGACTTTTAATTTAATTATAAGACTTTTAAAAGGGGAAGAATAGTTACAGATCAGTTTCAGTGTTTTCAAGTGAATGAGATTTTCATGAAGGACAAAGAGAGAGGATGTATCAAGGGGTGATGGTCAGAATTTGGAGGGGGGAAACCATATTGGGGAATAACAAAAAATTAATATCGAAATTATATAAAATCTTGTTAGAATGGGAAACTAAAGATGAGCTAGCGAAGGCTGTGATTATACACTGGTCATCAGATATTGGACATAATATTTAATTCTCGGCTTGGGAGAAGTTACGGAATAGAATGATAATTTTTTTCGGCTTGCTGTTTGATTAAGGAGAATATATTAAAGATGTTTTATAAGTGGTATCTGACCCAAATCAGGAAGTCCCTAATTTTATTTTCACCTCTGTCATGAACTCAGTGGCCTCTTGAATTTTGATACTGAGAAGAAAGGTTTCGTTCTGGATCATGGTTGTATAGCTGCTAACAAATATATTTTGCCAACGAATAGGACATTGAGTAAATTAGACTATCGGATGGAAGGTAAATGTTTAATTGTTGTCCTTGGGACCTCTGCAAAACCATGTTGGCCAATATTCTTTCTCCCACACTTTTCCATGGTGCATACTCTCAACTTCTGTCTTCCCATTGCAACACCTGAACAGTGGACTATTGCAACAAAGCTTTTGACCAAATAACCAGTGAGCTGCTTTCACTGTGACTTCTTCCATATTTACTCAGTTCCTGTTGATAAAATACCTGGAAGTTTCCATCATCTTTGGCACGAGAGGACCCAGAGTAGCATTGTGCAAGCCTCTCAGTCCGGTCACAAATCTGTAGAAGAGGCTGGCTCTTTTCTGGTTCTGCTGGGAGACGGACAGTTTCTGCAGTTCTTGAAGGACTCTCAGAACAGCATCACCATGCCTGTGGGATTTGGCCTCCACACTCTCTGAAGACAAGCCTCTCTTTACCAGACCATTGACTATAAAGAAATGCATGTTATATTTTTTTTAAAAAATGCTTTTTATTGAGTTTTCTTTAACACAAACAAAACAAAATAAATACACTAATGTTCTACAATCTTATGTACACTTATTTTTCAACTCACTATCTAGCCCGGACTTCCCTCCCTCCCTTCAGAGGTTTTCATATTAATCTTTCCTTTTTTCACAGATTCTTCACATCCTCCTGTCCATGTCATAAGATTTATTTTAATCCTACTACAGTCTTTAAACTTCTGCAATTATTACGTATATACTCCACAAATTTACTCCCTTCACTTCTGAACTGTATTTCCTCTTGGTTACGGATTCTGTGGGTCAGTTTTGCTAATTCCATATATTCAACCATTTTTTTGTCTGCCACTCCATTAATGTTGGCATTTCCTGAGTTTTCCATTTTGGGGCTACTAAGATTCTGGCAGCAGTCGTAGCGTACATGAATAATCTCTGATCTGCTTTTCTTATTTCATCTCCTATCAACCCCAGCAAAAAGGCTTCTGGTTTTTTTGGGAAAGGATATTTGAACAGTTTTTTTTCAATTCATTGTAAATCATATCCCAAGAAATGCATATTATCAGAAGGATGCTGTATGTTTGCATTTCTGGGACACCCTCTACACCCCCCAAAAAATAATGCCTTGCAAAATATGAACATGCTGCCCTAGGCTGTATCCCACAGTGACTTAGTGCCAATGGAAAACACTGGCATGGGATAATCTGTTTTTGTTGACCTACCGTACCTACTGCAGATCCTTGGGCTCTTCAGAGATCCCTGGGCTCTGCTTTTCAGAGTTGAGAGACCCTCTCAATCACTACAGGCAATGGCATGGAGGGTGGGCGTAGGTAGAGACCACTGGCAAAAATTATGTGCTTTGTCTTGTGCCAGTGGCATTGCTTTCTACTGGAGAAAAGTCACCATTGGATACAACCTTTCATCTTGATCTTACATACACCCCTGGGATAGCTCAGTCAGGAGAGCATGAGACTGTTAATCTGAGGGCTGCGGGTTCAAGCCCCATGTTGGGCAAAAGATTCCTGCATTGCTGGGGGTTGGACTAGATGACCCTTGTGATCCCTTTCCAACTCTACAGTTCTATGATTCTATGATCATTTTTGAATAAACAACTCATCCATACATTCTCAGTGTTTCTGTGATGAAATCAGCTCGTATTGGTCATGGGGGTTATTTTTTTATATAACTGCCATTTTCAAAGAGTTCAAATTATCAGGTTGTGAAACAGCAAAACCTTCATGCTCCCCAGTAAAAAATAGCCTCATTGTGACAAAATGTCAAGTAATTTCTGGCCTTCCGAGCCCTACAAAAAATGGAAACTTTGAGTTAGCATGAAGTTCCCTGGTTGTCTTTTCAGAAGCCCTACATTGTGTGGTGCTCATCTGATGGGTACGGTCTCAGTTCATTCATATTATCACTGTTATGTGAAACCCTTTTGCCTGATAGGTTGGGATTTTAAACACAGACGGATCCAGGAACATGCCTTTGTCACACCCAGCTGTACACACCACAAACATAGCATAGGTTTCTCCTTTTTTCTTTATATATTGGGAAATTGCATGTAGCCGGTGCTTAGCCTGTCTCTACATCTGTGAGTTTGAACACTTAAAATTCCTTGCATTACATAAGCCCCGTAGGAAACAGATCAATCCGAGAGAGATTTCTTAAGCCTTACCATCTATGTCTCTGTTGTTGGTTTGCACGGTGTTTTCAAGTTTCAGAAACTGTTTGACTTTGGACATCATGCCATACTGTTGTCTAGTGGGCAATAAGGGGGGAAAGAAACATTTTAAAATGCAAAGTTGTATACAACACACATGTTTCAACCACAGCCTATAACCCTAATCGGGAAGGGGTCAAGAGAGACACGACATGGAACCTACTTGTACGATGAAGGGAGGAATAAGTGCTCTTCCGTGCAGGTTGCCTCAGCTACGTGCTTCTTCGCTGCATCGATGGTGTACTCACAGTGCTGTTTGCTGCTTATCAGGGTGGACATTGGCGTATTCTGCAAAACACAAGGGTGGCAGAGTTAACTTACTGTTCGCCCTAACAAAACAAATTGCACTGTAGCCATTCCCCTCCCCCAGCTGTACTGTCACCTGTACTGTCACCTGCTAAGTGTGGCAAGGGGGACTGGCCACTTATCTGCTTCCCTGTATTTCTGATCAGGTGCGTCTCTGATCAGGTAAAAATGTTCCCCATTGCATGGCAGGATCATGCTAGCCAAGCAGTTAAATGTACAATGTAATAAGTTAACACTTTACAAATGTCCAGGTGTCAACAACACATACACTATCTAATTCCAGAGGCAGAATCATCTAATGGTTGGATTTTCTTTTTCCAAATGGAGGGCCTCTATTTCTTCTCCTCCTTGCCCCCAACCCATCATGCCTCAGTTTAACCTGTGTTTTTCTGCATAAGGCTTAGGCTCACCTCATTATTTCGGTGAGGGCCATTTCTCCTACCTAAGAATGAAGCAACCTACAGAGAGGATTTAACATCATAAAAATACTTTCCTTCTTTTCTTTTTAATTTAATATCCAGCCTGAGGGAGAGTTATTGGTAACTTACAAACATGCTTTCGCATTGTGAATCTTGGTCATATAATAAAATTGTTTTACCACTCTAGGGTTGGGAAAGACTGGTTTCCAGTACATTGATAAGCTGGAAGTCAAGCTTTGCCTGTGATGATAATAATATCTGGATGCTGGTAGTATCAGAAATACAGGCTAGTCTAATTCTCATTTCATGCTCCTTACCAAGCCTTTAACGAGGGCAAGTGGGCTGACATAATTTCTGATGGGGCTGAAGTTTTCACAGGATTTCAGGTTTCTTCTGACTGCAATGTCTGCCGCGTTGCTGCCTTTCCTGCTTCTTATTTCAATGTCGCTGTCGCATTTCCCATATACAGTATCCTAAGGGGAGGGAAATATACATATTGTTTGCGTCTCCAACATCATTTGAAGCCTAACTGAGAGACTTCCCTGATGATCCAAGGTTGGCTTTTCCATTGGGAGAAGGTCCTTTCATCTTGGCCATTCAGCTAGGTTTCACTACATAGATGAAAGGAAAATAAAGTGATGGATGACTATGCAATTTACCATAGAGAGTGTTTGGGAATTGGCGTCTGTCTCCATGGGCACCATGAGAGCCGAGATTATTCCTCTCTTGATGTTGAGTATGTGCATAGGCTCATTGTCCTCAGGGTACAGCTGGAAATTCTTCCCATCTTGAACACTGAATTTCAGCGCATACCTGTGCAAAACAAATAAAAACAACATTTAGGGGAAGAAATGCAGATGTTCCAGCTTGTCAAAATTCTTTTCAATTGTGGTGGCACTTTAGGACACTCTATTCTACTCCATTCCATTTCCTCTCCCTTCCTGATAGCTCTGTGTTTGTGTCCAAAATATGATTTCAAAAATCCTAAAGAGACAACTATGAGGTGAGCATTTAGATTTGCTCCAGTATCTTGTGTTTTAAAATTAACAATTCACTCTCTAGTTGCATCTTGGAGACACCACTGCTCTGTGTAGCTGCTATCATTCTTGACAGATGGCAGAAATTACAAGAACTATGGCCTCTGAATAATACTTGTTAGGCTAACAAGTAGATAGAGAGCTGTCATGCTCATGTCTAGCTTGTGGACTTCCTCCAGGCATCTTGTTGGCCACCATGAAAACAGGAAGTTGGAGAAGATAGGCCTTTGGCCATTATCACCAGGACTCTTAAAGGTGTTCTTAAAGGTAAAGGGACCCCTGACCATTAGGTCCAGTCATGGACGACTCTGGGGTTGCGGCGCTCATCTCATTTTATTGGACGAGGGAGCCGGCATACAGCTTCCAGGTCATGTGGCCAGCATGACTAAGCCGCTTTTGGCGAACCAGAGCAGCGCACAGAAACGCCGTTTACCTTCCCTCCGGAGCGGTACCTATTTATCTACTTGCACTTTGACGTGCTTTCAAACTGCTAGGTTGGTAGGAGCTGGGACTGAGCAATGGGAGCTCACCCCGTCACGGGGATTCGAACTGCCAGCTTTCTGATCGGCAAGTCCTAGGCTCTGTGGTTTAACCCACAGCACCACCCGCGTCTTAGGGATCATTAAATATCATTTAAGGCAGTTTTTCTTACTGGGACATGTCAGCAGCAAACTTATCCAAGTTCCTTGACTTCTTCAGTATAGGCCTTCCCTCAGGGTCAATTCCAGACACCTCCCGGAGGGAGCAGTGACTTGTCCTGAGGATGAAATTGCATAGTTGTGGGACTTCCAGCTCAACCTGAAACAGAAAGAGTGCGATATAAGCCGACACGAGATTTTCTGCAACCAATTAAATTAACTGCAGGTTGAGGGATTCTTATTAACCAGTGATAATGTTCTCTTAGTTTCGGGTGGATGGCTATGCAGTGTCAGCAGAAATGATGCCGGTGGCTTGGGGCAAATAAACTAGCAAATAAGCAGGAATGGATTAGAATCCAAATCAAATGGGCAACCTTGTGATTCCCAGATGGTAGAAATGAGAGACACTGGTGTTAGGGGCTATATATTCAAGGGCCTGGGGTCAAGAAAATAAATAATTGAGATTGATGTAATAGAGATTCAGAACTATTCTCAGGCTTCTACCAATAGATAAAGCTTGTTACCAAAGAACATAACCTGCTTGTTTTTCTCTAAAAATGCAGTCGAGGCCTAGAGTCAATAACTGCAGCCAGCCATCTTCCCAAGCAGATTTTGGGGAGCAATTGGCTTCACCTCCAAATACTAACTCTCCACCCACCACAGTACTATTTGTATGTACTTTGCCACAGAGACCCTTGTCATTGTTCATGTGTCTTTCTTAAATATTTTTAATTGGCATTGTTCCTTCTTCCTTCTTACCTTACACTGAATTTTGGAGCCAGTGTGTGAATCTGCCGTTCCTGTTACGCCGCTTGCTGTGTCCGCTTCATAGTTATAGACATATTGCCTCAAGTGCTTAAATCTGGTTGTGTCTCCTACAAGGCGTACATGAGGAAGTAGATTTTTATTAATTTTTGCATACATCTACGTAGGTGTAAAAACACTGCGGTATTCTCTTTCACACTCAAAGTTCCTTTGACTGCAGTCAGAAACTTGAATGAGGAAATGGCAATAAACTATCAGTGCTGGATATAGGAAACTATCTATTTGTATCACACTTCGGTATTTGTTAGTTAAATGGCTCTGGGTGGTGTGGTAAAATGCAATCAACTTTTAGGAGTGATGTGAAAGTGTTTTAATTAATTGATGGATTGTCGAGAAACTAGAGTATATGGCAGAGAAATGACAAATTTAACAAGCAAGGTATCAACAGTATTAGTATTATAAGAATTTCCATAGAACTTTCACTGTGTGACCTACTTAACCTTTCTTGTCTCCTTTATTCTCACAACAACCTTCTGAGGTGGATTAGACTAAAAGATAGTCAAGTGTAGTGTTGTGGTTGCTGTGTCGGATTAGTACTGGAGAGACACCGGTTCAAATCCAACACAGCTGTGAAACTCTCTGGCTGACTTTGGACCGGTGAACACCCTTTTACCTAAACTACCTCACAGGACCGTTGTGATAAAATGGAAGAAGATCTATGTATATTGTCTCCAATCTCCTTAGAGAAACTGCAAGCGATAACAAGTAAGCTTCATAAATGCAGTCCTTTTTGCTGCTTGTGCCAGTTTATAAAGTGAATCACGCTTTGGAATGCTGCAACCAATTCATGTTCTGTGATTGAAATTTATTGCACATCCCCAATTTTTAATTTTTAATTTTGGAACAACTGCATTATTTGGATACAGTGGTACCTTGGTTCTCAAATGCCTTGGTTCTCAAATGCCAAAAACCCAGAAGTAAGTGTTCTGGTTTTCGAATGTTTTTGGGAAGCCGAACATCCAATGTGGCTGTCGGCTATTGTTTCCAGGGCACCTGCACTAATCAGAAGCTGTGCCTTGGTTTTCGAACATTTCAGAAGTCAAACGGACTTCCGGAATGGATTACGTTTGGCGCTTTTGTTTTTGCTATTTAATTTGCGTTTTTGTTTTTGAGGCTTTTTCGGTTAATTTGTTTTTGTGACTGTGTGGAACCCAGTTCAGCTACTGATTGATTGGTTGTGTGACTGCGGAAATGGATAAAAGCCCCCCATCCAAACAATGACTGTGATCAGTGCAGGTAAGAAAAAATAATAATTTAATTTTTTATTATCTACAATACTGTCTTATTTACTTTATAGCACAGTACATTGATTATTGCTTTCATTTTATGGATCAATGGTCTTGTTAGTTAGTAAAATTCCTGTTAAATTGCTGTTTTAGGGGTTGTTGTTTTTTAAAGTCTGGAACGGATTAATCTGTTTTGCATTACTTTCTCTGGGAAAGCAAGCCTTCGTTTTGGAACAGACTTCTGGAACAGACTAAATTTGAGAACCAAGATACCACTGTAGTAGGTGGCACAGAACAACCTTTGTGTAAGGTGTGGACTGGTTTTGGACTGTCTCATCCGTCCACCCTCAATACCACAGACAGCAGATACCACATCATCCACAAATAGATTTCAAACCACTGTTCTGTGCTCTTCACAACTTTCAGAGCACCTTTCTTTCCCTGTCAGTCGAGAAATGGAAACCTGACAAAATTCAACACCATTTCACTATGATTATAAGGAGACAAGGACAGCAAAGTGAAGATATCCCTTCAGAGTGAATAAATGTAACTGGCTCCCCCCCCCCCATTGAACTTTTGGAATTTGCTGGTGTGTGTTGTTTAAATTCGTTAACATGCTAGCGTAATACAAAACAGAACCAGTATTTTCAAGCAAGAGAGATACAGACACCTGCATGTTAACTGGGGTCCTGAATGTGCTCTCACATGGACAGGGGTCCTGAGGTGTGGATCCCCAGGGATGGGTCGAAAATAGGATACGTACTACACCCAGACCTGTGAGCACTGGACTTTTGCTGCATGAACACAATATTGAAAAGATGGCCAGCACACTGAGTTCTAAAAGTGCAGCTGAATTGTTGGGGGCAACTCGTTCCAGACAATCCCTTTCTCTACAACAAGCGATCGGTGCTAACAGCTCCAACCGTTTCTTCATCTGCACAGATTTTTGCTCATTGCAATTATTCTGCAGCCCGCTGTTAAGTAAGAGGATCTCTGGTTCCAGGTCTCCGCCAACAAACCACTTGGTACATAAGGATAACTAAGTGAAACCAATCAACTATTAGTGTTTCAGCCACCAAGCTGACATTTGACCATATCTTGTCCCGTAGAAGTCCACTAGATCTTGCTCAACTGGCTCATCCAGACTGCCTTTTGTGCCAAAGTCTGAGCTTCAAATCTCCATGTCTGAGTATTTGTGGGGGGGTTTATCCCAGCACCTTCCCTGGGAAAACCCGGGTATTACCACTGAATTGGAGCAAGTGGCAATTAGGTTTCTGCAGATTGGAGTTTGCTCCAATTCAGTGGTAATATGCGAGCTTTCCCGGGGGAAAGAACCAAGACCAAAAAACCCCCCAAAACCCACTCAAAAACACTGGGAAGCACAGCACAAAACAAAATCTAAATGAGCCCTACATTTTACACAAGCTCAGCTAAATTTTACTCAGAGTAAACCTATTAAAATCAATGAACCTAACTTAGTCATGTCCATTAATGTCAGTGCGCTTACTCTGAGTAAAACATAGTTGATCGCCACCCAAGGCAACTTTTTCCTATGCTCACTAAATCACTGAGCTATCCAGGAGAGAATTAGTATTTACTTTACTAATTCCTACGTACTATTAAATTTAGATACAACACCTGTAAAAACTTTGTTTTTATGAAGGTATATACACAAAACAAGAAAAACTGAGAAATGCTGCAAAATGCGTAACAGTTCTCTAAGCTGGGTTGAAAAAGTAAGTTTGGCAGCAATCCTAACTAGGTCTATCCAGAAGTTTGTCCTAGCACCAGATTTAGGGAGTGCAGACAGCTCTCTCGCACAGGGCACCAAGCCCAGAGGACACAAAATTGTGAAGATCCATTTGGGGGTGTCAATTTTTGGCCTAGCACAGGGCTCCATATTATGAAAGATTACCAAAGATCACCCCGGTAGGGCCTACTGGATTCCATGGGGCCTATTTCCAGGTAAGTGGGGTTATGATTACAGCCTAAGTCATGAGTCTCTGCAGACGGCGCTAAAACTCCATATTAGGAAAGCAGAGCTTATCAAGGGACAGCGAGAAAAACACCAACTCAGCAGATACTTTGACCCTCAAAATGAACATCAAGTATCTAGCCAAGGAGTTCAGGACAAACAAAGTACTTTACAAAGGTTGCTCATAAACACTTCCTGATCCCTTGACCCTGTCATTTTCAGGCTACCCACTCCAATGTTTCATTTTTCGGCAAACACTATATACATTTTAAGGAGTGTCTGTGGTTTGGGACATTTGCAAGGCAATGGTGACAGTCAAAGGAAGGCTACTGACTGCCAACATTCATTGAGTTTTCAGGCATTCAGAAATGTTGTCTGGGATTGATGGAATTTGCATATGAATGTCAAAAACACATCACATTTCAGACATTCGCCAAGACACGTTGGTACATTCTGCTATTTGAGGTAACACTAGCTAAGAAGTTGACAAAGAGTTCAGTCATTTGTATATCTTGTATAATATAGACATAATTTCTCAGATCCATGCCTGTAACCCCCACTCCACCATAAAGAAATGAAAAGTCGGCTAACAAGAAGCAAGACAAGACAAAGGGAACCCATGATTAAAAGTCAAAACCAAAACTGCTGCCTTTCACAACCATGTTGGAAACTACATTTCTCCTTTACAGTTTCTAAGTGCAAAAGAGTTTTGCACAAGTAAGGCTCCCATAATATAATGGTATCATTTTGGGGTCATGTTTTACAGCAGGGGTCCCATGGGCCCACTTGTAAAACAGAGAAACTGTTGTAGGTATACCACACACTCGCCACAACCAAGAACACAGAACAACCTGTTCTGTAGGCTACGGGAAAGTGCTTCTTTCAAGCTAACTTCAGCAGTGGAAGGAGCCATTGAAGAGGCACAGAAAGCCTCTGAGATCATACGTGTGCCTGCAGGCACCATGCTGGTGACCGCTGTTTTAGAGAAAGGGATCAGGAAGGCATATAGGCACCCATGTAATCCCCCCTCCATGCACACAAACCTGCTTCACAACATATTTGGCAGGTATAAGAGCCAGCAAAGAAAAAATATTGATTGATTTTATTGAATTTATATACCCACAGCTCTCAGGACAGTTCACAGAATACAATCAGAATATAAAACCACACAATACATAATCAAAATAAAAACAACCACCACCCAATAACCGCCTGATTCGATCGTCTCTATTGACCCCCATTTCATGTTTTGGATAGGCTGTCGATCTTTACAATTTTTGAAGCACATCACACACATTTATGCATTTTGTCTATATTTGTCATCCTCCCCACTTCCTGACCCCAAAACCCCAGTATTAACTAAAGCTAGAAATACTGCTTCGGAGAGGTGAATGGTTAGCAGCCCCTGCTATCATCCCTTTCTAGCCAGTTCCAGCCAGTTAGCAGTGCATGATGATGTCTTCTTGGCTTGCCACTCAGAACTCTGCTACATATATTTGTTTGCATCATATGAAACCCAAACCCAAGAATTCATTGAGCAGAAGTTTTGAAAAACCAGGAAGAGAAGAAGAGCATAAAAGACCAGATAAAAATTGCTTACTTGAACAGCCTGGATTTGAATTTTCAGGCCCATCTTCTGTAAAATAAATTAAAACAAAGGACAACTTCAGTTCCAATTATATACCAGAGGAACAAAATACAGTACAGTCGCCTTATAAACATGCCCTTTATTGCTGTTGACCCACTTGAGCAGAAATGTTCACTCAAGCCATTTGTGGATTTAATGATAAAGCTGCGTTGACTCTGATTTTTGTCTTTGCTAACAAGTAGACAATTTATTGTGCTGGTGAGGGCTAATGCTTCAGTCTGAAAAATACAGACCTTCAAGAGCGGCATGGCTGGTAAATGAATTTATTGCAAATTGTCCTCGTCAATAACTGTTCTCCATCAAAATATACATTCTGCCTCAGGCTGCTTAGACAACTGTCAGCTTTGAAAGGGTAAGTGCTGCTAAAATATGTTTCCTTTCCAAAGGCTGTTTTGCTATGAGAATGAGTATGTGATTTGCCATATGCTTCTCTGTCTGAAATGTTGAAAAGATCCATTTGTGTAGCATAACATGCATATCAAATAGCTGATGAATTCACATTGTTGATCCAGAGAAAGCATTGAGTTACACTGAGCATCCAAACCCAGTGAAGAACCTGCTAAAGTGCTGTTTTCTTTAGTGAGTGAAGAAGAATGCAAAGGTATTAGATGCAGTCCCACTTTCTGAAGAATGCAGGTCCACCAAGCAGAAAGGGAAACTGAACCCAGAGGCAAGAACATCACTGTTTTTCTCCAAACAGTGGGACTACTGAAGCCACTTTACATCCCAGTCTGAAGCATGCTGACAGAGCAATCCTACTCAGAAGTAAGCCCCACTGAGTACATTGTGTGTGTTTGAAATTCCCAGGTGATTGGTCATAGGACCATAGCCTTACTTTGAGGTCAACTGAAATCCACAGAGGTTTCATCTGGAAAAAAATGTGTTTGGGATCAGGATACCAGCCTGCAGTCCTGAACCCAGTTCCATTTGTTTGAAGCCACTGACTTAAATGGGACTTTAAAAAGCAAAGGTAGCAATGTTAGTTCAGTCAAGGGGAAAGCTCTCCAAAAGCAACGGTTGGGCAATACCTTTGTTAGGACTGATGCCCAAGCCTTTCTGTGTTTATTCTGATCCTAGTGGGTCTTGCACCTTGGTAAATGTGTTTAGGATTGCAACAGCCTGATGGCCCAGTCCCATGCATGTTTAATTCTGGAACAGGTCCTGAAAAGTCCAAAGGGGGCATTCTCTTCTCAGAAAGCATGCATAGGACTGTTGCCTCAGTGCGTGTCCTTGGGACAAGATTGTAGCTTCATATTTCATCAAATGCTCTACACAGTGAGTTACACTGCGGGTTTAATTCTTAAACTGCAGAACTTGGAAAGCTCATTCACTATTTGGTGACATTTTGGTTGTTCCAAATAAAGGTATTTTCCAATTAATTACGGGCTTTTTATTATGGTTCAACACATATTCCTTTCCATTTACTTTTTAAAATCAATGTCATAAGCCACATTGGAGACTCTGGTTTAAAAACAACAACAGCAGAATGCACTCTAATGAAGACACGAAGGAGCCTTTCAACAGACATGTATTTCTGTCACCAAATGCCATCTAACTTGTCACACCGCAGCTGACAAAACCTCAACCTCCTCCTTAAAGGGGTAAAAAACTAAGTAAGCAGAAAACACAGAGTGCCTGGTATGTGGAACGAACCAGGCATGTACCAGCAGAGTGAGCATGTCTAGATCAGATTTTCATAGATCCACAGTCTCATCAATAGATAACCATCCCTTATGGGAACAACGGGCCATTGCAGTCTATTCACCACTTCTCTATTAAATGCAATATCTAGGGACTGTCTTCAAAAGGGAAGACCTTTCCGCTCCACCTCCACGCTAAATGGCAGAAGCTACTTACGTGCCAAGGCAGCACTGCTGAGCAGCAGAAGCAGCCAGAGCTGTGGGGGTCCCATGTTGACCCTGTGGCTGCTCTGCCCTCTCCTCTCCTTCTTCTCCCAGTCCAGCGTCAAAAGAGAGTCTGAGCGTCCCCACTTGGACCTGCCTTTAAATAGTCCGTGGGAAAGCAGCTGAGCCAAACGGTTTAGAAGTTCAGAGCAAATTACAAAAGGTCCAAAGGTTACAGTCCTGGATCCTCTTCGCAAGAGCTGTGGGAGGCTCATCTGGGCTGGTTCAGGCAGCAGAAGTGTGCAAAAGGCATGAAAGGGCAAAACAGTCCCCTGAGCTTCCTGGTTCATTCGTATGCCATCTTACAAATGCACCCGTTTACCTGGGTATCTTTTGCATACAATGTCAGGTATATTTTACAGACAATATGATAGCGTTAGGCATCCCAAAGGACTTTCCCCCATAGCTGTCAACTTTCAGATTTGAAAATAAGGGATCAGCAGCCTCACCTGTCCCAGGGACAGTCCAAGGGATATCTAACAATCCGGGATAGCAGCGGGAAACGGCGCTGGAATAAGGGAATTACCCGCAAAAAAAAGGGAAGGTTGACAGCTATGCCTTTCCCACTTAACTGAGTGGAGAACTACATTTGAGGAATTAGGATCCTTGACTTTTAGGAAACATCTGAAGGCAGCCCTGTATAGGGACGTTTTTTAATGTTTGATGTTTTAATGTGTTTTTAACATTTGGTTGGGAGCCACCCAGAGTGTCTGGGGGGCATATAAATAATATAATAATTATTAAATTATTATTATCCTCGCCTACTAAAACTCTGAACTGGCTGGGATTAATATTAGAGGGCTAAGCATGTCTATCCCTAACTGGTATACAAACGATCACAGGTGTCGGTATCTTTAGGCCAATGTAGATTGTTTGGGCCAAGGCTTTAGAATAGCAGTTGAGATCATCAGTGCTCAACAGAAATCAATGAAGTTCACACCCTTCAACATTTCTCCAACGAAAATAGGGACGTCCCATTCCATAATGATAATTTTACTATTTATATCCCACACATCTTATTGGGTTGCCCCAGCAGCTTCCAACATATACAAAAATATAATAAAAAATTAAACATTTTTTTTAAACATTCCCTATACAGAATTGCCTTCAGACGGCTCAGGGGTCGTATAACTCCATACCCTCCAACAATTATCCTGTGAAAGTAGGGACAGCCTAAGGGAAAGTGGGACATTCTGGGAACAAATTAGAAATGGGACGGTTTCTCTAAATCAAGGATGTCCCTGGAAAACAGGGACACTTGGATGGTCTGGAAGATGCTACTCTTTGCAAGCGTCATATATTCTGTGCACTACTTAGCATCTTCTTTGTGCTCTCATGTTCTGTTTTGGAGGCTGCGGTCCTTGCTATGTTCCTCTTCCTTAGCTTCTCCCTCTGTTTCTCCTCCCACCACCAGTCTCTGTGCCAGCCTTGCATAAGACTAGAATACACATGCATTGCAAACAATCAAGATATCACACTTTCATGGCAACGATTGTGTGACTTGTTGCATATGAGGCCTGGTTCAGTGCATCATCTCATATCAGCCAAGAGAAACATGATTGATTGTAAGGTTATACAGTGGTACGTCGTATTACATACGCTTCAGGTTACAGACTCTGCTAACCCAGAAATAGTACCTTGGGTTAAGAACTTTGCTTCAGGATGAGAACAGAAATCGTGCTCCGGTGGCGCGGTGGCAGCAGGAGGCCCCATTAGCTAAAGTGGTGCTTCAGGTTAAGAACAGTTTTAGGTTAAGAACGGACCTCCAGAACGAATTAAGTACTTAACCTGAGGTACCACTATAATGATGTTAAAGATGTGCTTTAAAAACGCTGGGCATTTATCAGTCCTTGCAGCCAGCTATTTGTTCTGTTGTTTTTCCACAGCATTTTCAGTCCCTGAAACCATCTGAACTGCTCTCAGTATTTCTTCTAATAGAGACAAGAATCTGAACATTCACACGTCTGACTTTGTGGAAGCACATGTCCAGTTTTGAGCAAAAAAAGAGATTGTGTGTGTGTGTGTTTCTGTACATTGAAAAATATATAGTAAAACAGTGTTTTAAGAGCATTTATTGTAGTTACATTTTTAGTTTTTGTGATAACCAGAGAAACAGAGATGTGGATTAGGAATGTTCACATATAGATTGAAACATGAGGCTGGGGGGAGGAGAGAAAGACCCATCCTGTGGGTCCCTGCAAGTTTTTCTCTTTGTGGTTAATAGCAGCTTGAGTGGTTGATCTGTATGCTTCCCACTTGCACCATAGCCTGACACAAATTGCCCTCCGGTCTGCTTTCGGGGAGGGAGCGAGATCCCACACGCACTCACAGATCAACATTGTCTCTGGTTTGGCCTTAGTTTCCTTGGTTATCAGATGAAGCCTCTTAAACGTTGCTGATGGCATTTTCAGCTGGCTTGTCCATTCATTCATTCATTCATTCAATAGATGTTTATTCCATATTTCAGACCTAAGAGTATCCTATTAAAAAAAAATCACATATCAAGCTGAAACAACAATTCATCATTATAAAGGTAAAGGACCCCTGACAGTTAAGTCCAGTCGTGAACGACTCTGGGGTTGTGGCGCTCATCTTGCTTTACTGGCCAAGGGAGCTGACGTTTGTCTGCAGACAGTTTTTCCGGGTCATGTGGCCAGCATGACTAAGCCGCTTCTGGCAAAACCAGAGCAGCACACAGAAATGCTGTTTACCTTCCCGCCAGAGCGGTACCTATTTATCTACTTGCACTTTGACGAGCTTTCGAACTGCTAGGCTGGCAAGAGCAGAGACCAAGCAATGGGAGCTCATCCTGTCGCGGGGATTCAAACCGCCGACCTTCCAATCAGCAAGTCCTAGGCTCAGTGGTTTAGACCACAGCACTACCCGCATCCCTACTAACTAATTCATCATGAGTTATACCTTAATGCTGCTACATGAGAATGTTTTAATGTCATTTTAGTTATATTTATTCTGCTTTATTGTATGATTACCATATACTACAGTGTTGGGCCTTTGTTGTGATTTCATTTTTGCTTTGGTTTATTGTAGGTAGCTCAGAGACTTATTTTTTGAAGAAAAGCAGCTTGTGAGCATATATATTATTAATCTTTTTCCTGTTCTCTCCTCTCTATATGAATGCTCCATTATACATCGAGAACATGAAAAAAGCGAAATATAAAATGTGTGTGTGGAAGAGAGATTGATGTACTGTTTGGTACAGTTTCAGTTTTTAAAAGAATTCAGCACATACTTAGAACATTTAAAATACAATACCAGATTTTCATTCCTGAAGTCTTAATAAAAACCTATCTACAATTGTGGAGCACTAAGCTTTGTTTATTTTAAAATTTGATCGTAATGCTTGACTTATAAAGGCAACTTTGTGTTCAGCTAACCTAATTTGCAAGTGGTTGTATTTTCAAAGAAAAGGGAGAAATTTCAGCAGCCAACTACAGTGGTACCTCTAGATGCGAACAGGATCCGTTCCGGAGCCCCGTTCGCATCTAGAAGCAAACATAACCAGCAACGGCACATCTGTGCACGCGCACGTCGCTTTTCGCTGCTTCTGTGCATGCGCGTGATGTCATTTTGAGCATCTGCGCATACGCAAGTGGCGAAACCCGGAAGTAATGCGCTCCGTAACTTCCGGGTTGCCGCGGAGCACAACTCGGAACATGCTCATCCCGAAGCACATTCAACCCGAGATATGACTGTACATGTTACTTGCAAATGCACACATTAGAGCTCAGAGCTGGGTTTCATTTTAGAGAAGCAGATAGCGTGTGTGTGTGTGTCTTTAATCCTTTGTTCCACTCCAGTTTACCCTTCCTTTTCTAAGTGTTTGTTCATGTTACCACTTACTCCACATCCAGTGCAGTTTCACTTCTGGTTTTTGAAGCCACATTCATACGACGTTAGCCACAATCCATATTGATCCTACACTGTCTTGGCAAACCCTGCTGATTGATGTATTGTTTCTTCAGACTGTATCCGGCCTGCGGACTGTAGTTTGCTGACCTCTGTACTAGAGTGTGTGTGTATCAATGAACTCATAAAGTTTTACTTCTAGGTAATACTTTGATTTGGGGTGCGGGTGGCACTGTGGTCTGAACCACTGAGCCTCTTGGGCTTGGCAATCAGAAGGTCAGCAGTTTGAATCCCCACAACAGTGCAAGTAAATAGGTACCACTGTGGTGGGAAGGTAAATGGCATTTCTGTGCACTCTGGTTTCCGTCACGGTGTTCCGTTGTGCCAGAAGTGGTCTAGTTATGCTGGCCACATGACCCAGAAAAGTGTCTGTAGACAAACGCCGGCTCCCTCGGCCTGAAGGCGAGATGAGCGCCACAACCCTATAGTCGTCTTTGACTGGACTTAACGGTCCAAGGGTCTTTTACCTTTAATTAGTTTAATTTAGTATTACTAAGCAGTATTTGTATGATTTGGCTTCAATTGACTTTTTTTTTAATAAAAACAACAACAACTCAGAACACTATCCAAAACTAATCTCTATCCTCTCTGGCTAATTATTGATTGCTTATTAGTACAGTCGTACCATGGTTATTAAGCTTAATCCGTTCTGGGAGTCCGTTCGACTCCCGAAATGTTCGAAAAACAAGGCACGGTTTCTGATTGTCTGAGGAGCTTCCTGCATTCAATCAGAAGCCGCATTGGCAGTTCAGCTTCCGAAAAAGTTTGCAAACTGGAACACTTACTTCTGGGTTTGTGGCATTCGGGAGCCGATTTGTTCAGCAACTAAGCCATTCGATAACCAAGGTACGACTGTTATTTGTAAATATTGGATACAACTGAAGTTCAGAAGAACTGAATGATTCTTAGGACTAATGCACTAACTTTCTACTTGTTGAAGGTAATGAACTGTTGCCTATTATCCCACCCAATGGGCACTTCCAGACTGTTGCTGCCTTCAGGTGGGATTCAAACACATTCAAATTGCATAAATTACGTTGGTTTGGCAGGATGAATGCTCAGTGATCAAGTCATCTGGAAACTATCAATGTCTCATGCCTTCATTCCTGGTGGTGGCAGTGGAGCAAAGATGCAGTTAGCCTCTTGGTTTGTGTCCACACAGAGAGACTTGTCGCAATTGTTTTTCTTTGTTAGTCCCAACTCTCTTTTATTATTTAGATAACCCCCAGATTGCAAGTTTGGGTTAGAGATTATCTGCTGATAACAGCAGGTGTCAAGGAAGTGAAGGAAACAGATGTTATTTAGTAACAGGAGGAAATCTTCTAGGGGGTTCTTTCCACCCCCTGTTCTTTTGGAAACAAGTTTAGTGAAGGTAAGCAGAATACCTTCCTCAAGCAAAACCTGTCTGGAATAGGTTTGGTAGATTATCTTTCAGGGCTCACATTCAGGGGCGTAGGAAAGGGGTGGCGGGGCGGGTCGCCCCTGGTGCCATCATGGAGGGGGTATGTGACAAATTATCAAGGAACAATTACTGCCCTACTAGAGCGGTTCATAAAAAAAACTTTTTTTAAAAAAATACTTGCTTACTGCACTAGGGATTATATAGCTATATATGAAATTTCATGCATATCAGTTAATATCTTGATCCTCCTCCACAAAAATAGTTGTTTACTTGGCCCTTTTCCTATGTCGTGAAGGCTGAAATTTCAATTCAGTGGAGCAGGGTCAAGATATTAACTGATATGCATGAAATTTCAGATATAGCTATATAATCCCTAGTTTAGTAAGATAAGACCTTTGGGGCAGGTATATTCATAGATATATATGAATATGAGAACAGGATGCTTGATCCACTTCTTATTATGATCTTCCATTTTTGTTTTGAAAGGCTTAAGTCACCCTCCCCCTACTTGACACCCGTCAGATGTTTCAGAGCAGAACTCTTCAGCCAAATGAACTTGTTCAAGATCACAAAGGTTTGCCAAAATTAAATTAAAATAGCATTTCCCCCCTCCTCATTCCAGTGACTCCACCTCAAAACCTATGAAAATTTATGGGCAGAATACTTGGGCTCAGCTCTATCTTGGAGCCTAGGGAAGTTTATCTACCTCCTTCAAAGCACAGGCAAATAATAATCAATATTATTGATTATCAATATTATTATTATTGATAATCAATATTATTTCTTAAGATTTATACCCCTTTGGGATGTAAAAAAAAAGTTAACAAAGAGAATAAAACAAAATTACCAGTAAAAAAAGTAAAACATTAAAACATTCAGAAGAAAAAGCCAGCAATTAATGAAAGACAGATTAAAACATATATGTCTGGGTAGGCTGTCTGAAGCAAAAATGTTTTTAGCAGGTGCTGAAAAGAGTTCAGTGATTATTCTGCCTTTGCCTGTGTAGATGCCCTAAACTTCTTGTATTTCATTTTGTACATGCTCACAGAAACGTACACCAGAACAGAGGCCCTCACTGTGTAATAAAGGGTTTATTGACTTTGGTGCTGTGCCCAAAGAATACCCCCCCCCCCCGAGTCATTCTGCATATTTTCACTTGACTAATGCAAGGGAGTTTCTCAATAAGTAAAAATGAATGTACTTTGAGTTCTCTTATCACATCCCCTCCCCCCAGATAATGAACTATTGCAACTAACAAACAAACACATGAATAATGTGAAGGTGTTTTGATTTAACTAGGCCATTGGTCCATTAGGCCCAGAACTGTCTACTTTTCTCCAGCTCTCCAACATATTTCCATAACTCACGTTCTGAAATCTCTTAACAAGAAGTGAACTGGAACCTTTTGCCTGCAAAGCATGTACTCAACCACTGAATTTCAGGTAACTTATACATGAATGTCTTTTATTTTATTTTTATTTTTTTAGGGAAGGACAGGTCATCTCCCCACGCTATCTCAAGCCCAATACAGTGGTACCTCGGGTTAAGAACTTAATTCATTCTGGAGGTCCGTTCTTAACCTGAAACTGTTCTTAATCTGAAGCACCACTTTAGCTAATGGGGCCTCCTGCTGCCGCTGCGCCACCGCTGCACAATTTCTGTTCTCATCCTGAAGCAAAGTTCTTAACCCGAGGTAATATTTCTGTGTTAGCAGAGTCTGTAACCTGAAGCGTATGTAACCTGAAGCGTATGTAACCCGAGGTACCACTGTACCTGTTTTAGCTAGGAATCCCACCAAACACCAGGGCTATCTGCAGCTTTTAATGTGCAGTGGATGCTCAGGTTGCGAACGTGATCCGTGCTGGATGCGCACGTGCGGGTTGTGATTCAGCGCTTCTCCGCATGCGCAAAGCCTGATTTAGCGTTTCTGCGCATGCGCGACCCCCAAACCCCAGATGTAACCCATTCCAGTACTTCCGGGTTTTGGTGGGTCTGTAACCCAAAAAAACGCAATCTGAAGCGTCTGTAACCCGCAGTATGACTGTATTATGTAGCTGATTCCGATAACCAATTTGGAATCAGGAACAAGCCTGTTGGATCTGTATATTTAATTTATATGTTGTTGTTGTTTAGTCGTTTACTCGTGTCCGACTCTTCCTGACCCCATGGACCAGAGCACGCCAGGCACTCCCGTCTTCCACTGCAGTTTGGTCAAACTCATGCTGGTAGCTTCAACCATCTATCCAACCATCTCGTCCTCTGTCATCCCCTTCTCCTTGTGCCCTCCATCTTTCCATCTTTCCCAACATCAGGGTCTTTTCCAGGAGTCTTCTCTTCTCATGAGGTGGCCAAAGTATTGGAGCCTCAGCTTCACAATCTGTCCTTCCAGTGAGTACTCGGCTAATTTCCTTCAGAATGGATCGGCTTGATCTTCTTGCAGTCCATGGGACTCTCAAGAGTCTCCTCCAGCACCAGAATTCAAAAGCACCAATTCTTCAGCAATCAGCCTTCTTTATGGTCCAGCTCTCACTTCCATACATCACTACTGGGAAAACCATAGCTTCAACTATACGGACCTTTGTCGGCAAGGTGATGTCTCTGCTTTTTAAGATGCTGTCTAGGTTTGTCATTGCTTTTCTCCCAAGAAGCAGGAATCTTTTAATTTTGTGGCTGCTGTCACCATCTGCAGTGATCATTTAATTTATATATTTCATCTTTAAAATATGGTGCTTACCTGGAGAGACTGAGGCTACCATTCTTTGCAGTGCATCTCTACCTGCCACGTATGATGGAAACTGGGCATGATTTGTGGGAAACGGTGTCACTGGCCAAATTGGGACTTGTTGCTGGACCAAATCTGGGCTGTGGACTGAGGATTCTGCATCTCTGCTACAGACATTTATCTGGAGGTAGATGTCATTGAACTCAACCGGGCTTCCTTCTGAGCAGACATGTAAAGAATTGTGCTATGAATATAGACACTCAGTTATCATGTGATAACTGCTGGTAGGCACCTTCTCTGCCAACACTTGCCAGGCCTATGCAAGCAATTAAGTGTACATCCCTCACAATGGTCTATGGGTGTGTGTTTTTTAACATTTCTTCTTGCTTTCAACTTGTTTTTAATTGTTTATGACGGTATTGTTTGGTTTTGTGTTTTTATATTGCTGTAAATCGCTGTGATTTTTTTTATGATACAGCCATGTGTGTGTGTGTGTGTGTGTGTGTGTGTGTGTATCTATAATAATTAATATATGTAATAAAAGCAATTATTCTGCACTAGTACAAATGATGAACCATGTAGTAAGGTAGTACATGTCACACACACACACACACACACACACACACACACACACACTACCTTACTACATGGTCCATCATTTGTACTAATGTAGAATAATTGCTTTTAGGAAATAAAGCTGTTTATATGACTATATCCCCACATGTTGCAGGTGAAAGCTTGTTGTAAAATAATAATAGTATTCCTGCACCTAGAAAACTAGCCTGTCAGCAAAAAGGGTAAACTAGAACTTTTGTCCTGGGCATTTTGCTTTCTATATGCAGGGATTTTAAATCATGTGAGCCCTCAGGTGCAGCCATGAAACAGGTTGACCTCTGCGTCTACTTCTCCAGAGAACAAGACTCAGAGTATGTTTGCTTTGCTGAAATGCATAGTAAGGTCTTTCCAACCTAAACATTTCCGCATAAAATAACAGAGGGAGAATTCATTATGAATGTCAAAAGTCTCAGGGAATTCTACATCCAATGCAGAAATCTGTTTGTCTGATTGATTGAAAAATCTGTTTGTCTGATTGATTGAAAAGACTGGATACATTTAACAAAATATAAAGTAAGGGGTTTGACCCAAGTAAAATGCTTTCATATTCTCTGGAAAGTGTGTCTTGCATATAGGCAAAAGCAATAATATTGAATCCCAGATCCTTGTGCATGTGTTAGGTTAACTCTGAGAGGCCATTTTTAAAACAGTTTTTTCCCTCCATGTTAAAAAAAACTAACAACTTTATTCTGGGATGAAATAATCTGGGTAAAATTCACTGCCACACTATTGCAAACCTTCTGTATGTGCAAGCTTATCAGCCTTCCAGATGGAACAATTCTCCCTCTGCCCACATGTTCTTCTGTGGGTTCTTCTGACTATGCTGGAGCCAATTTTCTGACAGTAAGAGCTGTTCGACAGTGGAATGGTCTCCTTTGGGAGGTTGTGGACTCTCCTTCCTCGGAGGTTTTTAAGCAGAGGTTGGATGGCCATCTGTCATGTATGCTTTAGCTGAGATTCCTGCATTGCAGACTAGATGACCCTTGGCGTCCCTTCCAGCTTTACAGTTCTATAATTTATATACAACAAGGTGAACTTAGTAATGTAAGAAGAGGCTTTGTCTATAGTAGTGGTTTTCAACCAGTATGCCATGGCACCCTGGGGTGCCTTGAAAGATGGTCAGGGATGCCGAGGGCAACATTGGCCTCTGTCCCTCTTTCCTTCCCTCCTTTCTATGATGCCCTCTTGCGTCTCTGCTTCCCAAAGGTTTGCACACCTGCTTATTGCAAGCTCCGCTACAAGCTACAAGCTCCGCAGGCAAATGGTGCCTCTGGGGCTGGCCAGGGGGTGCTTCCCAGGCCCCTGTGGGGCAGTGGGAGGAGGCACCTCTCTTTGGGACAGGGGAGCAGCAGCATTGGCTGCCCAGAGGACTCCCAAGGAGAGGGGAGAGGAGGCTGAGGGAACACTCCACAAGGGAGTGTTTGAAAAAGGGTGAGAGGCTGGCAGCTCTGCAGGCAAGGGGTGACCTAACTGGGCTCCTGAGCCCCACAGGGGTGCCACAGAAAGGATGTAGTTGGTTAAGGAAGCCATGGACTCAAAAAAGTTGAAAACCTCTGGTCTATAGGAAGTCCAAAAGCAGAAGAAAACAGCTCTCTCTCCAATTGTGAATTCCAGCAAGACCTCGGTTGATTGCCTTGGTTGTCCAAGGAGCCTGGCAGGAATTTTCATCCATTTGGGTAATTGGCTCCAGCCTCTTGGTTTTTCGCCTACCTTGTAGCAAATCGTCAGAACTTTTGGGTATTGGCAGTTAGGCATTGGAATATGTGTTCTGTGTTGGAGGGCAGGTTGTGGCCAGCACCCAGCCCTCCCCTTTTGGGTATTCCGTTAAAGGGATCCGGCGGTCGTGGATCCTGTCCGATGCCCTGCTGGTGGCTAGGGCCATGGCACGACCCCCGGTGACATCAGGGGAAGCTTCCAGTTGTATTTGCATCAACAAGCTCCTCCCGCTGGTTGTTAACCCACTAATGACCCCCACAGAGCGGGGTCGAGTCATGTAGAGATCGTTTCATCCAGTGCCTAAGCCAATACCATTCACATGCTGTAACCAATAAAGTTGTGACCTTATTTAGCCCATTAACCTAAAATAGATGTGTCTTATTTATCTCCAAGTGGGTGGCGGGTCCTCGACTCACAACTCTGATATTCAGAGGCATAACCCAAGAACTGGAACCCTGTCATGAACAGAGACCCAAAATATTCTCTGTGTGTCCCCTCCACCCATTTTTATTTTATTTTAGATTTACTTCTCCCTGTAATGTACATGCCCTTTCTTTCTGACGGAGTCCCAAGGCTATAATAAAGTCCAGTAACCTGCTTTTCTCCTATTACATAATAGAGATAGCATGCAGCGATATCAGCTCTTTATATATTGGCCCATCTTTTATGCCTGGCCCTTGAACTCCTACTGATACCAACCTTAATAAGTTTTCTCTGAAAATACGTAACGCCTTGGTAGGACCTAAGCTACCTTCTCCTGTGGGAAAACAAGATAAGGTTGCTACCTGGATATTGTTCTGTAAATGAGGACAAGCAATTAGAGTTGGCAAAACTTCGTGAAGCCAGAACGAAAGGACCAGCAAGTCCTGTTAAGCGACAAGAGCTCTCGGTTCTTCCCAGTGATAGTACTCTTACACTCTTTGCTCTCCCTCACTCTTTCAGTCATGCACACATGCTGGGAAATCCTTTCAAAATGAGGCAGAGAGCCAGCCCTGCCATGAAGCTTGGTGAATTGACCTGCTTTAGGTGGCACTGTCTGAATGCATTAGCATCCACTTGGTATTATAACAAGCCTACAAAGTGTTCGCCCCAGCAGACCAGGTTAGGCTCTGCTTCAGGCAGCAAAATGTGTTGGGCTGGCACCGGCTGGGTGTGCCAATGTAAGTGAATGTATCCATTCTTCTTCTTCTTCTTCTTCTTCTTCTTCTTCTTCTTCTTCTTCTTGTACTTCACATAAGGGCAAAAGAAAGCACCTGCATTCTCTTTTCACAGTGGCTAACCAGCTGTTTCTGGGACACGGGTGGTGCAGTGGTCTAAACCACTGAGCCTCTTGGGCTTGCCGATCGGAAGGTCGGTGGTTCAAATCCCCACGACAGGGTGAGCTCCCGTTGCTCTGTCCCAGCTCCTGCCAACCTAGCAGTTTGAAAGCATGCCAGTGCAAGCAAATAGGTACCGCTGCAGCAGGAAGGTACACAGCGTTTCCATGTGCTCTGGTTTACATCACGATGTTGCGTTGCACCAGAAGTGGTTTAGTCATGCTGGCCACGACCCGGAAAGCTGTCTGTGGACAAATGCCGGCTCCCTTGGCCTTAAAGCGAGATGAGCACTGCAACCCCATAGTCGCCTTTGACTGGGCTTAACTGTCCAGGGGTCCTTTGCCTTTACTTCTGGGAAGTCCACAAAAAAGGCCAACTCTACAATTCTGTGATTTCTATGAAGACACAAGCACAAAAAACCATAGGATAGCGCTGAACAGATTATTATTCATTCAATAACAATAATAACTAGTACATGAGGATTTCTCATATGCATAACATTTTGATACGAGTAGGGTCTTTAAGTAAAATCTCCATTAATTATGTCTATGTCATTTAACTTGTTCTGAATTCTTGGAGGGGCGAATTATTTTCTTCCATCTCAGTTCCATGTGTGAGGAAGCTCAGGGTGGTGATTAACATAGTGTGAAGTAAGTAGGCCTTAAGTGCAAGGATTCTGCTTGCTCCTGCTCTGTGCCTCCTCCCTAAATCTGTTCCAATGGTTTTCCCAACCCTCTGGAGCAGATTTGGGGAGGGTGGGGGACACACATCGGGGAAGGAGAGAGGCTGTTGCACTAGCAGCATTCCTTGCACTGACAGGACAGGTTAGCAGAATTCCAACCCAATAGATAATATCTGCAAAACATGTTGTCACCTACTCAGCCAAACCCAGGGGATTTTTTGAGCAGGAACCTGGGGGAACTGAGTTCCCTTACGTTTGTAAAATAAAATAATTACTTTTTTTTTGTCTGAGGCTGGAGCTAGAATGGATATACACCCAACGCCTGAGTCTATATCCGTAATCAATAAAGTTGTGACCATTTCTAATCCAGATTACAGTGGTACCTCAGGTTAAGTACTTAATTCGTTCCAGAGATCAATTCTTAACCTGAAACTGTACTTAACCTGAAGCACTACTTTAGCTAATGGGGCCTCCTGCTGCTGCTGCGCCGCCGGAGCTCGATTTCTGTTCTGTTCTGTTCTCATCCTGAAGCAAAGTTCTTAGCCTGAGGTAATATTTCTGGGTTAGCGGAGTTTGTAACCTGAAGTGTATGTAACCTGAAGCGTATGTAACCCGAGGTACCACTGTACTGTCTGCTTGAGTTTATTAATCACATCTTACATTTAGCCACTCCCCTTGTGTGTGTGTGTGTGTGGCCCACAACAAACAAACAAACAAACAAACAAACAAACAAACTTTCTGGTGAGTTCCCCCACCTTTTTTTCAGAAAAAAAGAGCACTGCCCAGACCAATTCATTATTCATTAATTCTTAGGCTAAAAATTAAAGTGCAGTACCTGAAGATATTGTTCTGGAGAAAGCAACTCTGGCTGTGGTCACACCGAGCTTTTGAAGCACATCCAAAGCACATTCTTTCCCTCAATGAATTCTGGGCACTGTAGTTTGTTAAGGATTGCAGGGAATTGTAACTCTGTGAGGGGTAAACTATAGTGCCCAGAATTCTTTGAGGGAAAGGAAGGGGTTCTTTAAAGGTATGGTGTGTACACCTTCTTTAACAGGAAACTTCAAAGGGCCCGCGTGTGCTCTTATATGGCCTCCCTCCAGAAAAAAACAAACAAAAACTCGCCCTACAATGCTGGGCATTTGCCAGCAGTTAAGAAGGCACACTTCACATAAAACGAAAGATCCCAGCGCTAAACCACTTATAGGTTTTATTACAATCAAGCAGTATATACATTATGCTAAATAAATAAATAATTATGCTATGGTCCTCCAGTCAACCTCAGTTAAGGTAAGCAGATACATAAGGAGCAGAGATAAAAAGTAAGGACAAAGTAAAGCAATTGAAATGATATCTACAGGCATGCAGATAACAGAGACATAAAACTTACCTTGACATTAATTTTAATAAATCCATGAACTCAGATGTGATAGTCAAGTAAAATTCTCCTGGCGAGTCACTAAAGGTGCTTCCCTCCCTCAGCTAAAAGGCAATCAAACTCCCAATTATTACTCAATTGGTTTTTTTTTTAATGACTTGCTAAAATTTGTCAGCTGGAGCCATCGGTGACTGTCAGATATGACTGAGCAATAAACCTTTCCTTTGGTTATAAAACAAATACAAGCTATTCCCTGTATAGTTTAAGTAAGCAGTCTGGAAAAAACTGTGGATTAATGTTGGGAAGGTTGTGAAACAAAAAGTAATTTTGTTCATTTTGTTGGAGGTGTGAGTTAAACAGCAGGATTTGAGGACACATTCCTCTTGTACATAATGATGTGCAGAAATACCCTATTCATAATAGTCGACAACAAATCAACGTATTAATTAAGAACCACACAGTTTCATCAATGGTCTCTGTATGAGCACCGATGCTCTAGTGAGCACCTAGAAATGATATTTATTTATTTGTGGATTTATGATGCACAGTTTTTTTAAAAAAATAGAGAAAGGTGGGATACAACATATAAAAATAAAATTAACAAAGATATCCATAAAAACTTTAATAAATACTGACTGCAGAAAGGCAACAGCCAATTTATGTGTGTCCAGTTGATGTGTATGGGACACAGGTGGTGCTGTGGGTTAAACCACAGAGCCTAGGACTTGTCGATCAGAAGGTCGGCAGTTTGAGTCCCCGCGAGGGGGTGAGCTCCCGTTGCTCAGTCCCTGCTCTTGCCAACCTAGCAGTTCGAAAGCACGTCAAAGTGCAAGTAGATAAATAGGTACCACTCTGGTGGCAAGGTAAACAGTGTTTCCATGTGCTGCTCTGGTTCGCCAGAGGCGGCTTCGTCATGCTGGCCACATGACCTGGAAGCTGTACGCCAGCTCCCTTGGCCAATAAAGCGAGATAAGCGCCGCAACCCCAAAGTTGGCCATGACTGGACCTAATGGTCAGGGGTCCCTTTACCTTTAGTTGATGTGTAGCCACACATGCATCGCTGTAACCCAGAAGTGGCCAAAAAAGGGGGCAGGCGAGGTGGGGCAGGCTTATGCATGCTGCAATGCACAGGGGGGTCAGGAATTTAACGCCTGTGCAGAACAGTTGTTGCTTGTACAAAGAATATTCCTGTTGTAAAGACTTGTCTAAGCAAAAATAAAATAAAAAATCCAAGAGGCATCTGCAAGATGGCAGGGAGTGTTTCCGTTGGTAGGAAACTCCATAGGGCAGGGTGCACCACACTAAAAGGTTGATCCTTAGTGATGGCCAGCTGAACTTCAGAAGCACAGAACCACCCCATCAGAGGAGCTCAGTGAGTAGAGCATGAAACTCCTAATCTCTGGGTTGTGAGTTTGAGCCCCATGTTGGGCAAAAGATTCTTCCATTGCAATGAGTTGGACTAGATGATCCTTGAGGTCCATTTCAACTCTACACGTCTTTGATTCTTTGATTTTCCATTTTCTGTAGCCTTAATCACATGGCATGATAACCATGGTGAGTGAACATATGGTGGTGAGCAGAAGGAAGGTTGGGGGTACTTGCGCTCAGTTGAAGGTTTGCATGGAATCTATGCACAAAGAAGTGCACTGGCTTCTCCCAAGACCCTGCTTTTCCATGCATACATTCAAGTGAACAAACAACAACAACAACAACAACAATTTATTATTTATACCCCGCCCACCTGGCTGGGTTTCCCCAGCCACATTAAGTACATTAAATAAAGGATGGAAACATAAGATGGTGACCTTGCACCTGTGTGCATCATGGCTGTAGAGTGTATACAGACCTTATGCCAAGTACAAAAGTTGTGTCCTCATTCTGAAGTCAATGGAGGAACCAGTTCCTGGAGGAGCTCTGTATGTGCGCTGGACCTTTGAGCCTAAGTAGCAGGATCTACTTTTGTCAGGGCAATCATACGTTGCTGTTCACAACGCCCTACACTGAAATGTCTTCCCAACACATAAACAAATTTCCTACACTTTGTGCTTCCTGCAGAGACGGCTTAGCAAAGTACGGCAAACCTGATTAAAGGCCAAATTCATTATTTGTTTAAAACAGGGATGTGCTCCAACAGAATCTCCAGCAGCACAGTTTCTCCATCTTTGGTCAGGCATATAAGAAGGTATCTACTTCTGTTTCAACTCCATGTTTGTTGCTTGCAGTACTGTTTCCATTCTGCTGCTGTCTCACTTCCAACAAAACTTGTTATTGGTCGCATTGTCTGGGATTGCAGAATGTTATGTAATTAATTATGTAACTATTGGGGCTATTGGGTTGTTGTTTTTATTTTTATTAGGTATTTTGCGGTTTTATATCTTGATTTTATTCTGTGAACCGCCCTGAGACACCCGGGTATAGGGCGGTATATAAATTCAATAAGCAACAACAACAAATTGCATCAGCATTACAATTCCAAACCGTTCATTGCAGTGCAAAAGAAATGCAATGCAAATTAGTGGGGGGGGATAGGACATAATCATTTTTGTATCTTTCGTGGACAGAAAACGAAGACAGCACATGCAGATTGCAATTACAGGATTGATTTCCATTCTGGACATGGGATGCATAAGTAAATATAAGTAATTTCCACTCCTTTTCTCTGACAACCCTGTCCCTTGTTTAAGGGATCTAACAGGTGGCTGATCACAACTCTTTTAATCCATCTTTCTGTGAAGGTATATCATTAATAAACATTGCGACCTTATATCCCACAACCACAACAATACCACAAATCTTATCAAGGAGCTATGGGGTCTTGTGTATAATTATCATGAGTTTCAGTTTAGCATGTCGGGACAACAGAGTACTGGGAAGACCTCTGTGCACATTTCACTGTCCTGGAAATTCTGTGAAGGGAACCCAGAACAAATTTATTTTAGTTGAACATTAATTTAGTGGACACTGTTTGCACACTGAGGGATCTGCTGCATTCATCATTAACTACTTGTTTTCCTTAACGTGCTCATCTGCAGCTCAATCATTCTGTGGGCTTCTGTGCATAAACTGTGCTTTTTGCCATTGTTTCTGGCATGACAAGGATAAACAACACTTTTTGCATTAATAATCCTACAGCCAGCTGACACTGGTGTTCTCTTATGACTTGTGGCAACTCCCCAACCATGCCAGGAGTGATCTGCTGCTATAATTTGCTTTTTCCTCTCTGACAGCTAAGAAAGTAACAGCTAACCTGCAGCCTCTACTTATTCTCAGAAAGAAATGGGCTGGCAGAAAGTCACACTTTCATGAGATGTTTATTGAAGAGTCTAACAGCACCCCATCAGTCTGCCATATGGATGAAATCTGTGTTGGTAGCAACACCCATCAGATAAAGCCTATCAAATAAAGTACAAATAATGGCGGCAGAAAAGGATACATGGACTTAGCTCCTTAGGTAATAGCTTCATGAAAACTGCTGAAAGACTGCTCCCTTTTCCTACAGACCCTCTTGGGTTAAGATCAGAAGGGGCCTTCTTGATAGTTCTGCAACCTTGAGAAGCTTGGAGTGGTGGCGTCCCAAGAAAGAATGATCTGTGGCGGACGCTAGATAGCAGAACTTCCTCCCCACAGAGGTGTGTCAGGCCCCATTGCTACAGGTTTTGACAAATGCTGAAGACACACCTCTTTGCCTTGGCTTTCGACACCTGAGATGTATATTTTTAGGACCCACCTTACTTTTCTGATTGTGAATTGTTTTAAACTGCTTTTAATGCTGTGTTGGGACACGGGTGGCACTGTGGGTTAAACCACAGAGCCTAGGACTTGCCAATCAGAAGTTCGGCGGTTCGAATCCCCACGACGGGGTGAGCTCCCATTGCTCGGTCCCTGCTCCTGCCAACCTAGCAGTTCGAAAGCACGTCAAAGTGCAAGTAGATAAATAGGTACCGCTCCGGCGGGAAGGTAAACGGTGTTTCCGAGTGCTGCTCTGGTTTTGTCAGAAGCAGCTTAGTCATGCTGGCCACATGACCCGGAAGCTGTACGCCAGCTCCCTTGGCCAATAAAGCGAGATGAGCGCCGCAACCCCAGAGTCAGCCACAACTGGACCTAATAGTCAGGGGTCCCTTTACCTTTTTAATGCTGTGTTTAATTATTATTATTTTTGTAACTTATCCTGGGACCTTATTAATAGTAAAAAAAAAAAAAATATTAATTTGGAATCATTCAGACTTCTGATGCGTTTCTGAAGCTGCAGTGTACAGTGGCAGAGCATTTATTGCTGGCGCCCGGGGCACGCAAGTACGCTCCAGGCTGTGCACAGTGCGCCACTGGAGCTAAGCACGGTTGCGCTGTGCCACCTGCCCAGCCGGGCAGCCAGGGACCTGGCCACCTGATGTGGTCGACACCGTCCTGCTTTGAGGGGCACAGTCATGGCGCCCTGCAATCCCAGTGCTACTTGCGACACTTGCAAAAGTGGCACAGGGCTGGCAGGGTGCATGCCTGTTGCATCCTTTTCAAGCTGCCCTCCAGCTGGAGGGCAAGTTAGAAGGACGCAACAAGGCAGGGCTCAAAGTGGCACGGGGCTTGCAGGGCGCCGTGAGCTGTTAACTTCCTTCTCACAGCACTCTCCAGCTGGAGGGCAGATGAGAAGGATGCAACAGGGTAGTGCATCATGAGGAATACCCCCCCCCAAAAAAAAACAACAACTGGGCCCGGGGTTATGGTCTCCCCAGTCCCTCCACTATGCTTCTGATAGTGTGCAAAACATCATATATTCACAGCTGCTCATCAATTTCTAGTCCTATCATCTGATCATTTTACAGTTTAATTTTTAAAATATAATAACAACAGCCACTGTTGCTGTTTTTAAGATCAGGCAGTCCTCATCTGGAATTTATTGGTGCTGCAAGTGAAAAAGTAGGAACTGTAATACATGGGCACAAACATGATAACGGTGCCCCCTATGAAATCTGCAACAGACTTCTGCTTCATCGTGATAAACACAACCCTGATTTCCTGGGCCCAATTCTTTTTTTCATCAGCCTCTTGCAAAGGATTTGAGGAACTGTCTACGTGGCCTGTCATTTCCAGGTGCCGCAACAACTTGACATTGGCAATTTTGGTTTGTAAGCGGATCAAGGAGACTTTGAAAGAGTGTAACCAGAAAGTCAAACCAAGCCACCCTGCCCTGACTAACTTACAGTAAAACAAGCTTCTACTTGCATCATAGCAGCTGAATTTCCACGTGCATCATTGCTCGGGGGCGAGGGGCAGGTCGAGAAGAAATCATTCTTCATAGAAAGCAGCATTCCAGACGGTTACCCTAAACCACCTATATAAAGTCTGTAGGCAGCCCTGTATAGGGAAGCCTTTTACTGTAAAATGATTTATTATGTTTTATATATGTTGGAAGCCACCCAGAGTGGCTGCGACAACCGAGTCAGGTGGGTGGGGTACAAACAATAAAAATATTATTAAGTCAATACACTCAATTGGGCTTTTTTTTGCACATACTGGATTTTCATTGTGACTAATACATGAAGGGTCATTGGATAAATTCAAAGGAAACAACCAAATCTGAAGCTAAAAGAGAGAACTTGCTGGAAAGATTTAGCACTTCTGGCATAGAGAATGAAAGATACGCCTCTGGAAAGGTGATGGCTTTTCTGGGTTTGCTTCAGTCGGATGAAAGTCCATGCAAACAGCAAACATTTGCCTCCACAAATCTCTTTGTGAGCCGGAAATCCCCAATGAAGATCCCAACTGGAGGAGTTTTGTGAAACTTTAAGGTTGCAGTCTTAAGCAAGCTTAACAGGAAGCATATTCTAAAACCAGTGGGATTTCCTAGTAAGTGTGGTGAGGCTCAACTTGTATAGCTTGAATACTCACTGTATTTCTTCTGGATCGAAAGGAAGATAGTCAAGTTTTAGATAGACTGTTTCCCAACCACAGACAATGAAAGGTGGCATGAGAACATACAGTAGGAGCCAACTCCTAGGCTTCAGTCCCTGCAATAAAATACTTGAGGGGGCTGGGCCCCCACAAAGTTGATGGGCATTGCCATTCAAATGTTGCGTGTGCACCGTGTCATGTGATCGATTATGAGGGACAGGGCTTACCTGTGCCCCCAACGATATTTTATTCAAGTTGGCACCCCTGCATGAGAGTGGCATCAGTGCCCATGGTTTGCACACTCATCTAACACCTGGTAAACAACTTTGACGAGGTTTTGGATTGTTTCTAAAACCTACAGCGATGTGGCAGTAAGACAACACACACACAGAGTACATCAAATGTAGTAATGCTTCAGTTATGCCGCTTTTGATTTATTTAAAATATATCTGTCTTAAGCCTCACTCTTAACAACCCAGGACAGGGGCATGTTTTGGAGCATAAGAGGCAACCTAAAGAGGGTAAGGTTGGAGGCCTTGGTGGCTAGTAAGACATAATCTTTCATTTTCTTTTTACTTCTCTCTTTCAGAATTGATATAATTCTTGGTATTTTGTCATTCTTGTATGTTTGCTTTACTTTGTTGGTTTTGAATGTGAAATGGTGTTGCAACACAAGAGGTTTGCATTGGCTCTTTCTCATAGGAACAGAATAGATTAACCATTAGTTCTGTCCTAGTGCACATTGCCAGAAAACTAGGATGCTGTGTTTCAACAGAAAAAATGCATCATTTCATTCTGTCTTATTGCCCAGCAGGGTTGCCTACCTTAAAAATAGACTCCTAAGGTAAAAATATGCACTTAGGTAAACTCAAACAGAACAGAAGACTGGGAGCCCTGCTTGCTCCTTGGTCTCCAGGCCCACACTGGGGTCTTTGATCTACTCACTTCCACAGGAAGTTCCCTCTTCAAGTACTTCCTATTGATCCAGGGACTATCTATATATACAACTCCCACTTTTCATTTTCTCTCCTGTATGTTCAACTCCCCCCACCCACCACCTGGCATATTTTTCAGATTTACAAGTCCATCCACTGTGGTGGCCTAACTTCCTGACCACTCATGGTTGGGATGATGATGATGATCAAGATTCCAGCTCACCCCTTCTCTGTGGTTCTTCCTCCTTTAGTTTTCTTTGGTCCTTGAATTGTCTGACAATGAACTTTGCTGTAGTTCAACTTCATGAAACTCTTGGGGATTGTTTCTATAGTATTTTGGCAAACAGAAACCTATTCCTTCTAAGCCTTTGAATACATGCTAGGAGTGGAAGCCTTTTCAGCTACTGTCCCCAAAATTATTTTCTCACGAACCCAACTACTTCTCGTGGCTCCAGTTTATTATAGAGTTGGACTCCATGTGGTGATCATAGTTTCTCTTTTGTCTCCGTCTTCTGTGATTTCCCCAGTTAGTCAGTTCCTCCATATTCAGCGGTTGGGGGGGTATTGTTGGGGGGCCATTGGCAACATTGTTCTGATGTGGCAGGCCATAATCTACTCTGTTGGACTGGAAAGGCTCTATATTCCATTAGTGCCTTATAAGAATCTAACTTCTTTAGTTGCATCTGTACTACTTTAACTGCTTCTACAACCCATTGCTTTGAGGGAACATGGGACTAGAAGTGCTGAGACCCATATTCTTTTTCAAACCTCTGGAATTCCGATGTCATAAGAAGGAACTGAGGTCCATTATCACTCCTAACAAAATTTGGATGCTAGGAGCATATTGTGTTTTTAAGCTGTGAACCACATGAGAGCCACGGATGAAGGAAAGAAGAAGAAGAAGAATAATGCGGCGGGGGGGGGGAGGCTGAGGAGGTATTCTCCACATGGCTCTTCCACTCCCAGTCTTTTCTGCAACAACAAAAATTGGGGGAAAGGACATGCAACTGTATGTAATGTGTAGCTTGGCCTAGAATAAAATGCAATCTTGGACTGACTATGCATTAAGTCTAAAGATGTTTGTACTGTTATTTCAGTGATTAATATGATCTCCTTGCCTCCTTCCATATTTACTTAAATCATGTGCTGTTTTGACAGGTGAGTGAGGCCATTCACTTGTCAATCACCCGGCATCACCAAGATGTCAGTTGACCCAACTTCAAAGGAAAGAAACTGGGTGTGCGTGATTCTTTCATTTCTTCCTTGGCAGACCAGCTTGAAATGAAGCCAGGATGCAAAGAAAGATCCTTAATATTAATTAGCATATGCAATCCTTTCATTCTTAAGTCATTGCATATGTCAATTAATATTAATAATTCACAAAGAAATTAGATGGCTGGCAGGGAGCTCCAGGGAGATAGTTGCACTTCTAAAAGAAAGCTATTTTAAATGACAAGTTAAACTTTAACTAAACAATCCCTATTCAAAACTAGGTGAGCCCTAACTACCATTATTAATATACATTCCAATTTTTTCCCACCTGGCACCTCAGCCCATTGCCCAATGTTTGGGTAGTTGTGAAACTACTCATCTTTCCAGTTCAAGACAGTCTAACCTAGAATAAAATAAGATTATCAGGACACCCAGCTGTTTTAATAAAGAAATCTGCATTTCAAAGTCTACTGGGACAATGTTTGTAGTTCTTTTTCAAACAAACCCATAAATTATGATTTCTTAAATAATTAGCTATTCTTTATTTTTATTTATAGTGCTTAAAGATATGTAGCATCAATTCAATTTAGGCTGAACTCCTATGCCCATTTACTTGGATGTAAGCTCCACTGAACACAGTGGGACTTCTTGATTGCCCTGTTAGCCTATATTGGGATATAGTAAATGGGCAGCAAGAACCTAGTTGTTACAGATGTGAATCAGAGTGGGTTGTGTCACTGATAGGCTGCCATGTTGAACTTCTCTGCAGCTCATATGTTAATGATCAGATTGTCCAGGTATTACCATGCTCAATAAAACATCAAAGCCTAGAATCGCAGAGGTCCACGCACCAGAACCTGAGTGTTAGTTAACTATGAAGCTTTCATAAATTTGGCATGTTCACTGTTCTTCCCAGCACCACCAGGGTAGGGCACATGTCCACAGCCCCACAGCAATAGGTCTAGGAAAACATCTGCACTATACATTTAAAGCAGTACCGTTGCTTTACTTTAGACAGTCGTGGTTCCCCCAAAGAATCATGGGAACTGTAGTTTGTTAAGGGTGCTGAGAGCTGTTAGGAAAACCCTATTCCCTTCACAGAGCTACAATTTTCAAAGTGGTTTTAACTGTCAGTTCCTGTTCCCAGTGAACTCTGGCATTATTACAGAACAACCCTTTGCATCTTTTGTTTCAGATGTAGGCCAAACACTGAGTTCAATGGGACTTCTTCCCAGGTAAGTGGGCATAGAGTTGCACCCTCAGAGAGAGTACTTAAAAGTGTTTGTCTCTGCATCGTATTTGTGAACTAGAGAGAGCTAACTGGAACTCATTGCTAAATAGCACCACCAAGGCCTCCCAGTTACCTTATCTACTGGACGACTTCAAGCCATTAGACGTGTCAACCTAATACTATATTGGAGACTGTTTCCCTGACTTTTCATGCAAACTGAAATAGGCCTCCAATAATGAAAATGATTGTTTTCTTTCCTGCTGGAGAAGTTTCCTTTCCTTTTTTTCCTCCTTTTTTGCATGACTCGCTACAAAATGGTCTTTGTTCTGTTACTAACTTGATGAGCTCACTGCCACGCAGCAAACATATTTATTACACTGTGCAAAGGTTGCAGCCAACAAATATGCTGGTGCAAAGTCTGGGATCCCGAATCTTTATAATAAACTAAGGCAAGGCATTTCTTGCTGCTTTGCTACAATCTTCAGACTTCAGATAAAGCAGCTTCTTTATAACTTTCTTGATAAGGACTGAGAAAAACAGGCAGAGCAGGCGGACGCTGGTTTCAATCTCAGTTTGGTTCAGTACTGACACCAGGTCTAACTCACATCCACAATGCTGATAAATAATGGCAGAGTCAGCACAGCTAAGGCCTCTATAGATCTTGGGCTCTTCCACAGGGCATGCTTCTTCCAGATGGATTTGTATCAGAAATCTCCCTTGAAGCCTGTTATCTGTACACAATCTGGTTTCCTTAAAAAAAGAAATCTATAAAATGCTCAAAAGGCTCCCCTTGGGACCATTTTTTCAATGCTATATTTGACAGCACATCTTACTGAACTCAATGGCAAACTCTCTTGTGATTTTAGTAGTTCAGAATTCCAGCTTCAGATTCAATCCTGCACCCAAACTGCTTACGCCCTTCCCAGGGGAATTCAAGCACTGTGTTTAATGCTGGTGCACATGTGGAATTGATACACATGTTGCTAATTCCCTAAGTATCAAAATGATGTATTTTAAACTATTTTTGGATTTTTAAGCAGGGACTTTTAACATCTCTGTTAACAATTTCTCCATACCATATATTTACCTAACATTTATGGGAAGAGAGATACCTCAGTGGTAGAGTTGCATACAATGGGTACCAGATTGATTAGGTTCATTCTCTGGCATCTGCAGGTAGAACTGCGAAAGAGTGCTTCTCTCATAAATCCTAGAAGACTACTGGTAGGTTTCCTGGTAAATCAGTAGGTCTTTAATAATAGTTGTCCTGTTGAAGACCTCAGTTTGCGTGTTCTGAGCAGCAGTAAAGAGCGGATGCCTTCTGCTTTTGGTTTTTTTTTCTCCAATTTTGGGTAACGTGATGGGTAGGAATGGCAAGATGGATGCATTTGGAATATGCTAGAAATATGCATAAAAACATTGTTTTCAGCATGCTAGTAATATGCATAAAAACATTGTTTTCAGCAGCAAATGGTGCTAATATGTATGGCTCTGAACCACTTCAACAAGTATTTAATGCAGCACAATAATTAATAAATTATTCCCCATGGGGTCTTTACTGTTTAACAAAACAGTACATCCAGTTCCCATGTGATCTGGAAGTTCACGACAGAATTTACCTGACTTGCGTTTCAATTTGCAAGTTAACTCACGTTGTCTCGATTTACTGATTTGCAGTAAAATCAGTACTGATGTTTTACAGCTATGTGTGATAATACTGCATACATTAAAATGATCATATATCTTGCATCATTCCTTAGCAGAAGCATGTAAGTAGACTTGTTCAGAATGAACATTTTTAGATAACTGTCCAGCAGGTGATCAGCAAAAAGATCAGCCTGACAAGGTCGTGTTCAAAACAAAACAACACAAGATGTACTATTTGACCCCGCTGGTAATCTCTTAAAGGACACAGATATGTCAGATGAGCTGCCAACAGTTAATGAAGTTTAAAAGACTTTGCCTTTGTGAGGGCTGGGAACGATTAATATTTTAATGTAGGGAACCTGCAGCCCTTCTGATTAATTGTTGGATGCCAACTTACATCAGCCCCAGTAGAGTCAATGGTCAAAGGAAAAAAAGTGTGGTTAATACTTTCACTTAAACAAATAGGATTTAATTTTTGACTATGGATCTGTATGTATCTATGTTTGGCTGCTTCATTAGGATTATAAATCTACCTCTGTGCCAAGGTTTAATTGCATTGCAGGTCTTCAACTGAGGATCTCATTTGGTGATACAATCTGTGCCCTACAAAAACTGAGATCCAACCAAAGGAGGGTACTGAAAAAACACCAGTCTCATCAACCAAGGAAGCTTCCTTACAGTGACAGGGTAAAAGAATGATGGAAGTAGTTTGACCCTTGAATGCACATTTGTTGGGTCCTGAACAATTTGCTTCACTCTTATTTCTCTGTAGGAAATCCCATCTGGGTTTTATGTGTTCTAGTTTATCAGAGCCTAGTGCATTTCAGTCTAGATTTTTACACAAAGCTCAGGAGCTCCAGAGACTAGACCCAGGGGCGGTTAAAAAGAAAGATTCTGGTCAACTTTTTCCATGCCTAACGCACATTTGACTTTGATCTGAATACAGTGGTACCTCAGGTTAAGTACTTAATTCGTTCCGGAGGTCCGTACTTAACCTGAAACTTTTCTTAACCTGAAGCACCACTTTAGCTTATGGGGCCTCCTGCTGCTGCCACGCCACCGGAGCATGATTTCTGTTCTCATCCTGAAGCAAAGTTCTTAACCCGAGGTAATATTTCTGGGTTAGCGGAGTCTGTAACCTGAAGTGTATGTAACCTGAAGCGTATGTAACCCGAGGTACCACTGTAATATGTTTTGGACCCCATGTAAATATTATATCTTACAATGGTGACAAGAAAATTATGAAGTCATGCTGAACAGTGTATGGATTTCTCTCTCCTCTTTTCTTTCCTAACTTTATTTTTCAGTTTCTGAAAATACATATAACAAACAATCCTCATATGGACTTCTTGACACAGGCTGAGGCCTGCCTCATAGGCCGAAGTCTCTTCATGCTGGCTGATCAAGAATAAGGGTGTGTTCTTTTACTGTGTTTTCCTGCTTAGAATAATAGAGTACTATGGCTGTTATTTGCACAGCTGATACTCATGAGACCCCATACAACCACACACCAGGCGGGAAGCTAGACAAGAACAGAATGGCAACAGAAAACTCCTGACTCCACCCAGGTAGAAGGAAGTCTAGTGCCACTGATGATGGGTCTGCCACTTATCTTGCATCGGATGTTGCAGCCCTGAACAGTGGTTACAATGCACTGTTCTTCTAATGGTTGTTCAGGGCTGCAACATCCGATGCAAGGCAAGTGTGGCAGACCCATCACCACTGTTGTTTGCTTGCAGCCACTGCTGCCATTACCTGATGCACATTTTCAGGAACATGGTTATTGAGCTCTGAGGTTTATTTTGGATGGTGATAGCATACTGCCAGAACATTAATATTAATACATATTTAACCAAAAGAACAAACAATGTCTTAGTGTAAAACGGGCTATTGCCGAGTACATGAATATACTAGACAGAATACAGCCTGTGACAGCTCAGTTGGAAGAACATGGGACTTTTAATCTCCAGGTCATGGGTTCGAGCTCCATGTTGGGCAAAAAGATTCAGGCATTCCAGGGGGTTGGACTAGATGGCCCTTGTGGTACCTTCCAACTCTACAATTCTTAGGGTTGCCATGTGGCCTCTTTCCCCAGGAAATGTCCTCTTTTTCAGGGGTAAAATTTCTGTCCTGGACGATTTTTTGTATTTGCCAAAATGTCCTCGTTTTTTTATTTGGTATTGGCGTTCCAGGAGTGTTAAAATTGGACAAGCGCTAATTCAGACCTGAGTGCTTGGTTATTCCTTTACTTATTTTCAACAGCTGTCTCCTTCTTTCCCATAAAAGAAAAATAAATCAAGGCATCAAACAATATGATAGGAAATTAAAATAATATCAAACAATAAAATGCATGCAATTGGGCTAAAACAACAATAAAACTCAATGTCAATATGCTGAAGGGGGAACCTGTCCATCAAAAGGAATATTGTGATGAGGCTGAACTTCCTTTCTTGTCTCTACATCAGAAAGCACCCATCCTGTGACTCACCTACTGTGCTTAAGATAGAGGGTGACAGGGAGGGCCTTAGAGGATTATCTAAGTAATTAAACTGAGAGCTAGCATGATACAGTGGTTAGAGTTTCTGGGTTGAGCCTATAGGGCCATAAAAAGGATCCTGCAGGATCAAACCATAGGGCTATCTAGGCCAGCATCTTCTCTCCCACACCTCCCTCCCCCTGCCCCAGGCACTGGCAAATATGTCCTCTTTTTTGCTCTTCAAAATATGGCAACGCTAACAATTCTGATTCTATGATTCAACAATGCACTGTTGTAGGGGGGTGAGGCTTGTATATGCTAGAGGTGTTACCATTTTAGGTGATTCAGTCTGTGATCCTGCAACCACTTACCTGTGAGTGAACCCCACCGAAGTGAATGAGCTTTCCTTTAGAGCAGACATGTATAGGATCACATTGTCAGTCCAACAATGTCATCCCGACGCAGGCCAGTGCAATGCAGCTCATAAAATAGCTGCCCAAATAGCTCTGCCATGCACTGCCTTCTATTTTCACTGCAAAACTGTAAGCTTTATTTCAAGAGTTATGTTGCATATCAGCATGTCTAAAATCCACTGGGTATAAATGAAAAATGACTGCTAGCTTTAAGAAGAATTGCACAACCTATTCCATGATTAAATTAAATGTTCATCCCTACACCCGCAGCACAGACTCAAAATCCCATAGATGCATGGAGTTCTGTGCAAAAAGGCTGTCCCTTTTACTTTCATATCTGAAGAAGTCCATGCACCTGTTTTTGGATAGTTAAGTGAGTTATTAGTCAAAACTTTTGTCACAAGCAGCATCCAAATCAGTAAAACGATCATAAAACAATCAGTGCCTCTAGGAAACTGCCTGCCTCTAAAATAAGGCAAAACTCCCAACTGTCCAACAGAAAAGTAGCCATTGAACGCATGACTGGCTAACAAAAAGGCCCTTTAAAAACTTAGGCAGGAATAACCAGATGAACAAATATAAGATGGGGTATACCTAGCTTCCTAGTAGTGCATGTGAAAAGGATCTAGGGGTCTTAGACCATCAAGCTTAACATGAGTCAACAGTGTGATGCAACAGCAAAAAAAGCTAATGCTATTCCAGGCTGTATCAACAGATGTATAGTATCCAGATCAAGGTAAGTAAAAATACTGCTCTATTCTGTCTTGGTCAGACCATACCTGGAGTACTCTGCCTAGTTCTGGGCACCACATTTTAAGAATATTAACAAGCTAGAATGTGTGTAGTGACCAAGATGATCAAAGGTCTGGAAACCATGCCTTATGAGGAATGTTTGAGGGAGTTGGGTATGCTTAGCATTGAAAAGAGGAGACTTGAGAGGAGATATGAGATCCATCTTCAAATATCTAAAGGGCTACAGAGGATACTAAGGTAAATAGACAATTTGAGCGACTTTGTTGATTATGCCTATTCTATACAAATGAGCTCTAAAATTATAAAAATGCTACCTGCACATCTGAAGATTTCCAGTGGAAGTCTATTGGTTTCAAAGAAACCAGGAAAACCAGGCAAATGTCACATAATCACTGCACAGGTAATTTGTTATTGACAAAATGGGAAATGTCAGAAAAGAGGCAGTTCTAGGTCATCAACTCTGTTTATAAACAGAGGGGGAAATGTAAAATGTTTAACAAGACAGATATAATGATTAACACACTGTCCTTCATTGCTGGACTTAATTTGAAATTGTATGGGGTTTTTTGAAAAGTAAATGTTCTTACAATGGTAGCAGTTTCTTTAGGTATTTTGACAGATAAGAGCTATTCTGTTTCAAGGCATTCCAAAATAAAAAAAAATATGGATTTGATAAGTGGCAATTATCAGGCAATGAGCTGTTTTCAGTTCTGATATATTTTGTATTTGTGATTTCAAATCATTTCCTTGATTCTTTCTTTTGCCACATTCTAGCATAACCAAGAGCTAGAACCTAGGGTGGAGCTTAGCAGATGAAGCACATGTGATTACAACAATGAAGGAATTAGTTACTGTGGTTCTCAGTGGCTCCTCCCTTGAGTTCTGAGGGACAAAGTAAATAAATGAATTGCAGCCTAGGGCTATGGTTTTGAATTCTGCTCTGCAGTGGGGAAAACTGGTCTGGAAACCACAACCAAAGATGGAAAAGGTAGCCTTCTTAGCAAGCATCTTTAAAAGCCATAGCAAGTTTGAGGAGCCATACATGTTTTCCCTAATAGCAGGCGGCAGATATATATCCAAATGATTACATTTAAAAGACTAACAAAGGTTTAGCAAGAACTGCAATACGCGCACCCAGATGATTTGGGATTCTTTCAGAATATTTAAATCTTCAGGTGGGGGCTAAATATAAGGAATAAATAAAAAGTGGCTCCATGCTCTTCACATTTACCAACCTACAGTATTGATTCTTGTAGGTTGAATTATGATTCCTTCATCAGAGATAAGCACTGAGGCTTAGAGAAATAACGTTATCTAAGGCCACCATTGAATTCATGGCTGAGCTAAAATTTGAACCCAGGACTTCCAAGCTTGTAGCCTGTGCTTTATACTTCTGCATGCACAACCACTCTACCATATTCAATCAAACTGTCATTTTAAAATCCACAATGACAAAAGTTCAGTTGTGTGTATCAGTTCACTGATAGCGCTGTCATGTAGCTCAAGGGAACACACAGAAATATAATGACTGTTATTAAATTGCAAATCTTCTAGTGCCACTGACTCCCAGGGATAAGTCACTTAACTTCTCTGGATTTAATGGAATGGGAATGCAAGTAATTCCTTACTTCATAGGGCTGATATAAGGTGGTAATTGACATTTACAATGTGGCACACAGTTGTAAAAGCTTTTCCTTGCTTTCATTTCACAGCAGTAGTTCTCAATACTCTGTAATGTGAAAGCATCATGCAGATTTCTGAACGTGTTGCCGACATTCAGGCTAAACGCTTCCCAGCTGAGATGCGAGAAGGCACGGTACTTCAGAAGCACTTCATATCGGGATGCAACCAACTAAGTGTTACTCAGAGGAGACCCATTGAGATGAATGAACCTCAGTTAGTGATGCCAATGAGCTTCATCTACTCTGAGTCGGACTAGAATTGGCTGCAACCCATTTTATCAGAATCCATCAGTTTGGGTGGGACCTATGCATTTATCTAGTCCAAACTCCTGCTCAGTGTAGGAATGGCAGTGTAGGAGGATCCATCCCTGACGGATGGCTGTCCACCTTCTGCTTTAACAGCTCAGGAGAAGGAGCAGCCACCACCTCTCAATAATCTCTTACTTTTTGGAAGCTTCTCTTAGTGTTGAGCTGAAATCTGCTTCCTTATTTTCACCCATTGGCTCTGATAATGGTTGGCTGATTCTGTGTGATGATGAGTATGGAATGTTCCATCAAAATGCAACACATGAAAAAACCGCTCTCTAATTCTCTTAGCAGATGTTTTTTCTAAATATTTGCCTGCCATCTAGTGGCTCAACAAAGTAGTTTCGATTAACACTTTTGTCGCTGAAGAAACACACATTTATTTCAATGTGATTGTTCCTTCGGTAAGCCGTCCTAAAGGGAAAATGTTTTTTAAAATTATTTGAAAATGTTGTGGCAACAATCTTGGTTTCATAAAATGTTCTCCCAATAAAGCTTTGTGTGGTGAATTGCCATTAGATGTGCTGATTGTTTGCAACTAATACAGTATTCCATCTTTGTATTTTCCCTTTTATTCCCACAGCAGCTCTGTATGTTATATCAGCTATACGTCACATCCAATCTAGGCAATTAAAGTGCATGGCTTCAAAGCATGCTGGAGCTGTCGTTTGTTAAGGGTGCTGGGAATTGTAGCTCTGTGAGGGGCAAACTACAGTTCCCAGGATTCTTGGGGGGAATGGCATTGCTTTGCATGTATGGTATTTGGAAGCCATGGCACATGTGCAACATGTGACAGGCAGCATGAGATTCTGGCATTATTGGACTGAAGAGACCCAACACCTTCTGTGCACCTTTCCTCCAAGCACCCCTGACCATTAGGTCCACTCGCGGACGACTCTGGGGTTGTGGCGCTCATCTCGCTTTATTGGCTGAGGGAGCCGACGTACAGCTTCTGGGTCATGTGGCCAGCATGACTAAGCCGCTGCTGGCGAACCAGAGCAGTGCACGGAAACGCCGTTTACCTTCTCGCCAGAGCGGTACCTATTTATCTATTTGCACTTTGACGTGCTTTCGAACTGCTAGGTTGGCAGGAGCAGGGACCGAGCAACAGGAGCTCACCCCATCGCGGGGATTCAAACTGCCAACCTTCTGATCAGCAAGCCCTAGGCTCTGTGGTTTAACCCACAGCACCACCCACGTCCCATTTTAGCATAGTAAGACATTTTTATCATAGCCATTCCGGATGAGGCTAAACTGATGCAGGATTGAAAAAAAAAACATTTTAAAAATAGCAAATTTAGTACATGAAAGAAAAACAGTGCAAGTAAAACACAAACAGAGCCCATTTATTTTACAAACAAGAGGCTCACTTTGTGCACAGTGCTTCTCACTTACACAAAAAGGCAGTGGGGGGGGGGGGGAGAAGCAAACAGCAAGGCTCTCCAGGAAACAAGCACAATCCTAAAGCCTGGCTGGCTAGGTGTGGCCATCAGCTCAGAGAATGCTCAAAACCAATATGATTCTGATACAGGCTAACACTGGGCTAGCATATGGGGCTGTTCTTGAAGCAGTACATGCCTCCTCCCCAATGCTTTTTTTCTGGGGGTATGCAGGGGTATGCATACCCCTGAACATTTTGTGAATCTAAGTTTGGCCTCATTGAAGGGTAGTATTTCAATACGAGTAGGAAAACTCCTAAACTTTTTTTAAAAAAGGAAACAAGCAATGCTCCTCCCTATCTGCTATAGTGGTTGTGCTGGATAGGCTTCAAAACGTGCTATGGAGTGTAGTAGGGCTAAATTTCAGGCAGTACAACCAGTCTCACGGTTTTCCAGTTTAGAGATACATGGGAAGGAACTCTTTGCCATAGCTATACTTTTCAGTTGGATGATATGGTAGGCCATCAGTTGGATGGGATGGTATTTTTATTGGGGAAATGTTGGAGGCTGTAGTAGGAGGCTATCCTTATTTCCATTGGGTAAATGTTAGAGTCTATAGTAGGATGCCCATATATTCATTGGGGAAATGTTGGAGGCTATAGTAAGACATCCCTATTTTCATTGGATAAAGGTTGGAAGTTATAATAGGACGGCCCTATTTTCATTGGGGAAATGTTGGCGTCTATAGTAGGATGTCTCTATTTTCAGTGGGGAAATGTTGGTGGGTATGGTAGGATGTCCTTATTTTCAGTGGGGAAATGTTGGAGGCTATAGTAGGACATCCCTTTTTTCAAAGGATAAAGGTTAGAAGGTATAGCAGAGCATCCCTATTTTCACTGGATAAAAGTTGGAAGGTATAGTAGGGCGTCCCTATTTTTAATGGGGGGAAATTGGAGGGTATCATAGGACGTCCATTTTTTCATCGGAGAAACGTTGGAATATAGGACGCTCTCGGACCCCCGAGCCATCTGAAGGCAATCCTGCATTTTAAAAAATGTTTCACGTTTTACTATGTTTCAATATATGTCGGGGGCCGCCCAGACTGACCCACCAGTCAGACGGGTGGGAATATAAACCGTAAAAAAACCAACACCCCATGACGGAAGGGGACGTCCCTATTTCCATGGGAGAAAACGCGGAAACGCTCCCACTTCAGCAGCAGGTGAAAACATTGAAGCCGCCCACCCCACCCCAAACAAAGGTGCCAACCCTGAGGGCGCCCACCTTAACCCGCCCTCCCCCCAAAGCCAACCGTTCCGGAAAGAGCAGAGCCAACGGCTCCCTCGGGCCTAACCTCCCCTTCCTTTGCCTTTGACGCGCCTCTTAACCTTCCTTCGGAGTCAAGGCGGCGGCGGCGGCGCTTGGTCCCTCAGGCCGGCTTCCTCCGGCGCCGTTTAACGACTCCCCGCCTCGCGCCTGGCTGCCTCCTCGCGAGGCGCACGCGGCCCTTGGGCGGCCTGGCGCGCTTTCCCCTCAGGCCTCCTCCCCTTCTTCCCACTCAGTGTAAGGCGCTTCTGGTTTCTTCCCCCCGAGGGCCGCGTTTCCCCTCGAAAAACGCCGCCGAGCCGCTTCCTCCTCCCTCAGGGCCGCTTTCCCCTGGGCTGCTGCTGCTGCCCTCGCCTTCCCAGCCCGGCCCCGAAGCCGGCGGCTGTGGTTGGAAAGGCCGCCGCCGCTTCTTCGTGCCTCTCCTCAGAGGGGGAAGCCCACCCCCCTCCTCGGATTCGGTCCCAGGTAAACGGGATTGTGGGGTTGCACCCCGAAACCTGGGGGAGGGAGGGGAGAAAATGCGAAATTAAAAAAGGGCGAAAGGAAAGGGTTTCGCCCCATTTCCCATACTGCTTTCGAAGAGCTGCGGGGAGTCGAGGCTTGAAATTAGCCTTTTCTCTCCCCCCCGCCTTAAAAAAATACACGGTATTGTCTTGTTTCCTCATCTTTTATTACGGCTCGCTTGACTTTCCAAGAAAGTCGGTATTTTAGCTACCCGGAAGTGAAAGGCGCTGCCATGTTCTGCAGCCCCCCCAATAAAAACCATCGTATGTGTATGTGTGTGTGTGTGTGTGTATATATATATATATATATATATATATATATATATGTATGTATATATGTGTGTGTGTGTGTGTGTGTGTATGTGTGTGTGTGTGTGTGTGTGTATATATATATATATATATATATATATGCATACTGAGGGGTCTTTGGGGCCCCCAATAAAATATTTGAGATGGCCAAGCCCCCCCATAGTTGATGGGCATTTTAAAGAAGGTAAAGAAGGAAAACATTTATAGAATATATGGGAAATAATTGTGTATAGCTGAAAACGCAGGCAACGTTAAGATAAATTCAGCAGTGTCAATAGGTTTTGGTGGATGCAATAATCATGGAATACTGAATGGTATAGTTTTTGTAAAATATGCAGGGATTTATGATATGTAAAATGAACCATGGAAAGAGAAAGAGGGAAATTTTAAATGGTAAAACAGAAAATTTGATAAAAAAATTAAAAACACACATAAACAAAGTTGATGGGCATTGCCATTCAGATGGTGCGTGTTGCACACCACATCATGTGACTGATTATGCAGAGTGGGGATTACCCCCCCCCCCATATTTTATTCCAAGTTGACACAACTGTATCTATCTATGAAATACCAGAATGGTAGCCCCATTTGTCTGTTGCAGCAAAATAACCTCCACGTGGCACCTTAAAGAGTAAACAAATAAGCTTTCTCTGGTCTACCCAGTACATGTGTACATATATGCGGTTTAGTATTCATAAGCAGGGTAGATGGGTTTAAAATGTGGCCATTTGTATCCTGATTTAGGCTCGGCTGATCTCAATCCGGTTTCCCAGTGGTGCTGCTTTGCACATTTCCTGGAAGCAGTCATGCGAATGTGATCCCAGAATCACGACATAGTAGGGTTGGAAGGGACCACAAGGCTCATCTAGTCCAACAATGCAGGAATATTTGCCTAACGTGGGACTTGAACCCGCGACCCTGAGGTTAAGAGTCTCAGGCTTTGCCGCATGTTAGTATGATTGTTGTTTACATTTCCTCATTTTTACAAGGAAGCTTTGTATCTCTACAAGGAAGCTTTGTATCTCTATGTTTTGCTTGCTGTCCTTTTATCTATAGATGGAATGTATTTAAAAGAGCCTTTCTTAGGACCAGCATATTTACCGTTTGTGAGGCTAATAGTCCAGTCCTGTACAGGTCTACTCAGAAGTAAGCTCCATTGAATTCAAGTGGGACTTTGTCAAGTGAGTGGAGGACTTTAGCAGAAACAAGGAACATAGGAATATGCACACTGAACAGTTCTCCTCTTCCTTTCTGTGTTGTTCATTTCTGCTTCACCTTTGCCCAGCTGCACCCTCACAAAAACAAAATATTAAACAAAATTGCTATGCCCATTATTGTCCAGGTTGGTCAGATTTAATAATTGTTCAGTAGGGGGATTTTGAGCCCTACGTTGGGCAAAAGATTCCTATATTGCAGGGGGTTGGACTAGATGACTCTCATGATCCCTACCAACTACAATTCTATGATTCTGTTAAATATATGGAAGCACTGTCCTCTTTTTCAAAAACCTGGCCACTTTACAAGAGGTTGAAACAAGGTTTGATAGTTCCTGGGTAGACTATAGCACAGGCACAGGCAAACTCGACCCTCCAGTGCTGGTCCTGTTAGCTGGGGATGATGGGAGTTGTAGTCGCAAAACATCTGGAAGGCCGAGTTTGCCTATGCCTGCTATAGCAGTTTTATAAAGTGAAAATGAAAAACCTTCTTTCAGTGCAAGTATTCATATCTGAGACGTATTAAAATGTTCTTCAGTTACACAGAAAAACCTTTTACTTGATGTATCTGGTAAAAGCACTGATTCAGTTTAGAGATGCACCGTAGGGATATCTAGATTATTTAATATTTGCCTAAATGTTGTTTAGTCATTATTTAAAATACACTTTGTGTTTGAATTTAAAACAATAGAAAAAATGCAGTTTCTATTTTTAATTGTTTTTCTCCACCCTGATAAATGAGTGCAGGGGAAGAGAGGGAAAAGACGCTTTGGTCAAGTGTTAATGGGATGCGGAAAAAAAAAATCGATTAAAGCACAAAAACACACACACTTAAGATTTTAAACTACATGACTTTTCCATGTTTTCTTCAATGCTTTACAGATTTTTTTGACTCCTCCTCCCCCAGCTGTTTCTGGACAGATGAAAAGCTGTGAATATTTTGAGATATGGCAGGTGAGATAAGATTTTTGAAAAATGTTTTGGAGAGAAGATGAAGCAAGAACAGCAATTTACTGGTCTTTCTGCACTTTGCATACATCTTGTCCCTTTAGTTTGTTTACATATTAGTCTACTTTTGGGTGATGTTTAAAAACCCTGCCGTTATACAGCACTGTCTCATGGTTTGCATGTCGCTGAGATCTTCCTTTTTAATGCTAACTGTAAAATATAGAGATGACTTTGCAAAACATTGTGAACATCTCTCATTTCTTATTACTTCTTGTTAATTTCATAAATTGCATCTTTCATCTCAGTCCATTCTTTCCCCTAAATTGCTTAACTTTTTACTCTCCTTCCAGTTTTCTCTAGTTTCCTTACCTGTATTATTGCCAACTGTACTAGAACTGAAGAATGCATTTCCCCACTATGTGATAAAAGAAATCATTTGATTATTTAGATGACTCAGAATATTGGACTGTTAGTTATGTGTAGAAATAGGCACTGTCTGACTGATCTTTTAAGGCTCAGTAATTTAGGCTTAGGGTATCACTTAAACTTACCGTATAGATTTGGTTATATTTATATATTAGAAAGATTTAGGTAAAGGTAAAGGGACCCCTAACCATTAGGTCCAGTCACGGACGACTCTGGGGTTGCGGCGCTCATCTCGCTTTATTGGCCGAGGGAGCTGGCGTACAGCTTCTGGGTCATGTGGCCAGCATGACTAAGCTGCTTCTGGCGAACCAGAGCAGCGCACGGAAACACAGTTTACCTTCACGCCGGAGCTGTACCTATTTATCTACTTGCACTTTGACATGCTTTCGAACTACTAGGTTGGCAGGAGCAGGGACTGAGCAATGGGAGCTCACCCTGATGCGGGGATTCGAACCGCTGATCTTCTGATCGGCAAGCCCTAGGCTCTGTGTACATAAAAATAAACGGTTACATAATTTCCAGTAATATATAAAGAGAAGCATGGTATTCAAATACGATATTTCATTTGATGTATTAAAGATAAATATATACTTGAGACTTTGAGTTGATGTGCCCTATTGGCAGGAAAATCTGAAAACGGGAATGGTATCAAACCTGGTGACAGAACTGTCAGTTAAAGTCATATATTACCTGATTATGTCAAACTTTATTTTGGTTTTCCAGGTAGGAGAATTTCATCTTTGTCAACAAAATTTCTAGATGTAGATCTGAAGATTACTGACGTAAACTACCATCCAAAAGAAGTTCTTGTGAAATTTCAAGGCAGATATAACACAGATTGTGAGTTTGATTACCATATATTGCAAAATGAAATACAGCAGGTATCCAAAGTGAAAGACAGTGTCGGGATTGGCGAGTTTTGTTTGGTAGAAGACTCTGCTTGTGGAGAATGGTACAGAGGAAGAGTAGTACAAAAGAAGAATTACATCTATGAAGTATTTCTTATGGATAGTGGGAAAATCCTGGCAGTTGATGAGACACATATTGCTTCTGCTATTGATGAGTTGTTTCAACTTCCTCCCAAGATGGTTTGTGGGATTTTTGGAAATATACTTCCAATTGAAGAAAAATGGACTCCAAAAGCTCTGAATTACTTTTCGTCATTAATAGATTTGCAGATTAAAGGCCAAATACAAGCCATTCTACCACACCAAACATTTCTGCTTGACGTGCCAAAAATCACAAGTGATGTGGTTGAATTAAAATTAGGCAAACTTGTTGATGGAGATACATTCTGTCTTATTGTAGAAATGTTAACTGAATTGCCACAAGAGCTGCTTTGTAAACAGATGCCAGATTTACTGCAACAAAAATATACAAGGCCGGATTCTGTATTATGTAATGATCGAATTCAATCAGAAGTTCAGCCAATTATGAATAACCTTCAGCCGCTTTTATCTGTTGGTGGGATAGAGAAAGTAAAAATATCAGTGGCAGTCAGTCCAAGTAAATTTTATTGTCAGCTGCTGCAATACCAGGTGGAGATGGATGAGTTGACAGCAAACATGTCTTCCTGTTACGAAACTAGTACAGAAAATGTTCCATCCTGTGAGAATCTAGGAGTCCTCTGTGCAGCAAGACGGAGAAATGGCCAGTGGCATAGAGGAGTGATACAACAGCTGCTTTCTGATAACAAAGTGAATATTTGGTTTATGGATTTTGGCAGCTATGAAGCTGTGCCTTCCAGTTGTGTTTTAAAGCTTCAACCAGAATTCATGTCAGTACCTAGGTTTTCAGTTCCTTGTGCACTTTCCTGTCTTAGTTCTCAGGATGAAACTGTAAGAAACGATCAACTAAAAGAATTCAAGGAGGCCTTGCTAAGACAAAGTGTTGTTCATGCCCGCATTGATTTATTCAATGCTGATGAACATTTGTATTACGTTACACTTCTTAAACAAGAGTCTGCAATGCATTATGAACATCTACCACAGGGGAGTGAAGTGATTCCAAAACTTGACCCATCCTTCAAGACCAAAAAATCCTGTACAGGTGAGGATATAAAAATCTCTGATACAGATCCTGTTTATGCCGACTCTGTTCATAGGAATACTGTACAATCAGGAGATGATTCAGATTCAAAAGGCACTCATTTAATGTGTTCTCCTTTAAGAATTCCTTGCAAGAGAGCAGAAATGCAAATTGGTTCTGTCTGTATTGCTTTTGTAGTATATGTCTTGAATCCATCAAATTTTTGGGTTCAAACTATTGATTGTCGAGATGAGTTTGAAGCCTTGATGAAGAAAATTGCAGCTGTGTATGATACAAGTGAAACTGTTGATAAGATTCTAGAAAATCCAGAACCTGGAAAACTATGCTGTGCCCGGTATAGTAAGGATATGCATTACTACAGAGCTGTTATCAGGGAAGTGATGGACAAGAGTATTGATGTTTGTTTTTTAGATTTTGGCAATACTGAAACTGTACCACTCTTCAATGTGAGAGTTTTGCTTCCAGAGTTTCTAGAATTACCAGCTTTGGCCGTTTGTTGTTCACTTGCTAATGCATTTCCAATCGAGGACATATGGATTAAAAAAGAAACTGACTTCTTTAAAAGCATTGTGTTCGACAAACCGCTCACACTGCATGTAATTGCACAAAAAACCAATAAGTATATTGTCAGTGTGCAGTATATGAATGACTCAGAACAAACCGATGTTGTTTTGTCCATGGTTCAGGCTGGATATGCGGAATATTGGGAAGTAAAGCAAGATCCCTTTCAGAACATTGTGGGAGATTTTAAAATGCAATGCTCAAAACAAAAGATACATAAAAAGAGTTGGCAGAAGAAGACTAAATTGCGGAGTCCTCTGACAAAAGAGCATGCTGTTACCTTCCCGCGGTGGGAAAACACTCTTTCAGATAAATTGGGAAACACATCTGGGAAAGGTGATACCCCGAAGCCTTATAAGGAGTATCGGTTTAAACCTGGAACTGTATTTGATGTTGTATGTTGTCGTAGTACTTCACCAGGTAACTTTTTCTGTCAGATGCGATCTAAACTGCCAGAGCTATTTAACTTGATGCAACAAATTCAGTATTATTACAACACTCAAAAAAGCCCGTATGAACTTGGACAACATGCCTGTGTTGTGAAACATTCTAAGGATGGGAAGTGGTACAGAGCTGCTGTACAGCAACATGTGTCCGAGACAGAAGTTGATGTAGTATTTGTAGACTATGGTAACCAGGAAAGAGTTTTGTCAAAAGACCTCCAAGCTATTCTTCCAGAATATCTGGTCTTAGAATGTCAAACATTCAGATGTTGTCTTAATACGGTCACTGAATCCTTAACGTTTGACCCGTACAACTGGACTGCAGAGGCATGTAGAGATTTTGAGCGCTTTGTTTCCTCTTCTAATGATCTGCTGACCTGTACAATTTCTGCCTTAATTCTTCGGAGCCCCAACTATTTATATAATATTGTTGACTTACAGACTCCATTCACTACTTCGCAGCAGTTTCTCTTAGAATGTGGTCATGCCCAGTCTCACTCTTTTGAATTCGCAAGGTCCCTTGTGCCGCCATTCTCTCTGTACACATTTTACTATTCATCTTTTAACATGAAAATTGGAAATGAAGAAGGGGTGTGTATAACACATATACACAGCCCTACAAAATTCTATTGCCAACTAAATAGAAATGTAGGTGCTATAGACAAACTGTTTGAAAAGATTGCAGAGGTTAGTCAAATGACAGGCTATACAGACCAGCTAAACACTTGCAATTTATACTTAGCAAAATATTTTGAAGATGGCCTCTTCTACAGAGCTTTAGCATCTCCTATGGGCTCATCAGATTACTTGAAAGTATACTTTGTAGACTTTGGAAATAAACAATCAGTAGCAAAAAGAGAAATGATTCCTATTCCAAATCATGCTTCAGAATTATTATTTACTCCTATGCAAGCTATCAAGTGCTACCTTTCAGATCTAAAAGATGTTGAAATTACAACTGAAATAAATACATGGTTTGAGAAGAATTACTTGGGGAAAGAAATGAAGGCAGTAATCGTATCTAAGGAATCTGATGGGCAGCTTGGTGTGGAGTTGTATGATGGAGATCTACAGATAAATAGGAAGATTAAAGAATTATTGAAGCACACACAAAAATATGGTGACCCAAAAATTATAAACACACCTGCAGAAAAGACTGTTGGAGACAAAAACGTGTTGCATAAAGTCAAGTCAGAAGCAGTTAAAAGAAAAATTAAAAATGAAGTAGTTGGTTGGAAGAGAGAAACAGAAAATGAAGCAAATCCTGGCAATCAGTGTGCTGGAAAAGAAATTGCAATTGATCTGCAGAAACAGAGTACAAGGTCTGTAAAGCTCCCAGCAGCCTCAGATAATACAGAATTGGCCTTGCAAAGCAATCTGAGACAGAGATGCAGAGATACATATTGTGAATCTTGGACTGAGTGTGATAGCCCTCCTCGGGGTTTGAAGAAGATGCCTCCAGATAAAGAGTTGCAGATCTTGAAACACAAATATTTTGGAGAAGAAAAGTGTAGTGGTACCAGGAAAAAGTACACAAGCCTTCCACAGCATCACATCCAGGCAAATTCCAAAATGTTAGTTTATATTTCTTCTATAACTAGCATGTCAAGTTTCTATATTCATCGTGCTGAGGATGAGAATGAAATTGTGCAGCTTGCTGAGAAGCTGAATGGAGACTCACTGGTTCTAGAGCCAGAAACACATGCTGAACTCGAGGAAGGTGACATGGTTTTAGCAGAGTATGAAGCCGATTGCTGCACATATAGAGCTGTCATTAGAGGTATTAAATCAGAAAAATCTTTTGAAGTAGAGTTCATTGACTATGGTAACTCATCAACTGTGAATGCATCAAAAATATACAAGATGGAAAAGGTTTTCTTAAATTTTCCAAGATTCAGCATACACTGTTTTCTTAGCAAAGTAAGATATGCATTTCCAGATAAAAGTTGCAGTAGCGATATGGCTGCCTGCATTGCCAGTAAAGTCAATAATCAACTATTAGCGTTAGAGTTTTTACAACAGCATGGTGAACAGTGGGAGGTTGATGTATTCTGCCATGAAATGTCTATGATCAATGAGTTAGGTTTACAGAATATGAGTCTGTTACATCTTGATGAAGTCGTAAAACATCTTCCAGTAACAGATGTAGATACTGATGGTAATGACCAAAGTAAAAAATCAGAAAGCCAAAATGTGTCTGAAGTATTAATAAAAGCTGGACATCCTTGGGAGAGCCACCCTAAGATTCCCTGCCAAAAAATAAAGCCTGGACAGCTAGAATTGGCTGAAATAGGTCACATTTCAAGAGATGGACATTTCTATATAAAATTGAAGAAGGATGCACAAATATTTTTTGACTTAAACGTGATGACTACCCAAGAAGCTGAGAAGAACTCCTTGCTTGCAATGGAAAATATTCAAGAAGGGTTAGAATGTTTGACAAAATCAAAAGAGACCTTGAAATGGTATCGATCTGAAGTTATTAAAAAGTATGTGAATGAGGGTCACATGCTAGTTTTTTTCATGGACTTGGGAGAATATGAAATGGTGTCATTTCATGACACACAGATGCTTAGTGACAAGTTCAGGAGTATTCCCCGGAATGCTATGCCTTGTAAATGGGCTTGGGCTGAAAACCTAGTGGATATGTCCCTTGAGAGCGTGTTGAAGATTATAAAATGCCATGAGATCAAGATCTTGTTTCTGAGATACCTAGAATCTACTTTTATGTGGGAAGTGGATATTTTAATAGATGGGATTCTGCTTTTGGAATACTGGAATCAAAGATCTTACCAAAGGGTGCTGGAGAAATGTAACTCACCAGAAAATATAAAAATGGGCAAAACAATGCCTAAATTGTCATTCAGACCAAATTCTGTTTCCTGGGCACCATTCCAGAATGATCGGTATTATCCTGGGTTTGTGACGTCTGTCACTGATCCTTCAAACTTCTGTATCCAGTTAGAAGACTCATTTAAGTCTCTAAACGCTTTGTTTAAGTTACTCTCTGACCTTCCAGAAAACCTGCCTACAATTCCACAGGAGCTTGTCATTCCTGGTACCAGTTGTTTGATAAAGATTGGATCTAATGAAAAGTGGAACAGAGTTGAAGTTTCTGAAGTCTCCAAACCCTTTAATCTCTTAATAGTTACTTTTATTGATGATGGGTTATCAGTTCCCATCCCCATTTCTGATAGTCACAAGCTGAAAGTTATCCCAGAAGAGCTTGCTAAATTACCTCGATTAACTTATCCTTGCTCTTTGTTTGGAGTGTCACCTGCTGATGGGGAACAATGGAGTGATGAGGCAAAGCTTAAAATTCAAGAATTTCTTAGTAGACAAGGTCTCACATTTAAGCTGAAACAGTGCCACAGTGGGCAGAAGCTAGAGGCTGTTGTGTTATGTGATAAGAACAATGCAGCAGATATACTGGTTGCTTCCAGATGTGCTGTGTATTCAAACACTCCATATTCGTTTGGTTCAATTAATAGTGCAGAGCTTCATCCATTGAATTCACAGATATTATGTGATTCAACACAAATATGTGGTCAGAAGAATTTGGATGCACAGATTGCTCTGCTGTCAGTTGAGGAGGGAAAGCCACAAAATTCAAGTTTGCAACTCAGTTGTGCTTGTGTTAATGTTTCGAGAGGGAACAGCTCAAAAGGACTGTGTTCAAAGAGAAAAGAGTGGCACAAAGCTTGCTTACACATTAATGGAAGAATGACTGAAACTCGGCTTAAGTATGACAAGAGATTTTGTGAGAGAGAAAGGCGACTCTATAGTACAGGCATACTGTCAGAATCAATCCACGAAATGCATGATCTTATGGGACTGAGCACCAAGATTGATGGGATGCAAATTTATGAAGAGAGCTAATCACACAAACGCTTCACTAGAAAGGTCAGTTTCAAACGTCTTTTAAAACTACCTTTGTTCTTTCCTATGTATTTAATAAGAAATATATTAAACCCAGATGTAAATGCAATGAAGCCTGGGATCCAAAGAATCATGTACTTAGTTTTCCATGCCCAAGGAGGGGGCACTGTGAGCTTCCATGAACACTGGGATCAGTTGCCCTAAGTAGTAGTAGTAGTAGTAGTAGTAGTAGTAGTAATGTTTATTATTTATACCCTTGCCATCTGGCTGGGTTTCACCAGCCACTCTGGGCAGCTTCCAGCACATAGAAAAATATGATAAAATGTCATTAAAAACTTCCCAATACAGGGCTGCCTTCAGATGTCTTCTAAAAGTTGTGTATTTCTTTATATCGACATCTGATGGGAGAGCGTTCCACAGGGAGGGCACCACTGCCAAGAAGTCCTCTGCCTGGTTCCCTGTAACATTTCAGTGAGGGAACTGCCAAAAGACCCTCAAAGGTGGACCTCAGTGTCCAGACTGAACAATGAGGGTAGAGACACTCCTTCAGGTATGTTAGACTGATGCCATTTAATCCAATGTGGTTTTCACCAAACCTCTTTAAGGTGTATGTGTGTAAATTTAAAGCAGAACATGGATTTAGGAGGGGACATGAATCCTTCCTCCACGGTTGCTTTTCTTCAAATTTCCTTTTAAAGCTGCTTTTTCCCCCTATAGGGCTTACTTGCAATCTAATAGGCCCATTAGAAGGAAAATTTTTTTTTTTTAGGGAAGGAAGTAGGGGCATGTTTGTTCAGGAAAAGTCTTAGTCATTGTCATATTCATAATAAATCCTTCTGTTTCACACTCGCAAATTCCTCTTTGTAGGAATTTAAAAGTGATCTAGTCTTGACACTTAAGTTTGGTTTGGCCCCAATATTCTATCCACATGAATGTGACTCTGCAGTTCCAGTTTGGCAACAGCCCAGTGGAAACTTCATGTATTTCTGGAAGTGATTATGCGAAGTCCCCACATATGTAAGGCATGTCTTTGAAGTCATGCACAAAGAATTTCAGGTCAGTTGTTGTTTTTGAAAATGTTTCATTTGCTGTCTACATAGAGCATCACATTACATTAAACCTAGGCAGTTTATTGTGTTTGTTTTGTCCCTAATCATGTATTGATAATTACTTGCTTTCCAGGTTAAAAACTGATAAGAAGAATTTCAACAGTTGGAAACAAGTAATGGATCTGGATGCCAGTCAGCGCATCAACTTTCACAAGAGAAATCTTAAAAGGAATTATTTAAAAGGAATTACACTTCTGCAATCACAAAAATAACAACAATCCATGAACCCGAAACGTTTGTAACAGGTCTACAAGGTTGACCTAAAGCTTGCAGCTTTTTGTTAATTTTCTCTTGATTTAATATTTTCTCTTGTAATGATCAAAAGGGAGTGGTATCCTTGCCAACAAGTGCAAAATGGTCCTCTTACATAGTATAACGTTTCACCACCATTTTATTTTATCATTGAAATTTATACTAATACATAACAGTCATTTGCAAGTTTTGTCTGGCTATCAAAAATAACCAGCGTCAACCAACCAGATTCTGAGACATTGCAATAAATGTTCTACATGGTTTGATTGATGTACTCAAGCTGGAATTGCTCATGTATTGGTTTCCATAAGGGAAAGTAGTGTGAGAAGCAACAGCTTTTTGTTCTGACATTTGCTGAGTTTTGTGGGTGTTTTCTTTAAACACACTGTTATGGGAAATGCGCCTACCAAGGACTGCCAGTCTAATGTTTACCAAACAAAAAAGCTTGATCTGACCTAAACTTCATAGGAAGTTGGTCTTTTGATTTCAGTGGAACTTATTTCCAAGTAAGTGCATTTGCTGAATGCAAATATAGTTGCGAACTACCACACGTTTTGGCATTTTCAGTGTTTCTTTTTACAATCCGCTGCTTAACTCACACATTAATTAGGACCCAACACACACACACAAGTTTACATGCAAAACAGTGTGAGCAAACTCCGCAATACATTTTATTTTATGTGTGTCATGTAAAAGGAAAAGCTGTAATGCATGAATATTTAGTTATTACGTCATAAGAAAAAGTAGTGCTGAATATTGATTTGTGTTTTAGCTGTCTTTCCTATTTTAATTTTCTTTGTGTATGTTATTTGATTAGTCATAACGCTGATGCTTACATCACACAGGTATAAATGTATGTGTATCAGGTGTCCAGGGAGCCTCATATGTGTACCAGGGCATGCCGAATCTCACATTTCTACTGCTGAAAGTCATGCTGCACTGGATCCCAATTGTGAAGGTTTCCCAACTTAGTGGAGTTCCATTGAGAAGTGGAAGTTCTGCCTGTAGCTCAGTTTATTCTGAGACACATGCACACCTCTCCAGTCTGCTAATATACTTGATCTGCAGCATGTCTTACAATCTGCTGGTTAATTTCCACAAATGGCTGGTATAATTTAACCAATGAATCCGTCTTGTTTGTGCCTATGTGATTTGTTTAACACAATTGGCTTTAAAAGTGTTCCCACATTAGTCTTTTGACGGGACAAACAGGTGATTGGTTGCTTCTACATCTTCATCTATAGGAACTAGAATTGTGTGTTGATGTACTATCGTATATGTCAGAATTTTCAAAGTAATCCAGTTGCTAGATTTTATTCAGCTACCAATTTAGCTTGTATGCTAGGAAATATGCATGTAGCATAAAAATTATGCACATTCTTATTGAACCTACTAGAAAAAAGCAGGCCTTTAAAATTTGTATTTTAAGTTTTGCAGGATATATGTAAACTCTGTACATACTTTGTTTACTGAAGTGAGAGTGCTCTTTTATTTAAACTGATGGTAACAGCAATAAATCTGTGGTAAAGGTTTAGGTTGTCTATTGCTTTCTAGTACAACACTGTCCTAGCACTTGCTGAAAGCTTACTTAGTAGAAACAAATATAAAATTAAGTCCTGCTGCAATCAAATAAATGCTACTTTTACATAAGGTATCAGGGACAGGGGTATTTTCATGCCAAGGAAAGCATAATATACAGTAAATCATATAGCTGCTGCTGCTGTTCGGAATCTTTTGGTTCTGTTTCAGTATTAAAAGCAGGAAGCAGTTGGCATTGGGTTTTTTCCAGGGTTTGTTGTGAAGACATTGTTGGTATTTAAGTACTGCTGTACCTTTTTCTGGGGGAGTATAAGGACCAGCAACCAGTGTAAATCTGCAGTAAACAAGAAACACTACAAGGTACGCTTAGATTTTAAATACACATTTTCTCTTTATTAATGAGAAGCCCAGAATGACTCTCACAATTGAATGTCAAGTACAACAGTATATCATTATACTAAATTGACTGCAAAAAAAAAAAGCATCCCTTAAAGGAAGAAATTGCTTTACAAAAAGTTGTTGAAAAGCCAAGTCAGGAGGGTCGTATTTCTCCCAAACGCTTGGGAAATGTTGAAGACCACAGCATTAGAAGCTCAACCCGAGTGTATACCAGAGATTTTGAAAGGTACCGCCAGGGCCAAGAGGATGCCAGCAAACAAAGAAAGAGTCAAAGAAGCCCTGGCTACTGAACCTGAGGATGTAGTCTTTCTACAGTCAGAAACAGTATGACCCTGAATACCAGTTGCTGGAAACCTCAGCAGTGGAGAGTGGGCTTGCCATAGGCATCTGATTGGCTTATATCGACTAACTGACCACCTAATGGGTTCTGAGCATCCTTAGATTTTGAGCATAAAGCCTGATACCCCCCCAAACATATCCATCCACTAGGATACAGCGGCCACTTGGCAGCCTGCTATTCTCCCTTTGATACAAGATATCCCTCTAGCTCTTGGCAGGAAGACAAGTCCCTTTTGAGTATGCCATCTTGTTTGAAGTGATAAAACATTCTTAGAATAACCTTTGCCACATAAGGGACGTGCTTTCTCTGCAAGCAGTAAGCAATGGTCTAAATATTTTCTTTAAAAATCCACAGCAACGCAGTGGGTTTAGCTAAAGTTTTTCTTAGAGTCATTTTGTGGCCTGGCCCAAGAAACTTCTTGGAGGACGTTCCATATGTGCATCCTCTGCTCCACACCTGCTGCTGAATGAAATTCCAGAGGACCTCTTGATGTGGCCGTCGCAGGATGTGTGCCCCAGCCCTAGCAGCGATGGAAGTAAGTCCAAACACATTTTGGGGTGAAAATGGGCTGCAGCTTTCTAGGAGTACAAAGAAGGAAGCAGGGTTGGCATGGCAGCTGGGCAGGGATCTGGTTTCCTATTCTGACAACCCTTGTCCTTTAGAATGTATGTCCCAACTTGCCACCTGGGCAACTCCCTTGGGAGCTGGACACCAGTTTTGCACAGGCAATGCTTGGGGGAGGTGGAGCTTTGCTTTGGAAACTGCTGTTTCTACATTGTAGAAACCAGTCCAGTTGTTGCCCATAGAAGCACACTCCACTACCCGACTTGCTTAACTCCACTCACTGTTGAGTTGTTCTTTCACAAGAGCTTCCTCCCAGCTTGCTTTTCTAGAAATTGAGACTTTAAATGGGAAGCAAGGTAGCGGCAGCCATACAGGAACTAATTTGAACTGCCCGGTGCTAATGTAACCTTTTCTTCTACTTGGCAAGTAATTTTTTTAACTCCTGTGATATTTCCCTCTCTACTATTGAGGGCACAGCAAGAGCTTTTGCATTTGAGGGTATAGTGTGACTGATTCAACTTATTCCCCACAGCAGCAGCCTTTATCGTTGCGGGCTGGAGGGAGCATATCTGAAGGAAGACACGAAGGATGTTCACTCTTTGAGAGAACATTTTGGTCCTAAAACAGCACAGAAAATCTCTTGCTTGGTGCTAAATTCGTTTTAGCGTTACAGTGATTGATAGGGTAATGCTTTTCAATAGGTTATTTCTCTAACATCATCATTATTTATCAACCCAATTAATGTTAATAATATTAGTTATGTCATAGAACGATACATATAATGAGAATACCATTTGATCATAACAAAGCCCTGCTCAGGGATTCTTCCTACTACATGATTTCCATTGTATTTGCAGTATGTGTGTGTGTGGGGGGGGGGGGGGGTTATAGCTCTTGTAAAATATATGCTTAATGTGCATTAAACACTGTGTGTATAAAATATATGGAGGTGTGCATTTGTAGAATGTTTGCAAAGACTAGCAAACACAGAAGGTACTTGTGCAGCTGTAGTTGCAAAATGAGGGTGGAGTCTTTGTTTTAGTGTTTATGACAAATCTCTGGGAATCTGAGCCTCTCAGAAGCTGACAGCATACTGAGGAAGCAACTTGCTGATCTGAATCTCTGTCTAGGACCAGAGAAACAAGTAAGAACCAAGAGAAAGCTGGACAACATTGCTAATTGTTTATGAGCAATGCAATGTGTTGATTTGTATTTACAATGATTGATTTTTTTTGTGTAACAAGCTTAAAGACAGTTTGCTGTAAAAATTGCTAGTTGTTTAAGAGCAATGTGTTGTTTTGTATTTACAATGGATTTATTTTGTAACAAGTTTAAAGACAGTTTGCCGTAAAACTTTGGAACACTTCTTTTGATGTGCAAAGCTTATTGATTCATAACTCGGCACAAGATCCAGGTCAGGGAATTCGGCTCACATCACTCTAATAGTCCTTGCTCCCTACTCCACTATTTTTCGTGCCTGCAGCCTTCAGCATTGGGGTTGAGCTTATGCAGCAGGGAACCTGATCTGATCATTTAGACTCCACGTACAATTAGGACCCAGCATTCCAAGTTGCATGGGGAAACTGCATAAGCAGAGCAGGCTCAGGTGGTAACTTTCCTTGGAAAATAGGGACACTTGGAGAGTCTGGGGTTCAAGAGATGGATATGATTCCTATAGCTCAGTCAGCAGATAGACTCGTCATGCAAAGCGAGATATGTCAAGCCTTTATTTGTTATAATTGTGATGATCATGGCGTACAGCTGATGAAAACCCCAAATTAACAATCTCAGAAAATTAGAATATTAAATGAAATCAGCAAAACAAGGATTGCAAATAGAGCAATATTGGACCTCTGAGAAGTAGAAGCATGCATATGTACTCAGTACTTGGTTTGGGCCCCTTTTGCATCAATTATTGCCTCAATGCGGCGTGGCACGGATGCTATCAGCCTGTGGCACTGCTGATGTGTTATGGAAGACCAGGGTGTTTCAATAGCAGCCTTCAGCTCTTCTGTATTGCTCGGTCTCATGTCTCTTCTCTTTCTCTTGGCAATGCCCCATAGATTCTCTATGGTGTTCAGGTCAGGCAAGTTTGCTGGCCAATCAAGCACAGTAATCCCATGGGCATTGAACCAGGTTTTGGTACTTTTGGCAGTGTGGGCAGGTGCCAAAGTCCTGCTGGAAAATGAAGTCAGCATCCCCATAAAGCTCATCTGCAGAAGGAAGCATGAAGTGCTCCAAAATCTCCTGGTAGACGGCTGTGTTGACCCTGGACTTAATAAAGCACAGTGAACCAACACCACCTGATGACATGGCTCCTCAAATCAACACAGACTGTGGAAACTTCACACTGGACTTCAAGCATCTGGCATTGTGTGCCTCCCCATTCTTCCTCCGGACTCTGGGTCCTTGGTTTCCAAATGAGATGCAAAAGCTGCTCTCATCAGAAAAGAGATTTGTGGTTTTCATCAGCTATACGCCATGATCATCACAATTATAACAAATAAAGGCTTGACGTATCTCGCTTTGCATGTCATGAGTCTATCTCATATATTAGTTTCACCTTTTAAGTTGAATTACTGAAATAAATGAACTTCCACAATATTCTAATTTTCCGAGTTTCACCTGTATATCAAGAGAAGGAGCCTGTTGATTCTGGCTGCTCTTACCTCCTGCCTCCCCCTTCGAGGCAGCAGAGGTCCCTGCTTCTCAATGTAAGCTTGACACACTCCTATGAGTCTGCAAATGCACCTTGGCATGTTAAAATGACAACTGTGGCATCAAAGATCATGGTTGGCTATAGCTGTGGTAGGCTAATGTTGACCTAGTCCTACAGAACTGCCTCTGTGATGTAATGGGTAGAGTTGGACTTGGACCTGAGAGACCAGAGTTCCCACTCAGCTGTTGTGAGGGTGAAATGTGAGAGAACCATATACACAACCACAAGGTGCTTGGTGGGAAAAGTGGTATATTAACGCAATAAAATAAATGAAAATATTTACACTGTCCTTCAGCACCCAAGACTAGATTTTGCCCGATGAATTTGATATCACCCAATTCCCTCACGAAATGTCCTGATGCTCGTGTCTTGATGCCTAGGCTGAACTGTAGACATCCCCTGTATTTCATACTTTTCTGAACCATAGAATCATAGAATCATAGAGTTGGAAGAGACCACAAGGGCCATCGAGTCCAACCCCCTGCCAAGCAGGAAACACCATCAGAGCACTCCTGACATATGGTGGTCAAGCCTCTGCTTAAAGACCTCCAAAGAAGGAGACTCCACCACACTCCTTGGCAGCAAATTCCACTGTCGAACAGCTCTTACTGTCAGGAAGTTCTTCCTAATGTTTAGGTGGAATCTTCTTTCTTGTAGTTTGGATCCATTGCTCCGTGTCCACTTCTCTGGAGCAGCAGTAAACAACCTTTCTCCCTCCTCTATGTGACATCCTTTTATATATTTGAACATGGCTATCATATCACCCCTTAACCTCCTCTTCTCCAGGCTAAACATGCCCAGCTCCCTTAGCCGTTCCTCATAAGGCATCGTTTCCAGGCCTTTGACCATTTTGGTTGCCCTCCTCTAGACACGTTCCAGTTTGTCAGTGTCCTTCTTGAACTGTGGTGCCCAGAACTGGACACAGTACTCCAGGTGAGGTCTGACCAGAGCAGAATACAGTGGCACTATTACTTCCCTTGATGTAGATGCTATACTCCTATTGATGCAGCCCAGAATTGCATTGGCTTTTTTAGCTGCCGCGTCACACTGTTGGCTCATGTCAAGTTTGTGGTCAACCAAGACTCCTAGATCCTTTTCACATGTAGTGGTCTCAAGCCAGGTGTCACCCATCTTGTATTTGTGCCTCTCATTTTTTTTTTGCCCAAGTGCAATACTTTACATTTCTCCCTGTTAAAATTCATCTTGTTTGTTTTGGCCCAGTTCTCTAATCTGTCAAGGTCGTTTTGAAGTGTGATCCTGTCCTCTGGGGTGTTAGCCACCCCTCCCAGTTTGGTGTCATCTGCAAATTTGATCAGGATGCTCTTGAGTCCATCATCCAAGTCGTTGATAAAGATGTTGAATAAGACCGGGCCCAAGACAGAACCCTGTGGCACCCCACTAGTCACTCTTCACGTTGCAGTGAAGTTCTTTTGACAGTTTAAAAGTATCAAACTTTCCTTTAAAACGTTCGCAGAGGCATTCAGCGGCTGGAAGATACTGTTAACTGGCAACCCTGGAATTACTAGGTGTCAAAGTATGTGGCTGATTTACATTTTAAGATACCCTTTTATTTTATGTTAATAGTATTGCTTTCTTACTATGTCTTGGATCCTTTGGAAGTTTGAGCAGGATAGAAAATAAATAAATAAATGCCTATTTTAAGAGAAAATGAGGTTTTATTATGGAAGACATAAGAACAGTGGGTGTGAAAAAGCCACATCACCATTCGGAAGCTGGTGAAATGTATACATGGCCACTAGGTGGAGACTTTGTATTAGTTTTCATAAACTGAGTGAACTAGGTGGGGAAAAGGCAAGCTTAAAAATATTTGACAGTCCCTGTAAGAGAGAATTATGCAGAACACTTAATTTCTTTGTGTTACTTGTATATGTGTGCTGCTTTATACAAATGTGAGCACTAAACATAGGACAAATTGTTTTTGGTTTTTTGGTTTTGTTTTTTAAAAATTCAGCCAAATTTTCCTTTCTAGGAGGTTACAGTAAATACAGTAAATGAGAAGTTTTTACATTTCTATTGCATAAAGATCTAGGCCTCCTCCCTCAATATATTTCTCCTGTATGGGGATATCGTGTACTCTCAGCAGAGAAATGCCAGCTTGTTTTCAGTCAAGTGATAATTCACTCCTCAGATTCTGCCTAGCTGTGGATAGATCAGGGTTGCCTTCACAGGGCAAATCCTCATTGTGGCAAATCCAGGAGACATAAATAACCTCTTGCAATACAGTGTAATCCTATGATTATTTTATTTTATTTTTAATTTATGGTGTGCTTTGTTGTTGCAGCCTTAGTCTGTCCTGTACGGACAGGCAAAGCACAGTTGAAACTTTATAGTACTGCCATCCCTTTAATTACATATTTTTTCTTGCCCTTATTTGTTATACAAATAGTAGATTTATTCTTGTTCAGTCATCATGGCTGCATCATTCCTAAATCGTCTTTAGTCAGTTGTGTAGGCAAGTATGTGTGCTAATTGCTTATTTTCTCTTTGCCACTTATTATTCTTAATAATAATAATAATAATAATAATAATAATAAGCTCGAGTTGACAACTGGGAGAAGATTGATCTGCTTGTTGAGTTCACAGTGACACTCAAGCCTGCCTATTCAGGTTTTCTGTGAGTTTCCCCATTGGTAGCTCCTAGGCAAATGAGCATTTTCTCTATATAAGGTTATATGTTCTGCAGAGGAAGTCTATGACCTACTCTTCCCTCTTAGTTTTATGCTGTTGATGTTCCTCTTTCACTCCTTTCCTGATTAAGTTGGCAGACTCTATGCGTGTGCTCAGATCCCTGCTACATTATACATGCCAATGATGTTATGTTGAGTGTGCTGTAGATGACTTATTTTGTAAAGTGTTGCCCAGCAGTGAATATGTAGCATGTAAAATTAGGGCAGCAATCTTAGGATCCGCTTGACCCATATTTTGATTGTATTGTGTACCTGATAAATCAGATCTTATCAGGTGCATGGAAAATCAGAAGAGAGATTTTACTGAACCAGACTTCAGTTCAGCAGGTAAAATCGGGTTTTTGCAATGTACAGCCATGGAACAACAGGAAAAGTTCTTGAACCCAGGGGAATTAATTGGTACACAGTACAATCAAAATACAGGTGAAGTGAAAGTTGGATGAGCCCTTACTCTTGATAGGGGTGTCTTATTTCTGAATGAACAAATATAGGATTTCACTGCCCAAAATGTTGGAAGTGCCTGATTTGGTTTTCTCTTTCATTTTTATCACTCTGCAAACTATGCTGTTTTCTAAAGATGCCTTTGGCGCCCTTTCCTGTCACGTAAACTATCTGTAATTTGAGAATTCATTATCTCCTCCCTCTGTGGAAGCATTTCATTACAAACGGCAGTTTATTTTGGGCCCTCTTCCTCTCCCGCCACCTAAACAAATATGGATATGTTAGCTTGGCTAGGTTATTCTAATGGAACTGCCCGCTCATTCATAAAATGACAGTTTCCAGAGTTTCTTGGAAACCAGCACAATTAAATCAGTTTTAGTACAGATGTGCCTTTTGATCCCTTTCTTAGAACTGCCCACCTCATGTTGCTTCTGTGTGCCAAATAAATGACCTTTAGCATTAATCTTCATGAAAATTACAACATTCTCAACTGTATTTAGCTGTCAGGGTAAGCCTGATGTGGCCACAATCCTCTAACAAGGCTACTGATACCAATGTAAAGAAGGGGAGATAATGGATGATGCAGAGTAGTTTGTTTATATTATTATTATTATTATTATTATCATTATTATTATTATTATTATTATTATTATTATTATTATTATTTTAAGTAACTAGAAATGTTTCCAAGAACCTCTCCTTGATCAATCAGTCTAGCTGTAGAATTCACTGTTTTGAAGTAAATAAATCTACAGTTTATAAGATTATGCTTAAATCGTGCTCCAATTTCTGTGGCATATAATGATCTCATCTTCTCTAAAATTTTGGTCTGTTCTAGAACAGGGGTGGCAACAGGTGATTTATGGCCTGCCAGCCCCTGAACTGATCAAGAGATAGAACATCCTGCTTGCTCTTTACAGAAGAAAAGGAGATAGAGTGCTTTATCTCCTGATCAGGAGGAGCCCTAAAGAGCAGGCAGAGGGCTTTTATCTCCCATCTTAGCACTAGGCACCATAGTGCTAAAGTTGGAGATAAAGTTCTCTGCCTACTTTCTAAGAGTGAAAGGCAGCATTTCTTCCTCCCACCACCACTCCAGTGATAGAGTCTGCCCATAATGATCTGTATTGGGGTGTTGCAGGATCCCCCCCCCAATCATTCAGTTTATAGAAACACAACACACGACATACGCGACGTTTCTGTTATAAATTCATAGTAAATCAACCATACATCGGATTTACACCGGTCCACTTTTATTTTACTCCATGAAGGAAGGACTACAAAATGGGGAAGGTTTGATACAGGGCAACCATAATCCCTTGAGCATACCAGCACATACACAGGAGCCCTGCCCAGTTGCTATGCCAACCCTGATGGTCCTAGACAGAAGACCATCAAGGTCACAAAGGACTTGCATATGGGAGTGTATTTAACACGGACTGGAGCAAAGGACAATGATCAGATCTTCCCTCTGGGGGCAGGAAACTGCCAGCTCCCCTTTGTCCTCTGGAAATGACTCATGGGGAGGGGGAGAGGAGGAAACAGCCAGGTGACAAGATACTCAGGTTACCTCCACAACTCCTCCCTCAACCCCTCCTTTTTGTGATGTGTCAATGATGTAGTTGTGATGTAGTTCTAGGGGTGTAGTTTGGGGGATTAGTAACTAATAAAAGTTGGGGTCTTCTTTTGTTCTGTGCTTCCATTTTGCTTCATCTTGTTGCGGGTGGGAGTCCTGTCACGACAATATCCAATAAAGGCCAAGCCTACAGGCTGCTGTTTTGCTCCAAATTATCCTGGTTGGTATCTTTGTTTTTGTCCAAGGGAGCCCTTGGATTTCTCCGTTAACAGGGGTATGCAGTGTTCCAGCTGCCACACCCCAGCACAGGAGTGGAGAGAGCTGGAAATGCTAGTTGCACTTGTTTGCATATGTCTCTCTGTGTTGGGAGTGTATATATGAGTGTAGGCCTGCATGTTTGTGAGAGTAAGAAAGTGCTGCTTGTGCTGTATGTGCACACCCTCAAACATCTCTTGAGATGTAGCTGCGAGAATATTGCTAGCTAAGAATTGGAAGAAACAAGATTTACCAACTATCGAAGAATGGCAGATGAAGATGATGAACTATATGGAACTTGCCGAACTGACCGGGAGACTCTGAGACCAGAGAGAAGAGACGGTGGAAGAAGACTGGAAGAAGTTTAAGGAATATTTGAAAAAAATATGTTAATATTTAAATCTTAGAATAGCTTTGGAAGTGGATATAGGCTGTAGGGTTAGAAGTAGAAGATAATGGATTTTAAAATAGTATTATTTGTAAGTGATAAAATGTGAAGTTATTTTAAGTGTGATAAAAAAAACTATGATATATGTAGAAGAATATATGTAAAAGAAACTATGATATATGTAAACTGCTAAAGATGAAGTAAAATGAAAATCAGATAGGTGGGACTTGGGGAAGCCCACTTAACAATGTTTAGAAAAATAAGGATATGACAAGAATTTGTTTGTATTGTTTGTTTTTGTTTGTGTTCTTTATTTGTGTTATAAAATGAATAAAAAAAATTTGGGAAAAAAATCTCTTGAGATCAAAACAGGGACATTCTAGTCTACATCAGTGTCTCTTCCACCACCACATCATCTGTGTATGCACACTGCCAATGGAATCATAGCTGTCAACTTACAGATTTGAAAATAAGTGATCAGCAGCCAAAATAAGGGATTTTCAGAGCACAGGTATGTTCAGCTTCTGAGCCCCTCTGAGCCAAAGGCAGAAAGCTCAGCCAGCAGCCAAAGAAAGCCTCAAGCGGTGGTTCCCACAGCGCAGGAACCCGGCAAAGGGGATGCAGCAAGGAAAACCACCGTCACCTCTCTGCGGGGAAATGCTGAGCAAAGGTGAGTTCCCAGGCAACGCGGCCGATTTGATCGGCACAAGGCATGCAAACTTCACCCCCCAGTTGTTCTTAGACTCCTTATTGGGTGAGCAACACAGCCAAGCAACACAGTTGGAGCCTCCCTCCTCCCTGGCCGGCAGAGAGGGAGGGAGAGGAGCTGCTTCCTTTGAAACCCTGGAAATTTAAGGGACATCATCAATAAGGGACAGCAGTAGGACACAGCACTGGGATAAGGGACTTTTCCGCCAAATAAGGGACGGTTGACAGCTATGAATGGAATACGGGAAAAGGATGGGGCTGGCTGAGCTGACCCAATGGCTGTTACCAAGAGGAGTATGTAAAAATAGCATACCAGCAAATGTCTTGGTTATATATGATAAAACCACGAGGCTTCCATCAGCCCACTTCGGACATCTGAGGAAGCATCTGCAGCAACATAGTCTCAGTGGTCAGTGGTTATGGCCTTACTTCTATCTTGATTGCCACACCCTCAATTGACTAAATTCCAATTTCAGGCTAATCCCCTTGAGTTTAGTTGGACCGTTCTAGAATGGCTTGCGTAAATTTGGTCTGGAAGCAACGATATCTTATATGGAAACATTAGCATACCCAAGAAGAAAGTTTTCCCCTCAACAGACTTAGAGGGCATTGTAACTTTATGTAATGATTGGACAATGAAGTTAAGCCAGAAGACATTAGGTGCACAATAATAATAAGTAATCCCACTGTTATTGAAAACCCAATCTGAGATGTTAAAATTGGAATCATGCATCCAGTTGTTATTTCTATGTGATGAATGTCTGGTTTGCCCTAAGCTGCTGAACTATTAATTCTGAGTGCTTCCACCATTGTTCTTATGCCTGTAGATACTGCTGCAAAGAAGATTAGAAGCTTTATTGCTTAAACAGAAAACTCTGAAATGGTACAATAGGTGAAAGATAAGTCTGTGTACAACAAAAGGCAAATTTGCATGGACTTATTTTAACCGAACATTTGACCTACAGTTTAAACAATTAAAAAACCACCAAAAAACCCAAACCAGAACACCACTGAAAACAGTAATCTAAAAGTTAATATATTGAAAACTACTTTTTTTCCTTGAATCTTAACTCTCAATTATATTTTTAATTAAAAGTTGATACTTGTAAGACTGTGTTTGGCACTTGTCCACACTATTGGGAAGTAATAACCTTTTCCCATCAAAAAAAATCCGAAGATCTCAGTGTGTTTTTACTCTGTGGTTATCACCACTTTCTTTCACAAACTATATAAATTTAACCTGTCCCATCTCTTCAAGTACTTTCAACACATCCATCTCTATTTTCACCCAAGCTTTGTTTTATATAGAGTTGCTGTTGAATTTCACCTACACCTGGAATCTGCAGGACTTTCTAGGACAACCCCCCCCCCAAAAAAAAAATGTTGAGAAGTTGAAAGCTATCACATATCAAAAATATTACTATCATGCATGTGTTATAGGGAATGATGCCTCTGGATGGGTTATTCTATGTGTGTCATCTTGTAATAATAATAATAATAATAATAATAATAATAATAATAATAATAATAATAATTATTATTATTATTATTATTATTTATTTGTACCCCGCCCATCTGGCTGGGTTTCCCCAGCCACTCTGGGTGGCTTCCACAAAGACCAAAAATACACGAAAATGTCACACATTAAAAACTTCCCTGAACGTCAGGTAGTTGTTTATCTCTTTGACATCTGATGGGAGGGCGTTCCACAGGGTGGGCGCCACTACCGAGAAGGCCCTCTGCCTGGTTTCCTGTAGCTTTGCTTCTCGCAATGAGGAAACTGCCAGAAGGCCCTCGGTGCTGGACCTCAGCGTCCGGGCAGAACGATGGGGGTGGAGACGCTCCTTCAAATATACTGGGCCGAGGCAGTTTAGGGCTTTAAAGGTCAACACCAACACTTTGAATTGTGCTCGGAAACGTACTGGGAGCCAATGTTGGTCTTTCAAGACTGGTGTTATGTGGTCTCGGCGGCCACCCCCAGTCACCAGTCTAGCTGCTGCATTCTGCATTAGTTGTAGTTTCCGGGTCACCTTCAAAGGTAGCCCCACATAGAGCGCATTGCAGTAGTCCAAGTGAGAGATAACTAGAGCATGCACCACTCTGGCAAGACAGTCTGCGGGCAGGTAGGGTCTCGGCCTGCGTACCAGATGGAGCTGGTAGACAGCTGCCCTGGATACAGAATTGTATACATCCATAGTAAGGTATTCATGGACCCGCTTAAGAATTGGCTCTAGAAACATCACCAGCTGTATCACTAGATCTCTAAAGGGTGTTGCCGAGCTTTGTTTTCCTGAAGTAAAGAAGAAATCCAGTATATGGAACATCAAAGAAATCCACTCCTGAGGAAACACTGGATATGGCATATGTATGTAGAGTACCAATGAAGCAGACAGCTGCTTTTCCCTAAGTCCAGGGGCCACCAACCATTTGCAAAGCAGAGAAATTGTCATGGCCACCACTGGCAACCTACGGGCATTTTTGTGTATGCATAGAACCCTTGGAACCAAACACCCATGTAAGAGGCAGTTGTGCTGTACGTATTCATAGCTCAGTTGGTAGAGTATGAGACTCTTCATCTCAGGGTCGTGGGTTTGAGCCCCCCATTGGGCAAAATATTCCTGCATTGCAGGGGGTTGGGCTAAATGACCCTTACGTTCGTTTCCAACTCCACAGTTCTATGATAATATCCTATTTTCCTCCCATCATTGAACTGTGTACTTCTTGGTAGACTTGAAGGCACTGGTATAATGCAATTTTGAGGGGGACATGTCACTATAAGCCTGCCAAAGCAGTCAGTGTAAGACTTGACTTAAGATTTATCTTAATTGTACATGACTTTTCCCAGCTGCTTTCTCCCAGTTTTCCTGCTAGATCTTTAAGGAGGCAGTGAAAGATCATAGAACCTCGATGAGTAAAGTATGGGGAAATTCTTCAAACAACCTCGTAGGATGTGGAGTAGCCTAGGGATAGCCAATATGATGTCCTCCAGCTATTTTGAACTCCCACCAGTCCCAGCCAGCATGGTAATAGTAGCTTTAATCCACCAGGATCTGGTAGATCCACAGGCTCAAGGCCATATCTTATGAAACAATAATTCAGGTAGATAATTCTGGGTGATTAATTACTCTTCTGTTTTTCCTGTTTTCAGTGCCTCTGTACTTGTTCGCATTGAGGTCCAGATATAGAATTAAAAAAAATCTGCTCCCCTCACCCCCCCCCCCCCCAAATTCTCATTAACCTCAGCAGGTCACTTGATTTCATGGCATTCGGCTCTCCAAGAAGGCATGCACTTTTGTACCGCTTGTCAGTGGATTTCTATAAAATGGCAGAGCTTTGTGTCAGAACTGTCTTGTTCTTGAACAGCAGATGCCCAGAGACAATTACATTTCCATGCTGACAGCTTGATATCTCAGATTCTTTCTCTCTTGGTCCCCGGAAGGAAATGAGAAGATTTCACAAAGTTGAAATCAGTTTCCAGGAAAGCTGTGTTGTGTGAGCTTCATATTAAATCGGCCCAATGTCACAATGTGCAGGCTTGTGGCTCCTTCGTTGATAGTCAAGGGGAATAGCTACAGGACTGACTGCACAGTGACCTCAGGCTAAGAGCTGCGGAACAATGCCTCAGGGAAGCTCCAAAGATTTATCATAATACTCTTTGTTTATAGGAACTTTCAGGTATAACGGAGACTGACAGATACCCTACCACAAAGGTGATGGAGTTTTTAAAAAAGAGAGAGGATGGCGATCTAGAGAGACAGGAAGTCCAGTATGTACACTCACACGGTATACAAAAATCTCTTTTAACTGGATAATGTTTACTGCTCCCTAGAGCTATTTCTCTTGATAGGCTGGCAAAAAAGATTAACATGCTGTGCTGACTCTTCACAGCCTCTTGCCTTTGTTATTTCATTCGTCTAGTCAGATACTGCGGAGGTGCCATGCTGCTTGGTTCATGTTTGTGCATTTGTTGCTACTGCCAACAAAGTCCATATTATAATGTGATAAAGCTGGCAGTGAGTATATGGGACATTGTCTTCCTGTAGGAAGTTGTCGTTGAATGAGTTCCTAAGAAGCATCTCTGTGGCTGTGCCATAAACTTTGGACCCTGCTTTCAGTGCCCCAGGTTTTGCTTTGGAGGTCATCCAGACACTGTTAGATGACCCTCAAACCTTTTTCACTTATCTTACCTGTTCCACTTCCCTGTTCTACTCCAAACTTCATTCTAATTAAATAAGTCTGAGTCTCCTAACTTAGACTCTAAAAGATAAAAGGTAAAGGACCCCCATGCAGTCAAAGGTGACTGGGGTTACGGCACTCACCTCAATTTTCAGGCCAAGGGAGCTGGCGTTTGTCCACAGACAGCTTTCCAGGTCATGTGTCCAGCATGACTAAACCACTTCTGGTGCAATGGGAAACCGTAACGGAAGCCAGAGCGCATGGAAACACCGTTTATCTTCCTGCTGCAGTGGTACCTATTTATCTACTTGCACTGGTGTTCTTTCGAGGTTGGCAGGAGCTGGGACAGAACAACGGGAGATCACCCCGTTGTGGGGATTCGAACCACCGATCTTCTGATCAGCAAGCCTAAGAGGCTCAGTGGCTTAGATAAGCCTTATAATGACAGAAACTGTGATTTAGGAAGATTGCTTCACTTTACCAGCTAAGCGAAAAAAGAAAAACAGAGCTTCATTCTTAAAATATCCAGATTGCCTTTGCATCAGCCCTGCCTCACCTCCCTACCCCTTAAATGGTAAAATACCTATCAAAAAAACATGTATAAACCAACAGCAATGCCGAGAGCTGCTTACCTTTGTATCCCCATATTTCTCCCAGACTCTCTGTTTTCAGCTTCTTAAGAACGACAGTATTTGCCTCTTAGTGTGAGGTGTGTTAAGTTGCTTGGTGTGGAAATAGGTTTGAGATGAGCATGGAAATGGGTGATGACTCCTGATGTCACAAAGGCAGTACTATATCTTTATGCTTGCAAATGTATGAAAGTTATTGTGTGCACCACATATTAGAAATATTTCTACACTGATCTTCAATAACAATTCCTAGAGCAGTTTACATATGAAGAAAATACAAATGTTCCTGTTACTCTGGTTATCCGAGAAGCTGTTAATCTGCACATTTTAACCCCATGTTGTACACTAGAGTTCACTGCCAGATAGAAGACTTGTTAAAATAGGGATTTCAGCAGTTAGTTCATTTTCAAAAGGTCACAATGATCTACTTTGTGATATTCTTCAAAGAGCGAACCCTCCAATACTTCTTCATGAGCAGTAGACCTTGCGGTGAGAAAAGAAAACAACAAGAGACTGGACTTGGTGTCTGTACTGTAGATTTTAAGACCTTCCACACTTGTATGTGGTCAGGAGTAGCTGACTATCTGAAAAAAAGGTGGTAGTTCTGATAAAGAATCTGTTGGGTATATGTCCAGGTTTCATGAAAATGACCAATAAATTGATCATTTTATGATTAATTCACAATTGAAGATATTAATTTTTGCAGATGAGGTTTGAAAAAATTGCAACTAGATGCTTATGTTATGAGTGTGTCCTTTGTGGTTATATTTCGTATGCAATTTGCAATATTACGAATTTTCCTAGAAACGATTATTCTTCATTTTATTTTTATTTTTAACTCCCCCCCTTTAGTTTATTGAATCATCAGATTTCATTCACTTGGGCTGCAATCCAAAATTACTTTTTTCTATTTTTGCAATTTGCAAAATTATGAATTTTCCTAGAAATGATAATTCTTCATTTTATTTTTATTTTTTACTCCCTCTCCTCTTCAGTTTATTGAATTATCAGATTTCCTTCAGCTGGGCTGTAATCCAAAATTACTTTTTTTTCTTTTTTAGCTTGGTTTAAAAGGTGTAGGGATGAAAATAAAAGGACATGGATCAATCTAGAGTAGAATGAAAAGTCTAGCATTTGCTTCTCCCATGAGCAGAATAGTTTTGACTGTTGTGAGTCAAGAAAGGAGATTCTGACTAAACACCAGGAAAAACTTTCCGACAATAAGAGCCGTTTGACAGTGGAACAGTCTCCCTCAGGAGGTTGTGGACTCTCCTTCCTTGGAGGTTTTTAAGAGAGATTGGATAGCCATCTGTCATGGATGCTTTAGCTGAGACTCCTGCATTGCAGAGGGTTGGGCTATATGAACTTTGGGGTCCTTTCCAAATCTACAATTCTATGATTCTATGAAGTGGGACTGCGAAGTAAGATACTCAGAAGAGAAACAAGATGATATGCAAGGGTTCAAGAAAAGAAAAGAAAAGAAAAGAAAAGAAAAGAAAAGAAAAGCCAACAGGCAATCCTAAAGATCAGCCATCCTGAAAATAACTATAGAATAACAGGACAGGAGAATGACACTGATACAATACTTTCCCAGGGCAAAGAATAACTATAAGCGTCACACAAATTGGTGGTTACTGGAAGTCTAGACAGAAAACGGTGGTCAGTTGTAAATATCTCAATTGTTGCAAGGAGACGAACTTACGTATCTACTATGGCAGATGTTGACAGAAATATATATATATATAAACCCACAAGCAATAAACACAGCTAACAAGCATAGGGGGTGTTAATGTTCAGGAGTCGGCAAACCGTTATGTCGGTTATTTTAAGTGGCTGTTGCCCTGGCTGTCTGGCTGGTTTAGAAAAGAGAAAAGAATGTTTCCCACTAAAGAAGTAGAAGTCTGACGAGTATTCTTCGTTGTAAAAAATAAAATAAAAATACATGCACTTGACAGATTGTATCCTTTGGAGGAAAACACCGAAGATAATATAATACAGTGCAAAGTTCACCCAGCAACTTTTGAAAAATGAATGAGGGGTTTAAGCATTGCAGTGAAAGGTGGGTGGGGGAAAACATAGGTGAATGTTTTGTGTGAGGCAACAAACAAAAGAACTGAATGGTGAAAGGAATGTGATGTACTTCTGCAGTCACCCAGAGGGAGCATTGGCTAACCTGGTCCTAAACCATTCTAGCTTGTTTGTTGAGTACTTGGTTACTTATAAAGCGTTATTAGTACACGTATGGGTGCTTTTTGCCTCTGATACACTTTCAACCAAAAAGTTAAGAAATGTGCCTCAAGAGCTAATTGACTTGTTTTTTAAGCACATTATTAGTAACATAAATTTTAAAATCCAACTTTTTGCTTCTTCAGCAGTGTCAGTTTTATGTTCCGATTCATATATTCCTGTCTTCACTGTGCAGTGGTACCTCAGGTTACATACGCTTCAGGTTACATACACTTCAGGTTACAGACTCTGCTATCCCAGAAATATTACCTTGGGTTAAGAACTTTGCTTCAGGATGAGAACAGAAATTGTACAGCGGTGGCGCAGCGGCAGCAGGAGGCCCCATTAGCTAAAGTGGTGCTTCAGGTTAAGAACAGTTTCAGGTTAAGTATGGACCTCCAGAACGAATTAAGTACTTAACCTGAGGTACCACTGTATGCCAATAAAGGTTGATTGATTGATTGATTGATTCTTAGGCAAAGACTATCAGGCATGCGACACCACAGTAAAAAGTATCTCACCATTCAAAATATGATTAAAGCAAGCTAAAAAAAATGGATGAAGAGTATTAATTTAGAGTTCACTTCTTAAAACTCTAAATTAATACTCTTTGTCCATCTTTCAGTACACCATTAACAGTAGCATAAAGGTTAATGACTGATAGGAAACTTGTTGGCAGCAGTGAATGTTTAAACATTTTAATTTGAAGAGAACAATAATAATATTCAATAAAATGACTAGGAAAACCCAAAATTAAGAATATGGTTAAGATTATGAGAGGAGTTAGTAGAAATAAATTTGGAAGTTGCATTTCTGTAACTGGAATTTGGTATCCAATTTAAAATACAAGTTTTAAATCTATTGTGTTTTATGTTGGCCAGAACCACAGCAAACAGAGGGGGTTCCTCATAGCAATGAATCAGCTAGGTGTTTCCCCCTTCATTATATTGGAATAATTGGAATAATTATATAGACAGCGCAATCCTATACCTGTCTGCTTGAGTCCAGTTGAATTTTACTCCCAGTTAAGTCTGTATAGGATTGCAAAGTAGATTACCAAAGCTACACATTTCAGCTAAACAGGTACAGATTTTGGAAGAGTTAGAACACTTGTTTGTGTGTTCTTCAAAATTCCTCAGGTGTTTTGCCCAAGAAGGAGCCTCAAAACCACCCTCGGTTTTTCTTTAGGTGGAATTAATTCGTTGGTACCTGTTGAACATATCTTGCTGCTGCCTCCATAAAAAAGCTTGCAGAAGGACCCAAGATGTTCTGATACTGTCTGTCTATTCAACCATGAATCTTCAAAGCTGATTGGCAGGTAGCAGCATAATTCCTCAGTCAGCTTTCAGGGAGGTCTGACAAAGTGTGCCAGTGGGAAGAAGTTTTTTTTTTCTTCAGGTGGGGGCAAAGGACTTTTACAATTTTGGAACATGGTGTCTTATAGTTACTCTGAGGTAAGTTGAAATCCAGGACAGAAATAGTTTCTCTCCAAAAGGGGAATGAGAATTATTATCCTTGGAATGCCTACTTTAATAGCTGGGCCAAACCAGTTGAATATCTAATTTAGGACTGTCATGCATCCGTAATTTCCCAGACGTATCTTGGATTCACCCATCAGAAATAGTGTTTGGGTGGAATTTTCAAAAAATGGTGAAAACCAATTTGTATGGCAACCCATGTCAGAAGTGGTGATTTTGGGGTGAATCCCCTAAAAAATAGCTCAAAAACTTCATTTTTCACTGGCAACCAATGGCAACCCTATCTGTCAGATGGCTGTTGCGGTTGCTCAAGAGTAACCAGGCAGGACTCCAAACTTGTGTTTTACAGGTTTTATTTTGGTGAAAACTATTTACAGCGCTGTGGGTTAAACCACAGAGACTAGGACTTGCCGATCAGGAGGTCGGTGGTTCGAATCCCCATGATGGGGTGAGCTCCTGTTGCTCGGTCCCTGCTCCTGCCAACCTAGCAGTTTGAAAACACGTCAAAATGCAAGTAGATAAATAGGTACTGCTCCGGCGGGAAGGTAAACGGCGTTTCCGTGTGCTGCTCTGGTTCGCCAGAAGTGGCTTAGTCATGCTGGCCACATGACCTGGAAGCTGTACGCCAGCTCCCTCGGCCAATAAAGCGAGATGAGTGCCGCAACCCCAGAGTCGGCCACGACTGGACCTAATGGTCAGGGGTCCTTTACCTTATTTACAGAGAAGAGCGCCAAAGCTCACGTCTGGCTCAATCACTAGCAGAATCCGGGAGTGCTCTATTTTTGGACTTTCCCCAACATAAGAGTTTTGTTACCACAACCTTCTCCTTCCCTCTTTGCGCCTTAGGCTACTGCACAGGATGGGCAATGGCAAGGGCGTGTTTCCCTCCTGTCCGCCTTGCCCAGGAGCAGTGTTAAGGCTCCCACAAGCATCCTCTGGTCCTTGCACCTCTCCCCCACTAGAGTTGGGGCTTTCCTCCTCCCCGGAAGAGGAACTGCTTCGCAAGATTTTCGGAGGCTCCCTGTAACACAACTGCCCTTCTGCTCCTCACCTTTGAGCCAATGGCATTTCCCTGACACTATCTAATTCAAATTAGGTCAAATTCAAATTTATCATGTGGTGTGCCATTGAGTTCTGAATCAAGTTGCTCATGGTGGCTGCAGTTTGCAAGCTCCACTTCACCATGCCTTATTCCCCGTGCAAATGGCAGATGGAATGTGGCCCAGTCTCATTTAAAATAACATACAGTTTTGCCCTTCATTTCAGCATCTATGAGTGGGTGCAACTATTGCTGCCCTTGTGGGCAACTACCGTATTTTTCGCTCTATAAGACGCACCAATTTTTCGCTCTATAAGACGCACCAGACCACAAGACGCACCTAGTTTTTGGAGGAGGAAAACAAGAAAAAAAATATTCTGAATCTCAGAAGCCAGAACAGCAAGAGGGATCGCTGCGCAGTGAAAGCAGCAATCCCTCTTGCTGTTCTGGCTTCTGCGATAGCTGTGCAGCCTGCATTCACTCCATAAGATGCACACACATTTTCCCTTACTTTTTAGGAGGGGAAAAGTGAGTCTTATAGAGCAAAAAATATAGTATTTTCTTACAGAAATTTCTCATCTGGGAAGTTAAATCATCAGAAAGAAATATCACTGCTCTTGAAACCTATTGGAGTTGAGTTTTCATAAGCAAAAGTGACTGGTGATTAGACTTTGAGGAAGAAACTTTTTATGCTTCCTTACAGCCAAATACCAGCTACACACACACTGCATATTTGTGTGTCTACCCAGAACTAAAGTGTTCTAAATGCGACAGCCACTGCTTATTGCTCGTTTCTGTCACAAATGGCTTCATTTCAAGCTTAAAATTCTGCAGTCTAAATAAATATATTAACACATGAAAGTTCCAAATGAAGCCTTGCAGTCGCTCCAGAGAGATTGCAGGCTGTTACAGGGGAGGGGGGAAGAGAGAGAAGGCCTGTGCCATTTTAAAGGCAGGTGCCTCAGAGGTAATCATCATCATCATCAAAATCATCATCTCCCTTGGATTATTCCAGAACTCATCAGGATGATTGCGTTCTTCCATTTGCCCAGACAGCTGGTCCTATTGATGCCAAGATGACATACGAAAATGCTAAAATGGATGCATTTCATGTGGCTGACAATAAAATAAAATAAAATGCTTCCCATTGATACAGGTATTTTGATCCTGGAGTTGCCTTGACTTGCTTCATATAGGATGAGATGATCACATATTATTAAACTTGAAGAGCAAAACCAGTACCTGACCCATTACATTTTGATTTATACCTTCTAGGTGCTGTTATATATCATGTTGTCTGTCGTCACAAAATAGGATCTACAGTGGTACCTCGGGTTAAGTAATTCGTTCCGGAGGTCTGTTCTTAACCTGAAACTGTTCTTAACCTGAAGCACCACTTTAGCTAATGGGGCCTCCTGCTGCCGCCGCGCCACTGGAGCATGATTTCTGTTCTCATCCTGAAGCAAAGTTCTTAACCTGAGGTAATATTTCTGGGTTAGCGGAGTCTGTAACCTGAAGCGTATGTAACCTGAAGCGTATGTAACCTGAGGTACCACTGTACTGAATTTTACAAACGTCTCCATCTGTACACAGAGCCAAGATAGTTAATGCACACACAAGCACACACGTGCATTTTACATATGAGCATAGGAAATAGCCAGCAATACATGGTTCCCCTGAAACAGTTGCTACAAATATTGGATGTTACCATCCACTTATTTTTGCTTATTCTGATGAACTGACCCACCTCTTAAACATTCTGCTTCTAGTAGCTGGTGCCAACAGCGTTGGTAAAGTTGAGTAGGGCTGGGTCTTATTATTCAACTTTCATGACATGCAACATTTTCAATTTCCCTCTATCCCTGTCTCATCTTCCTCTCTATCACCCAGTAAGGGCATTAAGATCAGCAACTGGAACCCAGTTAGTTTTGTCATGGCCTGATGATGATTGGGTTGCGGTAACATGCAGGCAGGCTATTTCATTGATGGCACCAGTGTCATGGAATACCCTCCCTGCTGAAATACGAGAGCTCCCATCAGTATTGGCATTCCACCACCTCTCAAAGGCACATCCATTTAGCCAAGTGTTCCCCTGAACCTTACTTTATAATCTCACCAATTTAAATGTTTTTATTTAATTTTATGGCTTGATTGTAGAAAAACCCCTCAAAGCAGCTTACAAAAAAAAAAGATAAAGCAATAAAATTATAACTAACAAAATTGCAACCATTATTTAAAGCACTTAACCCATTAAAGCATTTAATTTAAAGTTTAACCCACAACAGAACTCACACAAATTTGTTATGGCTTTTAACTTTTATTGTAAATTCCAATTAAGGATGTTATAATACTTGGATGAAACTGTTGAGTTTATAATTGAGTTTATTATTGTAAACCTCTTAGAAGACATTTTGGCACATAAGCTGTATATACATTAAAAACAGATGCAAGCTTTGGTCATTTAGGAAGCTAACCGTTCTGGTCTGTATTCTTCTTTCCCTCTGCCTGACCCCGGTCTCTCCCTGCTGTGTTGTTTCTGGGTATCTTAGGTACATCTGTTGCTCGTGTGCTACTACCCTTCCTTGTAGGCTTGCTGCAATTGTGACTCCCTACTGATGTTTTCCTGCCAACCTAGCAGTTCGAAAGCACATCACATGCAAGTAGATAAATAGGTACCACTCTGGTGTGAAGGTGAACGGTGTTTCCGTGCACTGCTCTGGTTCGCCAGAAGTGGCTTAGTCATGCTGGCCACTTGACCCCGGACAAACATCGGCTCCCTCGGCCAGTAAAGCAAGATGAGCGCCACAACCCCCGAGTCGTCTGCGACTAGACTTAACAGTCAGGGGTCCCTTTACCTTTACTGATGTTTCAGAAGTTTACTTTAAAAATTTCATTATTATTTCAGTCATCTATCATTAGATTAGGTATATTTGTTTCTTTTAAACCATTTGTGGGATTTTAGCTGTGTTTTATTGATATTTTTATTACGTACTCCCCACAGAGAGTTTAGTGAGAAAGCTACCTGTAAATCTTTCTAAATAAATATATTACTCCTCTCACATTTAGTTCCTTGTAAGAGGCAATAGTACACACTCTCTTTTGGTGGGGGATCAAAGTTATCGGGAGAAGCAGTTTCAAAATAATTTGCCAAATAAGCGCCCAGCTATCCTGATTTCTGGGTCTCATATCTGTATGTCGGTGCTTATCCAGTTGGGGTATGACAATTGCTAGCTGTAAGTAGTTCCTTGGAATGAACGCTACACATTTATACAGGCTAAATAGGAGTCAGTTTACCCATAGCAACCATCACTGTGGATCAGCTGCTACAAAGGCATGCTTTTCTAGTTCTTTGCATTAAAGAGCACAGTGGTTCTGACCAATCACTGCTATTGAAAGTTAGCTTTGGGGCTGTATGTAATTATTTGTGCTTACGGAGGCCTTGGGATGCATTTTGGCTCCACTCCGTTGACAGGCCTGTAGTGAATGTAAACAACCACTCTTGGCTCCACTGCTATCCGTTTTAGAATTGTTGCAAAATTATATATAATTTCAGGCAGGGATGTTAGTCACTAGAAAAGTTGGACGATTTCCCCCTTTCACACAAGTGCTAGCCATCAGTTGTGATATACAGGCATGCGCCTTTTGTGTACCTGGAAATCTCTCACGCTGTATGATGCCAAACGTGCCCAGAGGTGGATATGAGATGAATCTTTAATTCCCTATCTTGCATGCAGCTTTGGTGCAGCCTGCTGAAGACTGGATTTGCATTTGATCAAAAGCTATTTAGGATGGTGTGTGAGAAAACCCAAAGGCCTCTGGTGCTCCCAGTGACATTTTTAGAGAGTGGCTCCTGGCGATTGGTGAACTCACCCAGGCTTGCCTTGGATTATTTTGAAAATTATCTTTGTTCTGGGTGGGGGGGACACATGGTAATCCAAGTGTTGAAGGAAGGATATAACACCGGCTCTGCCAGTGTTCCCCATCCACCGAAAACCCCACTGCTGCCAAGTGATGGTGGAAACAGAAGTGGCAGCATGGGGGGGGAGTAGAGTTAGGAGGGGGCCCACATACTTTATCTTGCTAGTGTGCTGGTTAGGTCTGTGGCAGGGTGCAAAGCCTGGGGGCCCATAGGAGATACAGGTCAATATCTCCCATTGTTCTGTGAGCTTTTTTGTTCTGGCATGTTCATTGTTTGAATTTGTTTTAAGATTAATATCCCTCTTTTCACCATGTAGGTCTCAAAGTTGCTAACAACAACAAAATGCAAGATTCAGTAGTACCTTGGTTCTCAAACTTAATCCGTTCTGGGAGTCTGTTCAACTCCTGAAACCGTTCGAAAACCAAGGTGCGGCTTCCAATTGGCTGCAGGAGGTTCCTGCACTGAAGTGGAAGATGTGTCGGACGTTCAGCTTCTGAAAAACACTTGCAAACCGGAACATTTACTTCTGGGTTTGCAGCATTTGGGAGCCAATTTGTTTGACAACGAAGCCGTTTGAGAACCAAGGTGCTACTGTACATAAAATGAAAACACATGAAGCTCCAAAATTTTAAAGGAAGGAAGGAAGGATGGAAGGAAGGAAGCAAGGAAGACCTCCCGGAATAAAAGCAGGGCTTTTTTTCAGCTAGAACTCATCGGAACTCAGTTCTGGCACCTTTCAGATGGGTGCCATTGCAATTCTAAAAGAACAAGGGAGGTGTTCATGGTGAGTTGTGGTACCTCTTTTTCTAGAAAAATAGCACTGAATAAAAGTGTTTACCAGGTGTCTGAAATTCAGTAGGGATGGTGCCTGTCTAACTTCTTGTGAGACAAAGTTCCATAGAGTTGGGCTCACAACATTGACAGCACAACACCGCTTTCTCAAGAGTCGTGCTTCTGGTCGATATGGAACCATTAATAGTGGTTCCCTTTATGATTGCATGGCAGACTTTCTGTGTATAGGCTAAGGTAGTCCTTAAAGTATCATGGGCCTAAGCTATCCAGGGCTTTGTATGCGACTACAAGAACCTTGAACTCTGTCTAGAAGCCAGTGCAAGTCTTTCAACACCAGTGTGATGTGTTTGTGTGTTTGTGTTTGTGTGTGTGTGTGTGTGGTGGGGTAATCGGGTCCCATCACCAATCTAACTGCACTAGCTGAAACTTCTATACTTCTCTTTAGTACAGAGAACAAGTCGAGCCTCTGTGTCTCTTACCAGCTCAGTGTTAGATAAGACTAGCCCCAGACCTATTCTACTTTTACATTTGCTGATGTGTAAAAGTAGAACAGGTCTGGGGCTAGTCATCTCCAGGGAAGTGTGGAAGGCCTGCCCACATCAGCCCTCATTTAGAAGGCATCTCCAGGTAAATACCTTTTGTGACAACCAGTCACCCGTATTGCTCAGGCATGCACACAGTTACTTAACAGACTTGGCTAGAGCCATTAGCTTAAAAAGAGTTTAGCAGGCCCATTTTTCTAAAGAATTGCATCTTTAAGATGTGAACAGTACAGTCTTGCGGAAGATGCTAAAAGATGACATCCAGACTAAGCGTCCAGTGCTTAGTTACCCAAGGAAGCTGATACCTTCCTCTAATTTCTCAGTGACCTCACTTTGCCTCTGATCCTGTTAGCACTCAGCCACCAAACTCCACTATGAGAAGAAATGAGGGCAGAAACATTCCAGGAAGAATTGAATCCTTGCTTTCACTGATACCAAAAACTATTCTGAATCTCGATGCATACTTTACTAGAATAGCGCATCTTTCTAATAAGGACTGAACATGCGTTGCTGTCATTGTTAATTATCTGGTCTTAAATGTTGTACAACAGCATGGGCATGAATTAGCTGAAGTTAGTAGTGCTTAAAATCCTGTTGATTGTAATTGAAGAGAGTTGAGCATGTGATTTGCCCAACTCTTCTCATTGAAATCAATGGGGCTTACGGATGCATGCATTTGGCTGGATGGTGCCCTGTGTTTGGCAAGCTGTATAACAAAATTTAATAATTCTTCTGCTTCTTTGCTCACTATCCTCAAAGCAGTGATGCGGATGAGGTACCAGTTATTTAGTAAAGTGTGACACTAATTGTGTGTGTTGATTTCTCCCAGCCATTTCAAAGCTAATTCTCATTATCTTCGAATAATTATTTGCTACTTAGTAAATGATGGAATGCAAACCGGGCTATATAATGTGTTTACTAAAAATGAATCTGTTAACATTACCAAATATTAAAGGCTTTGCTCATTAATAGCTTTCATGCCGGTTAATAGATTAGTACATACATTATATTTCAGAGAGGTTTCTCGTGTCTTGGACTCTGTATACAATATTGAAATACACAAAGGAGGTGTTTGCATATTAATTTTCCTGCGGTTGCTCTGGAATCTGTGATATGCCCCCAAAGTATCTTCAAGTGGATGATTTCTTTTCCTGTAGTGCCAAAGGAATAAATTTCAAAAGCAGTCCAGTATTTTTATTGTGTTCAGCCAGAGACTGGTTGAGGCACATCTAGACTGCAGCATGCAGAATACAGAAAAAGCAGAAGTGTGGAACCTTTGGTTCTCAGGATGTTAAACTAAAAAAAAACAACTAAACTAAACTAAACTAAACTAAACTAAAAACTAAACCAAATACAGTGGTACCTCGGGTTAAGTACCGGTACTTAATTCGTTCTGGAGGTCTGTTCTTAACCTGAAACTGTTCTTAACCTGAAGCACCACTTTAGCTAATGGGCCTCCCACTGCTGCCGCACCACCGGAGCACAATTTCTGTTTTCATCCTGAAGCAAAGTTCTTAGCCCGAGGTACTATTTCTGGGTTAGCAGAGTCTGTAACCTGAAGCGTATGTAACCTGAAGCGTCTGTGACCCGAGGTACCACTGTACTAAACTAAACTAAACTAAACTAAACTAAACTAAACAACTTCTATCACCATTGGCAGTCCTTGCTGGGGTTTGTAGTTCAGCAACATCTGGAAGGTCAAAGGTTTCCCACACCTATGATAAGCATTCAAATGTTTCAATGCAACTTTTTCAGGGCCCTTTTTTCAAGTATTGCAAACATTTATTTTGAATAGTTTTCAAAGGGTGTGTGTGTTGGTCTGTTGCAGCAGACATGATGAAGAGTCTTACAGCACCTTAATACAGTGGTACCTCAGGTTAAGTACTTAATTCATTCTGGAGGTCCGTACTTAACCTGAAACTGTTCTTAACCTGAAGCACCACTTTACCTAATGGGGCCTCCTGCTGCTGGCGCACCGCCGGAGCTCGATTTCTGTTCTCATCCTGAAGCAAAGTTCTTAACCTGAAGCACTATTTCTGGGTTAGTGGAGTCTGTAACCTGATGCATATGTAACCTGAAGTGTATGTAACCTGAGGTACCACTGTAACTAGAAGATTTATGATGGTGTAAATTTTCCATCTAATCACATGTATGAACTGTTATCCCAAATTGTAAGTACACACTGTTGGTGTTGAGGAATTGTAAACCGGGGGATCATTATTTATTTTAAAGCACCTTTTGATTCAACAGTTCAATTCAAAATACTCATCATGAGCTGAAGTGTTTAAAATGTTGCTGTAAGAGGTAGAAATAGTTTTCTGTGACCTAAGATGGCAAATGTCATTCTCCTTGGATTCAAAACAAAAAATTGCTTACATGGAGCACAGCAGGGATTAAGAATCTGTGGGCCCACCAGACATTGCAGAACTTCATTTCCCATCATCCCTGCCCATTGGCCATGCTGACAGGGGCTGATGGGAACTGGAGTCCAACAACATTTGAAGACCTATGACTTCCCCATCTCTGAAGCACTTGTTTATCAATTGCACAGAATGGTGGGAGTGATGCTACACTAATCTTTCCCAAACTTGGGTTTCCAGTTTTTGGACTACAGTTCCTATCACCCCTGACCGCTGGTCTTGCTAGCTAGGGATGATGGGAGTTGTAGTCCAAAAACAGCTGAAGACCCAACCCAAGTTTGGGAAACATTGTGCTACACCATCTTGTCAAATCATTATGGATCTCTTCTCAGCAAGGTGACATCTAAGGATTTAACATGTGCCAAGTAAGAAACAGTAAGCCTGTCTGATCACAGCACTGGCATAACCTTTTCAACCCTCGTTCAAGAAGGGAAGAGTGTCTGAGACAGCAGGGGGTCTTCCTTGCTAGGAAATAATGGCAAGTAGATGGCAAGGCATGTTCTTAAAGCAAAGTACAATTAAACAGGACGTGGGGAGCGGGGCGGAATCTAAAATCAAAGCATGAGGTTTGGAGCTTGTCAGAATGTTCAATTCTTTCCCCTCCAACTGCAGATGGTTTGAGTCATCTTATGCCAAAATTAACTTGGTGACAGAGTAACCTTTCAGAAATGTGCTTGCCATATATTATTTATTATTGCACTTTAGATGAACCTTTCCTTTGCATGAATGAGGTCTTTCCAATACGATACTCTCTTTGTCCTGGCATGGAGAATATTGGGATTGGAATTGCGATTTAGGGCATTGCTGTTAATTGGCACGTTACAAGTGAATGATAACAAACCAAACTTTTCTATACTTCTTAAACTTCTATTATTTCATCTACAAACACACAAACACACACCCTCAATAAGGCTTACATGGAGCTTCTCCATGAAGTCAGAAACACAACATCATGTCCTCTCAGACCATTCAATGGGCACAATGATGACTACCCAAACAGTCTTTATAGCCATGACATATTGAAAATGTATCCTTGATTTTAACCTTTGAAGGGCACAGCTTTGTGAAATATTGATTTCACTTTGTTAGACCGTTTTAAAAAAAAACCTAGAACTTTTAATAGCAGAACTAAAGCTCTAGTTACACTTCCCAAAGTCAAACCAATTTCTTGTCTCTTTGAGATGTGAAACTAATAAGCTCTAACTTGTAGCTCATTATAGTGTACACACATACTGCCATTAAGCTATTAACCTTGTTGCATTGTAGCTGATGGCCATCGTTCGAGGCTAGGGATAAGGAAATTTGATTCAGTCTGCATTTAAAGGCAAACCTACCTAATCCTCACTTTCTGAAACTATATATATGTGTGTGTGTGTAATATGAATATTTTATAAATGTTTAAATTTCAAAAACATTTTGGGGGGAATTATTAAAGCACCCCCATTGCCTAGAGAGCATGTCCTGTGCCTGAACCCTTTTAATTAGGACTGAGACATGCAAAGATAAATTATGTTCCACTGGTGGACCACTGGCCAATTTCCAGACCCTCCAAATTTTCCAGTCGCAGTCCTGGATTTACAGAAGCTGTCCCAGTTTCTGATTTGATCCCGGAATGTCCCACATTTCGTTAGGATGTCCCTATTTTCATTGGAGAAATGTGGGAGGTTATGAGTTTTTGGTGTTACCATCTTCTATCAACTGGCTGCTGGGATTCTTGCCAGCCTATGTACTGGGTTAGATAGGCCATATTCTGTTTGAGCAATGCATTTTGAATATTTTTATATACTATTCTGCGGTTGTAAGGAGAACACCTGCCTGCTTATCCATTTTGGGGGAGCTGGCCGAGAAAAAAATGTGTGTCTCTTTGAATGTAAGGATGAAGTGGGCCTCCAAGAAAACTAAAAACAAAAAAACTGCCTCAGATAGCAAAGCTTCTGGAAACATCTGTTTTCATAAATGAGAAAATCAGGCATATTTTTTATACGTCCCTAAAGTGAATCAGAGGCACCTGCATGACCTTATCATTCTATGCAGGGCATGAGCAGATGGACGCTGTCACTGGCAGAATATGGGTTTAAGAAGAATGGTCATGCAATAGGTGTTGCTTAAAGTTTTTATGTACATCCTTTATTCTTTTGAAATAGTGGTTCTTACGTCTCTTTTCCTGCCAACCTTTACGGATGGGGGAGAATTGTCTTTGGTCTGCATGCTTAATTTTTACCTTCTGGAGCAGGATGGAGTTTTCCACTGGATTTTGCACTTCTGTGAATTCTCTGATACCAAAATGCATAATATTATTGCATATTTTAATGATGGATGTTTATATTTTAATGTTTTAATTGGATTTTTAATTATCGGTGTTCATATTTTAATGCTTGGGTAACTGGCTTTTATACTTTATAATAGATTAACAGCCTAGTTGGAATTAAGCCGTTTATACTAATGCATACTTTAGGATAAAATATTAGAAATGTGTACATTGAAACAAGTTACATGAAACTGCCAGGCAATTAAGATTATATCCTTTAAGGAGATAGTGGAAGTGTTCATTATCCTATAAAGCTAGGGCCACCAATCTTTTTGGGCCAGTGGACACATGTGGAATTTTCACCAGTCAGCAAATATGGGGGGCATGGTATTTTACAAAATGGCTGCCATGAGGGTGTAGTGCAGGCATCCCCAACCTTCACCCCTCCAGATGTTTTGGACTACAATTCCCATCATCCCTGACCATTGGTCCTGTTCGCTAGGGATCATAATAATAATATAATAATTTATTATTTATACCCCGCCCATCTGGCTGGGCCTCCCCAGCCACTCTGGGCGGCTTCCATAAAAACCAAAAATACAGTAAAATATCACACGTTAAAAACTTCCCTGAACAGGGCTGCCTTAAGATGTCTTCTGAATGTCAGGTAGTTGTTTATCGCTTTGACATCTGCTGGAAGGGCGTTCCACAGGGCGGGCGCCACTATCATGGGAGTTGTAGTGAGGCATCTGATCAAGATCTGTATTATGAGGCATCTGATCAAGATCTGTATTTTAAAATGAGCTTAAAAAATATATTTGCAAATGTTTGTATCTCTCATGCCAGGCATAAAGCAGGTGGTTGAATACGCTGGCAGCTGTTTATCTTCCTGTTTAAGGGCCCCATTGATATAGCAATATTTCAGGGTTGTAAAAGGAAATTGCAGGCTGGGAGCAAAAGGTCACACTGACCATACAAATTATAGAATACAATCAAGCTACAAAAACACAATTAAGAATTGGTAAATAGAGGGACTGGCGGAGATGACTGGCAGAATCCGCGACCAAGGGAGAGAGACGGTGGAAGAAGATTGGAAGAAATTTAAAGTTTATCTCAAGAACTGTTGCAAAATTAATGAGTGCTAAAATGTTTTGGGTCAGGTAAAACAGAATTGCGGGGACAAATAATTGGATATGAGAAAAAGGATTTAAAGGGGAAAAAAGTGTTATAAGTTGACATTGGGGCTTGCTGGAAAACTTTAAAACAGGGATGCAGAAAGGGGAGGTATGAGGAAGTCGATGAAAGAAGGTTTAAGAAAAAATGTGAAGAAATTATACATGTTTATATGTTTGTTTGTTTTTGTACTGTTTTGTATTGTCTATTATTATGTGTTAAAAAACCAATAAAAATTTTATATATAAAAAAAAAGAATTGGTAAATAGTAATAATTATTGTGCCTCCCATTAAACTTGAGCCACATCTTCCTAAGGTTAAAAGGGAAAGAGCTAATAGAAACAGCAGCTGGCTTGAAAAGGGGGGTGTAGATCTAAGGGGTTGCTTTCAAAACTGTTTTTATTAAGTTCCGTTTTTACTTTGAAAAGGCCTTTCCTTTCCTTCTAAAAAGCTATATATGTTAATGTATGAAATATATTGGCTTAAATGTAATTATGCAAAAGATTTAGAAAGTAAGAAATGTTAGATTCTTATTTCATAGAATCATAGAATCATGGAGTTGGAAGAGACCACAAGGGCCATCAAGTCCAACCCCCTGCCAAACAGGAAACACCATCAGAGCACTCCTGACATATGGTTGTCAAGCCTCTGCTTAAAGACCTCCAAAGAAGGAGATCTTTCATTGATAATGTGTGAGAGGAGAACCCAAGATCCTTTTAAGATAAAAATTAAAAAACCATGCACCATCTGTTTTAGCCATCTGTTTTGCAGTGAATAGGGCAATAGGGCAAAAGGTGAAATGTTAATTAAGGTATAATAATGTTAATCTAAGATATATGACTACTTATTTGCCATTTATAGATAGAAGGAAATATAGCTCTTTGTCTCCCATAAAAGGCAATAGGAAATGGGTGTATCTTTTATGATTGGTTCGAGCAAACAGCCAATAGGAATTTCAACCAGGCTGATTGGACAGAGGCAGCCAAAGGAGGAGCAAGGGGGCTGGGCTGAGGAAATATAAGTGCTGACCATCAGGGCTGGAGTGGGCAGAGCTTTGGTAACCATATACCACTGTGTCTCTCATTTATTTGTCTGACAAATAAATAATTATTTTAATTTCTCTATTGCTGCGTTGAATATTTCATTCCAGCTAAGCGTTAACCACAAGCAGGGTGCTACAGTAGGCCAAAACATCTGGAAGGCCACAGGTTGGGGATGCCTGATGTAGTGTAACAAAATGACAGCCGGGGGGGGGCATGGCAAAACACAAAATGGCTGTCACATCTAAAGAGATAGGACCTCAAAATAGGATGATCACACCCCTCTCCCAATCAGCTACGCCATTAATGGGCGAAAAAGACCTACATCAGTTGCCAACATGCTTACTCAAAGAGAGAAGTATTTTATATCTCTCCTGTGTTGAGAATGAATGGGAGGGTGGTTGTCCTATCTTTGCGTCCAATGAAAGGTGGACATTTCTAAGGTGTTCCAGGGAGGAGAGACTGAGCTGTGCAAACAGGCCCAGAGTGGGAAGAGCAAAATGGCTCTCGTGCATTGTGAATTTTTGAGGAGATGTTTACTGAGATATTTTGTAAGGTGCCATAGGAGGCCTTGGCTGTCACACACATATGAGCCTCACACTACTGGGCCCTGTAGCATTGTTCCTGAAGGTTTGCTGAATTACAAAAAAAAAACCTTGTTATTTTTTCCTTTGTTCACCACAAATCAATATTATCTACAAACACAGAACAAGGTTGCTTTTGGCTGTCCGTATTTGCCCAGTTTATGGGTTGCTGAGTTGTCCCAGTGTTGCAGCTATCTGGAGCCATTTGGGTGTGGGGTCACACATAGGAAAGCCTTGCACTGTAGTGAGATATTTCGTCAGTTAAAAAAACAACGAGGAATTTTCTTTTTATGGAAGCTTATGAGCGGAGTCAAGCAATTATGACATATAAGCACAGAATCATCCAGCCTTAACAAAGAATACCTTAATGATTTCATTACTTTTCTCATCTGAGTGGTTATTGTAATTCTGATTAGGGAGGTTGAGGATGAGCACGGTTAACACTAATAAAAGCAAAGTCTGCTCATATGCCATGAACATCATCAGACTCTCACAGTAAAATTTCATTTCTGAGCATTTTTTTTAAAAAAATGAATTGTAACGACGAAGAAGGCCTATTTCCCATTTAGTCTGCAAAGTGCCTTTTTGTTCTGCTTAGCACATGGTGATAAATGTCTTAAGACATTATTAGAGGAGTAAATAGAAATGGGTGTTCCGTAAAATAGCACAGCAGATGAATGTAAGACTTTAAAAACAAAGCAATAAGTTTCAACACAATATGTTTAAAAATTTCCCTGGTGCGTTTTTAATCTGGCCGCAACAATACTCTGCTCTTACCTTCTTAGTAGACATAGTGCAAAACTGTAAATCTCTTTGTTTGAAGCACCTCAAAAATAGAGTGAAGAGCTTGGTTTTTCTCATTTTTGCTGGATTCACCAATAGATGGGGGATATAAACAGCTTTTGGAAAATGCTTTAGCTCTAAAATGCATTGCAATTGTGTGGTTTATATTTTTTTCCCCTGGCATGTACAGTGGTACCTCAGGTTAAGTACTTAATTCGTTCTGGAGGTCCGTACTTAACCTGAAACTGTTCTTAACTTGAAGCACCACTTTAGCTAATGGGGCCTCCTGCTGCTGCCGCACTGCCGGAGCCCAATTTCTGTTCTCATCCTGAAGCACTGTTTCTGGGTTAGTGGAGTCTGTAACCTGAAGCGTATGTAACCTGAAGAGTATGTAACCTGAAGCGTATGTAACCTGAGGTACCACTGTATCTGGTGTAGCTGAGACCTGGTCTAAGCAAGTTGCAGAATAAGGTGGAAGAGTCCTGAGGTGGTTGAATAGACTGTATCATTTCAGACTGCTGACAGGAGGAAATCATATTTGTTGAATACTTCTTCATGTTAAAAATACTCTGCAGTCAGAAAGCTGGCACAGCAGGGGGTAAGCTTGAATAGGACTTGTCTACATGTGTTAGCTTTGTTTTTTGTTTTTTAACTTGAATCATGGCAGATAGGGAAGATGGGGAAGCATTATAAAATCCCCCTGCAATTAGATGTGTCACAGTCCATCTCAATATTGTATTGTCTCATTCTGTGGCAAGTGTAGTCCAGACCAGACCTGAGATCTGTCAGTCTAAGGCAAAAGTACAGGACACAACTAGGGCTGCTGTGACTTCTAAGCAGGTGTAGGTCTTCTTGGCACTGAGCCTAGTACAGTGGTACCTCGGGTTACAGACGTTTCAGGTTACAGAAGCTTCAGGTTACAGACTCCACTAATACAGAAATAGTACCTTGGGTTAAGAACTTTGCTTCAGGATGAGAACAGAAATCGTGCTGTGGCGGTGCAGCAGCAGTGGGAGGCCCCATTAGCTAAAGTGGTACCTCAGGTTAAGAACAGTTTCAGGTTAAGAACAGACCTCCAGAACGAATTAAGTTCTTAACCCAAGGTACCACTGTACCACAGTCTGTGTCAAGACACAGGAAGCTGCATTCTACCAAGTCAGACAATTGGTTCCTCTAGTTCAGTTTTGTCAACAGTGAGGGCCAGCAGCTTTCCCAAGTTACACACAGACAGTCCCTTTTGGGTGTTGTGTATGCATCACAGAAGTTCAGTCAAGCGGATAGGGGCTTCACAGAAAAAAACTGTGTAGCAGAGGTGGCTTTTACTTGGCAAACACACACACTGTACACACTATATACAGTTGCTACAAGGTCACTGTGCTCGCTGAGCCCAGAGAGGGTTCCAGTTTACAAAGTCCCTGCCAAAATAATGTCCACACAGCAAGTGCAAATTCCAGTTGCTAACAAAGTCTGGCAACTGCAAAAATTCTCCAAGTCCCAAAGTCTTGCAAGTTGTCCAACTTCCCTCGGAGGATCTTTTCACCAAGTCTTCCATGTGTTTGCAGGAGCATCCTAACAGTCTCCATGCCTCCAACAGATTCTCCTGTGCTCCTCAATAATGAATGCTGTAACATGAGCCTTTATCTACCCAGTGCTACATATGAATTTGCCCAGCAACTCAGACAAGAGAGTCACAAGATTTCTTCAGCTGTAGGGGGAAGAATTAACCCTTTCCCACTTTTCTTAACAGTCCCTCCCAGCCCTATCTAGATTGAATCTGGGACCTTCTGCATGCAAGGCAGATTCTCTAACTCTGCCCTACACCCCTTCCCAATGTTAGCTCATCATCACTTTGTCATCATTCAGAAACCTTAGTTCCTGGATTTAAAAATGTGTGTTGGTGTTTTCTGGTGTTAGTTTTCAATTGCATGTTTGTAAAGGTGTTACCTCTGCAAGGTTACAGAGGAAATAAATGATTCCCGCCACTCAACTAGGTCATGCTGGTTCAACAGCATAGAGGACCCTTCTGTAAATTAGGACTTGTTTTTCTGGAGCTGAAACGTATTTCACATGACCCTAGGCACCTTCTGCCACTCTCTCTCTCTTCCCCTCCCCTGCAACATCAAAATGATTTGTGGCCTTCTTCCATTTCAAGGGTGTAATTAAGAATGCTAATTTAAGTGGATGTAATTCTTGATGATAAAGAGCAGCGGTAGAAGTACGCAATGCGTTTTAAATAACTTTTGTCTCATCTATAAATAAAAGCAATTTACAATTTTGGCAAATACTTAAAGGATGAAGTCTCTCTCTTAGCAGGATGTATAATTATACATGGATAATCCTTCAGGTTCAGTGAAGGAAAAGAACCTATAAACACTTTTCTCCACAGAAGGCAATAACAAATGGTTTTGACAAAGGATTGAACTGGACATTGTCCCAGGGCTATTAGTTTCTCCCTCCAACATCATACATTAATATCCTCTAAAAGTAAGTCATAGTCCTCGTTAATGCCGCCTATGAATTATTAGGACTTTCATCCTTTAGTTTGGTTGCAAGGTTCTTGATTAATGGCTAGCCTGCCTTTAAACAGATAACGTATTTTATTTTGATTGCCAGCTGATAACCTAATACAATTGCTGATCCATAATTTTGCTTTTAATGACCGTGCAACCTCTGGCACTGTATAAAAGGTAATTGGCATCCGAAAAGTGAATTCAAAAGTTTCCAAGTGCCTCTTGCATCAACTTAAATTCACTCTGGATGACCCCGTTCAGTGGTTTCATGTTAGATGTCAAAGAACATCGGGGATAAAATAAATTCCTGTGGCATCCCATACTGAAGGCTCCACAGGGCCAAATAATCCTCCCCCAGCACCACCCATGGGGGACAGTCATCCAAATAGGATCAAAACCACTGCAAAGTGGTGCCACCCACCCTTAACTCAGACAGTCGCTCCAGAAGAATACCATGGTTGGTGGCGTCGAAAGTCACGGAGAGATCAAGGCGAATTAACAGAGGCACATTCCCCCTGTGTTCTGACCGAGGTTATTGTACAGGGTGATCAAATCAGCTTCTGTGCCAAAACTAGATTTTAAGAGGTGTTACGGAAACAATATTGTCCACATTGACTGGTAGCTTTCCAGTGTTTCAGGTATTAGCATATACAGTGGTACCTCAGGTCACAGATGCTTCAGGTTTCAGACTCCGCTAACCTAGAAATAGTACCTCAGGTTAAGAACTTTGCTTCAGGATGGGAACAGAAATCACGTGGCGGCAGCGGGAAGCCCCATTAGCTAAAGTGGTACCTCTGGTTAATAACAGTTTCAGGTTAAGAATGGACCTCCAGAACGAATTAAGTTCTTAACCCGAGGTACCACTGTATAGAGTTTATACACAGCAACAGAAATTTGGTTAAACAAATGCATGCTTGAAACACACCTCTATCTGAACAGTATTTAGACTGAGATGGGGGAAAATATTAAAGTTTATACACTCTCCAACATTCCTCAGATGAAAATAGGGACCTTTCCCCCTCACTGAGCCTCCTTGACCCCCCCCATTTTTGCTCTGCCCTCCATCTCACAAGTATTTACACCGCCACTACACCAATGGGACACAGCACACCCTCCACCCTCTTGAGAAAACCCCTTAATCCCGATTTTATTTTATTCTCAGGTAGATTAGCAAAAAGAAAAGCACACCAGTAAATGAATTTTAGAAAGGGGCAAGATTAGATACAGATGCACAAAGCATTTAAAAAACAACAACAAACGAGCAAGGCTCCTTGTGCTCTGCTCCCTCTTTCTCCCCCCCCCCCCCCGAGGGCATCCCTGCCCTCTGCCTGCACCTCAGAGCATCACGTGAGGCCGGGCCTTGGCAGCTGCTGCCTCTCCTCCTCCTTGCCTGCTCTCCAGCCACTCCAAGCTGCCCAAGGAAGAAGGCTGGCAGCAGCGGCCATGGAGAAGCCATGGAGGGGCAATGGGCTGCTCCCTTGTTGCCACCGCCCAGGACAAGGGCTGCCTCACCCAGTGCCGGATTTATGTATAAGTTAAACAAGCTATAGCTTAGGGCCCCACTCTCTTGGGGGCCCCAAAAAATGTAAAGGGAAAAAACCTGGATGTACATTTCCAAAATGTAAGATAAAAAAACAAGTAAAATAAAACCTACACACAGCAACAGTGTTTTGTGTTGTGTAGGCTCCTGTGATGTAAGTAATGGGCCCCGCCTGCTAGCCTGCTCCCTAAAATATCACTGGTAATTATTTCACTACAGTGGTACCTCGGGTTAAGAACTTAATTCATTTCGGAGGTCCGTTCTTAACCTGAAACTGTTCTTAACCTGAGATACCACTTTAGCTAATGGGGCCACCTGCTGTTGCCACCACGCCGCTGCTGCGTGATTTCTGTTCTCATCCTGAAGCAAAGTTCTTAACCTGAGGTACTATTTCTGGGTTAGTGGAGTCTGTAACCTGAAGCATCTGTAACCCCAGGGACCACTGTATTAATATACTTCTTATTAATTGTATTTCACTATTAATATGCTTCTTCTTAATTGTATTTCAGTTCAGCAATTACTTTGATAAAATACATATTTTGTTATGTGCAAATGGCTTTAGATACCTAAAGGGTAAAGGGGACCGCTGACCATTAGGTCCAGTCATGGCCGACTCTGGGGTTGCGGCGCTCATCTCACTTTATTGACCGAGGGAGCTGGCGTACAGCTTCCGGGTCATGTGGCCAGCATGACTAAGCCACTTCTGGCGACCAGAGCAGCGCACGGAAACGCCATTTACCTTCCCTCCGGAGTGGTACCTATTTATCTACTTGTACTTTGACGTGCTTTCAAACTGCTAGGTTGGCAGGAGCAGGGACTGAACAACGAGAGCTCACCCCGTTGCGGGGATTCGAACTGCCGACCTTCTGTTTGGCAAGTCCTAGGCTCTGTGGTTTAACCCTCAGCGCCACCCGCGTCCCCGATACCTATTAGATGATAAATTAACATATAGTATATATTCAACACACACACAAAACAGTGACAATTTGTTGTTGACAAAGTACAGCTGGATATATAAAGGGCCCCATTACTTTCAGTAGCTTAGGGCCTCATCAAACCTCAATCCGGCCCTGGCCTCACCCTCCCCAAGTCTGGCAACAGTGACGCTGGTAGCGAATATAGGGACATTCCAAGATCAAATCAGAAGTTTTCGTAACTCTGGGACTGTCCCTGGAAAATAGGGGCACTTGGAGGATGTGACTTATGTTTATGTTCATTTTGATTGGAAAGAGTTCTAAACTCCTCACTCACTTTCTAGTTGGAGAAACAAAGAAGCCATGCTGCCCCTTTGTTCTCAGAATATTTATACCCACTGGTAAACAAACCCACAGAGGATCCATGCATTTGAAAACTCTGTAAGAATCTATACACACAATCATTTTACCATATGTTAACTGCTTATGTGTGACTAAATGACCAAGCTGCTCTGGAGTGACAGCTCACCCTGGGATAGTTCTCTTTTTGGTATGGCTCAGAGTTGGTGTCCATCACTTCAGGCGGCAGCAGTAAAATCCACAACTTGCTTATGTGTTGCTGAATGAAGAAGAATGTCCCCTTGTTCATTCTGAATGTACTGTGCATGATTTTTTATTTAGAGGCCATGAATTCTAGTTGTATATGAGAAGCAGAAACTTTTCTAACACTCTCTCAACACTATTCATAATTTCACGTCCCCCTTTGCACCCCCCCTCTTTAAGCAGAAAGCTCTAAACGGAGAATGATTATGCAAGAGGACGGAGAAATGTTGAAGTTTTCCTGAATCACTTCCATTTTTTATCACCATTATTTTCTCCGCTAAGAAAAACGTTTGAAACATGCCATATATAATCACTTGGAGATGCTTCAGCTGAAAAAGCTCATTAAGGAAGGACACATAATTCTGGTTTTAATAACCTCACAGAAGCATGAGCAGATGCAAGTTTAAATTGATTTTTAAAAATTGTTGGAGAAATTCTAAGATTTGTTGTATAAAGAAGTACATTTGTTAGAACACCCCTGCATTGAGTGATGCACTAAGCTAGCTTTATGAACTTTGATGTTAGGCCTGCACTGCAGGCAGGTATTGGGTTGCCATGTGTCTGGAATTTTCCAGGCATAGCTGGATTCGGCCCTCGTCGGTAGTGTTGGTTTTGGCGTTTTTCCTTAAAAAATAGCTCAAAATTTCTTCTTTTGGGATTTTGCACTTTGACCTTTGAAAGGTTCTCACTATGTTCAGTTAATAATGCAAATAATAATTTTATTATTTATACCCCGCCCATCTGCCAGGGCTTCCCCAGCCATTCTGGGTGGCTTAACAGCATATCTAAAAACATAATAAAAACATCAAGCGTTAAAAACCTCCTGAAAAATGGCTTGACGTTATTCCATAGTGATTATTATTGCATCAACATTTATTTTGTTTGTTTGTTTTGAATGTTTGTATCCCGCTTTATAAATCTGAGAGGATCCCAAAGCCGCTTGAAAAAAAAATCACAATGAAAAGAATATCGAATAAATGTCCCTTTGGTGACGTGGTTACTCAGCTGGCATTTTCTTCCGTCAAGCTTTGCCTTCTTTGGTATCATAGAATTGAAGAGTTGGAAAGGATCACCAAGGCTAATCTAGTCCAAACCCTGTAATGCAGGAATCTCAGCTAAAGCATCCATGACAGGCCACCCAACCTCTGCTTAAAAGCCTCCAAGGAAGGAGAGTCCACCACTTCCCAAGGGAGTCCATTCCACTGTTGAACAGCACTTACTGTCAGAAAGTTCTTCCTGATGTTTAGTCGCACTCTCCTTTCTTGTAAGCTAAATCCATTGGTTTGGATCCTAACCTCTAGAGCAGGAGAAAAGAAGCTTGCTCCATTTTCCATGCAACAGCTCTTTAGATATTTCAAGATGGCTATCATGTCTCCCCTCAGTTTCCTCTTCCCCAGGCTAAACATACCCAACTTTCTCAACTGCCCCTCATAAGATTTGGTTTCAAGACCCCTTCGTGTTGCCCTCTGAGGTGAATGAGGAGAGCTGAGCAGCTGGGGATCTCACTCAACCCACGATGGAAGCCACATTTCTGTTGCCAGCGGTCAAGCAACAGCTTGCACTGCTCTTAAGCAAGGCAGTGTAGTTGTTAGAACAATAATATATTTCATTTATACCTCGACTTTTCATATATAAGCTCATGGAAGCATACATCCCCATCTGCCATTTTCTCTTCACAGCTGTGTGAAGTTAGGCTGCGAGAGGATGGCTGGCACAATTAACTTCGTGTTTAAATTGAGATTTGAATCCAGGCCTCCTCAGCTGGGTTCAGTGTGACTCTTGAGATGTTGAAACAAAATAAAAAAAAATCCTTTCAGTACCACCTTAGAGACCAACTAAGTTTGTCATTGGTATGAGCTTTCATGTGCATGTATACTTCTTCAGATACACGAAAGCTCATACTAATAACAAACTTAGTTGGTCTCTAAGGTGGTACTGAAAGGAATTTTTTTATTTTGTTTCGACTACGGCAGACCAACATGGGTACCTACCTGTATCTTGAGATGTTATTGGTCTCCAGGTCCCATCAACCCCTGCTAGGATGGCCAACGGTTAAGGAAAATGTGAGTTGCAGTCCAAAGGCAGTTGGAGGGCCACAAATTCCTCTTCCCTGCTCTAAATGCTATACCATCCTGACCCTCAATAATGAGCATTTATTATTTTGGGATAATTTAATTTTAAACTATTCCTCCTAAGAAAAATAAGAATATAGATAAACAAATCTTGATTATTTATGAGACCACCTCGCAGCCATTACCAAAACCCACCCAATCCCATCCCTTCCTAGTAACTTGGATGCTAAGATTTCTTATTCACGGTATTTCAGTTATAATTGCATAGTTCTCTGTGTATGTGGAATTTGCACCTATTTGTGCAAGTAGGAATGGCAACAAGCACATTCCTTGTGATGTGTTGTTAGGCCCTTAGATAATTAGGACTACATCCAGATGCCAGCTGCATGCAGACTAAATCGGCATGTGCTCTAGAATCTTCCTGCTGAGGAAGAACCGTTTGGATAATCCAAATTTAAGGCATCAGTAGCCACCACGTCAACAACTCAAATGAATCTGCAGCAATGTTGTAGTGAGCAGGATGTAATGGTTCATGAGATAAATGAGCAAAGTCTTGCTGTTGATAATTAAGATAAGGTGGCACATTCATTACAGGAAACAGCAGTTAACAAATTTGTGGTGATGAATAACTTGTTACTGGGGGAAATAAATGTCCCAGTTTGGGGTTTATCATTTTTGTTTTGACAATTTATTAAACAAAACATGGTCCCTTTGTGTGCGAGAACTGCTGTGTTCAGGTGTCACCAGCTATTTAATTGCACCAAAATATTTTTGCTCAAACTATTAAAGTATATCCATTTTAAAAATTTGGCTCATCTTAAAATTCAGCTGTTGTTTTTCATTTTCTCATTATTGTATGGCCTAGTTCCCTGGGCTTTTGGGCTGTTTTCTTTTTCACCTGCTGGATTGCAGTTTCTGTTTAATACCTTAGCTATCTCTTTTGCCCTCCTCTTAACTTTTTTTTTTTAAAGCTGTGCTGCTGGTCAGATTGAAAAACCATCTCCAATTGTAACTGAAATCAACCAGGAAATGGCTTTATTTTACTTTAAACTGCAAGTGAAACCAAGCAGGACTGCATCATTTTATAAGAAAATGGCACTTCTCTGTGGGCTTGTTTGCCACACCGATACCATGTCTCGTTGACTTTCATTTGTATTTGCCTCAAGAATATTACTTTGAGGTATAGCATATAGTTCCATAGTGGTTTCTAATGCTCCTTCAGACAGAAAAGAAGCTGATGCAAAAAGATTATTAGAGTCCCGATTCTATACGTAGGAAAAGGAATTGAGAGTGAAGGCCCTTTAAACAAATCTACCTCAAGTATGGGGAATTGTATCCTCCAGATGATGTTTGACTCAAACTCCCATCAGCTCCAACTCTTCCACTTCCCTTTTGCTGACTAATTCATAGATTTTCCCCCTTTACGGATTGTTTGGTGCTGCATATTTTTTTTTAATGACCAATGTGAGAGGCCACTTGCTGTTTTACAGTTTAGCTTAGTTATATTTGGGGTGAAAAATCTCAGATCTGGATGTTCTAGCACAGGCCTTCCATCACGTCTGTAGTCTGAGGACAACCATGCATCTTTATGCTGTATAGTAATAGAGGTCAGATGTGGGTGGCGCTGTGGTCTAAACCACTGAGCCTCTTGGGCTTGCCGAGCGGAAGGTCGGCAGTTTGAATCCACGTAATGGTGGTGAGCTCCTGTTGCTCTGTCCCAGCTTCTGCCCACCTAGCAGTTCGAAAGCACGTCAGTGCAAGTAGATAAATAGGTACTGCTGCGTCGGGAAGGTAAACAGCATTTCCATGCGCTCTGGTACTTTTCACGGTGTTCAGTTGTGCCACAAGCAGTTTAGTCATACTGGCCACTTGACCCAGAAAAGCTGTCTGTGGACAAACACCGGCTCCCTTGGCTTGTAAACTGAGATGAACGCTGCACCCCATAGTCACCTTTGACTGGACTTAACTGTCCAGGGGTCCTACCTTTAGATGTGAGCCAAAATTTCCAGTAAGCTTTATTTTAGCCCTTTGCAGGCATGAGAGAAAAAAGCCCCTGAGAATTAATTGCTGGCAGATTTCTCTGAACGTTTTTGGGGTGGTGGTGTAATACTTCTTCTTCTTCTTCTTCTTCTTCTTCTTATATTATTATTATTATTATTATTATTATTATTATTATTATTATTATTATTATTATTATTATTTATATTTAGCTTGGTTTATCTTGCTTATATTTTACTCAATAAGATAGTCAAAGGTTTGTTTTATTTTTCCTTTGCTTTTACACTTTTCTCTACAGCCTCTCGGCTGCATTTACTTCTGGGACCAGAATGCACTTTAAAAAAAAATACAAAAGCAAAAAGGGGCTGGGGGAATCTCCTTAACCACCTGAAATGTAGGTAGCCTACCCAAAACTATAAGGAAACTCACACAGTCACTCTGAAAGCAGCCAAAATTCCTTGCCCACTTTTATGCAGATGAATGGATCACTGGAAATGTAGCAATAGAGATACCCGCTTGATTATTTTACCTTCTGTAACATCTTATTTCACCTTTTCCCTTCATAAGCGGATTTTTTTACATGTACATTGTGAGAAACCAGATACTGTGTTTTTACTTGTTTTCTTGGGGTTCACTTTGGAAACAATGAAATAATGAGGGAGAAAGTGGGATTTTGGCCTGGATTAATTGAAAATGGCTCTTAAACCACACTTGACTGATCTTCATATCAGAAGTGAACTGACTTCAAGTGTCTGCTCATGACTACAGAATCATAACTACATCGTTGTTAATGTTATGGATAGAGCTACAGTTCCCAGAATTTATTTATTTTTTTAAAAAAACCAATGCCTCTTCCCAGGGAACTTATGGGACGCGGGTGGCGCTGTGGGTTAAACCACAGAGCCTAGGACTTGCTGATCAGAAGGTCGGCAGTTCGAATCCCCGCGACGGGGTGAGCTCCCGTTGCTCGGTCCCTGCTCCTGCCCACCTAGCAGTTCGAAAGCACATCAAAGTGCAAGTAGATAAATAGGTACCGCTCTGGCGGGAAGGTAAACAGCGTTTCCATGCGCTGCTCTGGTTCGCCAGAAGCAGCTTAGTCATGCTGGCCACATGATCCAGAAGCTGTACGCCGGCTCCCTCGACCCATAAAGCGAGATGAGCGCCGCAACCCCAGAGTCGGTCACAACTGGACCTAATGGTCAGGGGTCCCTTTACCTTTACCTTTACCAACTCTCAGCCCCCTTAACAAACTACAGATCCCAGGATTCCTTGTGGGACGCCATGACAGTTTAAAGTGGTATTAAGTATGGTGTTTGGTTACTTTATTTGCGGAATGACTTGCCAGTGTGTTTAAAGGATGCATGCCTCTTTCACTCAACTACCAAAGCATTGCCTCTGTTTTTGGCTCCACCTACAAAAGGATTGGGCTAGCAAACTCACCGGGTCATCACTTTTTTTATTAGCCGGGAAAACAATGAACATGTCTTATATGAAATGCTTGAAGAATGGTTGGTCTGCTCAATCTTTCCCTGTAATGTGCTAACACCCTGTAGCTGTGTATTATGACTGCAAATCTAAAATTTAATAGAGTAGCTCTGTGCCACAAGGTTACCACAGGCTGATGGATGGTTGTGCACGAGACTGCTTGTAGCCGCTAATATTTAAAGTGAGAGGGGAAAGAGTTAGGGGGGAAAGGGGGAGGGGAAGAGCTGGCGCCTTGTATTCTTAATATTTTATTTGATATTTTTTTTAAAGCAGTAATAAGGCCAGCATGATAAATTAGTGGCTGAGTGGTTTATTCAATGATTTATAACTGAATCCATCTTTTCCTGCAGAGAAATAAGAGCAAACTAAAGAAGATTACAGTTCTGGTTTGCATATAAATATGAAATGCCCACATTGGCTAGGTGAGAGGATATGTCAACAAGTGACTGACTGAATTGAGAACTGCTCAGTCAATATCTGTTAATGTCAGCTAGGAATAATCACAGCAAGGGTCAAAGAATGAGAGAAACTTCCTAGTTCTGAGGTGTGTGTGAGAGAGATTATTTGAAAAGGAGTTAATTAGAAAGAAACAAGGTTATAACGGGAGCTGAGTAAGGAAACAGATGTAAATACACTCCTTAGGTTCTCTCAATGGGCTGATCTGTTTTTCGTGGCACCAGCTAATCCCTTTCTTGCCTTTTTTAAACCTTTCGTTCCTGTGGAAACTCAGATTTTCTTCCAAGTCCTAGGAGGCCTTCCTCTCCTGGTCATCACCCTGTCCCCCCAAAAAAATTTGCTCTGGAGGATTGAGAGATTTAGCATTTTGAATTTTGCATATTTGTATCACAAATATAAATATACATATTTGTAGGTATTTTGATATACCTACATATATACCTGACCGTATCTGCTCCATAACAGGAAGACCTTTGTATCTGAATGGTCTCAACTTAATTATGAGAAAGGGGGGAAATTATTTATCACATTTATATGCTGACCTACTAACAGCATTCACTGTGTGGCCCAAGGTATCGAAAATATTAAAATACAAAAATCAACCAGAAAACAATAATAGAGTAGGGCTATACAAAGTTTTCAAATATTAAAAACTTTGATCTTTAAAAGCCTGGAAAAACAAAAATAGACATAAAAAACAGAAACCAGCTAAGCCTCTCTGAGGAGAATAATTCGCAGCTGGGGTTGCTGTCCTTAGAAGCCATTCACCATCAGCGACAGACAAGTCTGTCAACTTTTTTAGTCTTCACAATTTCTCTTTTTCTTCCAGTCCTAAATTCGGCTTTCCATATTTCTGCAGCAATTTGCAATCTTTTTTTTTCTTACGAAAAAGAAAATCCTCGTGAATATTCACCTGCATTTTAGTGTGAATCTCTCCTACTTTTATGCAGTTCTGACACATGCACACATCTTTTCAAGCAATTTCCCCTTACACAGTGCATCCTTGTATGCTATTCCATGAATACATGCATGTATATGGACACTTTACCCGAATATTTGCATTTTTGTGCCTCTTACTTGCCTGGAGAATTGCATTGTGCAATTCAGAAAACTGAGAATTTGGAAGGGCGGTTGTGGATTTTGTGTACAGTGGTACATCTGGTTGCGAATGGGATCCGTTCCGGAGGCCTGTTCACAACATGAAAAGAGCACAACCCGCAGTGGCGCATCTGTGCACGCGCGGGTTGCAATTTGGTGCTTCTGCGCATGTGCGTGACGTCATTTTGCGCTTCTGCGCATGCGCAAGTGGCAAAACCCGGAAGTAACCCTTTCCGGTACTTCCGGGTCACCATGGGACATAACCTGAAAGAACGTGACATGAAGCAAACATAACATGAGGTATGACTGTACTTTGGTTTGCGTATCGTTTCAGAAAGCATGAATTTGGTAAAATGTGACCTGAATAAAATATCTCCTCCACCCTTACCCACCACAGTTCACTTGCCAAGGGAGGCCCCGAAGTTTTCAAAGTCAGAGTAGGCACATGTCAGAGAAGGTAAACCTTCAGATTCTTAATCTCAGGCTCATGTATTCAAGACCCACATTGGGCAAAGTATTCATTCGATTCTATGATCAGGCTTAATAGTTCTAATGATCTGCCATCATTTTAACTTTGGTTGGCATGTGACCTTAGGTAGTGTGTGTGTGTGTGTGTGTGTGTGTGTGTGTGTGTGTGATTTAAAGGGATCAATAACTATACTACCAGAATATGGAATCTCATTTTCCCTTTCCTTCATGAAATAAGTCCCCGTACTTCATTTTGCACAGCCTTCCCAAACATTGCCATCTTTCATTACGGCTTTTAAGCTATTTGAAGGCCCTTCCCATAAAAGTTCCCTCCTGGAATGTACGAAGGTTTTATTTAATGCATTAATTCATGGGCCTTGCAATTCTAGAAATAATGAAAATAGCACATGTTGGTTTGTTTCCTGCAGCTATGGCGCGGCCCATGGGATCCTGAGCTGCATTATGTCGAGGAAAACAAATGTGAATAGAAACTCAGGCAATAAAGCTAGGAGCTAAGCTCCGTCCAGGGTCACAAATTATTTATGAACTTAACATTTCATATTAGAATGGAGAAGCTTAGCCCCCACCCCACCCAGTGTCCACCGACAATGGTTACTCAGGCTGCTACTATGTCTGTTCCTGCTAGATGGTGCTGTGGTATATAAAATTCTCCAAAGCTATAGGGCTCAACAAACCTGCTTCACTATGTTCCATACACCGTGCATTTTTCCTTATAAGATGCCTCTTATACCAGATGAAGAAGTTGGTGCCCATGTTTTTGTTGTCCAAGACTAGGGTCTTGCCTGCTTTGTACCAAACACTAGCTTCACTTGTGTGTATTTGGATGGCGAGGGGTTTTGTTGTTTCTGTTCTAACTATTTATTTGTGCTTTTATTTTTTTTTATTTTTTTTTTGCAAACCGCCCTCAGATCTTTTGATGAAGGGTGGTATACAAATCTACTAATAATTACCAGGGCTTTTTTCAGCTGGAACTCACCAGAACTCAGTTCTATGCTGTTTGCTGAAGGAAAACTATATGACAGTGATGTATAGTTGGTATCTAACACCAAGTAAAATTGCGAAAATGTACAAAACTAGTTCAAAGCCACAAAAAGATCCCATTGAGCACATGGATTGACAATATGGACAGACTAGTTACATACGAACGAATTGCATATTGACACAAATTAAGAATGGATAAATATGAAGAAATCTGGAAGGACTACTTAAGCGGTAAGGCGGAAAGTGGTGGGAAGTAGGAGGAGGAGAGATGGGGAAATATTGTTAAAAAGGTGTAGTTATAGGTATATCAGTACTCAAATCTGAATTGTTAAATTGTGTTATTAGTGTTATTGTGGTTTTTGTTGTATGTCTTTTTTTGTGGTTGCTGTTTGTATTGAAAAAAATGGTTAAATAAATTAAAAACAAAACAAAACTAGTTCAAATCTGTGTTAGAAATGCAAAGAGAACGAGGGTACTTTTTACCATATGTGATGGACTTGTGCAGTGGTAAAAGCTTTCTGGGAAATGATATACAATGAGTTAAAGAAAATGTTTAAGAATACATTTGTTAAAAAACCAGAAGCCTTTTTGTTAGGTATAATAGGTGAAGAGATACCAAGAGAGGATAAAAGACTTTTTATGTATGCAACGATGGCAGAGAGAATGCTTCTAGCCCAGAGATGGAAGGAAGGAGAAGTACCAACAAAAGAAGAATGGCAGACTAAACTGATGGAGTATGGAGAGATGGTGAAACTGATGGGAAAGATCAGAAGCCAGGAAGATCAAGTATTCCTAAAAGACTGGAGTAAATTCTTAATATATTTAAAAGACCACTGCAAACAGTTAAAATCATTGGCAGGGATATAATGACACTTGTAATGTGGAATTAATTATGGTAACTATGGATATATAATAGATGGATAAGAGTAAAAGGTGCAGAATATTTTATTTTAAATATGGAACCCATGGAGGGAGGGAAGGAGGTCCAAAGGTTTGAAATAACCTTTTATTTTAATGTTTGAAATGGTTAAAGTTAAAAGGTATAAAACTATGTAAACCAATGAAAAACTTGATAGAGAGAGAACTCAGTTCCAGCACCATTGTTCCGGGTGCCATTGCCATTATAAGAGAACAAGGAAGGCATTTGTGGTGAGTTCCAGGACCTCTTTTTCTGGCACTGATAATAATGGCCGCTCACCTGGTCCAAGGGTGGACAGCGGTTGTGACCCATCATGGCATCTCCCCAACCTTCCAATCCTGCCATGCCTCCTGTGGCCGTTGGGTCATTGCCTCCAGCTGCCGCAGAGCATTCTGGGTCCCCACCAGTCCCAGTCTGAATTTCAGCCTATCCATGGCAGCCTGGGGAGCAGGCTTTTGGGAGTGGAGTGGCAATGACTCCAATCATCTGAGCTTGATGGGCATTGGACTCCACTGACATCAGGAGGTTAGTGGACTCTGGAAGGCTGAGCAAAAGGGTCAATTGGCAAATGTAGCTGAGTGTCCCACCAGCATCAGTCTGCCCCCACCTGCCTATCTTCTTACTTAAAACCAGTCCAGTGGGGTGGCAAAGCAGAAAGCTCTGCAGAACTAAAGTGGCATGCTTCGTAAATCTCAAGATGTGACTCAGCCAAAGTCAAATCCTTTAAAATCTCATTGATTTCAAAATAAGAGAGTTTGATCATATCCCTCTGAAATCAGTTAGCCTCAACAGTGCTTAACCTTGACTGAAACATCTCCCATTGTGTATGTTCTCCATTTCTTAACAGCAGACCCTCCAAGTGTCCCTATTTGACAGATTTAGAGAAGCCATCCAGGTTTCTGATTTGATCCCGGAATGTCCCACATTTCGTTAGGATGTTCCTATTTTCATTGGAGAAATGTTGGAAGGTATGGAGCTATTCGACTCCTGAGCCGTCTGAAGGCAATCCTGTATAGGGAAGTTTTTAAAAAATGTTTAATGTTTTATTACATTTTGATATATGTTGGAAGCTGCTCAGCATGCCTGGGGCAACCCAGTAAGATGTGTGGGGTATAAATGGTAAAATTATCATTATTCAAGGGGATGTCCCTATTTTCATTGGAGAAATGTTGGAGTGTATGTAACAGTGGCATTGAGTAACTAGAAAGTGGAGGAGCACCTGACATTACATGCTTGTTCAGTGTTATCAACTATTAGAGGAATATTTGTACTTTTAGCATTAGGATCTAATCTTCTTATCTGCCAGATACACATTCATTTTTGGTTCACCTTGGTTATTAAATGGACAAATCCTTTCCAAATATCCATATAACAACTTTATAGTTCTGGATGCAACCCTAAAACAATAAACAGAAATAATGAAAGTATGACACAGTATATCTATAAAAAGCAATTTAGATGTTTCCTTTTAATTTGGCCCCGCTGCCACCAGCATCATCAGTTTGGTACACCTTTTGACAGATTTTACTTTGGAATGATCATCAAAATGTCCAAGTGTTCTCGGTCATTTCTATAGAGAGAACGATTGGGTAAAAATAACAATTTGGGCATTTCCAAGGGCATGTTGTCTTGGGCTGCCGAATGCAGCAGTTCTTTCTCACTGTGTCTCTCTGCATAGCCTCTGCCTTTGTCTTTCATCTCTGAGAAAATGGCATATATGCACAATGAGATCATAATATTTGCTCTGGAATATCAAACCGGCGGAAAATGGCAACTTCAGGGTTATATTGAGTAATACTGTTACATTGAATAATGACTTAAGCAAACAATTAATGTGCATGTTAGTGATATTCATGTCTGACTTTATTTATGTTGGGGATTTATGCTTCCTAGCTACACACTCCATGGTGGAACTGTTGATAGTACAAAGCATGCTGTATCCATATTTAGAGACAGATGGTTTTCCGGCAGTTGTCCTTGCCTGACAGCCTTCCTCACCTCTGTAGCTATTGGGGGGCACTGAATAAAAATAAGGGGTGATGGAAGCATAAAAGAGGTAAAGGACCCCTGGACGGTTAAGTCCAGTCAAAGGTGACTATGGGGTTGTGGTGCTCTTCTCGCTTTCAGGCCGCGGGAGCTGGCGTTTGTCCACAGACAGCTTTCCAGGTTATGTGGCCAGCATGACTAAACCACTTCTGGCGCAACGGGACACTGTGATGGAAACCAGAGTGCACAGAAGTGCCATTTACCTTCCCGCCAGAGCGGTACCTATTTATGTACTTGTACTGGCATGCTTTTGAACTGCTAGGTTGACAGAAGCTGGGACAGAGCAATGGGAGCTCACCCTGTCACAGGGATTCGAACCGCCGACCTTCTGATCAGCAAGCCCAAGAAAAGAAAATTCTGTTTCATCTGTTGCGCAGTAATGCTTACTGCCAGGCTGGGCACCATCGTGGGACGGTGACAACATCTCCCCTGGATCCGGCATTCGTGCTGGAGGCAAGAGGTTTCCCAGGCTTCACCCAGGCTCAGGAAGTGGCTCATAGCTTGCCTGCCTATTTGGCCAATGGCGGGCAGGCTGTGGCCCCAACCCCACTCCTGGGACGGATAATAAAAGAAAGCAAATTTGGCATTGCATCTTTCTGTTCAATTAAAGATGGTAGATTTCCAGAGGGGGGGCGGTAATTTATTTATTTTTCCGAAAAGAGGGTGGTAGGCCAAGTAAGTTTGGGAAACTCTGTGCTTGAGTCACACTGACCATCATAAACGTATGTAAAGGGCATGAAAATCCCCAGAACTGGGAATCCGACAGCGCTAGTGCAGAAATGTATTCTAATCAAGATTCACATGAGGCATCATAGACTCCAGCAAAGCTTAATTTGGAGTGGGGGATACCTACCATACTTTTCCGTCTATAAGATGCCCCCATGTATAAGACGCCCCCTGCTTTGGGGGGCTCAAATTTAAGAAAATGAGAGGAGATGGCACAGGTTTGTTGAGCTTTTTTTGGGGGGGGGGATGCCCACGGTTGTTCAGCAATTTGGGGGGAGGAATGCCGAACCGAATATCACTCACCCAACTGGCAAATGCTAACAATTGCAAGTGACGCAAGCAAAATTGCCAAAGCAGCAACCAATCTAAAGCAGCCATTGCCGCATCCACAAATAACCTGCCTAACTGACAAAGCAGCAGCCAATAAAAAGCAGCCCTTACAGCAGACATCATTCACCCGCTCAATCACTAGATCCTGCTCGGTGATGCAACCAATCGCCCGTCTCCCCTCTGCACTACCCATGAATAAGACAACCCCCCCTTTTTAACTTTATTTTGGAGTAAACAAAAACCTTGTCTAATACATGGAAAATTACGGTATTTTTTTTAAAAAACCAAGAACAATTGCTGCATTGATACTTTGGGGCACAAATGTTTTATGTGGCTCTATTCCAGTAAGCTCCCTGCTAAGATGTCACTTTCCTTTTCACAACGACAACAGCTCCGTGAGGAAAGGACTCTACATGTTCTAGAATCATTTCCTTCATGCTAGAAACATTGGACAGATTGTGAAGCTGAGGGTCCAGTACTTTGGCCACCTCATGAGAATAGAAGACTCCCTGGAAAAGACCCTGATGTTGGGAAAGATGGAGGGCACAAGGAGAAGGGGATGACAGAGGATGAGATGGTTGGACAGTGTTCTCGAGGCTGCCAACATGAGTTTGACCAAACTGCGGGAGGCAGTGGAAGACAGGAGTGCCTGGCGTGCTCTGGTCCATGGGGTCACCAAGAGTCGGACACGACTAAATGACCAAACAACCACAAGAAACATTGGTGAATACTCTGTGGAGAGTAGAAGAGAGAACTTTAGAGATTGTCTTTGGCAGAGGGAGGAGAAATGGGGATGCTTGGTTGGGGCTGGAGTTCTATGGGTGCCTGACTACTTCATTTCCTTTTAACACTGTTATCTCTCATGTTTTGCATCACACAACATGCTACGACTTTCGCATGACTTGAATTTTTGAGCTGCCCAAATGTTGTTTTTGAACTGCTTATCCCGTACCCAACCTGTGACTTCCCCTTTTGGGTCTGGAAAGCCCATTACATATCTAGAAAAAGCTGTATGACTATGTTTACTGGGGCTGATGTTGTAGTTGCAATCCTGTCACGGCTTAAAATTGACCACTGTTTCTTTAATGGTAAAAGAACTAAGTCAGCATGAGCCAGCGGCCTACTCATGCAACCTTTCACCAAATTGTACCTGTATATATAGAGTGGTCAATGTTGGTGGTGGTGTGGGTTGGTTGGATGGTAGAAAGCTGGTTGCGTTTGGTGTGTGTAAAAAGCTGTTGGTCGTGGTTGGAGAAGAAGACTTTTTAAGAACAAAAGCAGCAATACTCTGCAAGAATACTCTTTCTCAAAGACTCTTTTGTGCCAACTAAGATCTGAGGACTAGGCAAAGGAGTAAAAAAGGAGGTCAGAACCTTTTCTTTTTCAAACACTGACAAATCCAACAACCTCTGGAGGGCATCAAGTTGGGAAATTTGTTGTCAAAATTTTGAGCCCCTTCACAATTTTGTGTCCGGGGCGTTCTTCCCAAGGAACCATCAAAGTTGTACAGTGGTACCTCAGGTTAAGTACTCAATTCGTTCTGGAGGTCTGTTCTTAACCTGAAACGGTTCTTAACCTGAAGCACCACTTTAGCTAATGGGGCCTCCTGCTGCCGCCGCGCCGCCGGAGCACAATTTCTGTTCTCATCCTGAAGCAAAGTTCTTAACCTGAGGTAATATTTTTGGGTTAGCGGAGTCTGTAACCTGAAGTGTATGTAACCTGAAGCGTATGCAACCCGAGGTACCACTGTAGTTCTAGATAGACAGGCTAAAGATCCCTGTCATCTTATCAAAGTACTATTCCCTGGATTCTCTGAGAGAATCCATGACTCATTAAATGAATATGAAATTGATATAAGCTTGTAGCATAGAAAGGACTTAACCTTTCATCACAGTATTAATCAGAATTACTGCTTAAGTATTTTTGTTGAGAGAGTCAGAACTTACAGGGTTAAGAGTTCTGAGTGATGACGCCTCACATTCTGAGAGGGCGGGCATAGAACACGGAAAGGGAGTGGTTTCTCTGTGTTCTTTCAGTCTGCGTGTTTGCTCTATGGAGAAAGGAGCAACATGAGTTGTGTCTCACCGTGTTCGAATTACGTCCAGGGGTCCGGCACACTTCCCTGCGCCTCCTCTGACCCTTCCGAAGACCTTTGACTCAGCAGAGCGTAAAACACAGCGGAAGTAGAAGCTTGAAACGTTCTGTCGTGTGGTGGCAATAACTCAGGCTGACACGCAGCTCTCCTTATCTTAAAGTCTTTAGTCTCGTACAGATCAACACATCGTAAATCTTCCCGGTGAGACGCAACTCATGTTGCTCCTTTCTCCATAGAGCAAACACGCAGACTGAAAGAACACAGAGAAACCACTCCCTTTCCGTGTTCTATGCCCGCCCTCTCAGAATGTGAGGCGTCATCACTCAGAACTCTTAACCCTGTAAGTTCTGACTCTCTCAACACCCCCTCTCGAATCACGTTCTGAGAGGACTTCTGAGTGTTCAACACCTTCCCCATTGCCTTCCGCCCCTTCCTGGCATCGTTGTTAGGCACCTGTTGAACCTCACAAACCTCAGGTTCGCACTGTGCGAAACCAACCCACGCATTTGTGACCTGAAACCTCTCAGGTGGAATTCCCTTTGTTGCCCGTGAAGACCGCCTGGGCACAAACTGGGATTCTTCTCCTGACCCACTGGGGCCAGCAAGTGCGTCTTCCTCATCAGAAGACTCCCCCTCTGACTTGACACGTCTGTGAGCTTTCTCCATTACTCTAACAGGAGATGAGGGCTCACTCTTGGACACTCCTTTCACAACCTGTGGAGACGCCTCCCCCTGGTCCTGATCCTGATCAACGACCAGATCACCATTACCTGGCTCTCCCTCCTGCTCAGATTCGGATTCAGACAGACAATCTGAGACAATGTCAGTGCGCACTTTGCGCCTTGCCCAATTTCCCTGCTGCTCTTTGAACTCAGCATGCTTGCTGACCAGAAGCTTGGTCTGATCACCTTCTGGGTACGCAAATCTCCACCCCTTTGTCGCGGGTTCATATCCACAGAAGATCATTTCCTGGTATTTTGGACCACCCTCTTGCTGCAAACACTTTGGTACAGGCACCATGGCCCTGCAACCAAACGAACGGAAGAAATGCACCTGTGGCTTCTGTCCGTTGAGCAAGAAATATGGGGTGTCACCTACCACTGCATTGTAGCACCTGTTCATCGTGAAATTGGCCGTCTTTACCGCCTCCCCCCAAAAACTGTGAGGCAAACCAGAGTCATCCAGTAAGATCTCGGATGCTCGGACCAGAGCCTTACTCCTCAGCTCTGCCACGCCACTCTTCTGAGGCGAAGTCACCTTGTGACGTATCCCCCTCTGGCGAAAGAAACTCTTTAGAGCAGACCCAGTGACCTCAGAACCACGGTCAAACTGGAAACCTTGCACCTTGGTGGAGAACCTCTGTTCCACCTCTGCAACCCAATCTTTGATCAGTTGCGCTGCTACCTCCTTAGCTTTCAGCGTGAAAGCCCATGCGTTCCTAGTATAATCATCTGTCAGCACCATCAGCCATTTGGCCTTGCCCAGACTTGGCTGTGGCATACCTAAAAGGTCTGCATGCACAAGCTCAAAAGGCTTTGTGGTCACTCTCTCCACCCTGGGATGGCTAAATCCCTTGTTTCTGGCTTTCCTGCAAGCCTTGCAATTCAAAGGTTTACCACATTCTTTTACCTTGCAACCTTTGGTGCACTCTGATAACATCTGGACGTCCTCACAGGACCCATGTGACATCCTCTTGTGCCACACGCAAGCACACGACACATGAGTGTGCCCCCCTCCCTCTAGAGGTGATTCCAGAACAAAGAGATTGTTCTGATTTTTTCCAACACGTACCAGTTGCTCTCCACCTCTGGAAATTGTACAGACATTGTTTTCAAAACTCACAGAATATCCCTCCTGTAAAAGGCAAGGTACAGATAGCAGGCAATGTTTTATCTCAGGGAGAACATAAACCTTCAATTCAGCCTGTAAAAAAGAGACAAACATGTTAGAAATATGGGTTACATGGCCCTGTGAACCTGTAGCAAATCTAACTGTTTTCTCAGTTGAAACAGCTTTGCAGTTCCACATTTGTCCATCAGGTGGCGCTGTGACCAGATGGGCATTCGCAGCTGAGTCAACAACCCAACGTAGGACTCTCCCCCCTCTGGAGTTGTCCTTCCTTGTTGCCTTAGCAACTGCCTTCCTGCTCCCCCCGACCTTGGAGCTCTCGCTGCAGGTGTTCTCCAAAACCGCCATCGAAGCAGTCAGCTGATAAGCATTCTCACGTCTGCTCCCTATGTTGCCATGGAAACCCGCCTGGTTCCCATGGGAAATGTCCTTGGGACTTTCCTGCCCTTTGTCTCGCTGTGGACAGCTTCTGCGCAGGTGCTCCGGAGAACCGCAAGCAAAACATCTCCGAGCGGAAAACTTTGCAACTTTGCCTTTGGTCTTCTCTGCCCCCCCAACCTTTCCAGCAGCCCTCCTCGAGGCTTTTCTGCTGTTGGGAAAATGGCTTTTGGCTTCCAGCTCTGTGGTTTCTCTGCAAACCCCTTCCAGCTCCTGCCAAACAGCCTGGGCACTCTCAAGACCCTTGGAATGGCCTTTCTGGCCTGCACCCCCAAACTTAGGTGCAAAGCCTCCAGAGGAACAGCTTGCCACTGCTTTCCTCTTTCCAGCTTTCAGCAGCTTCCCAGCACACGGCTGCTCATCTCTCTGGCGTGTCAAAGCATCGCAGCAGCTTTCAGACACGGCTTCAGCCCACTTTGGGCTTTCTGGGCATCCCACAGCCCCTCCTGGAATCTCTGGGCGTCCCTCAGGCTGACGTCTAGCCCCCTCTGGTGTGGCTCCCACTCTTCTCAGTGCCTGCCAACCTTCCCAGGGCTCCTTCCCGTCTGCCTCTTCAAAAGGGATTGTACGCGACTCCTGGCTGTCTGCCATTTCTCCCCGGGGCCCGGCCTACTTACAGGTAGCTCCCGGTCCGGCAGATGTCAGCTCCTCCCAGCGAACTCCTGGCTGGCACCAGCTACTCCTTGCTGGCCTTTGGCTGCTCCTCAGCCGGTTCTGCCTGCAGCTTTACTTTCCCAGCGTCTCATAAGCTGGCCTTTGGGTGCCGTCCTCTCACACGCACGAACGTTGCTTATCTTTATTGCTGATCTCCATAACCTATTGGGGTGAGTCAATTACGTCCAGGGGTCCGGCACACTTCCCTGCGCCTCCTCTGACCCTTCCGAAGACCTTTGACTCAGCAGAGCGTAAAACACAGCGGAAGTAGAAGCTTGAAACGTTCTGTCGTGTGGTGGCAATAACTCAGGCTGACACGCAGCTCTCCTTATCTTAAAGTCTTTAGTCTCGTACAGATCAACACATCGTAAATCTTCCCGGTGAGACGCAACTCATGTTGCTCCTTTCTCCATAGAGCAAACACGCAGACTGAAAGAACACAGAGAAACCACTACAGGGTTAAGAGTTCTGCCCGCCCTCTCAGAATGTGAGGCGTCATCACTCAGAACTCTTAACCCTGTAAGTTAACCCTGTTACGTTAAGGCTGCAATCCTATATCTGCTTTCCTGGGAGGAAGCTCCATTGAACTCGGTGGGACTTACTTCTGAGTAGACATGTGCTGCTACTCTGCCAAACAAATCAAGGGAATAGATTATATTACTACTTAGAATCTTAAAATTACTGGAACATGAAAAAAAGGTGATCTTGTATTACCTATTGCCATAATTATTAACATTCATTTGGCTACTTGAGGATTGGCACTCTATTCTATTAAAGTAATAATGCAAACACTGTGTCAGATGGGGGGGGGGAGGTTTTGAATATATAATTGGTTTTCATTGTCAATAAGACTTAAAATTCCATTAGCCACACAAAAATCTGTATTGTTTTTCTAACGATTTACATAATTGGATTATCAGATTGTTTCCTCTCATTCTCTTTTTCACTCATATATATGTATATATATATATATATATATGAGTAAAAAAAAACCCTGGCTTTTGGTTCTTTAAAGCGATTATTTGTATGGATCTCTCCCCTTCATACTGACATTTTTCCCTTCTACATCTGTCGGTCCAAAAGGTCAGAGGCCTGGAATGAAATCGTATTAACATCTAGTGCTGCACTATTCGTCTCTTCTCCCAAGATTTCAGCATATTCACTCACAAAAAGTTACCTAATTTGAAACTCATTTAGGGATAGCTTAACTTCTGCTTTCTGTGCTCTGGTAACCCAGAAGTTGGATTACTGCAATGCGTTATAAGTAGGGCTGTCTCTGAAGATGGTTCAGAAGTTTCAGCTGCTGCAGAGGTTGCTCACCAGGACAAGACGGTTTGAGCATATTGCACCGATCCTGGCCTGGCCGAGCTGGCTGCCAATTACTGTATTTTTCGCTCCATAAGACGCACCTAGTTTTTAGAAGAGGAAAACAAGAATAAAAATATTCTGCACAGAGCGTGTAAGCAGCTTTCGCTTTTCTTGCTTTAAAGCAAGCAAAGCGAGAGCCGCTTACATGGCTCCTGTCCCGCTTTGTGCAGCTCTCACTTTGATTGCCCATCCCTCCTCACGCCTCACTGTAAAGCGAGGCGACACCAGAGCAAGAAGAGGAGGAGGAGACACCGGGACAGGTGCTTTGCTGGCTTTACAGCGCGGCGGGAGGAGGGGCGGACGGGAGCCATGGCTCCGGCTGAGGAGGCATCCCTCAGCTCGCGACTGCAGCGGCAGCCGAGGGATCCCTCTGCCGCCCACTGCATTCGCTCCGTAAGACGCACAGACACCTCCCCATACTTTTTAGGAGGAAAAAAGTGTGTCTTATGGAGCGAAAAATAAGGTAGCTTCTGGGTCCAATGCAAAGTGCCGGTTTAAACTTATAAAGCCTTTAACGGCTCAGGACTGCAGTACCTGAAGGACCGCCTCTCCTTGTATAAATGGTCCCAGACTCCGTGTTCATCACCCGAGGCCGTCCTTTGTGTGACTCCTCCCTGTGAGGTCTGGAGGGTGGCAACACGAGAACGGGCCTTTTCTGCAGTGGCCCCTCATTTGTGGAATGCTCTCCTCAGTGAAGTTTGCCTTGTGCCTTCATTCTACATTTTAGGCGCCAGGCAAAAAATGTTCCTCTTCAACCAGGCCTCGGACTGATTAATATCCTGCAGCCTTTTAAATGTAATCTATAGGAAGAGGTGTGTTATTGTTGGTTTTGCTGTTTCGGTTTAATTATTTTTTTAAAAAAAAATTTGCTTGTATTTTATTCTGTGAACTTCCCTGAGATCTTTTGATGAAGGGAGGTGTATACATTCAGTCAACAAATTAAATAAATAAATCTCCCTTGAGTGTTTTCAGTCATGCAAAGAATCAAGAAAGAGAAAATGTATTGCAAAGTGATCCACCACACTGGAGGGCGTTAAAATGCAGTGGAGATTTCCCTGCTCTCTGCTCTGCTCAGTTCTGCTAGGATCCACTGGCAAGGCACTCCACCTACTGAAAGCATGAGTGGATGAAAGCTACCACTGAAGATAACTGGCATCACCATTATTATTATTATTATTATTATTATTATTATTATTATTAACAATAACTGTACCCTGCCCATCTGATCGGGTTGCCCCAGCCACTCTGACAACTTCCAGTATATACAGCAACATAACATAGCTGTCAACTTTCCCCCCTTTTTTAAGGGAAATTCCCTTGTTCTGAATAGGATTCCTTGCAAGAAAAGGGAAAAGTTGACAGCTATGCAACATAATTAACCATAAACATTAAAAATTGTATTTTCAAATTGTATTTTGTGGGTGTGGGCAGACACAGCTGAGCTGCTCAGGCATTCCCTGGATGCTAAGCCATTCCAGCTACTGGCAATGGGCCCAATTTGGCCTTGTCTCCTGCACCACTCTGGACTTGATGCAGTGAAAATGGCACCTTTAGACCCAATATGGTTTCAGTGTTTATGGAAGTTCCTTTCCTTGATTCAGACCAGGATTCCAGAATGCTCTGGGATAAAGGAATCCCTTTGGTCCCAACTGCTCTCTTTACCGTCTAGTCTGGCGAAGAGTTTTGAAGAACTCAGAAGCTTGCCCACTATTTTATTGGTTTAATACAGATTTACACACAAACACAGGGTTTTTAGATTCAGGTAGGTAGCCGTGTTGGTCTGATGCAGTGGAAATAAATTAAAAAATCGTCCAGTAGCACCTTAGAGACCAACTAAGTTTGTTCTGGGTATAAGCTTTTGTGTACATGCACACTTCTTCAGATAGGTTTTTAATTACTGTATTTTTTGCTCTATAAGACTCACTTTTTTCCTCCTAAAAAGTAAGGGGAAATGTGTTTGCATCTTATGGAGCGAATGCAGGCTATCCCAGAGGCCAGAACAGCAAGAGGGATCGCTGCTTTCGCTGCGCAGCGATCCCTCTTGTTGTTCTGGCTTCTGAGATTCAGAATATATTTTTTTTCTTGTTTTCCTCCTCCAAAAACTAGGTGCGTCTTATGGTCTGGTGCGTCTTATAGAGCGAAAAATACAGTACATATTTTTATTAAACAGGGTGATGGGGAGAGACACTGTAATCACTTAATGTTCCTTGGGTCACCTCTGCTTGGAACTCTCTGGAAATGGATGAGGCAAAACTGAAGTATCCACTTTGCCTATCTGTTATACTCACAGTTTCCTTCGAGCGTTTGAGTGAGAAGTTAAAATGAAGCCTAAGAAGACCCACTTTTTAGAGATCAAATGAGTGGAACTCTTCTCGGAACATCTGTTACAGGGCACACATTTGATTTGCATGCAGGATTGACTCGGAAAGGGGCATTGCTAATATTTCTTCATCTAAATTCAACCCTTTTCCCAGCCTTTCAGCCACGAGACCATCACACTTCACGAGCCTTTAAACCTAGGAGAATCGCCGTTCAGTTATTATAAATCAAGCACACTATCATTTCCATAAGGCAAGCTAAGCTAAGCCTAGCTAATGTGAAAGCTTCAAGGGAGCGCCCAAAATCACACTCAGTTTTGCAGTAGGTGCTTTTTAAAAAAAATCCCAGCGCTATTCCCTGAACTGTCTAATTTTTTTACAAATTAAGCAGATAAGAAACATACATGGGTGTATACCCACTCACAATCAAATGCAAATTCCCCACGTTTTCTTTTCTTGGGTGGAAATGGGAGACTTACTTCTTACATATTGAAAAAAGAATTTGCTTGTAAAAATGGACTGCTTTTAGAGGAACCAGTCATCTCTCTCTCCTTTTTTTAAAAAACGTGTTCTCCCTAGCAGAGAGCGCGTGTTGCGGTTGGGGATACAAGCCACCCCATTGTTGCTGGGTGGATTTGTAGAGGGACCCAGGCAGTGAATTGGTTAATCGGGTCACTGGGGAAAACTGCTTGTTGCCAATTTTGAAGGAGGGGTCAGAAGTTTTAAATACTGGTCGCCCAACTTTGAGCGTTCTCTTGGCTGCTTGCACCAGATCACCTGCCCACCCTCCCTGTATTGGGGGGTTTGTTCGCTTGACCTTGCTATGCCTGTAATGGGGTCATCTGCTTTGAGGCAGGGGCCTGGTAGGAATTTGTCCATTTGGCTGATTGGCTGGTGCCATTTGGTTTTGCCTACTGCGTAGCAAATTGTCACAACTTGTAAGGTTGGCGGTTAGGCATTGGTTCAAATTGGTTAGTGGAGGGGTAAGTGCCTACCCCTCCGATGGTGGTGCAGAAAGGGAATTCCATTAAAGGAATCCAGGGGCTTGCCATTCTTTTCGTCCTTGTCCCTGGCATCGGACTTGGGCCGTGCAAGCCACCAGGAGCATGAGGGTGAGAAGTGAGGGACTGAGGCCCAGCTTCATTTTCTCCCCAAAATTTGTTTCCCTGACTGGCTTCCGCTGGAATCCGGAAGTCAGTCCTGTCCCCTGGGCAAGGACACATAGTCGGAACCAATGCCTAAGCAACCACTCACTTGGATGTATTTAAACAAAGTTGTGGCCAAAATAGTGCCAAAAACCCAAACCAAAATTGATGTGTGATGTGTGAGCTATTGGGGGGTGGCTTGGTGACCTCGACATGCAACAAACAAACACATGCCTCCTAATTGGAAGAAGCAATGATAATAATAATCATCATCATCATCAACATCATCATTTATACTCCGCCCATCTGGCTGGGCCTCCCCAGCCACTCTGGGCGGCTTCCATAGAAACCAAAAATACACTAAAATATCACACGTTAAAAACTTCCCTGAACAGGGCTGCCTTAAGATGTCTTCTGAATGTCAGGTAGTTGTTTATCGCTTTGACATCTCATGGGAGGGCGTTCCACAGGGCGGGCGCCACTACCGAGAAGGCCCTCTGCCTGGTTCCCTGTAGCTTTGCTTCTCGCAATGAGGGAACCGCCAGAAGGCCCTCGGCGCTGGACCTCAGCGTCCGGGTAGAACGGTGGGGGTGGAGACGCTCCTTCAGGTATACTGGACCGAGGCCGTTTAGGGCTTTAAAGGTCAGCACCAACACTTTGAATTGTGCTCGGAAACGTACTGGGAGCCAATGTAGGTCTTTCAAGACCGGTGTTATATGTCAGCAGCAATCCTAAATGCACTTTCCTGGGAGTAAGCCCCACTGAATTCAACGAGGTTTACTGTTGGGTAGAAATGTACATGGTTGTGCTGGTAGGGATGTAGGGATCAGGCACCTACGAGGACTAGAAATTCTGGGATATCTCTACATCAAGAATGTCCAGTGTTTCTTATTGTTGGTTATTATCTGTTAATAACCAGAAGCGGGGGAAAGACCAATTGTCATGAACAGTCTGAATAGTTCTGACTTGTTTTGCAACATTCCTAGCAATCCTGTTTATCTTTAACTAGAAGTAAGTCCCACTGTGTTTAGTAGGGATTATGTCTAGGTAAGCTGCGACCTTAATATAGTTAAGAATAATGAAATTCTGTTGACTTTATCAGGCTTACGATGATATATACTGTACACATATATATGACAGAGAATCTTCCTAAGAAGAGGCACTGGATATATTCTATTCATGTGTATCACCTTTCTAGCTTTATTTAGCTCCTGTCTTCTACTTGCTGACAGAACCTGAAAAGCATTTAATAAACTGTACTGGGTTTTTCGAAGACCCCAAGCGACTTCAGCAAACAGCGTACCTTTATGAGAGATAGGAGTCGACAGAAAAAGCTCAATATGGAGGCCAGATGGCCAAAATATTGGGAAATTTTGGAACAAGAAGGAGATAGACTGAAATCGCAGAGCTTTGAGAAACTAAAAAATAAAGTGCGAGACTGGCTCCATTATTTTCAGATAATGGAGGCTTACAATTTGGACAAGAAAATTGGCTTCCAGGTGGAAAAATCCAAATTAGAAACAGAAGTGCTAGAACCTAAAACTAAGATTATGTCAAAAATGTATAACTTGCTGCTGAAATGGAATACACAGGATGAAACGGTTAAGTCAGCTATGATTAAATGGGCACAAGATGTTGGACACAACATTATGTTTGCTGACTGGGAACAGTTATGGACCACAGGTATGAAATTTACGGCATGTAATGCCTTAAGAGAGAATATTACGAAAATGATATACAGGTCGTACATGACCCCAGTCAAGCTTGCAAAAATATATCATTTGCCCGATAATAAATGTTGGAAATGTAAGGAGGTTGAAGGTACATTCTTTCACCTTTGGTGGACGTGCCCAAAGATTAAGGCTTTCTGGGAAATGATTTATAATGAAATGAAAAAGGTATTTAAGTATACCTTCTTGAAAAAACCAGAGGCTTTTCTCTTGGGCATAGTCGGCCGTTTGGTGCCAAAGAAGGACAGAACTTTTTTTATGTATGCTACAACGGCAGCAAGAATACTTATAGCAAAGCACTGGAAGACTCAAGATCTACCCACTCTGGAAGAATGGCAGATGAAGTTGATTGACTGTATGGGACTGGCAGAAATGACCGGCAGAATCCGCGACCAGGGAGAAGAGTCGGCAGAAGAAGATTGGAAGAAATTTAAGGACTATTTACAGAAATACTACAAAATTAATGAACTCTGAAAAGATGCTGGATTGAACTTTTGTGGTCTCTAACTGTTATGATAAAGATAACAGGGATTAAAATTGTTTAAGTCATAAAATTTAAAAAGTTGAGTGGAAAATAAGGTGTTAATTAAAAGGAATGTTAAGAGATTAGGATTTGCTGGAGTAACAATTTGAACTAGAAAACAAGAAGGGGAGGTATGAGGAAGTCAAAGGAACATGTCACTGAAAAATTGTTATTGAAATCGATTTGTTTTTAATATTTTTCTTTTTCTTTTTCTTTTTGTGTTTGCATAAAATTGGAAAACTTAATAAATATTTATATAAAAAAAGAGAGAGATAGGAGTCGAATTTCTCAGTTTGATTTTGAATGTGTGAGGGCCCTTGAAAGAATGGTTTGCAAAGAATTGGAGGTTCCTTCACCATGCCATTTTGAACCATTGCATTATCTGGATGCTATCTGCCATGTAGCTTGGTGTCTTATATAAACTCTCACAGCAGCCTCACTGCAGCACTTATCCCTGTCCATGTTTGTGATACGCATCCTCATTGCGTCAGCACTTTGTCAAGCAGCTCCCTTGGATACCTTTGCAATGAGAAACCAGGGACCGGAGGTAAATTTCTTGATAATTCCATTCTAGAGGGGTTGTTGTTGTTTAGTCGTTTAGTCGTGTCCGACTCTTCGTGACCCCATGGACCAGAGCACGCCAGGCACTCCTGTCTTCCACTGCCTCCCGCAGTTTGGTCAAACTCATGCTGGTATCTTCGAGAACACTGTCCAGCCATCTCATCCTCTGTCGTCCCCTTCTCCTTGTGCTCTCAATCTTTCCCAACATTAGGGTCTTTTCCAGGGAGTCTTCTCTTCTCATGAGGTGGCCAAAGTATTGGAGCCTCAGCTTCAGGATCTGTCCTTCCAGTGAGCACTCAGGGCTGATTTCCTTCAGAATGGAGAGGTTTGATCTTCTTGCAATCCATGGGACTCTCAAGAGTCTCCTCCAGCACCATAATTCAAAAGCATCAATTCTTCAGCGATCAGCCTCCTTTATGGTCCAGCTCTCACTGAGGCTCCAATACTTTGGCCATGACAGAGGATGAGATGGTTGGACAGCTACCAGCATGTGTTTGACCAAACTGCTGAAGGCAGTGGAAGACAGGAGTGTGGTGTGCTCTGGTCCATGGGGTCACGAAGAGTCGGATATGACTAAACAACAACAAAACCTCAATACCAGGCTGTAATGTGTCATTGAACTATGATAATGCCTCTTGCTCATCTGGATGGAGAGAGGCAGCATCTGTTTTGTTATTGTTAGTATGTAGAATACTGTGCAAAGGTGGGTGTGGCACCTGTTGCTCCACCCACTTTTTACTTCAAGCCCCGCCCATGAGTGCCATGGGTCCCCCCCAGAATGTTGTCCATGAGGCAGTGAAAAAGTTTCCCCAGCCCTGGGTTAATGGATAGAACAGGTCTGCTCTGTCAAGGATTATAAACCTTGGAAGAAATAATTATGGGCAGGAGGAGTTACTTCAAAGGCAACACATACTCATACAAGCACACAAATGTATCCACAGTCAGCTTTATAAACTGCTTCTCAGCCTGAGGCTATTGAGGGTGGTTTTGCTCTTTCTTTCCTTTTGGAACCACTGTGGAATATTTCTGAATTAACTAGACCGGATAAAACATGGAGCTGCGGTTGATATGTGAACTCTTGTGATGAGGGAATTTTTGGTAGTAATAACTGCAGTAAATATAATTCCTCACTACAGTAAAAGAGCAGGGCAATTTTCTTAAGAATTGAACTTGCTGAACAGGGCTACTACCACCAGGTAGCTCATATTACAGTTTGAAGTTGAAAGTATTGCTGGGGATATATCTATATTTATATATAATATCTATCTATCTATCTATCATCTATATATCTATCTGTCTATCATCTATATGGGGGCACGGGTGGCGCTGTGGGTTAAGCCACAGGGCTTCCTGATCAGAAGGCTGGCGGTTCAAATCCCCGTGATGGGGTGAGCTCCTGTTGTTCAGTCCCTGCTCCTGCCCACCTAGCAGTTTGAAAGCACATCAGAGTGCAAGTAGATAAATAGGTACCGCTCCGGCGGGAAGGTAAACGGCGTTTCCGTGCATTGCTCTGGTTCGCCAGAAGCGGCTTAGTCATGCTGAGCACATGACCCGGCAGCTGCACACCGGCTCCCTCAGCCAATAAAGCGAGATGAGCGCCACAACCCCAGAGTTGTCCGCGACTGGACCTAACGTTCAGGGGTACCTTTATCTATCTCTGTCTCTATCTCTATCTCTATCTCTATCTCTATCTATCTCTCTATAATCTGTCTGTCTAAATCCTTCATTGAGAGAATATTGAACTTTTTTTAAAAAAATAAATAAATTACTGTTTGTTTCCATTGTTTCTGATGAGCCATTTCTTCTTAGGGCTGATTTCTTTTTCCTGCAGTGATCATAGCCAATTAAGTGCCATGTTGTTCCCCACATGGGAAGGTGGAGCTCGCTACATGGTTTAGCTAAACATAGTTGATAAGGGGAAGGACTCTAATAGCTGAGTAGTAGAGCATCTGTTTGCACATAAGAGGATCAATATTCAGTCCCTGGCATTCTAGGTAGGACTGTGAAGGACTCCTGCCTGAAATTGTGGAGAGCCACTGCTAGGCACTGTGGTAGATCAACCAATGGCTTGATTCAGTATAAGGCAGCTTCCCATGTTATTATTCCTAGCATCGTAAGGCACAAATAATTCATGGTGAGGGAAATGGTTGACTCACACAGGTGGTCCTAGTTAACCAAACATCATATAGCAGCAGCCTTTCTCAAACTTGCTGTTGTTGGACTACAACTCCCATCATCCCTAGCTACCAGGACCAGCAGTCAGGAATGATGGGCATTGTAGTCCAACAACAACTAGGGACCAAACTTTGAGAATAGCTGTTATATAGCAGAAGGTAAAAGGTAAAGATAAAGGACCCCTAGACGGTTAAGTCCATTCAAAGGCGACTATGGGGTTGCAGTACTCATCTTGCTTTCAGGCCGAGGGAGCCAGCGTTTGTCCACAGACAGCTTTCTGGGTCTTGTGGCCAGCATGACTAAACCGCTTCTGGCACAACAGGACACCATGACATAAGCCAGAGCGCACGGAAACTCTGTTTACCGTCTCACCACAGCGGTACCTATTATCTACTTGCACTTTGACATGCTTTAGAACTGCTAGGTTGGCAGGAGCTGGGACACAGCAACAGGAGCTCTCCCCGTCACGGGGATTCGAACCGCCAACCTTCCGATTGGCAAGCCCAAGAGGCTCAGTAGTCACTACACCTAGTACATATAGGTGTGGCTACATTCTAATGTCTCCAAAGACCTTCCGGAGTGATAACGTTGCTTCCTGAACAGGTAATGCATTTTGACTCCCTTTGAAACAAGAACGCAAAAACATGCTGAGGAAAGGGGTGTGGTTCAGTGCTGACAAAAATACAGTGGTACCTTGGGTTAAGTACTTAATTCGTTCTGGAGGTCCGTACTTAACCTGAAACTGTTCTTAACCTGAAGCACCACTTTAGCTAATGGGGCCTCCCACTGCCGCTGCGCCGCCAGAGGACAGTTTCTGTTCTCATCCTGAAGCAAAGTTCTTAACCTGAAGCACTATTTCTGGGTAAGCGGAGTCTGTAACCTGAAGCGTATGTAACCTGAAGTGTATGTAACCTGAGGTACCACTGTAATTGGGAAAACGGGTGTCCGCTTAGGTGAGCTGGGGGAGAAAGGTTGTCCCAAGTAGGCTTATTAAAAAGCCTATAATTGCCCGTGATAAAGAGTTTCCTCAAAACATGTTGGGTACCAAATTCTATTTGCACCGTTCTCCTTGTTGTTGCTTCTGGAAATTGTTCCCTCTTTCAGCTCAGCTGAATCACGTTAATTTAGAATCTAAAATGCAATGCTGAGCTCTGAACTCTATTAAGTTAATAGGAGTTCTGTCATTTACTTCAGCGCTTTCAGAATTTCACCACAGGCATCCACAATCACAGCTTTAAGAGTTTATTTTCCCAATCATTATCTGGCATAATCACGATTATATAACACAGGTCATGTTAATTAGCAAAGCAATTTTTTCTTTTGTTTACATTTGGAATTATCAGGATTTGATCAAAGGCCAGAAGGATATGGTTTGATATTGCAAATCTTAGCCTTGAAAGTAATCAGGTAAGAAAAATTAATGCCAAGAGAGATTATGGAATTTCCAGCATTGTTAGCAGGGTTTTCTTTTCTTTCTTTTTTTAAGGATTAAATAAATATGTGTTGGTTATGGCATAAGACCAGATAAAGAAGATAGCTTTAGTGTCGAATTTGTCAACGTGAAAGTTGAAAATGTTAATTTGCAGTAATTAACAAACTAAAACAAACAACAAAAAGCTCATGGGACTGTGTGATGGGCTGCTTTCCTGCTTGTTGTTGTTTTGCTGTAACACCAGATATTTGTCATTAATTTGCATGTTGCCAACACTCTGACTCGATAGCAGCAGGAAGAATTTAGATGACAATTCCCTTTCTACCCTTGCTGAAAGGGGCTTAAAATCGATTCTCGTTTACTGTGGAAAGTCCTTGTGAAAACAAAAAGTTGCATTTGGCGGTGGGTGGCCCAGTCATACCTCTGTTCCTAGCAGTCTGTTCTGTGACACCGGCTTCTAAGGACCAAGCAAGATTGACTGCATTCCGTCATGACTGATCCAATATAGAACAATTGTCACCCAGCTTTCTTTCCTTATATATCAAGTAGACCCACAGTCAAATGTTGCAGTGTGTCGGACTTCCGGGTTGGCGCCTCCGGCACTGGCGGAGCTCCTTCGATCGGGAGGGACTTGCTCCGTGAAAAACAGGGCCTAACCACCACGGCGAAGGTGGAGACCCATAGAAATCACAGGCGGGAGAAGCCTGTGAACTTGGGATTCGGCTGGCACCTTTTGCGCCTCCCCTACTCGCGGGGAAACCCTGTTTTGGGGATCCGGAGCGACGTGGGGTGAGTGGCGCGGTGCTTTGAATCAACCGCTTCTTTCATGGAGTGAAGCCGCATTGCTGCTGCCGGAGAGCGCTGACTTTTTCCTGTGGACATTTGGACCTTAAACAACTACCCGTGAGTAGACTGGAAAATTTGGATCTTCAAATATTTTAATTTGGCAACGAAGCGGGAAGGCTCTAAACAGGAAGTCCACCTTCCGCTTTTGTAAACAGACTGAAGCAAAGACGTTACAAACTAAAGTCTCTGAAAGTTTTTGATAAAGGATTAAAATTCCATCGGTTAAAAATACAAAACCCCCTTGGAAGCAGGAGAAGAGGGGGGAAGTCCTGAACCTAGTGAGAACCTGCATGAGAGAGTGAAAAGCAAATTACCACTGCTCTGAACCTGGGAACGGTCTGCCTGATGACGTTTGGGGAAGATTCATTGACAGAACGGATTTGACAGTTACTTAAAATTGGAAAGATACTGTTTCCATTGATCTCTTCTGAGTTTATCAAAGGGAGGAAAAAAATAACTGAAAATCGAAACTGTTTCTGAGCTTGAAAGAATTGATACAAGTTGAGACTGGTTCCCTCTAGAGGGAGCATGTGAAATTGTTACAAGAGTGTAACAGGGTAAGCTCCAGCTGCAAGATAAAGTTTCTGAGAATCAGAGATTGACCTTGGACTATTCAAAATGCTGATAGGAGAAGGTATTGTGACTGTATTATACAGTCTGCACAAAACGGCAGATGACATGATTTCCAAAATTGACAGCCGGGAACAGAAAGTGACCAATTTGAATCAAAAAGCAAGCAACAATACAGAAATAATTCAGGACTTGGAACAGGAATATACCTTGGTAGGACAAATGGTGGAGGAAAAGGAAAAGGATGCCGTTGCAAAACCTAAGGTAGTTCAAGCAGGATCCTCAGTTCTACAGAAGCAAATTGAGGATTATAAATTGAGGCCTTGCATGATTGATTCTAGCAAAAGCCAGATTTTGAGGATTGGACCCTGGCTTGGACTGAAGAACAAAAGTTGGAAAGATCCCTTTATTCAGGGACCAACTGACTTTTGGGACATGGGTTTGGGCCTGGAGGAACTTGAAGCTTTGGGGGCCTATGGATTTGCAGGAATCCTGAAATACGTCCTGAAATACCTTATGGACTTTAGTTTCAATTATGGAAACTTGGCTGAGCTGTTCAGAAGGAAGAAAAGTTTTGTTTGGTTGGAGTTTTCCCGAGATTTGCTCCTGAGCATGAAAGAATACGAAGAAGATCCGCAGAAGGGACTTGGAAAAGAATTAAGAGCTTCGGATATAAGATCTCCAGGTTGATGGACTACATGGATCTGACGGAAAGGACTGGCAGAATCCGAAACCAGGGGAAAGAGAGGGTGGTAGAAGATTGGGAAGTTAAAGTTCATATTTAGAAATTTTGTAAAATTAATGACTGTTAGAAAAACCGTGGAATGATATTATAGGGATTTAGTGAAATGTTAGAAGAAGTTAAGTATAGATAAGTAATTTAGTCATAAAGGGAAATAAGGTTAAAATATGTTATGTACAAGATGATAAAAAAACAGAGAAAGATGGAAAGGATTTGCTGAAACAATTAGAAGAACTGGAATACAAAAAGGGAGGTGTGAGGAAGTCAAGGAAACAAGGAAATGAAGGATAGAATATGGAAAAGGAGAGATGTATTTTAAACTGTTTTTATCTTAAGTAATGTGTTTAATCTAATGGGTTTGGGGTGGGTTTTATAATATTTGTATATTGTATTGTATTGTGGTGTTTTTTCACTTTTTTGTTTTTTTTTCTCTTTCTTTCTTGTCTTTATTTTTCTTTTTTCTTCTTTTTCTGTAATCTTCAAAAGTAATAAATATTATATATAAAAAAAATGTTGCAGTGTGTCTTCACCTCTTAGAAAAAATGTCCTGCCCATGTTCCAGCCAGCCAACCATCTCACATTTCTCAGTTGCCCCATCTTGGTTCCATTTCTGCCACCACCCAGAGTTTGCTATTAGAGGGAGTGATTAAATTGTTACATTTTGGGACGTCTGTCTAGCTGTCATCCAGAAGTCAAACCACAGCGATCACTTCAGTATTTAAAGCTCAACATGCCTATTCTAGCATAATCTGTCATGCTGGGAACATCTAAAATTATTGATTGCAAAATGTTCACGTCCTTGAAACATTAAAGTTTAATATTTCAAGGAATAGACTGTTAGGCAAACAATAGGATTTAAACCTTCATGCTGGCTGGCACTGATGGGAGTTGTAGTCCGTAAGCATCCGGACGGCACCCCATTGACTATATCTGTTTAGAGGGTAACAATGTTTAATATTTGATATTTTACTATGATTTATATATGCTGTAAGATGCCCAGTGTGGCTGGGGAAACCAAGCCAGATGGGTGGGCTATAAATAATAAAATAAAAATAAAATTACTATTATTAACAACTTAACTCCCAAGGCTTGCACAACATTTCTCCCTCTTGGGGCCGTACTATACAGTACATTGAAGATGTGCTGGCTGGATTTTTAAATACCAGGAAGCAAATAGTGATCACCGTATTTTTCGCTCCATAGGATGCACCGGCCCATAGGACGCACCTAGGTTTTTTTTTGGGGGGGGGAAATAAAGAAAAAAAATTTCTTTCCCCCCCAGGCGCGGGGCTGGGGCGGGGGAAGCCCGAGCTTCCCCCAACCCCAGCCCCCAGAATAGGCAGCTCTCCACAAGCCTTGGGAGACCGGCGCGACTTCCCGCCGGGCTCCCACGGCTTGCAGATATCTGCCTGAAGCCCAAACCAGATCGGGGAACAGCGGGATGGCGGCGCTGCGCCTCCCCGCTGTCCCCGGAGCTTGTGGGGCTGGCAGCAGGGAGAAGCCTTCTTCTCCCCGCCGCCAGCCTTCAGAACAGGTCCGGGGACAGCGGAAAGGCGCGCCCCGTGCTTCGGTCTGCAGGCTACTGCCCGCAAGCCTTGCGAGCCCGTGGGAACTCCCACCGGGCTTGCAAGGCTTGAGGATAGCTTCCTGAAGCCTGTAGAGCGAGAGGGGTCAGTGCGCACCGATGTCTCTTGCTCTCCAGGCTTCAGCGAAAGCCTGCATTCGCCCCATAGGACACACACACATTTCCTCTTCATTTTTGGAGGGGAAAAAGTGTGTCCTATAGGGCGAAAAATACGTTATTTATTTTATTGTCATTTATTGAATCTGTATACCGCCCTTCGTCCATAGATCTCAGGGCACTTTGCAAGATAAAAACCACAAAATACATAAGAAATATAAGAACAAAAGCACATGAATAATTCCCCTTCCCACAGCACATTTAAAAGGGCATTGAATGTTAATCAGCCCAAGGCCTGGTTGAAGAGGGATGTTTTCGCCTGGTGTCAAAAGGTGTATATTGAAGGCAACAGCCGGGGAGAGCATTCCACAAATGGGGAGCCACTGCAGAGAAGGCCTGTTCTTGTCTTGCTACCCTCCAGACCATGGGTAGGCAAACTAAGGCCTGGAGCCCAATCGCCTTCTAAATCTGGCCTGCAGACAGTCCAGGAATCAGCATGTTTTTACATTAGTAGAATGTGTCCTTTTATTTAAAAGGCATCTCTGAGTTATTTGTGGGGCATAGGAATTTGTTCATTCCCCCACCCCAAAAAAATATAGTCGGGCCCCCACAAGGTCTGAGGGACAGTGGACTGACCCCCTGCTGAAAAAGTGGGCAGGGCGATCTGCAATCTTGGTTATTAAAAAACCCACAAAACACTTTCCCCCATATGGCTAGTAGCTCCCCACCAATGCTGATTGCTGAGTGGTGAGAGGTCTAACTAAATCAGGTCTAATTAAATCACAACTGGGGAATAAATTCATATGGTGCTGTGCCAATCACACTCCCCCTTCATCCATTATGCCTCATACCTGTGAGATATGTGTGTGTGTGTGTGTGTGTGTGTGTGTGTGTGTGACTAACAACCATTGCGGATCCTTTTCTTAACATAATGTAGATTCGCCCCGGGAGAAGAGAAACTGGAAGATTGGTAATAAATGCCTGGAAAGTTTAGGGGGTGAATGAAATAGCGGCATCTTTGGCAACAGAGTTCAGAATGTTGATAATGAGATGATAATGATTTTTTTGACACGATTATAACTGTACTGTTTCATAGATGGCCGATGGATTTAGGAACATGGCTTCCAACTTGAGTTTCTGGTGAAAGCCATTCCATATTGATTGATTACCGCAATAATAAAATCCCAAATCCTCTGTCCTTGTTTGAACCCAACCCGTTGGTCTCCACGATGTGGAATTTATGACTGCTGATAACACTTGAGAGAATAAGGCATTTGAGGGCTTTCAGAAAGACAGATTGCAGTAAATTAATCTCTCGGTATTGCTGCTTTATACGGCTTTCTCCCTGTATTGGCAAAGTAATAACTTAGGACAGAAACCAACATTTGGGAGCTTGTCTTTTCCTTAAAAAATCTAACTTTGAAACTGCACATCTTAGAAATAGGCATAAGAACCAAATTGTTTCAATAACTTTACATCTGAACCATGTCTGCCGCATTGACTGTATTCAGAACACTGATAGTCAAGGTGTCCTCTAAAACCTTAAGACTAAGGTGGCAGGGAATCTAAATTATGAGCAAGGATTGAGGATAAGGCAAGAATTATGTCGAATATTAAAATTATTCTGAGAAAATTGGCCTCTGTTACTCAAATGACTATCATGCCAGTTAAATTTAGCCAGTATATCTGGTAGAAGACCAAAACAAAAATCAGGTGGGGTGGTTTTTTTTTGCCATTAAAACAATGCTGGAAGGTTGTGACATTGAGCATCAGTCTTCACTCTGTTCCTTTATTGGCTTGATGAACAAATTTTTATTTTATTTTATTTTATTGTTTTTATTAAATATTTTCTTGTTTTACAGAAGTATGTGTAATCTCTCTCGTATTTTTTCCATGTAACATTTTTACAAATCAGCACAAAACCTCCAGATAAAAACCTGGCAAACCAAAGGCTTATATCGCCTAATATACTTTTATAAAAATAACAAACCTTTGTCTACACAAGAAATACAAGACAAACTAGAAGACACCCAAATGCCCTGGTTAACACAACACCAACTACATGCCTTCTTAAACAACCCAACAGTAAAATCAGCAGCAACTAGGCCCCTGACAACCTTCGAAAACCTCCTCCTAACAACAAAGGGCTTGATGAACAGATGAGCCAGGCAAGCTGGATTCAAGATGGCAGAACAATAAGTTCCTGTCAGCAGCAGCTTTTATTTTCCTCTGCTGCAGGGAGCATCTCGAGAATCATCCCACAACACGCTGCTCCACCTCTCTGCTTCCAGCCCACCTGGCTCACCTGCTGGTTGGGCTAATAAAGGGAGTAGAGTGGACTCTGGCGGTGTGTGACGCAATCTCCCAACACATTTTTGAAAATAATTATCATATGGCACAATGTTACAGTGACATTTCAACCTCCTGAGCCTTGTGCATAGTCTGTTTCTATCTGGTATTCCAGAGATTCTTGAATTTCCAGGGAGGGCTTGGGAAAATACAACACACAACTCGTTTTTATGCGTATCAGACCAAAATGTGATACACTCTTTGCACTTAGAGCTGCAAGGTAGCGCTAAAAGAGGCTCCTGGGAGGCTGGAGGAACATTGCTGGAACAACTCTTGGGTTGGGGCAACTGGCTTCTAAATAATAACAATCAGTTTATTATTTATACCCTGCCCATCTGCCTGGGTTTTCCCAGCCACTCTGGGCAGCACACAGCATATATTGGAACATACTAATACATCAAACATTCAAAACCAATACAGGGCTGCCTTCAGATGTCTTCTAAATAAAAATAATTCGTCAAATGTCAGCTAAAATGTTTCTAAATGTTTTAAACCATTTTTATTTTAGTTCCCCTGTTTTGTTTCTGTTAGTTTGGGGTTGGTTAAATGTTTAGTTGGGGTTGGGAATTATTTTAATTTGGGTATAACTGTAAACTGTTTGTTATTGTGGTTGTTGTTTTCTATTGATTTATTATCTGTATAAGATAATATACTAATGTTAACATACTAGCTGTAGGGGCAGAGGAAGGGGTGTGTGGTGGGGTGTGTGGGCTGCCCCGGGTGTCACCACTGAGGGGGGTGACAAAATGTCGGGTGGCACTCACCGCGGGAACTGCAGCACACCCGAGCCACACGTCTCTCCTGGGAGTGACGTGGTGGCTTGGGTGCCCACAGGCTCCATGCTGCCCCAAATGGTCTGCCCGCTGCCTCCCCTGAGCTGTGGGGCGGCTGAGTGGGAGGAGGCAGGCAGACTCCTTGGAGGCCCCACGAAGCATCCTGCCCGAGCTGGTCCTGCCCCGGGGCGCAGGGCACGCGCACTGCCCTAGGTGCCCAAACAGCTTGCTCTGCCGCTGATCCCATGGCCTCTGTACGGCCCCCACTACTGGCTTCCTTCCTTAGGCAGCTCATAGCGGCTGCCGGAGATTGGACTAGGAGGAGGAGGAAGAAGAAAAGTTTGGATTTGATATCCCGCTTTATCACTACCCGAAGGAGTCTCAAAGCGGCTAACATTCTCCTTTCACTTCCTCCCCCACAACAAACACTCTGTGAGGTGAGTGGGGCTGAGAGACTTCAAAGAAGTGTGACTAGCCCAAGGTCACCCAGCAGCTGCATGTGGAGGAGCGGGGAAGTGAACCCGGTTCACCAGATTACGAGTCCACCACTCTTAACCACTACACCACACTGGCTCTCACACCACACTAGCTAGCATGATGCGCTAGCTCTGAGGTTCAGGCAGAGGGCAGGACCACCCTGGGTGGGAAGAAAGGCAGAGTGGAGCACAAGCAGTCTTGATTTTTATTTACCGTAATGCTTTGTGTGTCCACATTTAATCTTGCTCCTTTCCAAAAATTATTTACTGTCCTGTGTCTTTCCTTCTTCTTTTTTGCAAATCTACTAACAAATAAAATAATCCATCTTAAAAACCATTGTAAACAGTTAAAATTGTTAGTAGGATTGGAATAAGACTTGTAGTTTAATAGTGAATTTTGGACACAATAGAGAGGTAAAAGATCTGGATTATTATAAAAGATGCAGGAGAAGAAGAGTTTTAGATTTGATATCCCGCTTTATCACTACCCGAAGGAGTCTCAAAGCGGCTAACATTCTCCTTTCCCTTCCTCCCTCACAACAAACACTCTGTGAGGTGAGTGGGGCTGAGAGACTTCAAAGAAGTGTGACTAGCCCAAGGTCAACCAGCAGCTGCATGTGGAGGAGCAGAGATGCGAACCCGGTTCACCAGATTATGAGACTACCGCTCTTAACCACTACACCACACTGGTTAACAAATAGGACCCACAAAGGGAAGGATGGAAGTCCAGGAGATTCTTTGGAATCTTGTTTCTATGTTGTATATGTGACTGTAAAATTTTAATCTGAAAAACCAAATAAATAAATATATAGAGAGAAACAAATAAAATCAGGATTAAGGGTTTTCCTGTGCTCTGTTGTGATGGAAATGTTCTGCAGGTGGAGTGGTGGGAAATGGGGGTTGAGGAGGGTCAGTTGAAGGTGACTGAGAACTGTCCCAATTTTCATCTGTGGAATTTTGGAGGCTACGTTTCATGTGCCATCATATTTTATTAGTTCTATACTGGAGCTGAAAAAGTTGGACGTGGCCGATATCTCCCTGGGCCATTGAGAGAGCCTGTTTGGGAACGCAAGGCTGCCTTCAAAGTAGAAGTGATTTTTTGCTGCCTTGCAACACAACATAGTTTTGCTCCTTTCTTCTTTGCTTTGTCTTTTTCTTCCCTTGTTTCTGCAGAAAACTGGGGAGGGGGGAGAGCTGGAAAATCCCTTTTATCTTTGCCTGCTCAAATTCTGCCACCCCCTGCTGCTGACGGATCCATAACGTACATTTGTGTTTGTTGTTTTTCTAATGGCAGCTGACAAAAGGACATTTTGGGTGGACATTGTACAGACAGGCCTTGAAGCGATGGAGACACTTTGAGAAAGAAGGGAGGCGCTCAGTCTACCGCTGAGCCTTGAGACCTAAGGGATTTCCTTGAAAGAAAGGGCCAGAATGGATATGTGTATGTTGGGGCGGACGAGGGTAAAATAAGATAAGTCTTATAAAGTCATCAGATTAAAAAGAAAGGCTAAGGCTGGGGGAAGAGTCGCAGCTATAAATCAGTATACGGCCCAGAGTGAGACTGAGGCATTCTCTTTGCAGGAAAGTTAAAACTCCTTTTATTCACAAGTGTTCAAAGGTAATAAGCAGTGCCTTTGAGTCCTTCCGCTTCCCACACCTTCCCCTTTTGACTCTTATCGTTCTAGTACATTTCAAATTATAGTTGACAGGGAAATCTTCTGACTTTCCCCTAAGTTGAAATAACAATTAGGCAGAGCAAGAAACTCCTGCCATGGTGCCCTCTTGCCACAGATCATGTACTCCTACCTCATATCAAACGAAAATGCAGAGACACAAAGAATCCTATCCTTTGTCTTCGATTTCTTATGCAAGGGCTGTGGAAATTAATGCGGTTGCTTAAAGGCACAGGATGATGTCCTCATTGAAAGTCAATGAGACCCTTGCATCAGTTCCTAAAGAGTATTTTTGTCATGTCCCCCCCCCCCTCAAACCCTACTTTCTTATTCTCCGTCTTTCTTATTTTGGTTGCCGCATCCTGCCTTCCTCTTCTCCGTTATTAGCATTTCTCATTCTCTCTTTTAGTGTGCATCCGTTTCATGAAGCAAACAGCTGTTCATTTGTTTTGTCAGTAATGGGGAAAAGACTCGAACAGCTGATGACAGGTAATTTGGGCTGATGTCGAAATTCTTATAATAGAAACAGCGTTGAAAGCTATTACTTCATCTTATGCTGACTATATGTGTGATGAGACTTTCCAAATAGGAAACCACAACATCGGACCTGTGCTTTGCAAGGCAAAATAAGAAAAACTGGAAACCTAGAAAGAAGGAAACTTTAAGAAAAACAACAACTTGTCTGGTCACATTTACTTTTTACACGGTGTGTGACACAGTTTTGTCTAAGTGAACTGGCATTCACTCTATCCTCTAAAGGCCTATGATGATTTTGCAAAGGACAACACAGAGTCCTCATCTATTCCTAAATCTTTGGGGTGACAGTTTTCATCAACTTCTGCACCGTTGTAATGCTCATTAACATTCAAGAACACTTCAGCCAAGAAGAGAGGACTAAATATAAATGACCGAAGCCAGAGATCCCACACAGCCAATAGCTACAGAGATCTGAAAGAACGTGAGCTGTATTTACCTCAGAGGTTTCCCCCCACTGTCAAGTTCACCTGATTTTTGGAGTCAATTTGTGGAGATGTTCATCCACCCCACTTTAATTCTCTACATGCCCAGTGCTTTCAAAGTAAGCTTCCGGCAAGATTATTGAAAGCTGCCTTTGACTTTGCACATAGATCTGATCGGTCAGCTGTGCAAGGATTAGTTGTCTCAGTTCCAGTTATATTAATGAGAGTCATTTAGGTAAATTGCTCCCGTCCAGTCATTTGAAAAGTGACCCCTTGTTCTTCCGAGCTAGGTATAAAAATATAATTGAAATTCTCTCCCTCCCTCTCTCTCTCTCTCTCTCTCTGTCTCTGTCTCTGTCTCATCAATCCACAGAAAAACTGGCTGATGTATGCTTCGATTCAATGGTAAACACTGGGTTTTCCAGGAGGAAGGTAGCTTCACAAGTGGCTGTGTGGGCGAGCTCTTTCATACAAGCATTCCTGAAAGAGTTAATACTGGGGCGAGGAAGAGGGTTTGTCACAGAGGAGTGAAACTGAAGCAAGGTTATTTGTGGGTTTTTTGGTTGTTGTTTTTTTACTGTTTTTATTTATGAAGCAAGGTTATTTGTTGAGCAATGCAGAGCATCTTAGACACAGACACTGATCCTGGGCTGGACAGATAGAAATGAAGAGCTATGCAGTTTGGAGAAGGATCAAAAGCGTGCAGCTACTTCCTTGATGCAAGAAGAAAGCATGCAAGGCAGCAGAGTTTCACATGGTCAGGTCAGTCAGCAGAGCTTAGATATGGAGCTGAGCAGAATGAAATAAAATGGGGCTGACAGCTGTAAACACACACACACACTCAAGGATGTGTTGGGAAATTAGCAACCAGCTGGTTGAAATGTGCTTCTATATTTTACAGAATCCATTAAGCAGTCTTTTGTTAGTTATTCAATCCGCAGTTTGGGCTGAGGAGCAGTCTTCCGGAGGCTGTCCTGTCGCCTCACAGCGTGGGATTGTCGAATCCTGTGTTTGTCAAAGGGGACAAGCCAGGCGATGTGGAAAATGATGTTCTTTGATCAGCACCTGCAAAGTGGTACACCAGGAAGGGAAAAGTTTCTTTCAAAGGTTATGTCTAAATGATGACGCCATCAGCCCCAAGCTTCTGCTGGCGAGATGATTAGCTTTTTAAAATAAATAATTAAATTAGTTGTTTTTGTGTGTGTAACAAACAAAGAAAAGTATACATAGTGCCTACACTTTGAATTCATGGTGTCTTTTTCACAATTTGTTTACGTTCAGTATTAGCTTGATGCATTTGCAGTATGGGAGAAGGTGGCAAGCAGAATTCTTGAACGTGGGTTAAAAGACCTGACTCTGTGAGGCTGTCGTGAGTCAGCAATTAACATTTTTCCTGCCCAAACCTCTTTCTGGTCAGGCAAAAACAAAAACAACACCCCCCTCCAAAAAAAACAACCATTCATGTGCCAACTTTGTGAAGGGGGCACCAGAAAGTGGGTCTATAAATTGGCCTCATTTCCTGATTAATGTAGTTCTTCTTTTTTTTTTTAATAATAATAATTTTTATTAAGTACAAATGAGAAAACATACATATTTACAACAAAAGAAAATACAAAAGAAAAAGAAAATACATATAGCCCAGGAAAAAAATTAGAGAATACTTTGTCTCTTTTCATATTTACAGTTATTTATACCTCTATAAAATGCTATTCAGAATAAAGGAGTGAAATGAAAGATAAGATATCAGAAAAAAAGAAAAAAGGTGGCAGACGAAAGTGATTGATTATATGGGACTGGCTGAGATGACTGGCAGAATCCGTGACCAAGGGAAAGAGACGGTGGAAGAAGATTGGAAGAAATTTAAAGTTTATCTTAAGAACTGTTGTAAAATTAATGAGTGCTAAAATGTCATGGGTAATGTAAAACAGAATTGCAGTGATAAATAATTGGGTAAGAGGAAAAAGATTAGAAATTGAATTACAAGTATTGAAATTAGGGGTTGCTGGGAAAGTTTAAAACAGGGATGCAGAAAAGGGAGGTATGGGGAAGTCGTTGAAACAAGGTTCAAGAAAGAGAGGTTAAGAAATTATATGTGTTTGCATGTTTGTTTGTTTATGTGTTATGTCGTTAATTGTTAGTTGTTTTGTGTTTTAATATATGTTGTAAAATCAATAAAAATCTATTATAAAAAAATAATAAAAAACAGAAAAAAGAAAAAAGAACAAAGAAAAAATAAAGAAGTAAAAGAAAAAGATCATAGGTGATAATTTTTTAAAGTAGATAAGTATTCACTATACATAGCCGTTTCCCATGTAGTTCTTTATCTCCTTGACCTCCGACTGCTGAGAAGGCCCTCTGCCTGGTTAATTCATAAAGAAAGCTAAATTCTCTCTATACCTCTTCTTTAACGCTGAGGCAGCTTGCTACCCCTACAATATTTAACTTTGTAACTCAAATATGTAGTCCAATTTGGAAAGAGGCATGACTTCTCACAGAAATAAATATGGGACAGGTTTTCCCAATCTGATGACAGTTGAAGGAACCCTTTTTAAAATGGAAAAATTAAGAACTAAAATTAAAAAAGTAGATTGCTGGTACAATTAGAATCAGAGGTGCACGTACTGCCTTACTTTAATTCTTCTGTCATGCTGTTTTCACTGGCGAGCTCCAATATTTATTCATTTATTTAAAAAAATTATGGAACATTCTATCTAATGTCGTTCCAATAACGTTTAAAAGATCAGTGTAGATCCAGCCTGACTCAGCACAATCTAAAGTATAAATACACTTGTGTTTGAAGCAAGTTTGCTCTTGGCCTCTGCCCTTGGCCAGAGGCCTAGTCTGCGTTGGCACATGCCCCAACAATATATGCTATTCCTTCAGCAGTGGCATAATACGATGCAGAGATTCTGCCCCAGTAGCAGTTGAGCTTTCATATTTTGACTAGCTGCAGCCTTTAGGTCAACTTCAAGGACAGTCCTGCGTACAGCACATTGCCATAACCCACTCTGGAGGTTACCAGGGCATGGGCAACAGTGGTCAGACCATCCTGGCACAGAAATGGCCTTAGCTGTCTTACCAGCTGAATCTACTCAAAGGCACTCATCGCTACGGAGGTCACCTGGGCCTCTAATGACAGGGATGAATCCATGTTTCTCCCCCCCCCCCACATATGCTTTTATTGGTATATATTCTGATATATTTTTCTGAGACAAAGCTATGCTGGAATATTTGGGAAGCACGAAAGCATCTGCAGCTTACTTTGAGAGCTGTAAAGCAAGTCACCTTGTATCAGAATTTGCAAAAAATCAAATCCCTCAAGCATTTCTACCTATACTGTAAGTAGTCAAAGGCTACTTGTCTGGGATGCCAACTTGAATAAAATATTGGGGAGGCCCGGGTAAGCCCTGCCCCACAAGACACAGCGTGCACACACAATCTGAATGGCAATGCCCATCAACTTGGGGCGGAGCGGCCACCTCAAATTTTTTTGGGGGGTGCTAAAGGGGCTTTGGCCTCTAGGAGTTGGCTACTTTGCCACTTATAGTCACCCATACACCAGCAAGTCAAAAACCTCTCCAGACACTAACAAAAAATAGATTGTTGTGAACTCTCTCTCTCTCTCTCTCTCTCTCTCTCTCTCTCTCTCTCTCTGTAGCTCAGGCACAGGCAAACTTGACCCTCCAGATGTTTTGGGACTACAACTCCCATCATCCCTAGCTAACAGGACCAGTGGTCAGGGATGTTGGGAGTTGTAGTCCCAAAACACCTGGAGGGCCGAGTTTGCCTATGCCTGGTGTAGCCTGTCCTTTTTGGCGCATGAATAACCTTAAATGACTGAAGCTGACAGGCGTGTTTGCAAAATATAAGTGGGCAGGTAAGATTTGTTGGCTTAATTGCAAAGCTGCTTTATTTTATTTATGACCGTCATTCTTCTCATTCAGTACACTGAAGTTCTCCCCCCACTCTAATTTATAATGTGCAATATATTATATAATTGTGAAGGCACTAGCTCAACTAGTACATATGAAGGAAGGTGGCAGGCAGGTGCTCCAGCGATTGCTGTAGTTGACGCTCTGAATGCTGCCTTGCATGCTCTCAGTGGTGACTAGGAATGCTGGGAAGAACGGGGGTCACGTGCATGGGTATAAATAGGTCCCTCGAACTGTTTGGACTGTGTCCCATTGGCCAGATTGCACCCAGCTTTGAGGGACCTACCAATCGGGTGTTGTGGCTGACCAATCGTACCCACCCACAACACAGGGTGTCGGTTTCTAGGTCTCACCGCAATATGTGCACTCTTTAAGGGAGGACCCGATTTATCAGCACCATGCTCTAAGCAACTGAGCCGGCTCAATGCATGAGCCAGACGTCAGTCACAAATATTAAGCAACGGAGAAGAGGAAGGATAATGGTGTTTGCAGGATAATGGCTTTCTGCTTCTCCTCGCCTTGTGGTCCCTTGCTAAAATACCCCCCCAAGCACATGTATAACACATTAGGTACTTCTTCATTTTAACACCATATTCTTCCTCCTCTCCAAGGAATCACTTGCTGAGATTTGATATGCCACTTCTCCCACAACCTTCCATTTGCCCTGTCATGTGTTTACTTTTCTCTTTTATTTATTTATTTCCGACTCCCTGGAGTTTGACTTGCATATATATATATGTATTTGACGCCAAAATTATAGACTCTTTGATAGCCACGCATTTTACTGTACAGGAAAACTTGCTCTTTCTTTTGTCAGTGCCTTCTTTCCAATGACTCACAGGTTCTCCCGGTAAAAATAATAATTATCCCCCAAATAATTAAAATGAGAAAGAATTTGCATTGGTTCTTCCTGCTGTATACGAGTGCTGGATAACAGGTTAAGTGCAAATGAGCATTTTTAGCCTCCTTCTGTCTTTCTAATTTAGAACTAAAATTACATTTCTCTGGATTTCTGCTTCCTCGGCTTAGAAAATCTTGACATTTGTGTCTGCCTTCTGTGCTATCACCCACCCTTCTCTCCTGTGCCTAGCCATGTAAAGCCTCCATGCCGAAATGAATATAATTAGAATATAAATGAGCAGAAATATGGAAGGCGCTTGGAGTTCCTTGAATTGCGCCTGCAATGTGGAGAAAGGGTGAAGATGGCTACTCAGAAGGAAGTCTGGTGTCCCAGCGGCACGGCTGCTCATCATGCACAGGGACAGTGTATGCAAAGAAGAAGCCTGGTTTCATAAGATGCTCCATGAATGTAATGGAGGAAAATAAAATTAATAGCAAGGACTACCTCTAGGAAACTTTCCAGGACTCACCTTCCTGTGGTGGGCAGACCCAGAGGCTAAAATGGCTGAAGTAATCAATGGAAATGACATAGATTGTGTAATGATATTTGGAATGTATTTATAAAAATATATATAATGATTTAATAGACAACCTCTGAGCCTGAAGTGCCCCTACCCTGCTGCAGATTTTGGAATTATTTTTTATAGGCCACAGAATTGTTTTCAAAAAAAGTGATGGCATCACATTCCTATTGATTATGCTGCTTATTCAATGCTAGCAAAATTATTCCGATATTTAGTTACAGAAAATCATCTCCTGCAATTTATTAAAATGTTTGCACCCAAGGCATTGGAGAAATCTCCAAGGTTACCTGACGGCCATTAAAACAAACAGCAGTAGAATATGCTTGGTGTAAACCAGAGTAACGGCAGCCACAAAGCCGTGAAGCTGAGATCAGAAGGGGGAAGGGAACCCAGCTGAGAAGCAGAGCCTAACTGAGCCCGACAACAACAACACCAGAACAATCGGCGAACAACATAGTCAAAGGGCCTCAAATTTCTCTAAAGCATTTTTGTCTTTGCTGGGTGTATAAAAATCATGTGGTGCAGCTACGTGGATTTAGACCATGGGCTTAATGACCAGATGGGGACCCCCATTTGGGCAGCCATCTGTATTATTTCAATCCAGAAGCACTCAATTAGCATTTCTCTTTTCTTCCCCACCCCCATGCTTTGCAGCTTTTTCTACATTCTTGCTGTGCTAGAGCAAAAAGAAAAATCTAACCAAACAACAACAACAATTTGCCAGCCCTGATTTTTTTTTTAAGAAAAAAGGAAGCAAGAAAAAGCAATTTTCTCATTTTTTAGAAAACCCCCACTAAAATCTTAGTATTATCAAGGCTAGTAGAATAAAATGAAGTCTACTTCTGTTGCCTTGATGTGGAACAGATCTACCCAGGTACTGATATAGAGTCTGCTTGCTGTTGCAAAGTTAGGGATACATACTCCCCAACATTTCTTCTAGCCCTATTCATCACCATCATCATCATCATCACCATCACCATCTAATTATACCTCGCCCATCTGATTGTGTTGCCCCAGCCACTCTTGGTGGATCCAATATTTATAAAAACATAATAAAGCATTAAACATTAAAATACTTCCCTATACAGTCGTACCTTGGATTTCGAACAGCTTAGTTCTCAAATGTTTTGGCTCCTGAACGTTGCAAACCTAGAAGTGAGTGTTCTGGTTTGCAAACTATTTTTGGAAGCCAAACGTCCAATGTGGCTTCTGTGGCTTCTAATTGGCTGCAGAAGCTGTCAGGAGCTTGCCCTACACTTGAGTAGGACCCTGGTAGAGACACATGCCCAACTGGCATGTTCTCCCCCTCCTGGTCGTTCATTCGGGAGCTTCAAAAGCTTTCTTCAGCCCGAACATCACAGCGACTGATGCCAACAGACACCGGCACACTTAGGGGTCCGCAGAGTCTGTGCAGTTCACGGGACAGACCTCAGCAACTCAGCATTTTGGCCAATCTACTTTATTTATATATAAACACACATGGAGCACTGCAACATGGCTCCCTCTCTCTCTAGCATCAGACAGCAAAGAGAGTGAACAAAGGACAATAGTCCAACTTCACGGAACACAGTAACACAAACTTCCTGTTTCCATCACTTCCCACTTTCTGGAGTCAAAACATATACCGTCATGTGATAGACAACAATCCCATGACTGCAGTCATGGAGCAGGAATTCTAACAGGAGCTTCCTGCAGCCAATCAGACGCTGCGCTTTGGTTTCCAAATGTTTTGGAAGTCGAATGGACTTCCAGAACGGATTCCATTCGACTTCCAAGCTACGACTGTACAGGGCTGTTTTCAGATGTCTTCTAAAGTTTGTGTAGTAACTTATATCCTTGGCTCAGGGGTTGCATAACTCCATATCCTCCTACCATACTCTTCCTAAGGAAGAACGAGACATTCCAGGATGAAATCAGAAACCAGGGCAGTTTCTGTAAATCTGGGACTGTCACTCGAAAATAGTGTCTGGGGATAGCCTAACATCTGCGACCTATGCTCTGGTAACTTCTACTGCAACACGTTGTCCATAGGGCTGCCTCTGAAGAGGGTTCAGAAACTTCAGCTGGTGCAAAATTTGATGACCAGGTTGCTCACTGCCTCAAGACCAGTTGAGCATATTAACACCAATCCTGGCCCAACTGCACTCGCTACCAGCTAGGTTCTGGGCCAATTCAAAGTGCTGGTGCTGATCTTTAAAGCCTTACATGGCTCAGGATCTCAATACCTTAAGGACTTCCTCTTTATACAGTTATACCTCATGTTACATCCGCTTCATGTTACGTTCTTTCAGGTTACATCCTGCGGCGACCCGGAAGTGCTGGAAAGAGTTACTTCTGAGTTTCGGCACTTGTGCATGCGCAGAAGCGCAAAATGACATCATGAGCATGCACAGAAGCAGCGAATCGCAACCCGCGCATGTGCAGACGCGCCACTGCGGGTTGCGCTCTTTTCATGTTGCGAACGGGCCTCCGGAACGGATCCCTTTCACAACCAGAGGTACCACTGTATACAAACCAACCCAGACCCTGCGCTTGCCATGCAAGACCCTTCGCTGTGTCCTCCCTCCCTGAGAGTTTTGGAGGCCAGCAACACAAAAATGGACCTTATCTGAAGTGGCTCCACGATTGTGGAATGCTGTCCCCAGAGAGGCTCGCCTGGCACCATCATTACATGTTTTTAGGTGCCAGGCAATTTTTTTTGTCTTCACTCAGGCCTTTGGCCATTAAACACTCTATGGCCGTGGTTCCCAACATGGGGCACATGCCCCACAGGGGGGCAATTTGATTTTTAAGGGGGGCAATTTGAGAATGAGTTATTAACAGTGAATGGCCTTTTAGGCTTCCTCCACGTGAAAAGGAGTTCACTTTTTGAATAATAAGAATTATATGCACGGGGGGGGGGCATCAGGATTTTAGAGATGCTTAGGTGGGGCATGGCCAAAAAAAGGTTGGGAACCATTGCTCTATGGCCTTTTAAATGGGGGGGGGGTATTATTACGTTTTTTCTATTATTGTTTTATTGTTTTAATTATTATTATGATAAGTAAATTACATTTTTGGGATGCGGGTGGTGCTGTGGGTTAAACCACAGAGCCTAGGACTTGCCAATCAGAAGGTCGGTGGTTCGAATCCCCGCGACGGGGTGAGCTCCCGTTGCTCGGTCCCAGCTCCTGCCAACCTAGCAGTTTGAAAGCACATCAAAGTGCAAGTAGATAAATAGGTACCACTCCAGCGGGAAGGTAAACAGTGTTTTCGTGCGCTGCTCTGGTTCACCAGAAGCGGCTTAGTCATGACCCAGAAGCTGTATGCCAGCTCCCTCAGCCAATAAAGCGAGATGAGCACCACAACCCCAGAGTCGGTCACAACTGGACCTAATGGTCAGGGATCCCTTTTCCTTTACTAAATTACATTTTTAATGTTGAACAGTGCCCCGGGATCTTCAGATAAAGAGCAGTATTTAAAGTGAATAAATAAAAATGTTTAAAACACTCTTTTCTGCACAATTCAGCCCATATCAGGGTCTAAATGCCAACATTGTGTTGTGCTGGTGAGGACTATTCTGGTGTGTAGACACTACAGGATACGGGCTGGTGCCTAGGTGAAGAGAATGGTGAACGGTGGTGTGGAGAATCTGCATGAGTAAGAGATTTGCCATGACTTCTTGTAGCCACCGTCACATGTAAACCGTCCCCTGGTTGTACAGAATGAGACAACCCTGACGAATGCAGGAATTTTGCGACAGCGCTAGATACCTTGACAAACAGCACAATTGTGTTGCCAAATGAAACACGGAGTAGGAAACGTTTCCTAAACGCTGGTGTCTTAATTAGATTTAATTAGATTTAAATCATCCCAATAATGTGCTGTGACCCCTACTGAACGGCATGCACCACAACCCTTGAAACCTGACACTGGAATAGTTCGAAAATACCCCCCTCCTTCAAAAACAAAATCTTGAGTGACTTTGGATGTTCGAAATCAATTATGAAATTGTTGGCTTTGAGAGAGAAAAGCTATTCTGCTGATGGGCTGGATTTAGACATGACATTTGAGACAACCTTTCATCTCCCGATGTACTAAACATTGTCGCAAGTGACACGTTAGCGGGAGGGCATCCAATTGCTTAATAGGCAAATGACTAAGTAATAGCCAGATGGTTTCTTTGAATTTTTAATTGTCCCTGGAGGATCAGAACAGGGATTTATTTATTACGCTAGGAAGTTATTTGCATTAAACGTTGCTGTCATTTGGTAATGGTTTGACGTGTAATGTGAATTCTCTTTTGGCTGTCAGTCTTGGCCATATCCCCCCCCCCCCATTTAAATTATTTATAACCCGGTCTCCGTTGTTCACACAATCCCAGAGCAAGAGACAAAATTAAAATAGAATAAAACTTAGGGTTGAATCCAACAAAGTCATTGCATGAGGGGAACAATTTCCATTTGTGTGACGGAACCACCCCTCCTTCTCCCCCACCATGTACTCCCTGGACCCCCTACTTCAGAGGGTTTGGGGGAAATCAAGACAGATCTGAGAGGGGCAGGAACATGTGGGGTAAAGAGAGAAAGGAGAGGTTGTGTTGCGGGAGTGAAAGTCCTTCCATTCACACATGGCTTTGGTCAGGGTTTCCCAAATTTGGGTCTCCAGCTGTTTTTGGACTACAACTCCCATCATCCCTACCTAGCAGGACCAGGGATGGTGGGAATTGTAATCCAAAAACATCTGGAGACCCAAGTTTGGGAAACCCTGGCTTTGGTGGTTAGGACCCATTATTTCATTGAAATATAAACTGAATAAAAACAACAATATATGAAGCTCTTAGGGGAAGGGAATTTTACAAGGATAGGATAACATTACACCAATTCTCCTGTGTTTGCTTTGGCTCCCTGTATTCTTTCAGGCACTATTCAAGCTACTGCTTGTAGCCTAGGTTGGCCTCCAGATAATTGCCATCACTCCTGACCACTGGCCATGATGGCTGGAGCTGATGGGAGTTGGATTTCAGCAACACCTGGAGAGCATCACCATGGCTACGCTACTTTAGAGATCTCCTCTCTTCCTGTTCTACAATGAACTCCCAGGTCTTCTAAGAATGCCCTCTGCAAAAGCTTCCATCAACGCAAAACCATGACAAGAGGTAGTTTTACATTTAGTTGAAGGCTTCTGAAGTGCTTCTGCTATCAAGCATTATCCTCTCCCACAGTACTAGACTGAGTGCTAGCATGCAAAACTTTCATTGTATCTTAACGGTTGTGGTCTTGGGTGTATGATGGGTGTGAGCCATGATGAGTCACCACTCAAGGTATTGAATCGTTTCCAGAAAGTAGTGGGAAACCTGTTCCAACCCTGGAACATTGGCCTAATGTGTCCTCCACCACTACATGCCTGTGCTCTTATCGCACAAGGGTAGCTTTAAAGATTAGTCAATCTTTGCAAATGGCCTTGAAATTATCTGAGATTACTCAGACTGATGTGTTTGAAGAGATCAATCAGAAACACATAGAAGAGCTCTTTGTGGCTCTTTGAAATATAGCAAAACAGCTGGGTTCAGTCAGTTTTAAAAAGTCAAATTAAAAGGACTATGCTCGGCAGGTACAGAGAGTACTGATAAAGCTTTGTGGGCTGTATATATAGGGAGCTTAAAGGATAAACAGCTTTAAATAAAATAAAGTAAATCCAGAGCTATTCCTTTCGATTAAGATTTTGTTTTCTCAAATATAAACCTAAAACCAGTATCCAGAGATGTAGACAACTGCTTGGAGGGGAGGGGGGGGAATAATATAATGTAATAATAACAAACCATTTATCAGCAGTGAAGTTTGCCCAAGGATTGCCTGCTGTGAATAAAAACCAAGTTCCCTTTTGAAAGCACACGCACCAAACTCTGAGCATATGCTATTTTGGGAATGTGACTCTTTTTCATGAATAAATGACACAGTGACATTTACAGATAAAACAAGATTTAACCGCTATGAAAGACGGTGACAAATGTCAGGGTGTCAATAATGATCTGTGAACAGAATAGTCTCACCAGGGCTCTGAACAGATACCTAATGTAACCGTTGCCTCCTCATGTTGCTAGTACCCATGTGGGGGAGGACGGGGGACAGAAAGACCCACACAACCCAAAATGGTGTGAGGAAGATAATAAAATGCTCCCAAATTCTACATTCCCTGTACCTGGTGAATATAAGTATACTGGGTTACACTTAGCCCATCAAGAGTAGATTTATATATGATGGTTTGTTCCAATTTAATGTTTGTTTAATTTTTTTAAAAATTATTGGGACAGGTTTCCTACCCAGTCCTCTGGAAGCGACCTGAGAGGAATCTAAAGATTTGAGTACATGTAAGGCCTTCTCTTAGGGACGTAGGTGGCGCTGTGGGTTAAACCACAGAGCCTAGGACTTGCTGGTGAGAAGGTCAGCGGTTTGTATCCCCGCAACGGGGTGAGCTCCCATTGCTCAGTCTCTGCTCCTGCCAACCTAGCAGTTCGAAAGCACGTGCAAGTAGATAAATAGGTACCGCTCCAGCAGGAAGGTAAACGGCGTTTCCATGCGCTGCTCTGGTTCACCAGAAGCAGCTTAGTTACGCTGGCCACATGACCCGGAAGCTGTATGCCGGCTTCCTCGGCCAATAAAGCAAGATGAGCGCTGCAACCCCAGAGTTGGCCACAACTGGATCTAATGGTCAGGGGTCCTGTTACCTTTACCTTTAAGGCCTTCTCTTATCCTGCTGCTGCTGTTACTATTTTGGCCTCAGGTGGAGAGTTCCACCAGGGAGGTTTATATGATGCACACGCGTTAGAAGGAGTCATGGGGCATGCAGACTAATTTGTCTAAGGCCACCTGGTAACTATCTTCTCGCTGGCTGCCATGTTTGGTGAGCCTGAGAAGAGGCATATGTGCTCAGAGCTTTTCCATTCAAAGGGGATTTTGACTGGCCCAAGATTTTCCCTAACATCTTGAGATTTAAGTTATAGAAAGAGGGAGAGAGATGGGGGAAACGAGGAGAAAATGTAGAGCTTTTCCAACATCTTTCTACAGTACTCGGTGATTTGTTCAATTTTGCTTAATTTACAAAGTTTGCCAACCTTTCCTCCAAATAGGTGAGCATGCTACAGGGTTTCTTGATGTTCAGAATGTCCTTTCGCTTTGCATAAGAGAGCACTCTTCATTTCATCATGCAGAGTGTCTGGGTGGTAAGAACTTACAGAGCTAGCCAACCCTCCCCTTACTCTGGGCTGCGTGGGGCTCAGATTGAGTGGGGGGGGGTGCCCATTGACTGTCCATCACTGACTAAATGATGCATGACCCTAATGAAGCCAACCTGGACAGGCAGGTGGGAGGCCTGCTGGTTGTGCACAGTCAATGGAGACCAGCAAAATGCCTGAATTGGGGCACTCCAGCACCTCACTACTGTTGTGGGAAGGCTTCTATTTTGATCCAATGGTTATTGGCTGCACAAAGCCACGCCAACTGCTGGGTGGGTAAAGGTCGACCCATTGAAAAAAATTAACTCAAGTCATGACTGGTTTGTCCATTGATTTCCCTTGGTCCACTTTGAGGCTGTATTAAACCTGGATTTAATTGAGTATATTAGGGTTGTTTGTTTGTTTTTAGGGAAGAAGCAGCAGGTAAAATCCTGCTAGTTTAAAAATAAATCAATAGATTTCTTTAATTCTTTTCCAAGCTTTTGGTGACATTGGATTCAGACTTACTTAGTTGCACCAAATTCCCAAGAAAATCACTGGGACTTATATTTGCTGTGGCCAACTTTCCATAATGATTTGAAATGGACCTAAGCTTTAGTCTGGGACTAGCTAAAAGCCTACAGATAACTTTGCCAATGAGAATGTAGCATTTTCTGAACATCTATGAACAAAGGCATTCATTGAGTCGCATTGTAAGTTTCCTCTGATGGGAGAAGCTTGCTTTAGAAGAAGGCACCTTAGAGGTGGTGGGTGGAAGGAACCTGAGTGAGAGGCAGGGAAGGGAAGATCTCTGAGGGAGAGAGACTGGGAGAAGAGAGGAAAGCTCCAGTGAGAGCTGGGAGAGTCCACCACTTTCTGTGCGTGACAAGGGTTAAGAGCAGAGCTCAGAGCATCAGAACTCAGTTCCGGCACCTCTCAGGTGGGCACCATTGCATTATAAGAGAACGAGGGAGGCAAAAGACCCTGATGTTGGGAAAGATGGAGGGCACTAGGAGAAGGGGACGACAGAGGATGAGATGGTTGGACAGTGTTCTCGAAGCTACCAGCATGAGTTTGACCAAACTGCGGGAGGCAGTGGAAGATAGGAGTGCCTGGCGTGCTCTGGTCCATGGAATCACGAAGAGTCGGACACGACTAAACGACTGAACAACAACAACAAAAGAGCTACCTTTAAGAGAGGACTCTGAGTTTTCATTTCTCTCTCTGTGTGTGTGTTTGTTTTTATTTAGGTAAGTTTCTTTTTTCTTGTTGTATTATGAAAAAGCTTTAATAACATCTTATGAAAAGAATAAGAAGACACTTTAGGATGCAAGTAACCTATTCTCTATTCTCATTCTTTAAGTTTGCTTCATTATGATTTTCTTTTCATAAACTTCACAGTAGAACTGAGAGAGGAAACTAAAGATTGAGTGTGTCTATCTTGTTTACTCATTAACAAAGTGTCAGTTGTTGTCTGTGGTGGGGAGTGGGGTGCTTCATTCAGTTATTTCAGGAGCTGAATAGCACAATGGAAGTACTGAACTAAAAGAAGCATATACCGGTAACTTCAGGAGAGCATGTTTCTTACAAAACCACATCATTTCAAATGTTCTTCTGCAACAATCAGTGGATTCTTTCTCTACTGCAGACACTGAATAGGAATATGACCCAGCAAGAAATATGTTGCATGTCTTATCTAGTTCATTGGTGAGTTCGAAATTATCCTCTAATTTTTCACGTGCATCAATAGCTATTATCATTAAGACTGCCTGCAGGGAATGTATTCTTACTGATATTCTTACTGATATTTTCGGGTAATAATTTTTTCCTACCTGTGCCCCCAACACCACCCCCAGCTATAAAAGCTGCATGCTGACTAGATCAGCTGTAATCCCATAATTTGAAAGTGCTACTGTAGCATCAATTCCTCTTGATGATACAATACAACACCTTGCAAGTCAAAAATGATTTGAGCTTAAATTGTCAGTTAAAGGTGTTCTTCGAATTTTATTGTCCTAATCTCGCTGGCAGTCTATTGGATGAAGTGAATTACTGAAGTTGCCAAAAAATGTGTGTAATTTAGGAGAAAGACACAAACAGAATGTACAATTCCCCGCTTTCCCCTTTGTATTCCCTAAACGGCTCCATTTCCTTAGCACCCAGGCATTCTGCGAAATTGGCTGACATCTGAGCTGATCAATCACATTCAAAACCTTTCCAGCTCTACAAATAATCAGACTTAAGTGACCTCTGGGCCTGCTGTTTGGGAAATGCACACTGTGGCAACCAAAAAACACCAAGCACTGATGTCAGAAGAAGAAGGGGGGAAATCATCTCTGTCTGATATTATGTGTTCTTCCTATTAGGTATATCAGAAGCTCTCTAAGAGTGAGTGAAGGGGAGGCGTAAGAATTTACAGCCCACAACTGTTTGGTCGTGAATGCAGGGATCAAAACCTCCCTAAGGAAATGAGTGCTGAAAACAAACTGTGAGGATGGTTCTTAAGGAGCTTGTGCAAGAGACCCTTGAAAGGCTTGGGACACGGTCTGCATGATTTAGGCTGCCGCCTTTTCCCCTTTTACTTGGAAGCAGGACTGCCTGTACCCTTAGGCAGAGAGTTCAGGGGAGTAGTGGGGGAGCATGGCTCCAGGCACACAATTTAAAGGGCATGCAAATCAGGTGCTCCCATGCAGGCACCCTATAGTGCCCTGGCTCCCCATCCTTCCCTGTGTGCAACTAGGGGTCTATGGGGACTGGAGTCTGGCCTGGCCTTGCTGCTGCCTCCCCAGCTGCCTTGCTGAATGGTGGCCCCACTTTGCTCAGATGCAGGAGGAGGGTTGCTCCAGCGGCATTGGCGGTGAGGACTAGGCTGGCACGGAGGCTCCTTTCAACCTCTACCCCCTGTCCCCCACTGTGTGCATTTGTGTGTGCCCCGAGCACCAGCAAACTACGCTATGCCACTGAGAGAGTAGCACCAGCAGCCCCTATCAGCATTCCCCCCTGCTGGCAATCAGAGTTATGACAGCCACGAGTCTCTCATATACCCCGTAACTCTCTAGCATCCTGCCATAAGTTCATGCATCAGTCCAGTCAGTTCTTAAAACCTAGAACTTTCAGCTGAAAGCCAAGCAAGCCATAATATGTCCTCAAAAACACACCCTTGATTCCCTACCAATGCCCTTTGCAGGAATTAGAACAACTGTACGTAGATAGCCGTCCTCAGTGCTGTCAAATGCACAGTGTTCACCGTGCAGCTCTTTTTATGTTAAACTCAGTATCTTTTAATGTGATCCAGCGGTTTCCTAGGAGATGCCCTAAATGGCCACACTCCACTACTTTGGTGCTGCCTTTGGATAATATCTGTGTGCTCTAAACATCTATTTTTGTTCATTCAGGGCTGCTCTGCCCTTTTTCTGCTGGTCATTATGTCCCCCCTGTGGGTTTCTAATGGCTACTAATGAGATGAAGGTGGGGAGGAGGGAATAAAAACTTTGCGTGCCCATTTCCATCTTGCTCTGCAGTCAGGAGCTGTGCAATCTGCTAGAAGGAACGGTTCAGAAACGATGCTTCAGTATTTCTTTGCATTGCAGTTTGAATGCAAATGGTTACACTTAAGGATTAAAGTGCCTTTTTAAAATATCTGCAAAAAGCAATTAAAAAAGAGGAAGATCACTGCATTAGAGCCGAAACTCCCATTTGTGGAAGGGAGGGCCTGTTCTTGATTCATGCCGTTCAGATGGCATCATACAGGTTGCATCATTAATAGAAGATTAAGATGCCAAATGGGAAATTTTAACCTTCTGTTTTGTAGGCTCTCGCTGTCGGAAATGCACCAGCTTTGTTAGAAGTTGATTTTACAAAACACGGCAAGCAGACAGAATGATCCTTAAGTTTAACAGAGCCTGCTGTTACTGCAGGAAGAGAGGCTGACAACTTGGGTGGTATCCATACAAAGCTATAATTTCTAATCTGTCAAAATCACTTCCCTTTAGAAACCCTGATTACATTAGCATGTGCTCTTCCTGATATGATTTTCTCTCTTAGCAGCAACTTTCTCGTTTCAGCTGCCACAAGAGCCAATCAGATTATACCGAGGGCAGGGAAATAAATACATCTTTTCTTTTTCTCCTCCATGCTGCAAATGAATTTAGGCACAAATAAATCACACATGGCTAGATTTAGTTTCTGCTTTATGGTCTTTGAAATTCTGGTGCGGCGACAGATGAGGCCTCAAATAAATTAAAGAATTGGCATAGCAGGGAGAACAGGTCTCTGCATTCCCGCTAGAAGTGGTTAAGATGAGGTCATGCTTTGGGAACCCCATTACTGACCTAATCGTAAAACAAAACTCTAGCAGCCCTTCCAAGTGTCCCTATTTTCCAGGGGCAGCTCCAGATTTACGGAATCCATCCCTGATTTATAGCTCAAAGAATTGTAGAGTTGGAAGAGACCCTGAGGATCATCTGCAGGAATATACAGCTGTCCCATACAGGGATCGAACCTGCAACCTTGGTGTTATCAGCACCATGATTCTTTGTCTGTTTGCTGTCATGAGATGCTGCAATGCGATGTTGGGTTGCCTTCCCTTTTACCCATCGGCCTGGCTTTCATTTTTGCTCCTGGATGAAGTATAAGGCAGTGAAGAAAGCAAACACAATGGGAGTAATTATGTTCAGAAAGGAGCTGCAAAGACAATACAACTATCGGAAAGGCATGATATGGGCATTCTTCCATTTAGACTGAATGGCGTGTAAACATTGATTGCCACATTTTAACCAAATAATATGAGATGAGGTGCAGAGAAATACAGATAAAGTTGGTTTCAGTTAGGAATAACGAACTGTCGTGAGACCGACGGAAGTCCACTCATTTAGGCTGAATGGCATGTAAGCATTGATTGGCACATTTTAACCAAATAATATGAGATGAGGTGCAGAGATGGGCAACTGACATGATCAAGGTAATGGTCCACCATTCATCACCATTCATGGAATGTGGGCAGAGGAGGACAACCAAGGTGATCAAGGGTCTGGAAACCAAGCCTTATGAGGAACAGCTGAAGGAGCTGGGTATGTTTAGCCTGGGAAAGAGGAGACTAAGAGGAGATATGATAGCCATCTTCAAATATCTCAAGAGCTGTCACATGGAAGAGGGAACTAGCTTGTTTTCTCCTGCTCTAGAGGGTAGGACTTGAACTTGAAAAGAGATTCAGACTAAACATCAGGAAAAACTTCCTGGCATTAAGAGCTGTTCGATGGTGGAGCAGTCTCCCTCAGGAGGTGATGAACTCTCCTTCCTTGGAGGTTTTTAAGCAGAGGTTGGATGGCCATCTGTCATGGATGCTTTAGTTGAGATACCTGCATTGCAGGGGGCTGGACTAGATCCTTGACGTCCCTCCCAACGCTCCAAATCTATGTTTCTATTCAAAATAAAACTGAAGAGGTTGAGAGTTTGTGGCCTATTTTGTTAAAAAGAGAGAGAGAGTCATGAAGACTGGGTGTCATGGAGACAGTAAAAAGAGAGAGAAAATTGTTTCTCACACACACTCTGCCTTCAACTAATGGTCAAGCATTTAATGTTGCCTGTGCCATGCTGCAGAAAACTCTTCCCGTAGAGATTCAGCAGCCACCCTGTTAACTTTCAGGCTTCTCATAAAGGCCTTTTATCCCGACAGGCCTAATCAGTTCTGTCTGTTTGCTTGCTCAAGCTCAGCCAATCATTTTTATTTTCATAGTATTTTATATTCTGTTGCATGCATTGCTGTGCACTGCTTTGATATGTCATATAAGTGGCTTATAAACATTTGTATAAATAATCCTACAACTCGGGTCCATACATTGGATAGGTTGAAACAAAGCATACCATACCACTATCAGATACTAGTGATACTATAAGCTTATCTGGCCTTTGAAAGGGATTAGAGAAATTCATCAATGTCTATTAAGACGTGACAGTTAAATTGGTCTTTTTCCATTTTCTTCTCTAATCAGTATTGCCTCTGATTACTGAACACTGAGAAGACACATTGTGTGATGAGGCCTGCATCCTGTTCGAGATGCCTGGCTGTCTCTTGGTGTAGACCAAAGCTGTGTACACACTATTTTTTGTTGGAAGCTACCCAGGGTGGAAAGCATATAAATGAATAATAATAATAATAATAATAATAATAATAATAATAATAGAAATAGAAATAGACCCTCCAAGTGTCCCTATTTCCTAGGGACATCCCTGATTTAGAGAATCTGTCCCCATTTCTGATTTTATCCAGGAATGTCCCGCTTTTCCTTAGGACGTCCCTATTTTCATTGGAGAAATGTTAGAGGGTATGAAGTCCATGTGGGTTCAAGCAACACCCAAGGTAGTCATTCAGTTTAAAGGTTTTATTGAAGCACCAGGAACAGAGCAGGAGGGGCAAAGCAGCTGCTTACATGTATTTCTGAAGGCCTGGGCCACTCCCACTCTCAATGTGATTGGCTGTCTAAACCCTCAAGCTGATATCATGTATTGAATCAGAACACAGGGCTCAGAATCCTAGTCCAGACACAAGCTAAGAGCAGGGGACACTTAAGGAACATACATAACTATCATCATCATCATCATCATGTCCGACTTTAGTCGTGTCCGACTCTTCGTGACCCCGTGGACCAGAGCACGCCAGGCACTCCTGTCTTCCACTGCCTCCCACAGTTTGGTCAAACTCATGCTGGTAGCTTTGAAAACACTGTCCAACCATCTCGTCCTCTGTCATCCCCTTCTCCTTGTGCCCTCCATCTTTCCCAACATCAGGGTCTTTTCCAGGGAGTCTTCTCTTCTCATGAGGTGGCCAAAGTATTGGAGTCTCAGCTTCAGGATCTGTCCTTCCAGTGAGCACTCAGGGCTGATTTCCTTCAGAATGAATAGGTTTGATCTTCTTGCAGTCCATGGGACTCTCAAGAGTCTCCTCCAGCACCATAATTCAAAAGGGATTATTGGTGGGATTCAGCTAATGAGTCCCTTCAGTGGAAACCCTGCAAAAGGACTTCTGCTTGCACAATGGGTCTTTCCCTCCTCTCCTCCCCAACACCCCCCCCAAAAAAAATTGGCTTGTGGTGGGTGGAACAACCTCCAGAACAGCATGCAGGGAAGGAGAGAAGGGATTGTTCCATCAGGCAAGCCAAAATGCATGCCCTAACTGAATGATCACCTTAGTGTGACATTGAATTCCTCCCTGCACCTTTAATGCACGCTCAAAGGCATATTTTCCCCTCAAAGAATTATGGGTACTGTAGTTTACTCCTCAGAGAGTTGCAGTTCCCAGCAACCCTTAACAAACTATTATGCCCAGAATTCTTTGCGAGGTGGGAGAGGGGGAATGCCCTTTGAAGGTGCTTCAAAGGTATGGTAGGTATTGCAGTGTTTACAGTGAGCAGTCTAGGCTGCTTCACCAACACAATTATCTGTTATTGGTAATATCTATAAAGTTCTGGAAATAGTAAAACATTGACAGGAATGAGTTTTATGGGTGGGAAACGAACGCAGAGGAAGCAGAGGGCATGGGGGAGAATGATGTCTTCCATTCTTTTCCTAGTATTTTCTCTTTTTACTCTCCAAATCAATCTCTTTACTCTCCAAATCAATAATATAAATCAGGGCAGATTTGTGAGGGTTGGGGAAGGCAGAAGCTGCTGCCAGAAATGTAAAGTCAGCTGTAATTCTGCTCCTACATTCTCAGAGTGATTTCTCATGTGGCATCCATCCTCATTGGCGCTCAGAAGCAATAATTACGTCTTCTTCCTGTTTTTGTTTTGTTTTGTAAGAAATATCATATCTATCTCACTTTTACTACACCAAGAACCTCGGTACCGGCAAGGATGCAAACCATAGTAAGGTTTCTTCTTCTGCCTCTTTGCTGACACATTATTAGCACTTACCATAGTTATTCCTTACGTAGGTGAGAAAGAGAGTTTTGGATTTGATATCCCGCTTTATCACTACCCGAAGGAGTCTCAAAGCGGCTAACATTCTCCTTTTCCTTCCTCCCCCACAACAAACACTCTGTGAGGTGAGTGGGGCTGAGAGACTTCAAAGAAGTGTGACTAGCCCAAGGTCACCCAGCAGCTGCATGTGGAGGAGCGTGGAATCAAACCTGGTTCACCAGATTGCGAGTCTACCGCTCTTAACCACTACACCACGCTGGCTCTCTGAAAGTGGAAGCATGCATGCGCAGAGGCAGCAAGTAACATAAATAAACGAAGGAAAGGGGCTAAGGGCAAGCAATATTTCTAGAGCATAGGCACACATCAATACGCTATTGATACAGGGGTAGCATTTATGCACGGGTGTGTCTTGAATACTCAAATTGCAAACACTTTAAGGACTGTGGTCAGAGTTAGTGGTCATGCAGCAGCCTTCCATAGGCTGGGCAGGGGGAAAGAATGGGGTGCTAAAACAGTAGAAAGGAAAGAAATGGTGGAGAGAATAGGAGGGGGGCAGTGATAGGACAAGCAGAGTTCTGGGGCATTAGATGATGAAAGCATACCCTCCAACATTTTTCCAATGAAAACAGAAGTGTACCCTCCAACAGTTATCCAATGAAAATAGGGATGTCCTAAGGAAAAGTGGGACATACTGGGATCAAATCAGATACTGAGACGGCTTCGGTAAATGCGGGACAGTCCCTGGAAAATAGGGGCACATGGAAAAGGTGGTTGGCTCCCATAAGCACCCAAAGTGGAGCTAACCATTTGTCTTCCACAAGCACCCATCTCTTTAACCCCTCCTTCCTTCCTTGAATGAAAAGGAGTGAAAAGGGCTTTGTTTTGAAGCTGCTGAAGTAGTCTTAACTTCAGGATTGTTTTTTCTTTATCCCTAGCTCAAGTATTTCTCCGTTGCCTTGAGTTGTTTTCCCCCACATTTCTTCTCACTTACAAAGAACCAGTTGGGCCCAGCTTTCAGCTACTCTTCTGTTGCATGACTAATCTCTTGCTTGGAAAAATGCTTAAATTGTTTCTCATCTCAGTTTTTTTTTTTTTAACCCACTGGCTCAGTCAAGTTCCTTCAAACTGTACTTCTATACATTTCAGATATACAATATTTAACCTGTCAGTGTCTGGGGGTTCTTCTCCCTGTGTTAATAGAAAGAAGGGGCTTTGTGATGCTTGTCTTTGGAGAAGCAACTTTGACTGCTTTTAATTCCCTATGGACTATGGAACCAGCCCATATTCCTGGCAGCGGTTTCATCTTTCTATCGGCAAATCTTGTTCTAGCTATTAGAAATGCATATATTTTACCAATAAGTGAACAATCCACACTTCTCTAGAAAATATGGGCATTAATTGTCACAATTTCTAGCCAATCAGGGAATCCTGCAATTCTTAATTTGGTGACAGCTGGTGAACCCTACTCAAAGGGTTTTGTAGGATTAGTGCTAGACTGAGGACCATGGAGACATTTGTTTGTTTGTTTGTTTATGGCCCTAATTTGTTTGCATTCTTTGAGGCCTCCTGCTCTGCAAATATCTGGCTGTGATACCCATGGAATAAACTGTAACGAGATGGGATGCTGCTCTGAAAGATCTCTCAATGATTCCCAGTAGCACCATCTTGGTTCTACATAATGACTGACAGAGTGGATCAAAGCAGTTGGACTGGCACATTCCCTGCTGGTGAGAGAACTGGCATTAATGAGTCCGGCAACACTAGACAGACATCTTAATTTCCCACAATACCCTAAACCTAGTGAAATAAAAAAATTAAGGTCTTATGTATATAATAAAGGTTCATAAATGTACCAAGCAAACATGTACATAAATATATAAACCACATGTCTGAAGCTGCACAGGAGAACAGCCATGAAGCCATTTTGACTCCCAAACTGACCAGGTGTTTTCTCTGCAAAGTCAAATGGAAAAGCCTCCCCATTGTCTTTTCCTTCACAAATCCTGTCTTAAGGGTATGTCTGTGTATGAATAGGGTGAGCCTGTGACTTGGCTCTGGAACTAAGGTATTTATCATTACAAAAAACTGGCCAGGCTCCCCAGGGTATCAGTCCAGTAAGCATTAACTGGTAACTTGCCAGACAGGAGGTAACAACCCACTCAGATTATGAAGTAAACAACCCACTCAGATTTCTGCTTTAGCCCGCCCTTTCTGTGATGTAGGTATGGTCACCCCTTCTGTGATGTAGGTATGATGTTTCTGGGGGTGGTCTTGGACTCCAAGGTGGGCAATTAAGAATGTCTATATAAGGGCGGGCACACCTGGGTTCTGGGTCCTCCTTCTCCTGCGTGTGAAGGGGGCACCCTGTTGCAACAGTTCAATAAAGATCAGGCTTACTAGCTGCTTTGCTTCTCAATATTCTCTGGTTGGCCTCTGTTCTTATCTCCGACCGATGGAGAACCTGCAAAGCACTCTGTAAGGGCTCTTGCGTCCCCCATAAGGGAATAAGGACAGATTTTTGTTTATTACACTAGCATTGCTCTGGAGCATTCTGGGAAACTGAAATGGGCTCTCCTGCTGCCACCATTAAGAAAGCCTACAGCCAGAGTCTGGGTCAGGGTCAGTGCTGTGGTTCTAACACTAAGCCTTGGAGCAAATGAAAGCATTGCAGGTCAAATCCCTCAAGTCCTCTTATTGGGACACTCAGTATCCTGAACCCAACATACTTATGATGTATCTTTCAGCACCACTTGATGCGTTAGGAGGAGGACCCATGAAGCTAAATGGTCGCTAAGGCAGATGAGCTGGGTTGAGGACCTCTGTGGGTCTGGCCTTGCCTATCCTATGCCACTCCCTTCAGTCACTGCTAAGCAGCAGCTTAGGAAAGGAAGTGAGAAGGAAAGAAGGAAAGACCCTCCCTCATCTCCACCCTTTTGTTCACGGAAGTGCAGAAGCTTTCAGGACCCTACTGTCTGCAAACAGAAAGGACAACAGCATTTGCACCCACCACAGATTTTGTCCCTCTCTCCCTTTCCCCCATTTCCAAGCATTTAAAAATATTCCTATGAACCTTTTGTTCCACTTAATAGATCAGAAAGGTTACTCACAGAAACTTGCTGTTGTGGCTATTTTTGTTACTCTTTCACAGCTTCTGCCTATAGGAGGGATATATGTGTCTTTTACCAGTTTTGCCTTATTCCATATTGAAATGTGATGATAGTTAAGTTAGCAAAGCAAATGTGAACTCCATCTGCCATTGGCTTTTGTTATGGGCATTAAATGGAATGACTAAGTTCTTTATAATGCTTTGCTTTCAAAAGCTTCAGACATGACACCTCATTCAGGTGCTACAAATGTGCTGAAGCCTGATAGGGCCAAGAAGCAAACACTGGGACTAAACATTTGCATAGGCTACGCAGAATATGACCTCTTCAAAGCAAACTCTTGATTCAAAGGATATAATGTGGTATATTGAAGTCTAAATATAGCACCACTGCTTGAAAGAGCAGTTGTATACTCATATTTTGCAGGGACTAGGGGCACACTGCTATTGGTACTCCAGTGGAATATCTGCTATACCAGATGCATGTTCAGTTCAGGAAGGAGGAAAACACGCAACTAAAAAATGCAAACGTGGTAGGAAAATGAGAGATATGCCAATTGTGTCCCTGGAAACACATCTAGCAAGTGGCGTAGCATGGGGGAGCCACAGGGGCAGTTGCCCCAGGCACAAAATTATTAGGGAGCACAAAATTTCAACAGTCGGTGTTGCCTCAATACAGCTGCATGCAGTGGCGGAGCAAGCTGAGTGGCTGCCTGGGGCTCTGTGCAAAGAAGCTTCCCTTAATATCATGCATTTTCGTGTCTAACATGCACTTTTCTGCACATTTTACCCAGGTATATCCCCTTCCCTTCTCCATTGCTTGGCTGGGGATCTGCAGTGTAGAATTTGGAGTCAATTTCGAAGGATTACTTTGTTTCCTTCAGTTCTCGTGCTGTTATAGGAAATGTTAATTATTTGTAAGGTCACAAAACTGAATCAAATTTCTCCCCATTTCTAAGGGAAGGTCTCTGTGGCTTCTGTCTCCAGCTAGGGGACTAAGGGCTTTCGGTAGCTGCATTGCCCCCTCCCTCTGAGCAAGAAGGCTAAAGAGGCAAGTTGGCTGCATCTGTATGTAACAGCCTGTTAACAACTCGCCTCTTTGTTCCGGTACTGACAAATTGTTCTCCCTCTTCTTCCTTCTCCCTCCACTCGACTTCCTTTATGTGTCTTATTTTGATTTCTCTACAATGCTTAGTTAATGTGGGTGCTCTAGAAATAGATAAGTGGCTCACTTTTCATCTCCTTAAGAGTAGCACGCTCTGGCAGGCTGAAACTCTCAAACAGGGAGATAAAATCATCCAGTGAATGGTCCACTAACGTGTTGTCTGAATCTACCCCTTCTCATTCATCATCATTAGTGATAGGTAAGTTCCCCTCTATTTGTTCCAGAATATAATTAGCAATTGCCAGCTTTTTCTGTGAGTGCTCAGAAACAAGCTCGTGTCTTTCCAAGAGCTTTCTCCTAGGTCTTAATGTTGGCGCTTTTGTGCTGCTGTCACTAATTTTTTTTTTAATAATATTTATTAAAATTTCAGAGGAAATACAAAAATATAAAAAGAAAAGACAAAAAGAAGAAAAAAAGAAGACAAAAAGATACAAAATACAGAAAAATAAAAATAAAAATAGTTAAAAACAAATCAGTCATTCCATATCCTATCTTTCATCTGCCTATTTCCCTGACTTCCTCACACCTCCCTTTTTTTGTATCCTGGTTCAGTCATTTTTTCAGCAAATCCTTTCTATATTTTATCTTATAACCAATTAATTAACTCTATACATCCTATCCATCTTTCACCATATTCTGATGTTCAATTTACCTTACTTTATTTAACCTTATCTTACCATAAAATACCTTAACCTTATCTTAGCATAAAATACCGTAAAATACCTTAAAACTTAAAAACTTAATACTTATTTATCCTTATATCATTTCTGCTAAAGCCAGACAATTTCATTCCAACATTCTCCCTAATATTCATTAATTTTACACTAATTCCCAAAATAAAAAATTTTCTTTATAGACTCTTCCAGTTTTCATCCAACGTCCCTTCTTCCTGGTCTCGGGTTGTGTCAGTCCTTATTATCCAATTCCATCTGTGCTGCTGTCACTACACACATCGATCTGTCAATAATTTTATTTGTGTGCCGCCTTTCCAAAGTGAAAAAAATGCTCAAAGCAGCTTACAGCAAACAAAACAACAACAACTCAGGATTTTGAAACTTAACAAAAGTGGTCATGAACAAATAAAACATCAAAAAGGACGCAACCAAACTGAACAACCTCCCCACAAATCACAAGATCCAAAATTAAGACACAAAAAATCAACAGCAACAAACCCCTGCGAACAAGAACACAGCCCAAGAGTCTATTCAGCAGCCTCCGCTTTTGTAGTCGGAGTCAGTCAGGGCCCGGCCCTCCCAGGCAAGGTGGAAAAAGGCCTGCAAGGCAAGAAACAGGACTTCCAGAACTCACAGCCAAGATGGTCCACACTCTACCACATTGACATTTGGGAACTGTAGTTCCCAACACTGGTCATTGTGGAAAGCTTCTTGGGAAATTAACCCCCCCCACACACACACACCAATGGAAACATACCCTGGGACAAGAGAAGGGTCAGGTCACAATGCAGGATCTCAAGCAACCATGTGCAATGTCTGCAAGAAACAGAGGCCTGTTACGGATTGCGAAAATGCATGGACTGGGTGTATGTCTGCATCTGCTGGCCCTGATGTTGTATGTGCCCCCCCCCTTCGCCTGGATGGCCACGTGTTGAGAGAAATGAAAGCAAAGCCTACCATCAGCGCCAGCCCAAGACATTTTGGCACCGGAGGAGAACTAGAGGTGATGGTCTGGAAGAAACTTCGCTTTATCTGGAAAAAAAGTACAAAGCCAGACTTCTACGCTGTCAGGAGTGGTTGTCAGGAGGAGGTCAGGAATCAATCACACAGTGCCAGTGAAGTTAACTCTTTATTCAAAGAAACAAGACAGCTCAGAAGGCCAGGTCTAGTGAGCACAACAACTCTTCCTACTAGATGTTGCCGCTATGAGGCAGTTGTGGGGGCTGAGGGTCTCTAGTTTTCCTCCTCCCCTGGGTCCCTCCCAAGCGATCGGAGACTTCATAGTCTTATCTGTCTCTGCTCCACCTCTTCATACCACTTCTGGACCTGTGAGATCAGGGATGAGGGGAGCTGGTTACAGCAGGAGGGGGAGACCCCCTGGCATCTTCAGCAGCCAGCCTCCTCTTCTGCCCCTGATTTGGAACACCTCTCTGCCACAGACTATCCCTGCTCACCGAACCCTGTTACCTCTTCACCTTCCAACACCTCCTCCTCCCTGTCTTCCTCCTCTTCTCCCTCTGACCATTCATTGTCACCCCCACCGCCAACCCCCTGGCTCTGAGCCTTCTTTCCTTGGGGTTTCCCCAGCTCTTGCCTCCCACCCCTCTTCTGCAGCCAGCCAGTCTGTGACATGAGCATAACTCCAATACATGCCGCCCTGTAGCCCCCCACCCACATGAAGCACACACCACAGGGAAGGGAGAGAGCTTGTTCATTTACAATACCAGTAAAGAATGTGTATTCCATGTAAACAAACATGCTGCAGCTCCTTTGATGCTTGTTGGGCTGCTGTTCATATAAGGCAAGGTGACAAGACAGCAGGGGCACAGCGGGGGGGGGGGGAGAAGCGACGGCAGCAGAGACAGCAGTGGGTGGATGCACAGCCCTCCCAGAGGGTCCAGATGTGCCGCCGGAGGAATTTACTTCACTCTGCATCACATGGCACTTGACTGCCATGCACAGCTGGATTTACATAGGTTATTAATACAACCAGGACTCTTCAAGGTGTGGGAGCACACATAGGATTTGCCGATATCTGCGTATGGATTTTTAGGGCTGTGTGGTGTGAGAGGTCAAAGGTGAGGCTAGGAAGTGAAGCTGCACCACTTTCAAAGGATTACCCGGTAGAGTGTTGACCTAAATAGACAAGATACACACCAAACAAAAGCCTCATTAGTCCTAAGGGTCTGGTCAAGTAGTTCACAAAAATCAAAGAGAGCTTCAGCGGGAGGAAGAAGTTGGTGTGAAACACACCTGTCATTTGATGTCTTTGTAGCTGATGCCGTTTCAAAGAAACCAATGAAAATTGCAATACGGGTATGAAGTTTAATCTTCTTCTTTCTGTACATACACCTTCAAGGCTTCGCCTTTGTGCATCTGGACTGCTTTACACTGACTACACAAGAAGTTGCTTTTGCAAGGAATGTCACTTGCTAAGTAGCTAGGGATGCTCGAGGAATTCAATCACTCCGTATTTTGGAGTGAACTGGCTTGGTTCTGCATTTTCTGGATTAATGTGCAGATATAAATTAGATTTTTTAGTTTTAGTATTATTATTATTATTGGTGGTGGTGGTATTTCTATGCCACCTGTCTGACTGGGTTGCTCCAGCCACTCTGGGTGGCTCTCAAGAAAATATTAAAAACACAATAAAACATCAACCACCAAAAACTTCCCTGAACAGGGCTGTCTTCAGATGTCTTCTAAAAGTCAAATAGTTGTTTATCTATTTAACATCTGATGGGAGGGTGTTCCACAGGGTGGGTGCCACTACTGAGAAGGTCCTCTGCCTGGTTTCCTGTAGCTTCACATCTCACAGTGAGGAAACTCCCATAAGGCACTGGTAGAGGAAGATGAGTGCGGGGGGAGTGCACTGCCCCCGGCAGCACGATCCCAGTGGGGTGCCATCGCGGCTGCCCCCCATCCGTGCTGGGCGTTACGCCCCCACAGGCGGCGTGCCACCCCTCATGATGCACGCCACACCTCTGTGGGTGGTGCACCACATCCCCAGGACCCATGCCATGCCTCTGGGACATGTGCCAGCCCTGCCTCCACCTGCTCTCCGCCCCCCGCTGCCAGAGCATGAAGCTTGCCACTGCCAGAAGGCTCTGGGAGCTGGAGCTCAGTATCTGGGCTGAACGGTGGAGGTGGAGACACTTCTTCAAGTATACAGGGTTGAAGCCCTTTAGGGCTTTAAAGATCAGCACCAACACTTTGAACTGTGCTCAAAAACATACCGTGAACCAGTGTAGATCCTTTAGGACTGATGTTATATGGTTCTGGCGGCTGCTCCCAGTCACCAGTCTAGCTGCCGCGTTCTGGATTAGTTGTAGTTTCTCGGTCACCTTCAAATGTAGCTCCATATAGAGCACATTGCGGTAGTCCAAGTGGGAGATAACCAGAACATGTACCACTCTGGTGAGACAGGGTAGGTAGGGTTTCAGCCAAAGTACCAGATGGAGCTGGTAGACAGTCGCCCAGGTTGCAAAATTAACCTGCGCCTCCATGGACATTTCCTTGCATACTTATAGTATTAATTCAGGGTGCATTTAAGGTCTCTATAAGCAAATAATATGTCTTGCAAGCTTCTGGAAAGCCTGGCTGCTGCTGGGATCTACTAAGGTTGCATGGAGAATAGAGTCCCAAATGCCCATGAGACCAACAATACATCTAGATATGCTATGATAAAAAAAGAGGGCTACCCCATAGGACCAAATCTTAAAACTGTAAGTAGTGTATTTAGTGCTTTTTAAAATAAGACAAAAAATGCAATTTAAACTGGAAACAAGATGGACAGACTTGTAAATTAACAAATTCAAAAGTGACAGGGGCAAGAAGGACACCTAGCCATTCATCCCTGTTTGTAGCTCATCAGTGAAGGTGGGATAAATTTGCATTTCAGACCAGCTAATTGGGAGCACCGACAACATCACTTAATCACTGTGCAGATCAGCATATGACTGGAATGACAGATAAGAGCCTAGAAACAAGTTGTAGGGTGTATGTACTTGTGTAGGGCCCGAAATTCTGAAATCTGCACTATCTCTATTCAAAGGTTATCTACTGAACTATTCATAAAACAGCATATTTTTGAATCATGCTAGGAGTGGATTTCTTTTATTATTATTATTTTGCTATGGAGACATAATTAAATCAGATAATATTGTTGCACGTGGAGAGGAGCTGCTAAGATGCAGTCTAAATTATTTATCAATAAATTGTCCAACTGCAGAAGGTAAGCATTTTTAAAGCCTTAATAATAAAAAAGAGAGAGATAATCTCAGAATGGTATATTCAACAAAGTCCTCCCTCGCTCCATCTCCCACGAGAAAAAAAGGAGACTTCATTTAACAACCATGTGTTATTTTGCTTATCTGTTTATTACCATATTACTTTGATTTGTAAGGCAGATTGTAAACACTTGTAAGATTATGAAAATATTTTCTCTCTCTCCTCATCACGCTGAAGCACTGGGATGTTTTGCATCGCGAAGACAGGGGAAGGCATGAACAGAAGCATTATTATGTCCTGATCCATCTTCCACCTACTGCTTGATCACAATTTTTATCATTGCAAAAGTCAGTAGGAAAGCCATCAAAGCTAATGCACCTCCAAAACATTGTTGAACTACCAGGTTTTTGTTTTTTTTTAATGCCTCTTCCCAAAAAGTTAATTGGACTTAGCAACATTAGGATGGTTGTAAAAATATAGCTAGTAGGGTTGGACTCACTAGGCGTCTGTAGGCTTTTATTACGGAATCTTGAGAGTGCAAGAAGATCAAACCGATCCATTCTGAAGGAAATCAGCCCTGAGTGCTCACTGGAAGGACAGATCCTGAAGCTGAGGCTCCAATACTTTGGACACTTCATGAGAAGAGAAGACTCCCTGGAAAAGACCCTGATGTTGGGAAAGATGGAGGACACAAGGAGAAAGGGATGACAGAGGACAAGATGGTTGGACAGTGTTCTCGAAGCTACCAGCATGAGTTTGACCAAACTGTGGGAGGCAGTGGAAGACAGGAGCGCCTGGCGTGCTCTGGTCCATGGGGTTACAAAGAGTCGGACATGACTAAATGACATGAGTAAACATTATGGGTCAAACCCAGAATCAATCATGCTTGGTGTACACGCATTGAAATCAATGGGACTTAAGTTAGGGTCCTCTAGATGACTTGTTCATTGAGTGTTCTTCCTGATTTGCCTGCACAAAGGTTATACAGAATTAGATTACATCTGGTCTATAATGACCATCCTTTCTGATTTGTTTGTAGGGAAGTTATGTGATGAGTATTTCTTCTGTAGCGGCAGAGACAGAGAACTGGGAACTCTTCACTTGTTGCACTGCTACTGGAGTTTGAGAACCGGGCTAACAAGTTCCCAGGAGCAACAACAAAACGAAATATTTTATCATTTACCTATTCAACCAGATCAGACCCTTTATTTAACGTTTCTCATTTGATCTCCGCCTTCAGAAGACCCATTCATATTTCAAGACCTTTTCATAAACTTTCCAAAGAATGAACTGTAGCAGATGTATTCCAGCTGCGGCTGAATATGCTGTGTTTGCTCAACCCTGAAATGATCTTTTTTAGATGTGAAAATAAAATGCTTCAACAGAGCTGAGGCATAAATACACAAATGACCAAGGATGGGAAAGTGCCTGCAAAACAAAATGTTTCCATTATCCATTAGAGTGTTTTCAGAGTTTCCTGAATGAGACCCAGATATTGACTCAAATAGATGGTGCACTTCAGCCAGATGAATAATATGTGCTCTTTTTTGATGACAGACAGGCCCGCGGAAGTAATTCGGGTGCACATTTCATTTGCAATTCTGCTTCCTGCTCTAATGAGGCATCTTCATCATGTACAGCAGCGACGGAGGGGTGGCCCTTCACATGCTGCAGGAATACAACTCCCATCAGCCCCAGAAAACATGGCCAGTTGTCAGGGGTGGTGGGAATTGTAGTCTAACAGTATCCAGAACACTGGATTAATCACCTTGAGCAGCAAAAGTGGGGTGCACAAAAATAACTAATAAACATAATCAGATATTGACATTACATCCTACTGCCTTTTTTCTAGAATTATACACACACACACTTGTGTATTTGGTTTGTTATGGCTTTGTGTCTCACTTTGTAATGTAATACAACGAGGCCATAACAAATCAAATGCACAACAGCTATGTAAACTACATGAAGCAAAAGAGCTGAAATGTAGCACTGATTAGGCCACAGTTATTTTTTCTTAGATCAATACTCTAAAGTCTAAAGTCTAACACATGCTCCAAAGCCACATTAAGGGAATTTACACTAACGATAGCTGCAGAAGCTGAAAAAACAGCCACCCTATTTTGAAATAACTCTGTCACGTTTGAGTCAGAACTTCTATTCAAACCTGATACCTTGTAGCTGAGTGTGAGGATTCAAAGAAAGAGCTAAGAACAATTTTAAACTAAGAAGCTGAAAGGGGCGGGGCGGGGGGTGGAAACTGAAGAAACAAAACGGGAATTCTGAACTGACAGGACCCAAGAAAACAATTTTCCCTGCAGCGCTGATATGGAATGTGAAGTACATAAACATGAACGACATTCAGCACATGGTCTGTGGCTTTTCCCAATCAGCTGACTTCAGATAAATGCACCAGGTCCCACTGGTTTGATTGCTGGGTGCTGGGAATGCATCTTTTAATGCTGATGATCGCCAAGTCAAGATGTTCTTTTTATTTGTTCATCACATGATTTGCTCTCCAGGGCTACCAACAGGAAAAGAAAAACAACCCCACAACTTCAACCAATTCCTTATTTTCACCACACAAAGACTTAGTCCTGTATTTGACCAGCCAGATAAAGGCCACAATGCAAGTAACGTTTAGCATGTTGAGCAAGCAAACTGTTCACTTTCTATTTTAGGCTTGTTTGATGGCCCAGGGTGCACTCACACCCCTGCCCTGAGCTTTGCAGAAACTCTCCTGACTTCTCTAGATGTTTTGCTTGAGGGAGGGATCATCACCTTTGCTTTGAAGTCGAGTATACACAACAGTTTCAATTAATATAATCCAAAGCACTGTAACAGACGAACCCTATGCTGAACTGCTCTAGATTCTAGAGCAGCAGACTCCTTTATGGATACAAATTCTAACCTAAGCATCAGGTGACTGTTTATTGCCTTCCTCCAGGCTCTTTAGCTCTGCTGCTTTCTATTCCCTTAAAGGTAAAGGGACCCCTGACCATTAGGTCCAGTAGTGGCCGACTCTGGGGTTGCGGCGCTCATCTCGCTTTATTGGCCGAGGGAGCCGGCGTACAGCTTCTGGGTCATGTGACCAGCATGACTAAGCCACTGCCCTTATATCCCTTCCCGGCTCTTGCCACCAGGTGCTGTGAGTTACCAATTGGCCTCACCTGTGCGGCTGCACCTTGCCTCTTCAGAACAAACTTAGGAAAGCCCCAATCCTGCGAAGCCCTACCGGTCACAGGGCCTGGCTCCTGCATGCACTCCTGACAATGGGCTTTCTCCTGCTCTTCCTGTACATTTTTCTTTCTGCACTGGTGGCATCATAACAACCAGGACAGAGTACGTAAAGAGCAAAACAATGGGTGGGTTGGAAAGCCCAGAATTGCTCCCTACCTCACTATCTGCCTAGCAGCCCCACAAGCATTCCATTTTTTTAAATCCTATATTCCATCGATCTCATCTGTGGTTTTTGTGCGAATGCATGAATAAAGATCCTCAACGTCAGGTGTGCTTTAAAACTCCAACACACCAGCAGACAGAGAAAACCCTTTGATTTTATAAAGCTCTTCGCTTTATGTCCCTGGTTCACAAACACTCCTACTACATCAAAATGGCACCTCTGCTTAGGAATCTTGATTGAGGGAGTAGAAGGGTGTTTAAGAGCTTTCAGAGGGATGCTTGACAAATATCTCACTGGGCTTGCGGGGCATGTGGCTGGTTCTTCAATTTCTTTCTCCTTTATTGATTGATGTCTTCAGCTTGGACACTGCGCCCTTGATGGGAGTAGAGAGAAGGAAAATCCCTTCAGATTTAAGTCCTGATTGTCTACCTGTTTGGAAGAAATCCCTTGACTTTGGAATTTAAACTCTTGAAATCCTACTGAGAGCTTGGAAATCCACTAACAGGGCTTCCACTATAACAGGTGGTTCGGGGATTTTGCTTTCTGTTGATGTAGGGGCCAAAAGGAAAGGCAGGAAGAGAGTCTGAAGCTTCCGTTATTGTCAATAAAGTATTATTCTTACCTAGGCCAGCAGATACAAACAGAGAAGTATATCTACCGAAAAGTTTTTATGATTCTGCTGTGTTTGCAGTCGTGATTAACATAAGCCACTCTGGACACAGTGTTAATTATGTGTTTTCTCTCAAAGATACTGATTAAAATACATTTACATATTTTAATGCTTTCTTCAAATAATTAAACTTTTTAAAAATCCAAACAGAGAATAAAACTCATCACACATTTCATTTAAGACTTGGCAGAGATATTCAAGGTTTTTTTGATGGTTTTTTTTTAAATAAAAAAAATAGTAGCCAGCTGACGTCTCAGGGCACAATATGAAAAGAATAGCTCAGCTATAAATGTGAGCTAAGAGAAACGGGGAGGAAGATGGAAGAGAATGAACCCTGTAAATAAAACAAGTTATTGAAGTCTGTGTATTTCTTTGCATTTAAAAGTTATCTTCAGAATCACTTGGCATATTGAGAGGGCTGATACAAAAGTTTTAGATGATTTGATTTCTCCAGCATCTTATTTACTATCCGTATTTATTATGCAAATTAGCACACGCATACAAGAAATCCAGAAATGCAAGAGAAACACTTCTCATTGAAATAAGTGGGTTTCTTGCTGATGAGCAAGACAGCCGCTTGCATTTCCTTCATTGAGACATTAGGGCCTTTACAGCATTTAGGAATGAGTTTCTTTTTTTTTATTTTACAGTTCATTGGAATGGAAAGCAATTTGTCTCAAACATTACTAGGAGCCATCAGACAACGAAAAGAACACTGCCATATTTCAGGATCTATAAAGTATTTAGGGGGGAAGCTATGTCATTTGACTGAGGGCTCATCTACTCTTCCTGTGGCCGGGAAAGCCCACAGTTTAGTGAAGAATCGGAAGAAATGGCATTTGGGTTTCCCACAGATTGCTGTTTGTTTCCATTTAGCACTAAAGAATGGATTTTCAGGGGGAAAGAAGCAGAGAGAAGGCAAAACTGTTCAGACTCATGCTGTCTTGGCAGAGGCGTAGAATGGGAAGGAGTAGGGGGCCATGGCCCTGGGCACAGATTTCTGAGAGGGCACAAGGCTCCCACACTTGGCAAGCCATGCCCGGGATGGGCCTTCAGGGCTGTGGCTGTGGTGGAGCCTCCTTCCCTTCGTGGCCACTGATCGGACACCTGCACACATCCCATCCCTGGGCCAGCCAAGAGAGAGGGAGGGCACTGCTGCCACCACCGCCCACCAAGGAGAGGCAAGAGACTCTGGTAGCTGCCTCCTTATTTGTGAATGGGGCGCCATAGCCCTCAGGTCTGCGCTTGCTGCATGGCTGCTTTGGGCCACTTTCTCCCTCCCTGCGCCATCAGCTCAAAGCACTGCAGCTTGGTGGGTGGTGAGGGCTTGTGCTGGTGTGGCCAGGCTCCAAACTCTGGCATACGCACACGCCTCGGTGTCAGGGACTGGACAGAGGAGGAATGGTGGAGACTGCCTCCCCAGCCTGACCCTTCCAGAGAAGAAGACGACAGTTCAGAACTACAACAGGGGTTTGAGGGAGGTCACAGCTCAGAGGAAGATGAGGGGAAAAGCTGGGAAATAATGGGAGAGGAGGAGGAGGCAGAGCCAGAGCAGCTGGCTGATACGTTATTGTTGGGATGCGTCCAAGGAAACAGGGGCAATTGGCAGGCCCCCAGCTGGCCCCAGCTCACCAGCCAGCAGCCAGGCGATCTCTGGTCATTGGATCAGCATGTACCTGCGACTCGAGTTTCATGAAACCTTCAGAAACTGAGCACGCAAGCCAGCAGAGATAAGAACACTTCGCAACAGAAGGGCAGATTAGAGGCTGTGTAAAGCGTATTTACAGGCGTTTTATTCAGCATCGGGACAAAGGAAAAACATGTCTGCTCCCCTTCGTGTCCAAGCAAAAAGCATAAGCAAAAGCTATATACACACAACAGAAGTTCCCAGCAGGCTGTGGCTGGAATGTAAACAGACATGTGACATACAACAACTCCATATATCTGTTAAGGTGGAACAGAATATCGTAACAGTTATTACTAGAAAGCTTTCCAGACCCACCATCTCCCAGAACCTGGCGGGCCTTGAAAGTAGGAGAGCAAAGAACTCAGAAACAGTTGGCCCTAAGTGGCAACCATACAGGGGATGATGAATGAGGAAGTGGGTGAAAAGTAGGGTAGAGATTTACTTGGGACAATGTCATTATTCTGAGAGGCTGCATTCCCAAGCCTCTCTCTGTGAATATTGAATAAAAGCAGATGGTAAGGACTTTTCCTTGTCATGTCCGTTCCTGGCAACCTGCTGTAGGAGTTGGTTTCTCTGCCGCCTGACACTCGGGCACTGAGAGCATGCACCACACCACTGTTTCTAGGTACGGGAGAAGCAGAAGTGTGGATGGCCTCTGAATGGCAGTCTGAAGCTTTGGCTCTGATGATTAGGTGAAAAGCCATAGCACATGCTTTCGGTGCAAAAAAACATATATTAAAACCAGGAGCTGAAGTCATTTTATAAGCTCCACCTGGATTGATCTTTTGCTTGTTTCCAGAGCGATAGGGCTCACAGACCTCTGACCCGATCTCTAGGGTATGAGGTTAAATCTCAAGAGATGCTTTATTGATTCACCTGCTTCAGAAGCTGATGATAGCTGAGCCAGCAGGACTGGTTAGGTATGTATATGGTTTTGTGTATGGTTGACGTTTTTAAGATTTGAGGCCTTAAATCTTACAAGCTATGACATCTCTTCATGCTTCTGATGTTTTTTTTATTGCTGGAAGCATACAGCTTGATCCCTCGCAATGTCAAGTTTCTTTTGTTTTTAATCCTTCTGAAAGGTGTGAATTGCTGTTGAGTCCTATTGAGAGAGAAATCAGAGAAAAATATTTCTAGCAGTACCTTGGGTTCATCTACTTCTAGAGCATTTCTAGCAAGACAGGGGAGGGGTGAAGTATGAATTGCTGAAGGTTCAGATTGCATTTCATTGTCAATCTACCAAATTCATACTTCCCAAAGCAATACACAAATGGGAATATAGCTATCTGTTGAAATTCACACTTCTCTGAATTTTGCGATGCAATTCTCAGTTAAAAATGCATCGGACAAGGCACATAGGGAAATTAATGTACAAAAGTGTATAACAGCGGAAATCACTTGCAAAGATGCATACATCAGATAACTTTGCATACAAACCTGTGTATGATTAGAGACGTGCACACAAAAATATGTAACATTTTCAAGCTTTTTTAAAAACGAAATTTCAAATTGATGCAGAAATAGAGCAGACTAAACTTTGTTGTTGTTTAGTCATTTAGTCGTGTCTGACTCTTATTGACCCCATGGACCAGAGCATGCCAGGCTCTCCTGTCTTCCACTGCCTCCTGCAGTTTGGTCAAACTCATGCTGGTAGCTTCAAGAACACTATCCAACCATCTCATCCTCTGTCGTCCCCTTCTCCTTGCGCCCTCCATCTTTCCCAACATCAGGGTCTTTTCCAGGGAGTCTTCTCTTCTTATGAGGTTGCCAAAGTATTGGAGCCTCAGCTTCAAGATCTGTCCTTCCAGTGAGCCCTCAGGGCTGATTTCCTTCAGAATGGATAGGTTTGATCTTCTTGCAGTCCATGGGACTCTCAAGAGTCTCCTCCAGCACCATAATTCAAAAGCATCAATTCTTCGGCGATCAGCCTTCTAGACTAAACTTAATACTGGTAAATTGAAATAACCGAAAGGAACAAAAATGGACAGATTTATCCACTCTTAGCTACATTTAATTCTGTAACAAAACCTAAGCAAATGTAACAGAAACAATTTTAGATTCTTTCTCCATTTATCTCTGTCGCTCCTTCCTTTCTTGCTTTCTCTGAATTGGTATCCAAAGGGGAATGTTCCAGAAGCACAAGGATTTCTGCTTTTGCACAGTGGAACATTAATTCTCCCCCTCTCCTTTCCACATGGTTCCATGAAATATGTTGCAGGGGTTACGCCAACCTGCTGGAACAGATTTGGGGAGGACGCAGAGCACACTTGGGGGGGGGGGGTCCCATTGCACAATTAGAAATCCTTACACTAGTGGTACACCCTGTGTTTTAGATTGCAAACTCCTTGTGGGTAAGGTCCAGACCTCTTGTGCTCTGTAAAGCACAACACACAATGGTAGATGGTTGCTGTGTTAGTAGTTGTTGCTGCTGCCATTGTTGTAACCATCACAAACTGAAACTTTCTTCTGAGTAAACATGAATGTAGAGTTTTGCTGTAATTCCGGCAATAATTTACAACACTTTGGTTTAGCTATAATATGATAACATTATTTCATTTTGAAGACATGACAGGTGTGTTTACACAGCACATGTTTTTATAGATTTTGGGTTAACTATTTCTCTGTTACTGATTCTTCAATTCAAACATGGTTTTAACAGTGTGATTTTATATTTTTGTCATGTGGCTGGAGCACTGAATGACACTATAACAAAGTTACTGATCGGGCAATTCAAAAATTACATTAACATTGCAATGATACACCTTTTTGTTTCAATTGTATGTAGGCAATTGAACTGGAGAGCATTACCTTTTTAAAAAATATATATCTATTTTTAAAAGAACATTTAAAATCATTAGAATTCACAGCTACCACGTGGAGCAGAAAGTAAGGCTTGAATGGTGCTGCAAATTCCATTTCAAGCGAAAAACATTATCAAAGCCATCAATTTTTAGGAGGCAGCCAAGAGCTGCACTACATCACTTCAGTTTTTCTATTAATAACACATCTTGCTCCCATTACCACTATTCCTATTTTGCTCAGAAGGGGGTTATAAATAGGGAGAGCCTGTAATCTAGCAACGTGAATAAATTCAATCAAGCACCTCCTAGGCCTGATCCTGTGAGCTTTAAATGGTGAAAAGGCTATATATAAAGCTTTCCGATTTATATAGTTTTCTAGCATCCAGCACCTCAGAGTGATATACGTGATGAGATACATAACACAAAAAGCTCATGCAATTCCAGGAAAAAAAGGGATTTAAATAATTATCTTACAAAACTTTCCCATTTAGCATGTACTTCAAGGGGTGAAATAGCATAAAGGAACTGCAGATAGAATCCTAAGGTCTATCTCCCAAAAAAGAAGAGAAAAATCAGCTGGAGAAATGAAAATGAAAGTACTGTGATGATTCATCCGAGATTAACTTTAATCAGACAAAAGGGCTTATGCCAATGAAAGCACATTTTACTATATGAGTGAATGAAAGAGAATTTGCTCTGGAGAAGTCCTAGAGTATTTTTATGCACATAGGCTGTTCCTAAACTACTGTTTCCTTCTCTGCTACACTGGATTTTCACAATGTGGTATGTAGAGGAGGGTTCAAAGGAAGACAGCGAAGATGATCAGTGGTGTGGATACTGAAATCCCTTGTGATTCTCTAGCCCTGGACTTTCTATAATGAGCAGTGGGAATGGTTTAAATGACACACAATGAAACCTCTATCCAACTATGTTTCTATCTACTTCAGTATATGTACTGTATGGCACTGGTACATAGCGTTGTGGGTTTGCTGTCTAATGGCTGTTGGTGACTATCATCATAGTTTTGTCAGGTATATGATGAACCTGCATGTTCTTTAATGCCTATGGGTGCTGACTAGTGCTTGGCAGATTCTGTGAATAAAAGGAATAAAAGGTTTGCGTTGGAGGGGGACAGCGAGAGCTGGGAGCTGTTTCACAAAGTTGTACTATGCCTGAAAGCAGGTAATGGTTGAATGAATTGGCTCCAAGAGATGACCAAATAAATTACAACCAGGGTACCATTAATACCTGGTGTATGGGTTCTTGTTCTCTATGATGGGAGCTGGGATGGGGAAACAGCAGGGCCAACCATCATTCCTGTTAAAAAAAACCTTTCCCCTTCAGGGAGAGAGCAAGGCAGGACCAGTGTGACTTATTTGGAGCCATTGTGTGGGAAGGAAGCACCACTCCCACCTTGCAAATAATCATGTCCATGATGGTTATCAGCACTGGGCAGTCCATTTTGCAGAAACTTCTCTCCCTCCCATGAAGGTGCCAGCTGCCTTAAGCTCTTCACAGGCCCATTTTTCCATTTCTCTGTCCCCAGTGGAATAATTGGGCCGACCTGCTTATATTAGCTTGTTTAGCTTTTAATTTAAACTTATTTACCTTTACAGTGGTACCTTGGTTCTCAAACTTGATCTGTTCCAGAAGTCTGTTCCAAAACCAAAGCGTTCCACAACCAAGGCACGCTTTCCCATAGAAAGTAATGCTAAATGGATCAATCCCTTGCAGACTTTTAAAAACAACCCCTAAAACAGCAATTTAACATGGATTTTACTATCTAACGAGATCATTGGTCCATAAAATGAAAGCAATAAACAATGTACTGCAGTCACACAAGCAATCACAGTCACAAAAATGCAAAATAACTAGCTAAAACAGACAGACCTCAGTGTAACACTCAAATCGGAAGTGTAACACTCAAAACAGAGCACATTCGGCTTCCAAAAAAAGTTCACAAGCTGGAACACTTACTTCTGGGTTTGCAGTGTTTGGGTTCCAAGTTTTTTGAGTACCAAGATGTTTGAGAAACAAGATACCACTGTATTGAGTTGTATCTACACCAGTGCCAGGGAGTTCCACTGGAACAGTGGCACTTCCACTCCTCTCCCACAGCTACATCTTCTCTGGAGGATCCCTCAAACCCCACAGTTTGAATTTGAGGATGCATGGGGGGGGATACTGCAGGGGAGAGGAGAGGAGGGGAACCTTCTGTTCCACATTTGCTGGCAGAATGGGAGCATCGGATAGCGGCCATTGTATATTAAAATGGAGGCTATCAAACTCAAAAGGGGGTCTCCCGCATTGCAATTCCCGGGTGCCTTCTTAAAGTGAAAGAGAAAGTTTGGGAACATGGTTGCACAGGAAAATGTATCACATGGAGTAATTGTACATGTGGTGAGCCCAAAACAGAGCTGCTAGATTGAATCATTTTAATTAGTAGATTAATCTAGCTGAAACTTTACCTGAAAAAAATAAGAGTAGGCCAATTTTAATCAGAGAAGTGATGGCACTTGTGTTCATTGTTGTGGTGACTATTTTGCTTCTGGTCTGCTATCAGAACAGAGAATGAAATAGAAAGAACGACCATCTTTAATCATTGAATCTGTTCACCTGTATATTTATTCTTCCTTCAGTGTCTGGAAACTGTAGAATACTTAAATCCTTTAAATGTTTAAAGAATTTTAGTTGATTTCCCCCGCCCCATTAATTTTGATTGACAGCTCTGGAGCTACTTGGTGAGCCAACATTTTCATAAAAGAATATCAATATTGATGAGGCAAGCTGTGTTTTGTTCTAATGAATTCATTTCTAGCTTTGCTAACGATGGCCTGAATCCAGTGCAAAAATCTCCTTCACTGAAAAATACTGCTGTTGATGATTTCATGGGATATGTTTGCCATGTGTGACTAGCTTCAAAACCACTGTGAATTCTATAATCATCCGAGGATGGGCAAATCTGTCAATTTTTGGTTTCTCATTTTCCCATTCTTCAGTTCTCCAAATCAGTTTGTGTTTTTTTAAAAAAGGCCTAGTGAAAATTGGGCAGCATCATGGTGCAAATTTCTCCTGATAGATCCATCTTTATATACAGTTTTGCTCAATATATAGATTTTTCCAAAGGAATTTCCTATTTTCACTACTTTCATTTTTATGTGTGCTTTCAAAATGCGTGGGCACTTTTGCACACATTACTTGGCTGGGATTTTTTTTTTTTAATAGATATTTATTAGAATTTTACAACACATAAAAAAAAACACAGACAAATCCACACAAAAAACCAAAAAATACACACTTAATAAAAAAGAAAAAGAAAAAGACTTGGCTGGGAATTTTGGATTGCTGTGTTTCAGTTCACATATAGTTTTGGAAACCACAAATTAGATAGGTTTGCCTTTAAATGCGAACTGAATCTAATCTCTCTCCTACCCCAACTCTGAATCGCCATAACCATGAATTCTGACTGCTGTAGTTTTCCTGCTCTTACAGCCTTCATTAAATTTTGTATGGCACTCTGTATGCCTCTCTGTTAAAATTCTTCAGCTTTTTTCTTCTTCTCGAGTTGCAGCTAGCCTGTCCTTCCTCTCACCAACAGGATATAATTTGCTAGGGATGCTTTAGGTGCAAGTACTGCCTGGGGCATTCCTTTATGACTTCCCTTTTGATGTGCCATTTCGTTGTGTGTCTCATCAAAATCAAACAAACAAACGTGTCTGGAATAGGTGCCTCTGTGTCATGCTTGGAAAATCAGAACGGGGGTAGTCGCTTTCTGAGAACTCCACTTGTGGCACGACACTAATCAGAGCACGATCTCAGAGCATCTCCGTCATTTCTTCTCCTCTGATTCCTCAAAGTTCAGAAGGGGATAAAATGCTCTCCTGCTGCTAACGTTCATCAGTGGCTTTCTGCATGACAGCGGGGGGGGGGGGGGGGAGAGGAGGAAGCCAAGGGAGGGAGAGGAATGCCGAAGCAGGATTTTGATAAAGCATAATCAGAAGTGAGATTCAGGTAGGGGTTTGATAAGGTGTGATTAAATTGGAATCTGTATTCATTAATATTCATCAGTCGTTGCACTCCAGAAAATGTGCAATGTCTAGAGGAACGTTTCTCAGTTCTTGAAGCTCTGTGGAAGAACTTATCTCTCTCTGTGTGTGTACGGCATGTTTGCTATGTGCTACTATGATTACCAATGGTCCAAAATGTCTTACCCTAAATTAACTATTGTTTCATGCCACCCTAATCTCTGAGTAGTGTGAAATTCCAGGGGTTCCAGCAACTTACCCAGGGTTCGTGTTTCCTTCAGAATGAGGCACAGCGGAGACTGTAGTGTCTTTATTATATATGGTTTATCTATACCTGAGCCTATGATGGAGAGGTTCGCAACATTAACACCCCAAGAGGGTCTTGGTTTCTCCCATAGCCACAGCCTTGGATTCTAAGAAAAATCAAATATTGCTCAGATTCAGGCTCCAGCTTGCTGCTTTGCTTCTGGTGCACATCATTGCAACTCAACTCTAAACTCTGACTTAATCAACTTGGCAGTAAAAAATATGCAATGGATTAATTAGCAATGGGCTGCCCATTTTGTGACACCCACAGCTATGTGATGAACTTGCCTAACTCTGTTGAATGGTAAAACTACACAAGGATGGAAAACTGGGGAAATCCTGACTATAGAAGTCTGGCAAGAGAAACTGATGGACTATGCAGAACTGGCAAAACTGACACACAAATTATGGGACAAGGATAACTGTGATTTTAAAGATGAATGGGAACCTTTTACAAATTATTTAAAGAGACAACAAAGTGAATTGGACTCCTTGGCAGGTTTTGAATAAACACTCACAAGCTTTTTATTGACAATAATCAGTTATATAAATTAAGGATTTATACAATTTTGTAATATGCAGAGAATAGCATTTAGAGAGAAACCAGAGATTGGAACCGAGGGAAGTCAGGGTGGGGTGGGGAGGGAGGGTTGTTTTATGGGAGGGAGGGGGAGGGGGAAAATGGGGGGAATTAAGGATGATATGTTTTAAGATAATATGTTTTGTTTAAATTTCTAATAAAAATTTATATTAAAAAAGAATGGTAAGACTGGTCCAGTCTGCTATTCTGTTTCCGATAGTAGTCAAATATCTCCAGAAACCCATGAGCAGAGTATGGTAGTGAGGGCTCTGCCCTGTTTGCCTCCTTCATCTGGTCCTCAGACATATACTCGCTTCTGAAAAATGGATAAATAAATATCCACTTCATTTAGTTATTATGGTGAACATCCACTGATAGACCTATCATTCATGAATTTGCCCAGTCTTTTAGAAAGATATCAGAGTCAGCGGCCATCACATTTTTTTTGTTTGACAATGACTTCCATAATTATACACTGAGGGAAGAAGTGAGGGTGTTGTCTTCTGTTGTCTGAAACTACTGTCAATCAATATTACTGAATGTATTGTGTCCATGAAAGAAAATGCCCTGTTTACTCCACGCATGCATAATTTTACAAACTTCCAAAATGGGCTCCCATTCCCTAGCTGTCATTTTCCTAAATGGAAAAGCCCAGACCTCATTAGTGTTCCATTGGAGGGGGGGGAAATGCACAAATGCCTCAATAATCGCAGCCATCTTTTTCTGTAAATTTCAAACACAGAAACTTATACAAATCCAGACTGCAGTGCTGTACCTACTAACTTGGGAGTGAGCCCTATTGAACGCCATGGGATATTCTTCTGAGAAGATGCATATAAGACTGCACCGTCAGATATTTCCCATCTACTTTCCTCTCTAGTGTGTAGTTCGTTCAGCGCCACTGACTGAAATATATTCAAGTGTACCCCCAGCTCCCGGCTGAAGCAGAATAGCCATCGAACAATTGTACCTTTCCTGCATCTTTTTGTAAATTTATTTGCCCCCCCCCACCCCCAGCATGCAGTATTCCAAGGAGATCACTACTCTTCCTCCTAATATACATGCTAACTTATTATTGTCCCTACCTTCCCCTGGCACTTGTAGCTCATTTTGTGCCTGTGTTGTTGTTTTTCTTCCAGCTGGCTTGAGCTATTCTTTTATGCATCTTTTTGCCGGCATGTCCTTCCTTCTATTTTTCTTCATGTTTCCCTTTTAATATTCAGCTTGTTAAAATGGGCCCAGTAAACTATAGTCACATTGCTCTCTTGTGACTCTTCTTGTCTTTTCTTTATCTATTCATCCTCATGCCTCAGCATCCAAAATAGTTTCTTTATAGAAATTGCTAACTCTCCTAGATGTCTCAACACACCCCCTTTCTCTCCCACTACCCCCCGTTTTATTAGGGGAAATGGTCTTCTATCCATTGAACTGCATATTATCAATACACAAGTCTGTGGCTGAAATCAGCAGGCCTATTCAGCTTCTGTTGCCTTCTTTGGGATGTATAGTTCAAATTGCTTTGTGAGTTGAGGACCCATTCCCTGTTTAGAGATGAATAAAGCACAAGGACACATGTATTTTGGTTAATGGACAAAATAAGGCCACAACTTTATTGGTCACAGCATGTGAGTGGTATTGGCTTAGCCACTGGATCAAACAAACTATACATGACCCTACCCCGCACAGTGGGAGGTTATTTGGGGGTTAACAGCCAGTAGGAGGAGCTTGTTGATGCAAATACAACTGGAAGCTTCTCCAGACATCACCGGGGGTCATGCCATGGCCCTAGCCACCAGCAGGGCATTGGACAGGATCCACGACTGCCGGATTCCTTTAACGGAATACCCAAACAAGGGGAGGGGTAGGTGATGGCACAACCTGCCCTCCAACACACCACACATATTCCAATGCCTAACCGCCAATACCCAAAAGTTGTGACGATTTCCCATGAGGTAGGAGAAAACCAAGAGGCTGATGCCAATATGCCAAATGGATAAAATTCCTACCAGGCCCCCTGGGCAACCAAGGCAACTGACCAAAGTCTGTAGCTAGGTCAAAAGTATAGAGATGACCTAAAGGGAGGGTGGGTGAGTGATCCGATGAAAACAGGAAGCCGAATGGAGCCCCAGCGCTGCTGCATCCACCTAAATGAGGCTAAACCCCGCCCTCGATCCAGCCCTATTGGCTGGCTGAAGGGCTTGGCGTGGCAGCTGGGAAAGGCTGACGCAGGGGGCCGAATACGCCCCCCTGCTGACGTGGAAGCCTGCTCCCGCTCACAACTCCTCCCCTCCGGAAAGAGGAAAGGTCTTGTGTTCTGATGTTATTGCACTGTTGCTCACTCCTCTAGCAGTGGCAACTAGTGATGTGGAGCCACAATGGGAAAATTCCCAGCGTCACAGTGATGTCAGGAAATGAAATATGTTGAACTCTGTGTTACATATGCGGAAGAGGCACTTAAAATGGGTCTGCTGGATTCTGATAATGTTCGGTTCTATTCTTATTTATTCGTTATAGCAATGTATGGTAGCCTTTGTTTGTTTGTTTTTCAAAAACCCAGAAACAAATGAAATCTAGATCCAGAACAATGGGATGCCTTCCCTTAAAATAAAATAATATCTGTCATTGGAAATCCAAATTTCCTATATGAAGGACACTGTTATTGGCCATTCCACAAATCAGGGCACCTAACTCTTGCCACCAAATGCACGAGGAACAGGGAGCTACAGCCAATTCTGTTGGGCATACTTTGGTGTGCATATCTGTATTTTTCCAAACACGTATTTGTGCCAGTTCCATACTAAAGAATAACAGTACACCTAGCAATGCAATCCTTTGCATGTTTACTCAGAAGTCATTCCCTTGAGGCAGGAGAAAATGGCAATGCTGGTGAAGGGAACTTCAGGAGTAGCAGAAATTGGTGTGGGGAGGAAAGGTGTGAGTTGAGGAAAGGTGCAAGCATACAGTTAAATAAACACCTCTGAACATGTGCAAATGAGAAGAGCACAAATACATCCTGGGTGGAGACGGCGCAGGGAAATAAACCTGGTGCCAGGGTGCTGTTGGAAGCTTCTGGCCGATTCCCAGGAAAGCAGCGAGACAGAGAAACAGAAAGCTTTCTCAGTTCTGTTTATTAATACAATTTGCAGAGACAAATCCAAGATGCATCGTAATGCTTAACAATGCCCCGAGTGAAGCTCCACCCTGCTTCTCTGTTACTTCCCTATTCATCAGACTCCTCCTCCTGGCTCTGACCATGGCTGTTACGTGACAGTTGCCTCTGAGCTCTCTGTTCTGCTATTCTCAGCAAATGGCTGGTTTTGGAGTAGGGTATGGATGAATGAATGAGATTGTTTCATTCAACTGCTGCTCAGGCTCTGCCGGCTGAATGCTATCCAATTCCTCCTCCTCCTCCTCTCCCATTATTTCCCAACTTTTGCCTTCATCTCCCTCTGAGGTATGCCCTGTGCCAAACCACTCCTGGAGGTCTATGCTATCTGCCCCTTCCTCCTCTCTAGGTGACGTCTGGGGCGGCAGTCTCCACCATACTTCCTTATCTACCCAGTCCCTGACATCAGGGACACATTGGACTAGTAGACGTGGGTGGTGCTGTGGTCTAAACCACTGAGCCTCTCGGGCTTGCTGATCATAAGGTCGGCAGTTTGACTCCACGCAATGGGGTGAGCTCCCACTGCTTTGTCCTAGCTTCTGCCAACCTAGCAGTTTGAAAGCATACCAGGATGAGTAGATAAATAGGTACTGTTGCGGAGGGAAGGTAAATGGCATTTCTGTGTGCTCTGGCACTCATCACGGTGTCCCATTGCACCAGAAGCAGTTTAGTCATGCTGGCCTTGTGACCTGGATAGCTGTCTGCAGAGAAATGCCAGCTCCCTCAGCCTGAAAGCATAGATGAGCACCACACCCCAGGGGTCCTTTACCTTACCTTTATCTTACCCAATATTCTGCACAGAGTAAAATATTTCGATGGCGGTGGTGGTGATGATAATTATAATGACAATAATTTTATTATTTAAACCCCGCTCATCTTGCTGGGTTGCCCGAGCCACTCTGTGCGGCTTCCAACATATATAAATACATAATAAACATTACACGTTGAAAGGCATCCCTATATAGGGCTGCTTTCAGATAGCACATCAAACTGTGCGGATATGTACCACAGTGCACAAATTCAAATTGAAACACAGAGACAGGAAGTGGCCTGGCTGGCTTTTAAGCCAGTAATGGCACGTGCCCTGAGATATCAGAATGGGATGAAAGGAAGGGGATTTTCAGAGAGCTATGAACCATAACTGGTCTCGAGCTTTTTCTCCCTGTGCAGTTTCTGAGGGAAGTGTTGGGAAAGAAGACATGGGTGCTACTGAACGAACTGTACCATGCGATCACAGACAAAAATCCCAGAAAATCACACTGAAAGTAGTTCTTCCAATTCATGTGGAAGCCTGTGTTTGTAAACATAAATTAGGCCTGTAATTAAATCAGTGGTTTAGATCTGAACTATTGACAGAAATGTGTCTTGTCTGTCATATGTAGTGCGAATTTCATCTGTCTGGGGTTCAGAAGGTTTTAGTGTATCTGTTTCCCAGCGGGGCCTATTAGACACTGCATTAGAGACTGTAATATGGCATCCTTGAGGAAAGCTAAGCCAGGAGGTTAGATAGAGCCCCATCTGACATTCTGCAGTACCTGTTCAGTCTACCATTCTCTCAAGCAGCTAACTACCTTGAGAGCAAAGACATGAAAATAATAACTTTCACCCTCTCCCCTCAGACTTGAATCTCCGGAATTTGCTCTTTACAAGCAGAAAACATTGCCATTGCGGTCCATGAATATTACATACAGGAGAGTTTGGGGGATATCAAAGTAATGCTAACAGAAGCACACAAGTGTAGTCTCTGTAAGACCCCTTTTGATACAAAACTGTGCACTCAGTGGGTTTCAGTTACACATTGTTCTTTAGTAGCAGTGTTACAGTGTTGTTGTTTTCCTTCAGCGGCAACTGTTGAGACTCTAGGAGAGCTGAATGAGGTTTGTTTAGGTACATATTGAAGAGAAGTCACAATTAATCTGAGGAAAGAGCAGCTGAATTTTGCAGAGAAAAGGTACATAGACAATGGAAGTTCTTGGAGTTGTTCAGGGAAGATGCTTATTTGCACATCTTCACTGCCTGGTGTCCCTAGTACTGCCTGTTTCTGTGCTAAACCCGAGTCTGAAAGCAGACTGAAACGGGTCTGGATTATAAAATGGTGAATAAGTCTGTGGTAGATGTTACAGATCTAGCATTCGGGGAGGAAGAAGCAATGGGTGTTCCTGATCTTTGAGAACATAAACAAGAAAATGAAAGCAGAAGCTCTGTCCTACTTGCTAGTGGTACTCAGAAGATGCCCACGTATGCCAACCACTGATGCCAGGCCAGGTTCGAAATGTTATGTCAATAGCCATGAAGTTACAAAGCCAATCCAGTATCTGCCATCAAAGTCTGGACAATGCTTTCCCATTGTTGTTGTTTTTTAGTCTTAGTGTTGGTTTATTGGTACATGCCATCAATACCCAAGACTCCCAGAGTCCCCATAGATCACAGGAAATCTTGTCTCTTTCCCAACAATACTTAACGGAAATGTCTCTTTAGAGAGCTTTTTTTGTATGTAACGGCTGCAGCCCGGACTTGGGTGGCAAAGGGGTGGAAGGAAGAAGAAGCCCCGACAATAACGGACTGGCATAATAAACTACAAGTATTTGCTGAAATGGCGCAGTTGACAAATAGCCTGAGAGGCAATTCAAAACAAAAATTTATGGGAAAATGGGATAGATATAAGATATATGTTCAAAAATATAGTAAAGGTTCACTATCTATGCTAGCATTCAATTGACATTGGGGAGAAATTGAGTTGAGAAACAAGATTAAGGGTACATATTGATATTAGATAAAATGTAAAGAAATATACAATAATAAGAGTACATTCATTTGTAAAAAAAGAATATACAGCGAGATTGACAGGAAGTCCGTAGTGTTGGTACAAATATTATTTTGAAATGGCTTTATGTCTTTGTTTTTTCTTTTTTCTTTCTTTAGGTACATGGTGTGTGTGTGTGTGTGTGTGTGTGTGTGTGTGTGTATGAAATCTTGTCTCTTTCCCTACCCACCTTAAAGAAAACCAGCCAGCAGAATAATGCTAGGTGAATTACATTCTTGCAAAGATAGCTATTGACTTATGCATGCTAGAATAAATACTTAGAACACCTCTGCTTTCTTCTTTTAAGATCTGAAACAAGATTCCCCTCCCCCTTTAAATCCAAGGTGGTATCAGTGGGGTAGAAGAGGTTATGGAGGGGGAAAGCAAAACAAAAAACACACACTGTCTGTTCCCTGTTAAGGGCTGTCACTCATCTGTCACGGAACACAGCCACATATCGTTTCCTTATGAAGTCAGTGCTAATGGAGGTGAGGAGGTTAGCCGAGGGTGGCTGTGTCTTGTCTTCTTCCTTTTATGGAAACACATCAGACAACTCATTTTCAGTTCTTTAGCCTGGCTAAAGAGAATGAAGCGGGCGATGTCAAAATGTATAGATTCTTAGGAGCCCGGAGAACAGTTTCGGATCCCTTAATTAATGTGAGGAAGAGTGAAACTGCTTACTGTTAAAATTAATGAACATCTCATTGATCGTGGCAGTTCTTTTCCAATTTAAATTGTGGCTGTCTCCTGTTCTGATAAGAGGTCTGGAGCATTCGGAAAATCTTGCTCCATAAAACTGTAATCTCATGCTTGGCTTCTTTGCAGGAGTATAGGACTGCGTGCATTATGGAAGCAGCTGGAACAATGTGTTCAGGACTCAAATGCTGGGGTAGGGAAGGGGGAATATTCATCCAGGGTGCCTTGTGCTCTAGCAGATATTAGATCACACAGATAGGCAAATTGTAGCCAGGGATGCATATGACCCTCAGACTCTCTCTGTAACGCCCTAGCCCCAAAATACCGTATTGGCCCAAATATAAGCCACACTCCCCCCCCCCCATTCTGACCATGAAAAGTCAAAGTGTGAGAAGCCAAGTTACAGGGAGCCAGGCAGAGGGCCTTCTCGGTAGTGGCACCCGCCCTGTGGAACGCCCTCCCATCAGATGTCAAAGAGAAAAATAATTACCAAACTTTTAGAAGACATCTGAAGGCAGCCCTGTTTAGGGAAGCTTTTAATATTTAATAGGTTATTGTATTTTAGTGTTTTGTTGGATGCCGCCCAGATGGGCAGGGTATAAATAACAAATAATAATAATAATTTGTGACCTTACAAAATGGGCTTTTACGATATCGCTGCTGAAACAGACATATGGTCAAATGGAACAAAAAACAATGCTTTATTGCCGATTTGCGAGCTTGAGACTGTTTATTTGCCATTGACGGGTGTGAGTGCTTGCGGAATTGTAGCAACTGAATAGCAACCTATGATTTTAGCGATTGTATGGAACTTTTGCAGACTTGCAATATCAAAGGCTTACAATTGGCTCTGAGTTATAATTCTACCAACCGCAGTGATTTTCAGCCTGTAACCCAATTTTAAGGGAGCAACTTATATTCGAGTATTCTCTCCCCCCCCCTTGAATTTTAAAGGTGCGGCTTATTTGCGGGTGCAGCTTATATTCGGGCCAATACGGTATCTCTCAGCCACTACAAATGCAATGTTAGAAAGAGAAACCCAGGTAAGAGAAAAAGACATAAGACCCAAACATAGGGCACAGGATCTAAAACACGGGTGTCAAACACAAGGCCCGCGGGCCGAATCCGGCCCGCCAGACCTCGTCATGTGGCCCATGTAGCCGCCGCCGGCTGCCAGCCTTTACCTTTTATTCTCGCAGCCTACAAGCCAGAGAACATCTGCCCTCTAGCGGCGACCAAACTGCTGATGCGGCCCCCGATGAATTTGAGTTTGACACCCCTGATCTAAAATGATATTCCTCCATGAACACGTGTACTCTATGGTTGGCTCACAGGCTCATACCCAACCACAGTTTACAAGAAATATTAAAATATTCAATAAAAATGGTTAAAAGCAAAATTAAGAGATTATTAGAATGAACAGTAAACAAGATTGAAACATTCCAACATGTGTCTGGATAGGCTCATCTAAACAAACATGTTTCAAACAGTGATTTTGCCAGAATATTACTCTTTCAGTTGTATTTGGGGATTTTTGCCACTCAGGAGGACAAGATGGTATTCAGCTCTAGTAAATGCAGCATCTGTTTTGTAAATTCAGGTTTGTTTCTGCAGCTGCCACAGCAAATTCCCCCTCCACAATTCAAGGTTAATTTGGCCCTCTCGCAGCACAGCCTCATTTAGGCTTTGGCTGCTGTTGTGAAACAGGTATTCATGCCGAAAGTTCTGAAGAGATTTTTTTTAAATCGCAATTTCCTATCTTTTCTTATAATCAAATGCCCAGGACTATGTCACTATCAGTTTTCATTTTGATCGAAGTATCTTAGGCTGCAGTATCGAAACCCACTTACCTGGGAGTAAGCTTAATTGAATTCAATTGGAATGATTTCTGAGCCCCACTGAATTCAGTAGGACTGGCTTCTGATGGGTAGGATTGTGGTGTTTGTCACTTTTAGGCTCCTGTCAGTGAATTGGCAAGTTAGGTCAAAGTCTCACCTTCTTCACTCACAGAACTTGTGAGTCTATAATTGTGAGGTACGAGAGATCCACTTGTCATCCCAGTGGCAATTCAGAGAAGAAGGAAACACTGCTTCTGAGATTTAATTAGCAAAAAGAAAATAAAAGGAAGGGAAAAAAGGTCATTTCTGTCAGAAAAGACTATCAATGTATTATTGACCAATCTTCTCTTCATAAACCTGGTGGCTAATTAGATAATTGCCCACTTATTCTTTTTGGCTCCCTCTTACCTCTCTTTTGTCTCCGTCTACCTGGCGATACCTTTGAGACAAGGTGTTTTTTATTTTTATGTGATTAGTTAATACAATCCGCTCTTCTGTTCTGAAATATTAGACTGTTCGCATACATGCAAATATAAAACAGATTAATTTCTTGATGCCCTGGAAAGAGGAATTAATTCAGCAGAAGGCATTAAAATCACCCCGCAATGACAATATCAGACAGTACTTTATTATGCCTTTATCAGAATAATGTCTATAATATCTAGTCTTGCAGAGTTTATTCCATGCTCACTACCATTTGTTAGCTTTCGCAGTTCCTTTTTCTCCTCCTTGTTAAAACCACATTTGAAGGTCTCTTCCCATTGCATGGTGAATGGGGGTGATATCAGAAACAGTATTGTTCGGATTTTTCTAGTTACACCGAAATGAAGACAAATGGGTGGTTCACTATTTGAGGACAATTAATTTTTTGCAATATGTTTTGCCGAGCGGCCACAACTAAATGTTTCAGAGACTCCGCCAGCGATTCTTTGGCTTGAAACAGGAATGTTTGGGCCTGGAGCCTGTCCTAATGAACTACTGAAGCCTAATGGGTACTCAAGCTTGAGAGCCCTTCTCAGGTGCAGAAAAGAACATCGGCCCCTGTAACTGGCAGGCAGCATGAAGTCTTCCGATTGGCCAGGCTTTGTATAAACACTAAGCGCCTGAGATTCTGACTTGGCCTGTCCACCTGCCTACTGATCTTCAGCTTCACAGTTCAAGCCATTCACATACCCTCCAACATTCCTCAGATGAAAATAGGGGCATTGCCCAGTCCCCCCCAACTGAACCTCCTCAGCCCCTCATTCCACCCACCCCCAGCAGAAGAAAGGCAAGTGTCACTACCACTACATCAACACAGCATGCGCTCTCTCCACCATCCTAAGAAAATCCCTTAATCCCTATTTTATTTTATTTTTAAAAATCTGCTTTTCAGGTTTATGCATTTCACTAATTTTGCAATCATTTTAACGTTTCAAAACTTGACTTCCTTCCCCTTCTTTCTACGGTTTCTTAAATTTATTTTTAATATCTTCTGCATATCCAGATTAACTTAATTTGCTCGTTTATTCATCTACTTTGAATATATGCTCTTATCAAACTGCAGGTTATTACAATAATCCTGCCAATGTTCTTCTCTGTTTACAATTTCTCTGTAAATATTCAATAAATCATTTCCATTCTTATATTTAAAAGTTTGTTATCTTGATTTCTTATTCTTCTGGTGGCAAGGGCCGGGAGGAGTATATAAAGCCAGCATTTTGCCCTGGCTCTTTGCCACAGCAACACGCTACCCACCTAGCTGTACTTTGGCTTCCTGACTCCTGGTATCCTGACTCTTGGACTCCTGACAACTAGTATCCTGACTCTTGGACCCTTGGCTTCCTGACTTCTGGTTTCCTTGTCAGTGTTTGAAAAAGAAAAGGTTCTGACCTCCTTTTTTACTCCTTTGCCTAGTCCTCAGACCCTAGTTGGCACAAAAGAGTCTTTGAGAAAGAGTATTCTTGCAGAGTATTGCTGCTTTTATTCTTTAAAGGCCTTCTCCAACCACGACCGACAGCTTTTACACACACCAAATGCAACCAGCTTTCTTCCAACCAACCAACCCACACCAAACACTAACATTGACCACTCTATATATACAGGTACAATTTGGTGAAAGGTTTCATGAATCATTGTAGGCCACTGACTCATGCTGACTTAGTTCTTTTAGCATTAAAGAAACAGTGGCTAATTTTTAGCTGTGACATTCCTGACCCTTGGACTCTTGGCTTCCTGACTCCTGCTTTCCTGATTCATGGACTCTTGGCTTCCTGACCCCTGGACTGCTGATCCTGGACTGCTGTTTCCTGCTTCCCAACCTCTACCCCGGTCCTGACGTACCAAGCCGGGACTCTGACTGCCTGTAACCCGGACCGTGACACTGTCCCTAGAAAATCAGGACACTTGGACGGTATGCAATAGTCTCTTTTTAGATATAGGTACAGCAGTCCATAGCTCATCATGTCACTGACAGACAACCGAGGAAACCATTCCTCCATAACACAAAATAAGTGATTTCACAAGTTTACAGAGTAATGGTGGTGGAGAGAGATTTGGAGTCAATATTACTAATTTGGTGGCAGATTATTACAGTATTTCCTAACCGGGGAAAGGGGGGCGGGGAGGGGAGGAACTTTTATCCCTATAACTTTATTAGGATTTTCTTCTTCAAGAAACCCAGTAGATAGTATTAAGGGGGGGGGGATGGACAGGGTTATTTCAAAACCAGATTTCAAAATTCCATGTGAATCCATTTACTTGTTTTATATTCCATGCAATCATATTGACTATTCAGGATATCATGCTTTGTTGCTTTGTGTTCTCATTTTAATAGGTGACCTGAATAGTCGACCACTATAATTCAAGTAACTCTCTTCACTCTGTTTCTAAGAGATCAGTGCTTTGGGTCACTATGATGAATGTGTTTGAGGACAGTGGAAAATGGTTTATTATTCAAGGATTCTTATCACATTCAAGTGCTATGGAGAGAGTTCTTCACTTAAGCTTTTGGCAATTTAGGCTGCAAGCCTATGTTTACCTGAGAGAAAGACCTATTGAACTTACTTACATGTTAGGCTTCTGCTATTGGTCACACACTCCCCCCTCCCTCTCTCTAATTTTAAAAGGTTAAAAATAAATATCACTCCAATCAAATGTGTACTTACCTAGGATTAAGGCACAGCGAGACATTTAATTCAGATGAAAGCGCCAATCCCAATGGAATATTTTTTTGACAATATTCACTTTTTCTACCAACCGAAGTTCAAAAAGAGCCTTTCAATGTTTTTGCAGCTCAGACACGTGTTTCTACTCATGAGTAAGTATGTCTGTGTTCAGTGGAACTTACTCCCAAGCATGGGGATGTACAGCAAATTTCATTAATGTGTGCACCCAGGGATTTTTATTTTTGAAGGCAAACATTCATTGTATACATACACTCCGTTATAAAGGACACTATTTTTATTCATAAAATAAACTAAAGAAACAAAAACTTAACTAAACTTACTTTTTAAAATGAACAACTAAACTTTACTTTAATAGTACAAACATAAAAAGAGACACAAAATACCATAGTTTTACTGTAGTTGTCCCACACTGCTAATCACTGCTGACCTGGGGAGCATCTCATGAGTGAGCTTTCCACAACTGGGATGCCACCATAAGTACAGTGGTGCCTCGCAAGACGAAATTAATTCGTTCCGCAAGTTTTTTCTTCTTGCGAGTTTTTCATCTTGCAAAGCACGGTTTCCCATAGGAATGCATTGAAAATCAATTAATGCGTTCCTATGGAGACCGCCTTCAGACCAGGTCCGGGGACAGTCTGTCCCCGGACCTCTTCTGAAGGCTGGCGGGGGGAGAAGGACTTTTCTCCCCACCGCCAGCCTTCAGAACAGCCTTCTGAAGGCTGGCGGTGGGAAGAAAAGCCCTTCTTCCGCCGCCAGCCTTCAGAAGAGTTCCCCCAGGGCTGCCTAGGCTGCGGATAGCAGCCTGCTGCCCCGCGCGAGGGGCACTCTGCTTCAGAGCGCCCCTCGCGTGGGGCAGACATTCGCAGCTTGGGGAGCCCTGCAGGACTTCCCCGCAGGGCTCTCCAAGCTGCGGATAGCAGCCTGCTGCCCCGCGTGAGGGGCGCTCTGCTTAAGGCGTAGCGCGCCTTCTCCTCTGTTCCCGGACCTGTCTTGAAGGCTTGCGGTGGGAGGATGGCTTTCCTCCCCACCGCCAACATTCAGAATGCTGCGCACCTTCTCCTCTGTTCCCGGACCTCCCACCGCAAGCCTTCAGGACAGGTCCGGGAACAGAGGAGAAGGCGCGCTACGCTTCCCCGCTGTCCCTGGAGATTTCCCTATGGGCTTTCGTCTTGCGAAGCAAGCCCATAGGGAAATTCGTCTTGCGAAGCCGCTAAAAAATCGGAAAACCGTTTCGTCTTGCGGGTTTTTCGTTTAGCGAGGCATTCGTCTTGCGTGGCACCACTGTACAGAGGAAGAGCTCTGTTGGATCACGCCAGTGACCCATCTGCTCCAGCCTCCTGTTCGGACGATGGACAACTTCACACAAAACTGTTGAGCTTTTTAAAGGAAAACCCAAAAGACAAGATCAAATGACTCGGTGCTCATACTTGCTTGGCAGAGAATTATGGCCATACTTTGGTTGTCGAACGTCTTGGGTACTTGTACATTTTGGCCCCCGAATGCCGAAAAACTCAGAAGTGTTCTTTGGAACCCAAATGTCCGACACTGCTTCTGCAGCTTCCGAATGAGTGCAGGAAGCTCCTGCCTTGGTTTTTGCCCTGGTTTTTGAACGTTTTCGGAAGTCGAACGGACTTCCAGAATGGATTACGTTTCAGAACCAAGGTACGACTATATGCTGTTCGTGCCCCCCCATGTTATTGATTTGGGGCTTAGTCCAGCAGAGTGCCTGATCCATTCTGGGGCTGCCTTGAACCAAATTGGGAGCCTTGCACAGTGTTTTAACCCTAATTAACCCTAATTAAACATGGTTGCGAAAGAACTGCTCTCCCAGCAGCATGCTTAACATGCATCTCCTTCCTCTTCTTGCTAGTTGCTGCCACACAGCCTCCACCCACCCCTTTGTCCACACCAGGGTGATCTGGGTTGTCCTAAATCACTCCAGCCATATCCCAGATCAGCTTGATTTGGCTTGGGGCCTCAGGATGATGATGATGATGATGATGATAATTTTTATTTATACCCTGTTCTCCCCGGTCAGAGCCGGGCTCAGGGCAGCTAACACCAGTAAAATTACAATAAAAAACATAATAGAAAAAAAACCCCAATTTAAAATACAGGTTAAAATGCAAATTAAAATGCAGCCTCATTCTAAAAGTAGCCCATAAATCAAAACTGTAAGGGGAGGGAAGCAGAAGGGTCAGACTGAGTCCAAACCAAAGGCCAGGTGGAACAGCTCTGTCTTGCAGGCCTTGCAGAAAGATGTCAAGTCCCGCAGGGCCCTAGTCTCTTGTGACAGAGCGTTCCACCAAGTCGGGGCCAGTACTGAAAAGGCCCTGGCCCTAGTTGAGACCAATCTAACCACCTTGCGACTTGGGACCTCCAAAATGTTGTCATTTGTGGACCTGAAGGTCCTCTGTGGGGCATACCAGGAGAGGCGGTTCCGTAGGTACGTGGGTCCCAGGCCACATAGGGCTTTAAAGGTCAAAACCAGCACCTTAAACCTGACCCTGGACTCCACAATCAGGATCTGGTCACAGAGCTTGCACAGCCCTACTGCATAGCAAATTTATCTGGAGCATATTTGACTCCAGGAGCTCACCACTGGGAAATGTGATCCCCCCATGATATAATGGATTCCATTATTCTTTTGCCTGAACCTCTCGAATTTATAGGGAGAAAGTCGAGAAATACTGCAGCTGCTCATACCTTCTGCCACCAGCCGTAATGCATTAATAAAGCTTTATGACTAAAACAACAGCCTCCCCCTGTACATTCCAGCAACTTCATTAGCTCCACTCGTGGGTTTCCTCCTCCTCATCCCTTCTGTACTCGACTAATCCCAGTGTCATTAAAAGGTATGCTGGCTGCCTCATACATGTAGAAGCTCAAATCAGATTAAGCTACAGGCTGACCTGACAGGTAGCACTGAAAGAATAGAAAGAAAGAAGCCAAGAGGAATAAATTACTTTGCAGAAGAAGTCAATGTTGATAAATCCAGACAAATCCTATTTTAAGACATAGGTTAATTTAGGAGGCAGTGTGAATGAATAAAAGAGAAAGGCAAAGTAAACCTTAGGTCTGGTTTGTTTAGCTTCATGTTGCAACTGCAGTCTACATTCTGAGAAAATAAAAACTGGCACTCAAAGACTGTTTATACCAATTTTCTTCACGGAGACTAATCAATATTGGATTTAATTTAACTGGGAGTCATTTGGAGTTAATATCCCTTCTGTCTTGTCCTCCTCTTTGGTTTCCTGCTGTTGAAAACTCTTTTGTTATTAAAGAATACAAGCGGGACATGCAACAAATTGTTGCAGTTTTCAGCGCTCCTTTTCAAGCATAGTCCATTCCACTCTTCCTCTTTCCCGGTTTTCCAGGTTGTTGCTATTGCTTTTTACTCAATAGCATTCCATACCCATTGAGCATGCTCAGTTCTCCTTTGACAGTTTGAGATTTATTTTTATTCCTTTGGGCCCCGTCCCCTAATTGTTTTGAACTTTTGCAAGCCTGAGGTTTAGAATCATAGAATTGTAGAGTTGGAAGGAACCTCAAGGATCATTTAATTCAACTCCCTGCAGTGCAGGAATATTTTGCCCAGTGTGGGGCTCAAACCCATGACCCTGAAATTAAGAGTCTTGTGCTCTACCAACTGAGCTATCCCTCAGAGCTAGACAGGAAGCAAAGCTGCCTTGCACTGAATCCGACTATTGGTCCATGTAGCTTACATTGATTAACAGCAACTGTCTGGGATTTCAGATAGGAAATCTTTCTAAATCCTACCTTAAGATGCTGCAGATTGAGAATGAGACCATCTGCAGATGATCCCCAAGTATGGCAAGGATTTGCCCCAAGCATGCTGATACCTTCCTCTTTGTGGAAAGGACATGTCATCTTGGCCAACTAAGGACTGGCACTCAGAGAATTAAGTTCCCTATTCGTACACAGGATGGTGACCAAATGCAAGCTGCCCTCCCAAAATACAGAAGAACTGTAGAAAATTGAATCTCGGAATCAGAGTAAACTCAGTGGGTCCTACATTGCCTTCATCACCACATCCTTGAGCAATTATTTGATCAGGCACATTTTAGATGACTGCAGAAAACCTGCACACACAGATTGTGATGCTTCCCCTTGTGGGAGAAATCAGTCTTTACACTTTTCGCTTTTCCTTGCCTCCAAGAGTCAGTGTGGTGTAGTGATTAGAGGCAATGGTTCAAATCCCCTAGTCAGCCATGAAGGTCCAACCAACCAAACAACCAACTGAATGACCAACCAACCGACTGACCGACCGACCAACAAACCAACAAACCAACTGAATGACTGACTGACTGACCAACCGACTCACTGATCAATTGACCGATCAACCGATCGACCAAGCAACCAACTGACCAATCGACTGACCGACTGATCAACCGACCGATCGACTAATCGACTGACCAACCAACCTACCAAACTACCGACTGACCGACCGACCGAACAACTGACCGACCGACTAATCAACCAACCAACCGGCCAACTGACCGACCGGCAGAACAACAGATCAACCGACCGACCGACTAATCGACCGACCAACCGACTAATCGACCGACCAACCAACCAACCGACCGACTAATCGACCAACTGACTGACCGAATGAACAACTGATCAACCGATCAATCACCCGACCTACCGACCGAACAACCGATCAACCGACCCACCAACCGAACAACCAACCAACCAACCAACTGACTAATTGACCGACCAACCAACCAACCAACCAACCAACCGATCAACTGACCGACTAATCGACCGACTGACCGACTAATCGACCAACCAACCGACCAACCGACTGACTGACCATCCAACAAACCAACCAACCAACTGACCAACTGACCAACCGACCGATGGACCAACCAACCAACCAACCAACCAACCAACCAACCAACAGAACAACCCACCCACCAACCGACCGACCGAACAACCGACCAACCGACCCACCAACCGACCAATCAAACAACCAAACGACCGACCGACTAATTGACCGACCAACCAACCAACTAACCAACCAACCAACTGACTGACTGACCATCCAACAAACCAATCGACTGACCGATCGACCAACTGACCGACCCACCAACCAACTGAATGACCAACCAACTGACCAACTGACCGATCGAACAACCAATCAACTGACCGACCGGCTAATCGACCAACCGACCGACCGACTAATTGACCGACCGACCGACTAATCAACCGACCAACTGACCAACCGACCGACCCACCAATTGACTGGCCGACCAACCAAGCAACCGACCGACCGATCAACCAACCAACCAACCAACCGACCCACCAAAAGGACCGACCAACCAACCAACCAACTGACTGACCATCCAACAAACCAACCAACCGACTGATCGACCAAACAACCGATCAACCGACCAACCAACTAATTGACCGACCAACTGACCAACCGACTGACCGAACAACCGATCAACCGACCGACCGACTAATCGACTGATCAACCAACCGGCCGACCAACCAACCAACCAACCAACTGACCGGGATATAAATAAAAATTATTATTATTATTATTATTATTATTATTATTATTATTATTAGTCCACTTGCAGACTCTGGATGTCACCCTCAGCCCACAGCAGATTTTTAATACAGGTTTGTAATAATGTTTAATTCACCATAGTAATGGTATCTTGATGGGGTAGGGGTGGGCTCACAGCTCAGGGGTAGGCCTATATCTTGCATGCAAAATGTTCTATGGTCAATCCCTGCCATAAAAAACAGAATTGCGGAATTGGAAGAGACCCTGAGGGTCATCTAGTCCAACCCCTATTAGGTAGAAATCTCAACTAACGCATCCACGGCAGATGGCCATCCAACCTCTGCCTAAAATCCTCCAAGGAAGGAGAGTCCACCACCTTCTGAGGGAGTCTGTTCCATGGTCAAACAGCTCCTACCACCAGGAAGTTCTCCCTGATGTTTAGTTGGGATCTCCTTTCTTTTTTCTTTTTTTAATATATTTTTATTAGTTTTTTAACATACCATTTTCAACGATTATAAAACATACTTTTATATCTCTACAATTTTTTGACTTCCATCAATCACATCTGGAAATTTTCCGATCTTTTCCACTCAATTTACATTTCTTAATTTCACTATTACATTTAAGTATCATAACTAACGTCTCCTTTGCAATTCTACTTCTTTGCAATTCTACTTCTTTGCAATTCTACTTTGCAATTCTTTGCAATTCTTTGCAAGTATTAACAAGTTTATGGTTTCTCAGATAATATTCTTGTCAGTTTCTTCTTTAGTTTCTTTACCGGCCTATACCTTCCTAATACCTTCTGACTGATTATCTCAACTGTTTGACTGACTCCTCTTAACAGATTCTCTCACTCTCACATCAGACTAGTCCAACCCACAGACTTATCCTCTCCATCTCTTCTCTAACTCTAGACTGACTTCTTAACAACTCTAACTCTACCTCTAACTCCTCCCCTTGGGTTCCTATTGGTTAGTTGTTTTACAATTAGTTAACCCTTTCTTTATGAACCCAGTATGATGTCACACACCTAGGAGGGCAAACGCCACAGCGGGCTACAATACACAACAATAATAAACAATATGTACTCCTTTAGAATGCAGTGCCTCTTCTCAAATTTGAAGACAAGCTATTTACACAAGAATACCTGAATACCTGTATACCTGAAGGAACATCTTCACCCCCATGGTTCAGCCTGGACATGGAGGTCCAGTTCACTGCAAGAAGTGAGGTTACAGGGAACCAGGCCCTGTGGAATGCCTTTCCATCAGATGTCAAGGAAATAAACATGTACCTGACTTTTAGAAGACACCTGAAGGCGGCTCTGTACAGGGAGGTTTTTAATGTTTGGGGCGTTTTTGTGTTTTAATACTTTAATGGAAGCTGCCCAGAGTGGCTGGGGAAACCCAGTCAGATGGGCAGCATATACTACTACTACTACTACCACTACGTCAGATAATAATTTTTTGTTCCTAAGCGATGCCACTTCTCGCAACTTTCACTACATTTTAACAAACTTGAAGATGAGGAAATGTAAGAAAAAGAAGGAGGAACGTCAGATTAACATAGCTCAATGTAAATCAAGCACTGCAAATATAGCTGTGATAAACACATATTTGTCCATTTCCAATTCGATGACAAACACTCCCTGCATTCAAATTATATCTGTGAGCTAAGTAAATATGAAAATACTGCCATATCCACTAATCTAAATGCCAATGACCTCACGGTCATTCCCTGTATGTATAAGGAATGCAGGAAAAGTACAGAGCACAGTTTTATGTGCCACTAAGAGAAGATGGAATAAAACAGGGTGTGTGGAGTTCCATTTCTAATATTTTCAGCACAACATCTCTGAAAATAATGTTCATTTTTTCATTCTAAAAGAGTCATTAATTCATTATAAAACTAATTGGATTTTATCTGATAATGGCATCTACGGTTGCTACAAGATGATTGCTTGTTAAATTAAAGGAAACATACAAATATAATAAGAGTGGAAATAGCTTGTGTGGCCTTTAAAAAAGAGTTTTCGTTTTGCTTTTAGTTCAAAGTAGTGAACCTTCAGGCTCAAAAATTGAACCCATTTGCAATATTATTATTATTATTTATTAAATTTAAATACCGCACTATACCTGGGGGGTTTCAGGGTAGTTCACAGAATAAAATCAAGATATAAAACCACAAAATATCTAATAAAAATAAAAACAACAACCCAACAGCCCTCCCCAAAAAACATATTTTAAAGGGGCATTAGATGTAAATCAGATCAGCCAAAGGCCTGGTTAAAAAGGAACGTTTTTGCCTGGCACCTAAAGGTGTATAATGAAGGCGCCAGGCGAACTTCCCTGGGGAGAGCATTCCACAGATAGGGAGCCACTGCAGAGAAGGCGCGTCCTCGTATTGCCACCCTGGGGACCTATCGAGGAGGAGGCACATGAAGAAGGGCCTCAGAAGATGATCTCAAGGTCCGGGTAGGTTCATGTGGAAAGAGATAGTCCTTGAGGTATTGCAGTCCTGAGCTGTAGCATCCTTGAACAAACCCAGTCTCCATGCCAAGGGCAACACAAGCAACATAGGAAGCTGCCATATACCAAGTCAGAACCATTTGTCCATCTAGCTCAGTATTGTTTACAATGACTGGCAGCAACCGCCAGAATTTCAGGTCAGACTGAACGTCTCCATCTTCCAACAAATGCCTAAGTCTCCTCCTCTCCAGGGTCTTTCCCAACAGTTTGAGACTATGCTGGCATGACTGCCTTTGCACCTCCCATTTCATACCTCTCCTCGACCTAAGACATCAGAGCTTGTCGCAGCCTGTATATGGAAGATTTTAAATGTTTAATGTTTTGCGTGTTGAGGTCCCCAAGCCACCCCAATAACTCACACATCACACATAATTTTTGTTTAAGGTTTTTTGGCATAATTTTGGCCACAACTTTATTTAAATACATAACTGTGAGTGGTTGTTTAGGCATTGGTTCCGACTATCTGTCCCCCCGCCCAGGGACAGAACTGACTTCCGGATTCCAATGGAAGCCAGTCAGCGAAAACAATATTGGGGAGAATGAAGCTAGGCACCAGACCCTCACCTCTCCCTGCATGCTCCCAGAGGCCTTGCGCGGCCCAAGCCCGATGCCAGGGACTTGGACGAAAGCATGGCAAGCCTTTAACGGAATTCCCTTGCAGCACCAGCATTGGAGGGGTAGACACTTACCCCTCCACCAACCAATTTTCTAACCAATGCCTAACCACAAACCTTACAAGTTGTGACAATTTGCTACGCAGTAGGCAAAAACCAAATGGCTCCAGCCAATCAGCCAAATGGACAAAATTCCAACCAGGCCCCTGCCCCAAAAGCAGGTGACCCCATGACAGGCACAGCAAGGTCAAGAGCAAAATCCCCACTTCAGGGAGGGTGGGCGGGTAATCTGGTGCACGCAGCAAAAGAGGATGCCCAGAGCTGCGTGCCCAGTATTTAAAACCTTTGAGCCCAACCCACAAATTGGCAACATCAAAATCTCCCCAGAAACACAAGTACCCAATCACAGCCTGTGGCCATCCAACAGATCAGCCCAGCAACAGTGGGGTGGCCTGCTAGACTCCACCGCAACACGTGCTCTCTATTAGTGAGAACACGCTTTATCATGCTTTTATATATGTCTGAAGCCAGCCAGAGTGGCTGGGGCAACCCAGTCAAATAAGGGTATAAATACTATTGTTGTTGTTGTTGCTGCTGCTGTTGCTGTTGCTGTTGTTGTTATTAAATAGGACATCCCTATTTTCTTTGGAGAAATGTTGGAGGGTATGCGGTAATAGACCTACAGGGTTTAAAAGAGGAGGTACAAAACAATCGCATCCCCCAGTGCCACTGCTCTGATCCATATTACAGCTTCTCACACCTGCCTTGGCGTAAAAAATAAAAATGGGGCATCCCGGGTTGACCCCTATTTGGCAACATTTGGTGGCCCCACACAGATAACAATCTCTCTACATCAATCCTAGAAGACGGAAATGCTAATATAGTGTTTCCTTTCTAAAGGTAAGTAGGAAGATTCACAAGCACGCTAGAAACGCTTGACAAAGTATTGTTCTTAATTACAATAATAGATCCTTGATATGTCTTGTCTTGCCTTTAGACTATAAGGTGTCTGGCCCAAGGCTGTCTCTGCCTTTCTCTTCCTCTCCCCCAACCTATGTACTGTATGTTGCACAATTGGACCTCTGATTTCTCAGAGCCTCGAGCCACTTCTGTAACAAATAATGTTAAATTGTAGTAATCACTTAGTGGCCTGAAGTGAAGGAAATCATGCTAAGGGCCTGCTCAGGAGACAAAGTCTGCTCAGATGCTCATTACAGAAGCTGCCGTTTTCAAACGGCTGAGTGTCTTAAGCTCAGGCAGTTAGAGAAGCCATTTGATTTTTAAAGGTTGCTGCAAAGTGCCTGTAGCTGGCAATGGAGCCCATGTCTGGCCGGTACTTCAGATAATCAAGCCACTTTTCTTTTTAGGCCTAAAGCTGCAGTCGTCCAAAGGGTGGCACAGGCATAAATCCTCTAAATTTCGACCCATTTCCACTGGTGGCGGGGCTTTGAGGATCAAACATAAACACAGATTACTTAAAAGAATTTCCGCAGATAATCAGCCAGTCAGAAACAATGGCATGGAAGTTTTGTTGCAGGCTTCCAGGAGCAACTGTCCAGGTTTTTGAGGTGGTGGTTGTTTAGAAAAAGGGATTGCATTAGGTTTTCCATTATACGCTTCAGAATACCATCCATCTAACCAAGTTCTCTGAGTGGTTCACATAAACAGTACACACAATACTGTGATTCCTAGAAGATGTAGGTATATCTGACCTTAAAGATAGACAGCAAATCAAACAGGTGGAGGACTGCATACTCTCCAACATTCCTCAGATGAAAATAGGGACATTTTCATCCTTCCTTGGCTCCTCATTTTTTGTCCCCGTTCCCCACCCCCCGCAGTACATTTCCAATCAGAAGAAGGGCAAGCGCCACCACCACTTCACCAATGGGACACAACACATACGCTCTCCATCGTCCTCAGAAAACCCTTTAATCTCCCCTTTTTATCTTTACAAAAAGAAAAACACACACCAATAAATATTTTTTTCAAATACTATAAAATTAAGTATGTCAAATTTTATAACTGCATTAATGAAAACACTCTGGAAAAAATAGGCAAACAAATGCTAATATATAACAGACACCAATGCAGAGCAAAAACCAAATGTATTCCAACCCAACAGTGGTCTTCTTCAGTGGTATAACAGAATCCATCATAAAGCCATGCATGTGGACAGTCAAACAAATCTCTTGTGCCAGATGTACTCTGGGTAAAAAGTTAAAGGACCCCTAGACGGTTAAGTCCAGTCAAAGGCAACTATGGGGTTGTGGCACTCATCTCGCTTTCAGGCCAAGGGAGCCACCGTTTGTCAACAGACAGCTTTCCGGGTCATGTGGCCAGCATGACTAAACCACTTCTGGAGCAACGGGACACTGTGATGGAAACCAGAGCGCACGGAAATGCCGTTTACCTTCCCACTGCAGCAGTACCTATTTATCTACTTCCACTGGTATGCTTTTGAACTGCTAGGTTGGCATGAACTGGGACAGAGCAATGGTAGCTCAACCTGTCGCAGGGATTCAAACCGCTGGCCTTCCAATCGGCAAGCCCAAGAAGCTCAGTGGTTTAGACCACAGTGCCACCAACACCCCAGATGTAGTGTCATGTAACCATACTGTTACCTATCAGTGAAAAGGAATAAAATATTATAGGTTACAAATATCATTACAATTTTAAAAAACCCCGCAAAATGGTTTCATAATGAGAAGTAAACTCACAGCTGTCACACTGACGGGAAAGGGAAGTTTGAATGGCACTAAAATTGTTTCCCAAATCTGGGAAACAAATCAGAAACAATATGTGTGTATGTACACACATGCACACACAGCTTCTTGAGAGGGGAAAGGTGAAAGGCTTGTTTGTCAACTCTAAAATGTGGCCCTTGATCAGCGATGCTGTTCATTATTTAGCTAATATTTGCAATTGCTTCTCCTTGTGGCAGCTTCTGATAACGAGGCATAATTTGGGGATTTGAGGCCCAGTATTCTGCTAATCTTTAGGATATGTTGTCTTATTGGAAGAATCAAGAAATTGGACATTTTAATGACTTTCTGCAGTGAATATAAATAATCCCCCAAAGGGAAGCCTGCCTTTGCTGTGAATACTCATTTCATAAGCAGGCTGCTTTGGGGGGGGGGATGAGGAGAGAAGAGAAAAGAGATATTTTTATCCAGCACACTTTGATATTTCAAAGCTGAGAGCAATGTAGCACAGGTGAATTGCATTGTGTCTAATATTAGCGTTCATTTTAATATAATGCAGAGATTGGATGTCAGTGCTGTTTGAGCCCTTGCAGTATTGTAATGTTTCTTCATCTTTCATGTTAGGATCTCAGGATATTAGGTCACAAAAGGCTCACAGCTCGGGATGTGTGAATTATTATTTATAACGACTGTAGACCCATGGAAATCTTTTGAAAATACAGTTTTTCAGTAAATTAGATGTGGCTGCAAGTGTGCAGCCTACCACGGTGCATTGATTTCAGCGGAACATGTGCAGGGATGTGTATTTATTTAGATGCGCAACTCTATGTACATACTCTTGAAAATGGATATAGCTTGCAGCTCAAACCACATCTGCACACAGTTTTTCATCCAGTTTACCGCATACTCACTTGAAGAAGGATCTGGGGGCATCAGAGGATCACAGCGGGGTACCTGTGGAACCAATCAGTACAGTTGTAACTTGCTTCTCAAACGGAATCTGTTCCGGAAGTCTGTTCAATTTCCCAAAATGTTTGAAAACCAAGGCACAGCTTCCGATTGGCTGCAGGAGCTTCCTGCACTCAATCGGAAGTCATGTCGGACATTCAGCTTCCAAAAAACGTTTGCAAACCAGAACACTCACTTCTGGGTTTGCAGCATTTGGGAGCCAAAACGTTCAAGTCGCACGGTGTTCCAGAACCAAGGAATAACTATATTTTATTTTTTTTTCATTTTTGCATCATACTAGCCACATGACCCAGAAAAACTGTCTGTGGACAAATGCCGGCTCCCTCGGCCAGTAAAGCGAGATGAGCACCACAACCCCAGAGTCGTATGCAACTGGACTTAACTTTACCTTTACCTTTTATCATACTGGCAGTGGCATGCAGTCAGTGGACTAGGAGGACTAGCTTAGTCCCCTAAATGTTCCTCGGCCACCTCCTTCCCAAAGCCCAGGAACCTTCTGCTCTGCTTGGGGGGGGGAGCCACAATGCTCACATGCCTAATGTCAGGACATTGCAGCATCACGTACACAGTGCTGGGCCCCCCAAATTGGCCTTGCAAGCTAGAGCCTCTGGCCCTAACTGTTCCCCTATGAGAAATTTCATTGCACTCCACTGCATACAGAAGAGGTTCAGAGAATGAATTCCAGCTCCATCCCTGCCATCCTTGAAACAATGGGAGGTGGGGACTCTTAAGTCTTATCTCCCCATCCTTCTAAAGACCAAACTGCCTCATTATCTCCGCAGGCCAACAGATCCCACACCCTGATTTAGGCAGACTCAAGAAACATTTTTATTCATGACTGCTTTTATAATAATAATAATAATAATAATAATAATAATAATAATAATAATAATATCTTTATTGTCATTGCCCCCTCTCAGGGACAACGAAATTACTTGACTGCTCCATAAAAACACTAATTAAAACAATACAGTATAGTACAGCAAGGAAGATTAGATGACTTTCAAAGTCCAGGCTTCCCATTCAGGGCCGAGATCGCTCTGGAGAAGAAGCTGTTCTTAAGACGGCTCGTTCTTGTCTTCATCGTCCTGTATCTCCGTCCCGACGGCAGGAGCTCGAAGAGACAGTGACCAGGATGCGATGGATCTTTTACTATGTCCAGTGCCTTCCTATGGCACCTTGTGGCATAAATCTGCTCTAAGGTGGAAAGTGGGCAGCCAACAATGCTCTCTGCTGCCTTAACAACTCTGCACAACCCCATCCTGTCCTGGGTAGTACAGCTTCCGTACCACACACATAAGCCATAAGTGAGCACGCTCTCAATGGCACAGTGATAGAAGGCAAGCAGCAGTTTCTGCGGAAGATGGTTTTTCCTTAGAATTCTCAAAAAGTACAGTCTCTGCTGCGCCTTCTTCACAAGCCCCCTTGTGTTGACACTCCAGGACAGATCCTCTTGTAATTCAATGCCCATTATAGTGAGAGTAACAGGCAGAGTGCCTCTCTTTTTATTGGGGAGGCTGGGTGAAGGAATTGGATTAGAATAAGTGAATGTTTTACTGCTGCTGTTATTATTATTCATGTATTGTTTGGTATTCTACATTTTAAATTGTTTTTATATATTGTATGTTGCCGTGGGATGGTAGCATATTTTGAGCAGTGATATACAACGCTATCCATTATTAGGGAAATCAGCCCTAAGTGCTCACTAGAAGGACAGATCCTGAAGCTGCGGCTCCAATACTTTGGCCACCGCATGGGAAGAGAAGACTCCCTGGAAAAGACCCTGATGTTGGGAAAGATGGAGGGCACAAGGAGAAGGGGATGACAGAGGATGAGATAGTTGGACAGTGTTCTTGAAGCTACGAACATGAGTTTGACCAAACTGCGGCAGGCAGTGGAAGACAGGAGTGCCTGGCGTGCTCTGGTCCATGGGGTCACGAAGAGTCGGACACGACTAAAGGACTAAACAACAACAACATACAGTGCTATTTTTCTAGAAAAAAGAGGTGCCGGAACTCAACATGAAAGCCTCTCTTGTTCTCTTATAACGGCATTGGTGCACATCTGAGAAGTGCCGGAACTGAGTTCTGGCTGAAAAAAAGCCCTGGGTACATAAATTCATTAATTAATGAAAAACAATGCAGATTTGTCTGTGCTTTCCTTCAATTTCTCTTTTCCAAATGGCCGGCACAGAGGAAGCTTATGTAACAGTAGCATGTTCCAAAAGCTCTACAAATTTGAAGTGTTTTATCAAGCAAATTCACACTCCTTCTTGCCAACCACTAGAGTTAGCAAAAACAGGTGTGTTTCCTGTGGAGTGGTGCCAAATTAAAAACAACAGCACCCAAACACTAAATAATAGAATCATTCTCCCAAATAGAGGAATGTTATGAAAAGAGATGAAATGTGAAATTCCATCTGAAAGTTTTCACATGCTAAAGAGGTCAGTGATAGATTCAGTTTTCAGATAGATTCAGGTTCTTCTTTTTCATTTCCTAATAATAATAATAATACTCCCTGCCTCATATTGAAGTTAGAGGAAAATATAGGAATAACTCAGAGATACTTATGGCAATTTCCTTTTTGAATCAGTTTAATGATGGTATACCTTATAATAAGAATTGGTGGGAAAGATACGGTGATGAATCTTGGAGCAATTTTAGGGAATATGCAACATGTTGTATAAAAGTAGATTGCTTCCCATCACTCATCTATAAGGGCTTTCTAACAAATATATAGCTACAAATTAGAAGCCCCTTGAATCCACATGGGCTAGAATCCACGCAGAATGACACCTTTTTTTTGACACCGTTCCTTTCTCCTATCAACTTAATGCATAATGCAGCAAGAGCTCTCTGATGTGGCATTACCAAAGCTCTTTACAAATATCCAGTATCCTGCTGTATTCATCTACACGAAGCAGATAAATAAACATTATTGCCCCTATTTTCTAGGCACTGATGCACAAACAGGAAAATCAAATGACACCTCCGGAGTCAATGAGCAGAATTCAGGATGCTCGGCTTCCTTATGCGCTCCAGTTTCCTAAAATGTTAAAAACAAAACCCAACAACAAGCATCAATCGTATAAATTAATAGAAACAATGGGTATTCTACTTTATCATTCATTGATTCAAAAGACTCACTTTGCCTTGACATAATTGTCCTAGCTAGAGAGGCTGACAAATCCCTCTGGAGAAGAACTTTTAGGGCTCATCACAAGGAAGGTAGCAAAGAAGAAACCAACTTTGAAAGCCCCTGGATTTCTCTCTGACCTGGGTTGAAATCTGCTCCAGAGAAGAATTCTGTCCACAAAACAGGCTTCCCACAAGCACCCCACTAGTATACAGGAAGAGGGGAGAATGTATATTTGCCACTCCTCCATCACTTTGATGTTCTGCTCTTGGGATTTGTAGTCTTCCACAGAGCTCCTGCCATTGCCACTATGCTTTCCCTCTTGATACGCTGCTGTGTGTTGATTCCAGGATGACAGATGAGGTGAAGGGTCAGGCCTTCTTCTCTTTCTCTGTGTAGTATGCTTACCCTGGCTACGGAAAGGGCTATGGCATTTGTGGGATCTTGGGCGTACAGTGGTGATGGGGAGGGAGTTCAGAATGGGCTTGGGAAATGATCCATGCTACTTCTGTTTCTGGAGGGAAAGAATTCAAGTAAATTTTGAGTCAATCCAAGAGGAGCAGAGGAGAGTTTGCCTGTCTCTAGTCCTATGACAAATGTCAAGATGTCAAGAGTTTTGCATTCAAAACTCTTTGGGGCTGGGGCAATCAGAATAAGGTCCACTATTTGACTGCTGATTCAGGACCCTAAACTGTGTTTTATATAACCGACTTTTATATAATATAATAATAATAATATATTATTTATACCCCGCCCATCTGGCTGGGTCTCCCCAGCCACTCTGGGTGGTTTCTGGCAAAACACTAAAATACAATAATTAAAAGCTTCCCTAAACAGGGCTGCCTTCAGATGTCTTCTAAAAGTTTGGTAGTTGTTTTTCTCTTTGACATCTGGTGGGAGGGCGTTCCACAGGGCGGGTGCCACTACCGAGAAGGCCCTCTGCCTGGTTCCCTGTAACTTGGCTTCTCTCAGCGAGGGAACTGCCAGAAGGCCCTCGGCACTGGACCTCAGTGTCCGGGCAGACATGTATATTGCAATGCTTTTTGTTGCTATGGCCGATGGCTGATGCAAATAAAGTTCATTCATTCTTAGGGCACTTTTGTGTGTTAACTTGGTGTTGTGAGATCCAACACAGCCTTCTTGTGTTGTGAGTGCGGGTTAAACATGAGAACCTCAAGGCCACATGGGAGGAACAAGTGTTGCCCCACTTTCTGGGATGGACTTGCTGTGAGTTTCTCCGACTTGGTGATGTGTTTCTTTTACAGTTTCCCAGTGGCATGGGACAAAGACATGCTGTACTAGCTCCCATATATAACTTATGGGAGCGTGTAATGTAATTTCCAGTGTTAGCTGCAGCAGAAAGAACAAATAATCTTGCGATGCCTTATGAGAAGCTTTTGTGGACTGCAGTCCACTTCATCAGATGCATGGTGTTGCCCTGAGTTATGGTTATATATGTGTGTGTGTTGTGGGGTTTGAGGGAGGTCAGAGGGAAATGAATGGCAGAAAAGTAAGGTAAAGGTAAAGGACCGCTGGACGGTTAAGTCCAGTCAAAGGTGACTATGGGGTTGTGGCGCTCATCTCATTTTCAGGCTGAGGGAGCCAGTGTTTGTCCACAGACAGCTTTCCAGGTCATGTGGCCAGCATGACTAAACCGCTTCTGGCACAACAGGACACTGTATCGAGTGCCAGAGCGCCCGGAACGTCATTTACCTTCCCGCCACAGCGCTACCTATTTATCTACTTGCACTGGTGTGCTTTCGAACTGATAGGTCAGCAGGAGCTGGGACAGAGCAACGGGAGCTCACCCTGTCATAGGGATTTGAACTGCTGACCTTCTGATCGGCAAGCCCAAGAGGCTTAGTGGTTTAGACCATAGTGCCAAAAAGTACAGATGGCATGAATGGCTGTTCTACAGATGTGGCAGTGGTGCCCTGCTGCATGCCCTGCCAGGATTGCACCCTAAGTCTGAATCCAACCCAGTGATGGGATCTGGTGGGGCTCACTGGGGCTGGCATCCTAAAATACTAACATTGTGGGTAAAACAGTCCCTTTTCCTTTGCCCCCCATCATATTGGACTGAATGGGAGAGTGCAGTCTTTAAAGAAGTGACATTCCAGGCTCCTTTTGGCCATTAGGATGACGGTGTGTTTGTGTCGGCCTAACACAAGTGAGGCTAAAATGATCTCCTGAGGTTCTTGGTGGAAGGGCAGGGTGTGGATATAACAAATAAATTATACAAACAATTACCCAAACTCAAAGATTGGCATATGCATTTCAAATTGCCCTTCTAATATTGATCTAAGTGCTGAACAGAATCCCACTGTGTAAGTGTGTGCATATTCCACTTTGCTATTTACTTCAGCGTTTGTGTGACTATTTGCAATGATTTTTTTAATAAAAGAAAGTGCTTTCCATATGCAAATGTGGCATTTCATGGCAAACAACCTCCCCTCTGAACTTCAGATCACAGCACCTTGTACTCTGAAGTATTGAATGACCTTGTAACAGAGAATGGCTTTCCTATTCTAGTTCCATGCCCATACTATAAGGTCAGTCTCTGTATTTTATCGAAATGCTCCTTGGCTATTTAAAACTCAGAGAGAGTTAGAAGCGTGCATCAAATGTGTGACCATATAAATGTGTACGCAGTCTAGGGCTGGAAGTAAGCCATACTGATTCTGTGGGACTTACTGCTGGGTAGACATGTCAAGGACTAGTGTGCTGGAAAGATAAACACAGTCTCTAAATAGCCAGACCTGATATTCCACTGTGTTTCCATATCATCACATCTCATTCAAGCCATTGCAGTTGGATTCCTACATATCCACTCTATAGGGAAATGTCAAGATGCTGGAGAAATCCATGTTTAATTGAAAAGAGCATTTTTAGTCCCACATAGCTTATGGTGGGAGTGAAAAATAATAATGAATTAATAACACCAATAATTTAAAAGGTAAGGTGCACACATTTAATGATCTAGACAGCTGTAATACCACTAGAAGGAAAAATATATATAAACGTAACTGTGTGACATGTTGAAAGAAGCTCTGAAAGATCTGGCATTCAGCTTGTACATGTGTCCTGCCCAGGTCTTCTAATCCTTTGCACCGTGAGGAAGAGAGATGAGTGTATCAGGAACAGCCACTCCCCATCCTTGTCACTCCAAGCGAGTTGGAGAGAGAACTTCTGAAGCAGGGAAACTTTAGAGTGGTGATCTTTGAGCATTCGTACATGATTAGACCAGGATACTTGCTGCTGGCAATGGTGGATGGCGTGTGGAACTAGGATACTCACCCCTGTTCTCCCTTTTAAAGTTCTAATTGTGGGAGAATTAGATATTGCTGGAAAAGGGCTATTTTCTCCCATTGCCTCAGTTCCCATCCCACCCCCCCACCCCCTGGTGGTACTCAGCAAGTTTCAGAGTTATTAAAAATCTCTCTAGTACAACAGGGTCAACTGTAGGTTTCTAGGCTTGTTTTGGAAGGGGTATGCAACTAAAAGAATAACTAGAACAGTTGGCCTCCTTATGCTATGAATTTGTCTTTGTGACAGAGTTGGGCAGGAAAGTCTAAATTTCTTATGACATAGGCCGATGGGTGCTGACTTCACCCTCTGCTTTTCTGCTGGGACTGGCTGGCTATGGAGCTCTCTGCAGGAATTTAATTAGCTTAGCCTAGCCCAGAGAGCTTGAAGTCAGTTCACTTCGAGCTCTTTCTTCTGGGATAGGCTGTTCTATGGGGGTCCTTGCAGAGCAGCTGATCGCGGCTGGCTTGCACAACTGTCTAATATATACATTTTTGTAAACTGGATTTTTGTTTTGTTTTGTTTGTTGTTTTGGTGGTGGTGGTGGTAGAGAACTGCATTGCAAAATTCAGAGAAGCACCGATCTCAAAGAACAGCTGTGTTTTGGTTTGCGTACCTTTTCAGGAAGTGCAAATTAGGTGTTGTCGCATTTTGCGGACCAAACCGAATTTCTCCCCACCACTATTCCTGGATGTATGAGAAGTGGATTGCAGCTTTAGCCATGTGGGGAAAAGTAACAGGCAGGAAATGCCATTTAGAAGGAACATACGTATAAGGAAAGCTTGGCAAAGCTTCCACACATATCTGGGCACCAAGTTTAGGAATATTGGACTGAAGGAGTAGGACCACAGTGTGCTGTATACATAGAGAAGGGCTGAACATGTACATATTAACCACTGGTGGCAGAGGTGAAGTGCTGCTTTATCCTCGAAAGACTCATAATCTGTGGAACCGGGTTCGCCTCTCCGCTCCTCCACATGCAGCTGCTGGGTGACCTTGGGCCAGTCACACATCTTTGAAGTATCTCAGCCCCACTCACCTCACAGAGTGTTTGTTGTGGGGGAGGAAGGGAAAGGAGAATGTTAGCCGCTTTGAGACTCCTTCGGGTAGTGATAAAGCGGCATATCAAATCCAAACTCTTCTTCCCTAATTTTCTGTTGTGTTAGATATTATCAGTTATACAGTTGTACCTTGGAAGTTGAATGGAATCCGTTCCAGAAGTCCGTTCGACTTCCAAAACATTTGCAAACCAAAGCACGGATTCTGATTGGCTTCTTGCAGCCAACCAGAAGCTGCGGAAGCTTCCAAAAATAGTCCACAAACCAGAACAGTCACTTCCGGGTTTGCGGTGTTCTGGAGCCAAAATGTTTGAGAACTAAGCTGCTCGAAAACCAAGGTACGACTGTATATATTTATTTATTTTTGTTAGGCAAAAGCTTGCCTGAAATGAGTGTATACTTAATGTATGGGATTCGCTAAGATAAGGTTTTGTCATGGTCACTGGCAAGTTCCTTTAAAGGAGGATTAAACACATTCATGGAATATAAATCTGACATGAACCTAGACAGAACCTTCTTGGCAGCAGATCTCTTTATACCTTACCCTGGGATAAACAATGAAGGGATCTTCATTTCATTCTCTAGAAGCAAACTTCTTGGAGCAAGGTGAGCCAATAGAGTGCCGTCCAGATATTGTTGGACTTCAGCTCTTCTCATCCCTGCCCATTGACCATGCTGGCTGAGGACTGATAAGAGCTGGAGTCTGCCAAGATCTTGAGGATGCAATGTCCTAGAGTCATTTGGTTGGCCACTGGGGTCGGGAGGATATTGGACTAGACGGATCTTTTTATCTGGCCCAGGACTCCCAACTCACGTTTCTGTGAATATGGAAGACGGGGACTGCTGCCAAAAAAACTGGGGTAGTGATGGTGTTGTTGTCATCAAACAAACAAGCCACCCCTCAATGTTTGGTTTACAGCCTTCTGAAAGGTCAACTGCATCTCTCATTCCAGCTGCAACACCACTTCTTTCCATGGTTCAGTGCAGGTTTCATAGGTCCACTTTTTATTTCTATTTTTTGCTCCATGTAACTTCCTGACTTATTCTGCACGGCTCTGTCTTTGGTAGGTCATAACTTGGGCCATTACATTTCCCTGTGGGTAGTGACAGCAGCTGCTTTTCCCCTCTATTTGTCTTGCTCGACTGCTGCGGACCCTGCCCATGGGTAGCAGAAGTTTATTACTTTCCCCCCTCTTGTGTTTGGTTTTTTGTTTCTGTTTCAGCTTCGCCATGCCAAAGTGCTCTCCTAAGCTATCACAGAAAGTTTGCTTCGTTGGTTTCATTTGGATTTATTTTTTTTTAAATCACTTTTTATTGTAGAAGCTATTACTATGTTCCCTATTCGACAGTGGCCATAACACTGAATCTCAGAGGGCCTCTGTCCTATCAGTTCTGACCTCCTGTAATTCTTTGTGTCAAATTTGCCCATGCACATCTGTTTGAAGCAGAGGGTCTATGTAATGATATTTTACTCTGGCACTCGCCCCCTGATCCTAAGCCCTTATCTGCTGCTGAGACAATTTCTTGTTGTTGAATTGTTGAAGTGTTTGAGGACACTTCTTCCTGCAATTCAAAATCAAGGGCAAACAGGTTAGAGACAGACATCTTGGCCATGATTCAACTATTTTTTTTAGGCATGGAATGAGGTCTGCTCGTGCCATGGAATATTGCCCCCCCTCACCCTGTGCATGCCTGTGAAGGGTAGGGGGGGACCCCAGAACAGATTTTTGTGTAGATGAAGTGGGGGGAGGAGTGTGTGAGTGGACCTAATTCATCACACAATACCCCACTTAGTGCTGTGTGAAATTCCACCAATTATTTAATTACTATCTGCTGTATCCCAGTTTTCTACCAAGGTCCATGTCCATGGTTCTCTACTTCTCCATTTTATCAGCTTAATAATATTTTCTGCTCCATTTTTTTTCATATCTACAGTTTGTTGGGATTTCCTCTTTTGTATGATTTGATTTATGTTCAACACTGCGAGTCCATAGCTTTTGGCGCTGTTTCTGTTCCGCAGCTTTTCGTCTTCCACAAAAAATAAAATAAAAATAGATTATTTGCCTTATACGCTGTGGAGAAATTATGTAACTTACCAAAATTATGTAATGGTGTTGTCATTACATTATTTCATTTCAATGCAAAAGAAAAACAATGTGAATGAGAAACAAGAATAACAACTTCCTCTTCTTGACATCACATTGCATATCATTTGTGGACTGAAAAGCAATAGCAGCAGCAAATAACAATTTTATTTGCCGGGTTGATTTCCATTCTGGACATCGACCAGATTAAGTGAACATTGGCAATTTCTACTCACGTTTCCATTTTCATCTGAATTCCTTGACATCCCTACCTCCTGTAGCCTTTTAAAAGGAGGGGGCTTGCACACAGTTGAAGGAGGCCCAACCCCTTAACTGCCCCATCTCCCAGTTATCTAAGGACTACTATCTTGAAGTCATAAACTCTCAGACCAGGGAGAGGTTTATGCTAAAGCCTCTTTCCTATCTCACTTCAGCACTCTGTTTCCGCATGTTCCATGGATATGTGAAGCTGGGAGTAGGCTCACACATACAGTGGTACCTCGGGTTACATATGCTTCAGGTTACAGACTCCGCTAACCCAGAAATATTACCTCGGGTTAAGAACTTTGCTTCAGGATGAGAACAGAAATCGTGCTCCGGTGGTGTGGCAGCAGCAGGAGGCCCCATTGGCTAAAGTGGTGCTTCAGGTTAAGAACAGTTTCAGGTTAAGAACAGACCTCTGGAACGGATTAAGGACTTAAACCGAGGTACCACTGTACTGGACCTACCTTCCCTGCATTTGGGGTTGAAGATAGGGAGAACCTCCATATGTTCAGGTGGATGTTCAGAGGCTCTTCTTTGCACTCAGAAGCCCTACGCAATTTGGCACCCAGGTCTCATGATGGAGAGTTTGGCTGAATGCAAGTTTCTGGAGGCAAACTTCTGAAGTGGGCTTCAAGACAAAGGGAGCTCCCTTGGTTTATTGACCAGGTCCTTCTCCATAGCCTATTAGTGCTGTGGCAAGGATAAGCCCAATTCAATATGCCATACAGTGCCTGTCTAATTTCAGGCGCTCCAGATTACTCAGGAAAGTCTCCCAGGGAAACACAATTTTAGATTATAGTCTGTTTGGATGAAGGTGTCTGTGAAGCTGAGGTAATTGCATGTGCTATTGCCAGATATAAGTGAATCTATTTCAGGTCAAGTTAACTTTTGGAGGTTTGTAGCTATAATTCCTTTCCATTGCTGAAAATGTGGAATGGAAATGACTTAAAAATAAAAATGCCCCCCAAATACTATTTGAATACATTTTTAATCTATGTATAAAATATGTATTCCCCACTCAAAATATGCTTAAATATATATATTTTATGTGCTATGCACATTGTTTTATATATACATGTTATATTTTATATATAAACTTCTGGGAACTGTGTTGCGACATTCAGAGAAGTGCAAAATTGCAAGGATACACCAGCTCCAATCTTCACATTAGCCTGCGATTTAATCTCATATAGGAGCACAGGAAGCCATCTTGTACTGAGTCACACCAATGTTGCGTCTAGCTCAGTTTACACTGACTGGTGGAGTTCTCCAGGGTTTTACACAGGGAAACTTTCCCAGCTCTACCTGAAAATGCTGAGAGCTGAGCCTAGGAATGGGGAACAATCCAGTTTGGTTCACATTTTAATGAGAACCCACCTAATTCTCAACCTAGAACAATATGTGAACCAAAACGCAGTTTTCTTTTGGAATTTGCCCTTCTCTGAATTTTGCAATGCAGTTCTCAGATACCTCAAATGTGTTTATTTTAGGGGAAGTTTTCATGAAAATGCATATGTTGGTGAAAGCCACATGCAAAAATCATAGTCATCAATATTCATTTTATGTATATCATAGAATTTCTTGCTTCTATGTGCACCACAAGCCAACACTCTGGGCTTCCCCCTCTTATTCCTCCACTCAACATCCTCACAAATGCCCCTGTTTTCAAGTCCTGGTCATGAGAGCTTCACCTTCTGGATTTCTTCCTGTAGTGGTTAGGACCTGAACCAATGGATTCAAATTGCAAAAAAGGAGATCCCAACTAAGCAGCAGGACTAACTGTCTGACAAGAAGTGCTGCTTAGCAATGAAGCACACTCCTTAGAGAGGTAGCATCAGACAGCAAAGAGGCAAAACAAAGCACAATAGTCCCACTTCATGGGACACAGTAACACAAACATCCTGTCTCCATCACTTCCCACTCTGTGGAGTCAAAACATATACCGTCATGTGAAAAACAACAATCCCATGACTGCAATCACAGAGCAGGAATTCTAACAGGGTGTTGAAACTGAGGCGATACCAAGATCTTCCCCCACTCAATTGCACTTGCTAAATCTCCTTACTTCTCATTGCCATCCTCTCTGAAAACAACAGCAGCAGCAATGTTGCATTCTCCCCCTCCCTCTTTTCTTTCCTTGACTGCTGAGAGAAGCTGGTTTGGATTTAAAGTATCCATTGCGTAGCAAGGGAACCTGGTGCAAATGAATATCTGCATGCACAACTTGTGAGCGCTATGCTTCATGGGCCTTTGGGGTGGCTTCATCTTAGCTCAGCATCTTTCAGAATGGGCCATAGGAGCAGAGAGGTAGCAGCATCGCCTGCTGGACCTTGGACCTGCTCCCCACACCAATTCAGTGATGCTAGAGAGAGAGGGAGCCATGTTGCAGTGCTCCGTGTGTATTTATATGTAAATAAGGTAGATTAGCCAAAATGCTGAGTTGCTGAGTTCTGTTACGCAAGCTGCGCAAACTCTGCGGATCCCTAAGTGTGCCGGTGTCGGTTGGCATCGGTCACTGTGATGTTCGGGCTGAAGAAAGCTTTTGAAGCTCCCGAACAATCGACCAGGAGGGAGGGAACATGCCAGTCGGGCATGTGTCTCTGCCAGGGTCCTACTTGAGTGTAGGCCGAGCTCCTGACACACCCATTGCTCCCCAGAGTGGGCAGTTCTCTTTTGCAACTGCCTCATTTCAATGAATTTTTGTTTACTGCCATGAAAATCTTATATTAGGCTCAAGTGTATAGAAAAATGTATATGTTGGGCACACTAAAATGCTGATGAAATTGCATGTGGACTTTTAAAAAAGCAGAATGATGCAGAAAATAAATGAAATTACTAAGATTGGAAAAATGAGAAACAGAGGTGAACTGAAATGGACACACTTGTCTGCCTTTAACTGAACCTAGGACTTTTTACAGGAAAGGCAGATGTTCTCTACCACTGAACTATGGTAAAAAAAGTTCCTCAAGCACCCCCACTTAATGAAGCCCAATTCACATGGTGCCCCATCTAGGAAATCCTTGGGGTGGGGAAGAGAGAGAAACACAATTCCCTCTTGTCACATACAAGAAGATGTTGGGGACTGTGGGAAACAAAATTAAGATAACTTCAGCTAGCCCTGGATATGGCTAGATCTTTTTAAAATTTCACTGCAGTGTGCTTGTATATCTTAAACCTGGCATGCATCAGCATGTGGTACAACAATAATGTCTGTAAGATGAAGGGAATGAAGTCTTTATGAAGTGCACTATCAGACAAAACATGAGAGAGACACTGGAGAATTGTTAGTGGTTCCATCTCGAACCTTAAGTGTCTTGAAAAACAAGCTAATGAACTTGCAACTACCAGAATTGCAAATGTGGTTTCACATTAGCAAAGTTTAGGAAAAGCACTTTAGACCAATTACAGAAAGCTTTCAATGTAGGTTTTTGAGACATATTGAGTTAAAGCAAGTGGCACTTTATATGTCCTTGTTTTTCCAAAAATTGGTAAGAACTATAAGGGTCAAATCCTTAAGATTTTTGACATCTGTCGAACAGTTTGAGTACTCTTGTTTTTAATTAATAGCATCAATGTCAGAGACATAGGCTGGCTATTAATCTTGAGCCAAGATACTGGTGAGGATGAAGAGTCACTAGAACTTACTACCTTAGCAGTATGTGTGAAGATATTTCTAAATAGCAGAAGTATGATTGCTGGAAATGAGTTCTCGAGGTCTAAGTCCTTCAGGTCCCTGATAAGCCATGCAATTCACTCTTTGTGAAAAACAGATACACAGGCATGCATACTGAGACTTTAGATCAAGGAAGGGGAACCTGAGGTCCTCCTGGTTCTGTTGGACCCCACTTCCTGTCAGTCCCATCTGCTATGTCCAGTAATCAGGGATGGTGGGAGTTGTGTCCATCAACATCTGGAGGGCCAAAAATACTCCATCACTCATTTAGATGGGACAGATAAACTTGGCTTGCTTATTTAGTGTTCTTTGTTGGCATCCATTTGCCTCGAGAGACAATGTGTGCCTCCATGGGTGAAATCCATGGGTGAAGTTTTCTACTGTGTTAGCAGCACCAAAGTGATCTCTCTGGGGTGCAAGCTGGGCAAGTGTGTATGGAGGTCCTGAGTTGCCCTTCTCGTCCTCATTGGTGTGGTCCAAAGGAAAGCAGAGCAATACATTTGGTTCAGCCTGGCTGAAGGAGTTGCTGGAAGGAGGTGTACAAGGCACAATCCAACCATCTTAGGGACTCCACTCTGAATCTGTTTGGCATTTACTCCTTTGCCTTTTCTTCTCCCAAAGAGATCCTGCAAGGCAGCAGAAGTTTAGGATCAGAGTTTTCCTTCTAGATGGACTACCTCCTCACCCTAGGTTGACAAGCCCCATCTGCCCCTCATTTCCTTCCATAAACTGCTTTCTTGGCATTTGAACCCACTATCGGTCTTGCCTGTTAAATCGGCCTATCTTGCAATGCAGGGGAAGTCCATAACTCACTGAGGGTTTGAGACCCATCAGCTACCCTCACCGGGTTTAGCCAGCCGGTCAAAGCTGCTTCCTGTGGTGTGGCCTTTGCCACTTCCTGACAGCTGCTAGGAGCCACAGTTGAGAGCTTAGTGCAGGGTGAGGACCCAAAGTGGACAAACTACCCCAGAAGGAGCATGGCATGTCCTCCACCAGAGGAACTACCCCTCTTCTAACACCCCCACACTCAATTTGGTGTTCCACTGCATTGAAAAAACTAGGATTCTGAACCACTAACTTCATGAGCTCTAACCAGGCAGCAGTAGCCCATCCTTCCTCACCGCCTGAGGCAAAACTTCAGCATCACTGGAGAAGCAAGGAGAAGCAGTGGTGTTGGCTTACATTGAGATCTTATGACAGTCTCATGAGATCTCTCTGGAACGCAGAAGCTGCAGTCGCTCTTCCTCACCTTGGGGGTAGGTGGCGGGTAGGTGCCCATGACAGCGCTGGAGAAGGGCGGGGAGATGGCAGTGACTGGCAGTGAGATCTCACCAGAACCTGGAAGGTCCCATCTCCACAACTTCTCCTCACTTCTCTGGTGCTTGCAGTGGTGTGAGGCCATCCCTTGGATTCCACTGCCCAAGGCAGCTGCCTCACTCTGCCTCATGGAAAGGCCCACTGTGGAACCAGGACAATAATGCTCAGCAACTAAAAACAAACTTTGATACTATAGATCTTGTGGACTTTGCAGCATCCCACCAGCCTTTCCAGCAAGCAAAGTCAAGCAACAAATGACTTTCGGACTAACTGAAGTCAGGTGTTCACTGGGCTTTAATATAAAATTTAGGACGGTAGTATGGCTGTTGGATATAAATCCAGGTGCACTACAATGACGGTTTCCATTTTTGTGTGTGTGTGTCATAAGGTGCAAAAAGAAAGCTTGTCTTGTTCATGTTACTAAGTACAGAAACTATAAGTGACAAGAGGGCTTGTGATTGAAGGATTCAGCTATGAATCAAAGGGCCTGGAATCCTTGAACATTATTTATTATTTCAAAATATCTTCTGGTTGCTGGATTCAGGGCCTGCTATTTGCAACTGTATACTGAGGCCCCAAGAATGGCAGAGGGGTGGTGTTAACTCCAAGTATACAGATAAGGTAGGTCAGAATGATTGTGGGACATTATGATCCTATATGTAAATGTCTCTGGAAATAAGTTCTATTGAATGCTTTGGTACCTACCGGTACTTCTGAGTAGGCTTGTAGTGCTTCGTCTGTCAAGTGAACCTTTTTCTGCTTAAAGAAAATGCAACATTACAAATTATGCCAAAGCAATATTTACCTGGATTCATGTAGGAAAACCCCTACATGAAACTGTTGCTGCTGTTGTTCCCCTGCCTTTTTCCGTGATGGGGACTCATGGGGTCTAGGCAGTGCCTCCTCCAATATTTCTGAGGTGGTGGTAATTTATTCGTGTTGAAGCTGTCTACTTCTGTCAAAGGTATTGTCAGAAAGCATTTATTATCTTTTCGTTAACTTACAGTTGATTAGTTTTCGGATGATGATAATACTGATAATATTTTATAGTGGAGGGATCTGAAAAACATGAGGGTGTTGGGGGTGAAATTTATTTTGGGTGGTTTTCCTGGACCTATCTTGAATAGAATCAATTTTCTACCAAAAGAAGAAGCAATTTTCCACCGTCCAGACTTTTTGATGAACATTTTTAAGCAATTCTAGCACTGGGAATGAAAATCTTGAATAGTACTTGAAAAGAGATTTGAAAAGCCCTTTCTTCTTCTTCTTCTTCTTCTTCTTCTTCTTCTTCTTCTTCTTCTTCTTCTTCTTCTTCTTTTGCGATGTTTCAAGGATATGAAATCCTTCGTAGCTTTCTTTCTCCATCTTGCATCTGGGGTTTCATACAATTTGGGGGTTTCTGAACTGTGTATTTAAGAGCAAGAAGATAGCAGTGCAGGAAAGAAAGAAAAAACACTTTTTATCCCCATTCAGAGTTACAACTTCTAGTAAACTTCTTTCCCTTTTATGCATTCCAGTCTGACATGCACTGATAAGATGCACCCTGTTCAGCTGTTAGGTCTCTTTGTAGATGGTGACATTGTTGAAAAGATGCTTTATTCGTGCCATCTTTGGAAGTGACTAAAAAGTGGTAGAGGAGGATGTGTTAAGATGGTGTTAGCCTGATCAGACACAGTTCATACCTATGGGGATACCCAGCTGTTACTACTGATATCCTTTTGTGTCTTCTGAAAACTTGCTATAAAGAACAACATCCATGCGGTTTTAACTCCATACAGAACGGGGGTTCTTTTTTTATGATTAAAAAGGGATTTTAAGAAACCTAGTGTCAACACATGTATTACAAAATTCTTCTTTTAAGAAATGAAAACATTCTTTAATCTCTTGGATTGATGGAAACCAAATCACAAAGGCTTTACGGGAGTTCAGAAGACACAGAAATTAAAACAAAAATGCATCTTGACATCCAAATGAACCGTGTGAGGTGCAACTTTTAAAAAAAGAAAAATTCTGCAAATCTTTTAAGGGAGTTCTAAGTTTTTGATTACAGCAAGCGCTATAGTGTTTTTATTGGAGAGCTTGATCTACAAGATGAAAACATTTCTGCATGTAGAGTTTTATCCAGTTTTAAACTGCCTTACCTCTATGCTAATAAGGACATAGAAACAGTAGCTCAGACCCATGGGCCATCTACATCACTAATTCTGTCCTTAACAATGGTGAATTAACATATGAAGCAAAGAACACAAAAGACCATGTGGGCAATTTGGGCAATTTGGGGCTGCATCCACAACATGTCTTCTTTTTGTGCCTCCTCCACGAGAGGTCTGGAGAGTGACAGTATGAGAAAGGGTCTTTTCTGCAGTGGCTCCTTGCTTGTGGAATGCCCTCCCCTCACCTGGCACCTCCGTTACATACCTTTAGACGCCAGGCAAAAACATCCCTTTTCTCCCAGGCCTTTGGTTAATTAAACAATCTATGGCCTTTTAAACGGTGTGTGGCTGGTATTGTTTTTGTTTGTTACTATGTTGTTGTTTTTTATTGTAAACCACACTGTGGTTCTCGGATGAAGGGCAGTATAGAAATTTAATTAATCATCATCATCTCTAGGTAGAGTTAAGAATGTCCTCTCTCTGAAACCCTGGAGAGTTGTTGCCAGTCAGAGTACGCCATGCTGAGTTAGAATCAGTAATAGTCCCACTCAGTTTCCTATGTTCCCATGCATCCCTTTTCTGATGGCTTTGCACATTACCTAGAATATCCTAGGTAATTCATAAAAATGGGTCAGGTATCTCCTTTCTGCTTTTCTAATGTGTTTGTTCTTACTTCCCCATAGATTTCTTACTCTTTATTACAGATCTCTCTATGTCAGAAAGTCATACTTCATGTTTACCAAACTGGCTCACTTTGTCCCTTGCCTGGCTAGTCAAGGGCATAGCAGAGCCATTTGTGTGAATCCTTTTTTCATCTCCAAAGACTACCTGAACATCTTTTATTCAACCAAGGAACTTGCTTCACCTCCTGATTTTGACATGCCCTTCAGGGCCTTCTAGGCATTTCCAGCTTCATGTCTCCAGCCTACCATGCTCAGCCAGATAGATAGACTGAATGTACCATTACCACACTAGAACAGTATATCTGCTCTTACATCAATTATCAGTAGGAATATTGACTCACCCTCCCTACTTTCAGCTGAATTTGTACATAGTAATGCAGCTTGCTCTTCAACACAACAAAAACCATTCTGCACAAGTAAGATGCCTCATTCATTGGCCCACTCCACATCTTGAAACAAATCAACCCCATAGCATTTCTGCTGCAATTACGTCCTTCATTGGCCAATTTCCTTGCACTGCATTGTTTTATGTTGTCTCCTGCATTACACAGGCCCTGCCTCTTCCAATACAGGTAGATGGAGAGGAGGAAAATGAGGTGGTAGAAATCCTCAACTCCTGCATCCGCTGTGGGTTCCTTTAATAACTGAGAGATTGAAACTGATGTGGCCCAGAGGAAAGGTCCCAGGAATCTGAGACAGACAGCCAATCTTCCTGGGAGAGGAATGATGTGAGAGCCCAAAGGTAGAGGGCAAAGACAGTGAGAGCAAAAAAGAAGAAAGATATTGCCACATAGACAAATAGTGCTGGAAGTCTACAAATATGTTTGCAACAAAGGCAAAAAATTGTTGAAAACACGAGGTGCTTTTTGATGTTCACAAAATCTAACATGAGTAGTTTTGGCTCAGTCTTAATTATACTGAAAGTGCAAATCACTCCCTCTTCCCTTTAGCATATCACAAAACTCTGGGTTGTGTTTAAAATATGTAACCAGAGGATCATTTTCAACTGTTGATTCTGGAAAACCAAGAAAATAAGAGCAAGTGGCTGTGTACTTTAAAAACTTTGTCAGTTGCCATGGAGAAAATATTCTTTTTGCCTGTTTGGTAGATAATAATACACATACACACACAATGTCCCAGTGTTATGTTTACTCCATGGATGCTTACAATTCACTGACATTGATGTGAATATATCTATATGAAATGAATAAACAATGAGGGTGCCTAGTGCCTTTAATAAATATGAAGGGTCCTTCAAAAAAGCCACAATTGTTGTATCTCAAGTAACCAAACTGCACTGAGGTGACTGCCAACAATGTTCAGAAATACTGATGATATAGGTGGTGCATTTTACAATATAATTCAGTCCCATTATGCAAAACTAAAAATGTGAACACCAGGCACTTCAACCTACTATATTCTCCCCAGCTTGTTGCCCTCAGTTGGCCATGCTGGCTGGGGCTGGTGGGAGTTGTAGTAAGAAAACAACCAACCAACCAACCATCTGGAGGGCACCAGGTTGGAGAAAGTTGGTCACTAGTAGGAATGGAGGAAAAGTTCATTTCATTTTGCAATTAAAGGCAAATGTACCCACCCAAAGATCTGAGGATGAAGAGCGGTATACAAATTTAATAAATAATAATACCCAACTCACACTTTCTGAAACAAAAACACAACCAGCCTTCAAAATCTGAATTTTGCAGTTCACTTTCCCAGCCAAGTACACTAATATATTTTGCATATAAATGTATATATTAGTGAATATAACATTAAAAAGCATTACATTGGGAAAACTGCTTTGCAAAAATGTGTATATTTGGCAAAACTGCATTAAAATATGTATATTAGGAGAAATTTGCACCATCAAAAACTTTGAAGAGAATGTGGAGAATTGAACTTAGAATTGGAAAAATAGGAAACAGATTTAACAGATCCATAATCATTCCTTTACCGGTGACACACAGGATGATTTCCAACTAAGTCATACTTGGAGCAGGCCCATTGAAATCAATGGACTTAAGTTGTTCTGAGTATTTTAGACATCACCCACCGTGTGGTTTACAAATCCCATTTAGGTGTAACAAAAAAAGGCTTTGCCAGCTCACTGCCATTTGTCAGCACATTAGGCATGAATTAAAGAGCAAAGCATGAAAGCTGTCGAAACACAAAGCAATTTTAAAGTCAGCAGGCTCCTTCCTTGAGAGAGTGAGACCCGGCAGGAAGATATTGTTTGTGAATCCTGAACCAAAACTAAAGCACTGCAAGGATTCTCTTGGCATTGAGTGCCAGTAAAGCTTGCAGATTTGGAAATTTTCAACGAAAATAATCCACCTGTGGAATTTTGCTTATAAGAGGCTAGCTTGGAAAGCCTTCATTTCCAAACTTCCAAACTTCTAATGGAAAGGGTGCATCCTACTGTGGTAATTTGAGATACTATGGACTCACTTATCACAGCATTTCACATGGTCGTTCCTCACCCCCCCCCCCATGCATGCAAAATGCTACATTTGCCATCATATCAACTGGCAATAAAATGGAAGCCAGGCATTTTGGACAACAGAATGCTCCAATATCGTTAACTGAAATGTGCCTCCTCAATCAAGTGGGTCCCTGCCTCCCCTTTAATTACGCAGAGGAGAGGTTTTAGAGAATTTAGCCAGACTGACAGTTCCTAACGGAAGCTGAAAGTGATAAACATAAGTGTAGTTTTTCACATCAGCTCTGTGATTTGGTGGTTCAAACTTGAAAAAATCAGTGGAATGTTACAGCAGGTGCTGTGATACAGATAGATGGCTTACTTCCCAAATACAGGTGTAGTGAGAAGTGCATGGTCTTTTGTGTTGCAGCAGGCCAGGCAAGGAAGCAACATGGGAGCAAGTAGCAGCCCAAAGGGCAGAGTGATGTGGGGGCAACTGAGAGTGAGGGGGGTGAAGCGGTGGGGAGCTTGGTGCAATGTGAATACAGTATCAGGAGCATGAGATCAGTTCTGCTGCTGAGTCTGCACCACACTGACCTCACTAAGTGCCAGCTCTCCCCTCTCTCTCTCACTGGAGAGCTAGCGTGGTGTAGTGGTTAAGAGTGGTAGATTCGTAATCTGGGGAACCAGGTTTGCGTCTCCGCTCCTCCACATGCAGCTGCTGGGTGACCTTGGGCTAGTCACACTTCTCTGAAGTCTCTCAGCCCCACTCCCCTCACAGAGTGTTTGTTGTGGGGGAGGAAGGGAAAGGAGAATGTTAGCCGCTTTGAGACTCCTTCGGGTAGTGATAAAGCGGATATCAAATCCAAACTCTTCTTCTTCTTCTTCTCTTGGTTACTGGAGGCAACTTCCACACTAGGTGAATCAAGCCACTCCACCCTGCTCCACTGACTGCTACTTACTGGGATGAAAGATTGTACTGGCTGGACATAGAGGAATGGTGGGAGGAACTGTTGGCATACAACCAAGGAAATGGGGGCAATTGGCAGGCCCCCAGCTGGCTCCAGCCCATCGGCCAGTGTGCTGGGAGATCTCCAGTCCTTGTTGCAGCATCTGCAACCCACGGCTTCAGAAGCTGGGGCACGCAACTCAGCAGAGATAACACGCAAACAGAAGTGGCAGGAGATGTTGTGCAAGCATATTTACAAGCAGTTTATTCAGCATACATCAGGACAAAAAGAAAACATGTCTGATCCCTTTCATGTCCAAAGCAAGACAGCTAAAAGCGAAAGCTGTACACAAACGGAAGTTCCCAGCAAGCTGTGCTGGAGTGTAAACAGACATGTGACACACAGCAGTCTCATGCCTGTCCCTTAAGGTGGAACGGAATATTCTAACAGGAACAAGCTGGGGAACCACCAAGGAAAGAAGGCTCAGAGCCCAGGGAGTATGGCGGGACAATGATGAGTGGTCAGAGGGAGAAGATTGGGAAGAAGAGGTGTCAGAAGTGAAGAGGTAACAAGGTTTAATGAGCGGGGAGAGTCTGTGGCAGAGAGAAGTCCAGAATCAGAGGCAGAAACTGAAACAGGAGGGTGGGAGGTCAAGAGGCAGAGATGAAGAAGGCTGGGTGTCTCCTCCTCCTGCTGTGACAAGCTCCCCTCCCCCCTTGTTCACCAGAACCAGAAGAGGCATGAAGAGGGCCAAGGAGAGGTTGATGGCATGCAGGCACATTCTCCAATTGCTGGGGGTGGGGGAAGCCCTGGAGAGGAGGGGACTTAAACAGCTATGGGGAGGTGGGGACTTTCAGTCTTGGCCAAGCATCCCCAAACTTGCCCCTCCAGTTGTTTTGCGACTACAGTTCCCATCATCCCTGACCACTGGTCCTGTTAGCTAGGGATGATGGGAGTTGTAGTCCCAAAACAGCTGGAGGGCCGAGTTTGGGGGTGCCTGGTCTTGGCAGCTGATTTTCAAAGACGAAGACCACTCTGCTCAATAGGCCTGACACTCAACCAAGTCTGTGGAGATCGTGTTTTTGCTAATAAAGCATGAACTCCACCTTTGAACTGTGTGATTACTGATCGGCACGCTCCTGTGACATGGAGGACGTGCAATGGAGCTCAGAGATCTGTTTCACATACAGAAAGTCCCAGGGCTCAATTCCTGGCATCTCCAGTTACGACTCAGAAGGACTCCTGCCTGAAATCTTGGAGATCCACTGCTAGTTATTGTAGATGGTTCTGAGCTAGATGGGCTAATGATGGAAGTATAAGGCAGCTTCTTGCTTTGCACGTCCTTGTTGCAGGACCATGGAATGCCTCCTAAGAATGAGCGAATCCTAAGTCTGTGATTTGTTCTCTATCATTTGCAGCCAGAGGCTTTTAAATTTATAAGAAAAGGGTACACACATCACAATAAACAAAAGTACTGCTGAAAATAGTTTCTCCCCCTTTTATAAAGGTTACCTTTGACAATAGGCACAAAGTCACAGTTCCTCTAAGGCAACAAAAATGAAAATGTTGTTTTTGTGACCTTAACGTTGGCAAATGGTGATTGATAAGTAGTGAACCATGAAAAACAGCTCCACTACTGCTTATGACTTCTCCAAGATAACTGTTTTGTACTGAAAGGATGTGACAATCATTTGCTCCCTTTTGCATAGTGATGTTGCCAGAGTTCATAATTACTTCCTTAGGAATACAAATTTGTCTGACTTTATAAGGGTTGACTGAAACAGAAACCTGAAACCCCATTTGCAGGTGAAAAATTGGGGGGGTGTCATTTTGGGGGGCTCATATTCAACCACCCAAACAACTTCAGGTGGTAGAAGAATGGGCTTAAATTATAACAGGGGAGAATGAAGTTCCTGGATTCTGAGCAAATTGCCTGTCTAAACTTAAGAGTTTGCCAATATCTTCCTTTGCATAACAACTCCAGAAAGCAAGTAGAATAATAGTAATAATTTTATCCTTGACTTGCTAGGCTATGTCGAGTTGGCTAGCCTAGCAAGTCTTCCTTTGTTTCTGTTTTTGGTACACAGGGCTGTGTGCCTCCAACATTTTGTACCAAAGCTTGAGCAAGTACTTGTAACTGTGAAGTGGAAATAAATATATGCAAATATTTCTGAGTATTAATATTCTTATATGTCATCTTAACTCCAGGGTGCTGTGCTGCAGCATGCCTTAGTTAGCTTCCAGCTGTTCCTCACATTCCAATCTGCTGCTCTCTGGTTTTAACAATAATCCCCCTTTTTAAAGATTGTTCTGATTAAATAATTGTTAAAAGTACCGGTAAAACGTTAGGTTCACTAACATTAGTCGCTTGCCGGGATCTAAGTTGTCAGGAATTAGCTGTTTCTGTGCCTTGTGTTGCCAGCTACATAGTAAACAGTATTTGTGAATTAAAAGTCAAAAGTTATTTTTATTTGCGACAGCTGTGCTCATTATAACTGTAGATGATACAGGGTCCCGGAAGCACCAATCAAGCTAGCACGAAATAACAGACCAGCATCTAAGTCAGATTTACAGTAACTAGGAGGCCATTAAGAAAACCATCATGACATATCTACAAAATCATAAGGGACCATCCAAAGCTTGGGATAAGACATCCAACAATAAACCCCCCAAAAGGACATCAAATACATTTCAAGGTACACAAGCATTTCCTCAAAAGGTTGCTCATTGCATTACTGTAAATCAAAAACCCCATGCAAGTCAAAGGAAAGAGAAGACTGTTAGAATTCCTGCTCCATGATTGCAGTCATGGGATTGTTGTCTATCACATGACGGTATATGTTTTGACTCCACAAAGTGGTGTCCTTTGTTCTTTTTCTCTTTGCTGTCTGATGCTAGAGAGAGAGGGAGCCATGTTGCAGTGCTCCGTGTGTGTTTATATGTAAATAAAGTAGATTAGCCAAAATGCTGAGTTGCTGAGGTCTGACACGCGAACTGTGCAAACTGTGCGGATCCCTAAGTATGCCAATATCTGTTGGCATCGGCCGCTGTGATGTTCAGGCTGAAGAAAGCTTTTGAAGCTCCTGAACGATTGCCCAGGTGGGAGCGAACATACTCGAGTGTAGGACGAGCTCCTGACAAAGACATCTTACAAAGTGGGCAATGGACTGCAAGCAAGCCAACTAACTGAAAAGCATCCCTTATAAACCTTTGATTTGGAGCTGAGATTTGCGGGAAGATCAAAGAGAGGGTAGGAGGAGTGTAGATTGCACTGATAGTTTGGTCTCCCCACCCATCATGGTGATCACATTTTCATATTTGTACTCAGTTAAGTAAGTGCCTGTCATAGGTCTTCTTGCAGATCTTTCCCTTTCCAGGATTTTTAACTGCCAATTAGCAGAGGAACCCAAATAACTTGGTAGTATTAGGCAGGAAGAAGGCTGCTGCACATTGCAATGGATTCATGCTTCTTGTAAAGAAGACAAAAATAATTCCGATGATCTATGTGAATGGAGGACAGTCAAAGCGTGCTCACAAATTTCTAGTCCTTGGGAATCTTAAGACCTTCCCAGACAAAATCAATATGTTAGAATCCAGGTGCTAGGTATATATTCAAAATGGCTGAGTCTCTTCATAACACCTATGCAACGAAAAGGGCACACACAAGGAGGAGGTATCAGCAGGCCTGGGAGAACCCTGAGGTGATCAGAAGTACAAAAAGAAAAGAAACTTCTAAGGGCAGGGAACCCCAAAACAGGTGGCTGTGGGGTGCTGGCTAGCTGTGTGTTTGTGTAAGTAAAATTGATAATCCTTGAAGAGAACATGGCAGGCTGTCTGGAACTCTGAGCAGGAGGCATCCCTCTGTGCAACATTTTTTTGTAGGCATCAAAATCAAATAAAATCTTTATTGCTATAGTCAATGACCAGCATCAAGAGAGAAAAAATGAAAAGCACCTAAAACACATTAGCTAAAATGGATATAATAGACTGAAAGATAATAAAACTGAGTAGAAAAAAGTGACTAAAAATCACACAGAGTGAAATAAAATGGGCATCAAGAACATAAAAGATGCCATCATGTCACAAACACCAAAGAGGAAAATTACAAATATCCCTCTGATATCTGTTCCCGGCTGGTATTGCTTGCTGCAGCATTGTAGTTGGCTACACTATGAGTGATAGATGTATTTTAATCTGAAAGGAGTAGAAGGCCATAAAACGCATCTGATCGCCCTGACAGATTTGATAAGAAGGGTTCACTACAGATTTTACACAGATCACAGTAAAAGGAAAAGCACAAGGAGGAGAACATGGATCACCAACTCAACCTCTCCAGACTTGTGGAGTGGGGTTTTGTTTTTTTGTATCTTCCCTTCAGGAGGACATCTAAGCATGCCATTGTGAAGACTCTGCGATGCTTGTAGACCAAGAATGCAGAAAGAAAGTCAACTAGTTTGTTGGCCTAGGGCTTTTCATAAATTATAGTGTGGTTGAAGATTGAGCCTGGGTCATGTTGGCACTGAACATCTACATATCATTACTTGAGAGCTACTCTAGGCTTCTCATATCCCTGAGGGAGCCCAAGGGTAATCCGTATAGCTCAGGGATATCCAAACTTTTTCCAAAGAGGGCCAGATTTGATGAAGTGAGGGCCAACCAAAGGGCTGACCAATGTTGTTGACCTTTTTTTTGATATTGAAGTTGTTGAGCTTCTTTTAGGATTTTACCCGAGGAAATAAACTACCACAGGGGCCGGATTAAACCGACCAGTGGGCTGAATTAGGCCCCCGAAATGGACTTTGGACATGCCTGATATAGCTGGAGGTTTCTTCTGAGGAAAGCTCTTCCTCCATACAGAAATAAAGACATCCTGGAGAGTCAGTAGATCCAAGTCAGGTGAATGGAAGGTTAGCTTCAGCCAAAGGTTGAAAAACACAACCCAGACCCCTAGCTACAACCTTCTGGATTATGATTTGACAGACTTCAATTTTCACTTCACTATTTTTAACTATTCTGGTCCATTAGGTGTTTGAAAATAACACCACTGTTTACTTTTTAATGATAATTTCAGAGCCGCCTGAAAACACAGTTCGGAGGTAATTGCCAATTGAAGTACCGTATGTGTCTTACCTTAGGCTGACTGTCTGTTTAAGTGAGGATGAGGAAGTGACAGTTATAGGTGGCCAAAAAGTGAAAGAACCATGAATGTTAATGGTGGTTAATAGCTGACATAATCACCTTAACTGTGAATCAATGACAGAAGTTAAAATGAATGTGCATTTCAGCAAAACCCAGCTAGATCCAGTCAAGATCCAACATTGATGATGATGGCAGCTGATTTATTAGAACAAATGTCATTGTATGGGAGGGGGGACACATAACAGGAACTGCTATTGGGGAAATCTGCAGAAATTCACTGCAATCAAAAGCAAACTATGTGCCATTTCAATATTTGGTCCACTTGTAGATAATTCCAGCACCATCCCTAGTGGTGTCTGACATTATTACAAAGGAACATTTTATGGACAGGATGATATTTCCCAGTAGCTTTCTCTCCTGTTTGCAAACAATAGCATCGCAAGAGAACATGACACTCACCCACCTGGAAATGAGCAAATGTGTTCTTCAAGATTACAGAGCAAAATGAGGATTAATATGAATAGACTTTAATGGAGGCTGCTACCCACGGACGTTTTCCTTTCAGCATTTGCTGACAGTGCTGAGAGGTCAGTTTCATAAATTTAGGTGGCATTGTTTTTGCCCTGATCAAGGTGACTAGAGTCGTAGCTTCAGGGAAGTGGTGCAACAGCAGGACGTCAAATTTCAGCGTGGCGTTCCAAAACAAAGGACCATCCCAACAATGGGGTCAGGAGGAGGGATGAACGCCTTGAAGGGCTACCCATAGTTTTGTACCATCATAGACTTAGAAAGGTTTATAGTCCCCACATTTTCACATATGCATACCTTTCTCCTACCGTGTTTGTCTTTTGTTCTTAAGGTGAAAAGTCAACCTGGTGGAAAGGATGTGGGGTTGGAGGGAGGGAGAGAGGAAGAGGCAGAGAGAGAAAGCGAGAAAGATTGGTTCAGACTTTAATGAAACCTGTACTGGCCTTTACTTGTGCTAAAGGTAAAGGTAAAGGGACCCCTGACAGCTAAGTCCAGTCGCGAATGACTCTGGGGTTGTGGCGCTCATCTTCTTTTACAGGCTGGGAAAGCCGTTGTTTGTCTGCTCCACAGAACGTTTTTCCAGGTAATGTGGCCAGCATGACTAAGCTGCTTCTGGTGCAATGGAACACCAACACCAGAGCAGCTCACGGAAGCACCATTTACCTTCCCGCCGGAAAGGTACCTATTAATCTACTTGCGCTTTTTGGAGTGCTTTCAAACTGCTAGGTTGGCAAGAGCCGGGACCAAGCAACGGGAGCTCACCTCGTCGTGGGGATTTGAACCACCGACCTTCTGATCGGCAAGCCCAAGAGGCTCAGTGGTTTAGACTACAGTGCCACCCGCGTTCCTTACTTGTTGTCAGAGCTACCCTAGGTCCCAGCTCACAAAGGACCAACGCTGCTTCGTTGCTAAGTATAAAAGTCTTTATTGAAGTTCAGTTTCACTTCCAGAGCCGCAGCGCGCAGCTCCACGTCTCAAGTGTCAGACCGCTGATGCTCCGTCTGAGTCTCCTCCCCCTTGACACCAATTTAAGATTCTAGCCTTGCTCCACCTTCTCCGCTGCTCCTTCCTCCTCTGGGTCCGCCCGCCCGCCGGGATTCCGCCCTTTCTAGCCTCTTCTCCCGCTGATTCCCCTGAGCCTTCTCCCTCCCTCCGGCGGGCTTTAGGAGCTGGTTCCCCATCCGGGTCTACTGCTGTTCCGCGCGCCTGCACATTTGAACTTGGTGCGCGTGCCCAGCCAGCAGCTTTCCTCCTGACCGTTTCACTGCTGCTGTCACTGCTTCCCCCTTCGGGGGGGCTAGCTGCAACTGACCTCCCCTCCATTGGAGGCGTGGTCAGCCCTGACTCCCTCTCTGGAGGAGACGCTGGCCCTGACACATGTGACTCTTCCCCCCCACTACGCTCTGGTGGGGAAACTGGTCCCGATCCTCCACTGCTGCTTTGGGGTTCCCCTCTGGCTCCTTGTTTCTGGTGCGTCCCCCCTGGGACCCCCCTTGCCCTGACCATCGGCGCCCCCTTCTGGGAATCTTCTGATTCGCTGGAGAAGCTCATGGAATCTCTCGGGCCACTGTCATACTCCCCTACGCTGCCCTCGGATTCTTCCCCTTCGCTCTCCCAATCCTCTCTCCCCAGTGCTCCTGCTCCTGATTCCCTGACACTTGTGCTAGAGGGAAGTTAAATGTACCACTGTGTTTTAAAAATCTGCCTGGTATTGTGTAGCCACTTCCCCAGTCACACACAGAATACAGCATCCCCACCACCACTTTCTTGGAAGCCAGAATGCAGTCTGAGGTAGGGAGGGGGAGAGAAAGCTCATTTCTTCGAGTGGCAAATGAAACCCGTTTGTCACAGCAGAGGGGAGAGCTGAAGGTCAGAGCACTGCTTGCTGTGACACATTTTCATGAGCTGGATCATTGCACGGTGATTGACAAGGCTGACACCCGCAAGGAAAAGAGAGAAGGTGAAGGTGCAGCAGATGATCTAGTTTCCTCTAAGAAGAAAAAAGATGGAGAAGGGGGAAAAAAGGGGGGGGACCCAAGACTGACAGCAGAAACTCACAAAATAGTACAAAAACATTTGCGATTTTCTGTTTCTTGCCTCCACTGAATTACATGGGCCCAAAGCTTTCCTGAAAACTTTTTAAGCATCACTACCAACGGGCTACTTTAGTTCATTGCTGAACATCAATGAATGAACATAACCAGATTGTGCTGATGAATTTTAATGATCTCTATTTTTCATTTTTGCTAAATTGAATGTATTGCCTGCCCATCTTGCAATGAGCTCGGAATAGTTTGCATATGGTTTGCCAGACGTCTGCCATGCAGGCAGTTTAAAGGGCCAGGAAGCATTATAGGATCTATCAGAGCTGATGAGAGGAGGCCCATAGTCAACAGAGAATCAACTGCATAGGTTTCATTTAAAAACTAAATAGATCTATTTAGGTCTAAAGAAAGTGAAAAAAAGGTAAAGGACCCCTGACAGTTAAGTCCAGTCGCAGATGACTCTGGGGTTGTGACGCTCATCTCGCTTTACATTCTGAGTGAGCCGGTGTTTGTCCACAGACAGTTTTTCCGGGTCATGTGCCCAGCATGACTAAACCACTTCTGGTGCAACGGAACACCAAAACCAGAGCAGTGCATGGAAACGCCATTTACCTTCCCACCGGGGCAGTACCTATTTATCTATTCACACTGGCGTGCTTTCGAACTGCTAGGTTGGCAGGAGCAGGGACCGAGCAATGGGAGCTCACCCCGTCAAGGGAATTCAAACCGCTGACCTTCTGAACAGCAAGCCAAAGAGGCTCAGTGGTATGGAGCACAGCTATTTTTGTTAGGAAGCAAAAATATGAGCCAGCTTGTCTGCTCCCAGCTTTCAGTGTTTCCATATCTTCTAGCATTCCTCAGATGAAAACAGGGACATTTCTCATTCCCCCTACCCAATGACCCCCCTCACCCACCCATTTATGGCTCCCTCCGCCCACTGAGCATTTCTACCACCACTACACCAATGGGACACAAGCCTTCATCATCCAGAGGAAAACCCTTAACTGGTAGAATTACAAAAAGGAAAACACACACCATTAAATTTTAGAAAGGGACAAGATTAGACATGGATGCACAAAGGATTTTGTAAAAAAATCAAGAGCTCTTGCGTTCTGCTCCATTCCGCCCTTTCTTCCCACCCTGGGAGCCAGCATATCATGTAAGGTTGGAGCTCAGTGACAGCAGCCTCTTCTCCTTCTAGTCCACTCTCCAGGAGCTGCTACATGCTGCCCATGGAAGGAGGCCAGCAACAGTGGCCATGGGGAGGCAACTGTTCTTTCGCAGCCGCACCCACTGCCACTGCCATCACTGTCGCTCAGGACAAGTGCTGGCTCATTCTCCTCTCAGAACTCAGTGCTAGCAACGCTGGCAGGGAAAATGGGGACATTCCAGGATTGAATCAGAAGCTGGGATGGCTTTCATGATTCTGGGACTGTGCCTGGAAAATCGGGACACTTGGAAGTTGTGTGTTTCTAGCCACTGAGTGTAGCTAGCATTGTGATATTTTGCTGCAGCTGCAATGGCAACAACAGCAACTGTGTTGGCAGCCTGGCAGCCATTTTGCATTCTCCTGGGCCTAGCATTTTTGTAGGGCAGTGTGTGTATGTAGAAATAAAAACTGGCAGCCATTACACACACAGAGAGAAAGAAAGCATTTGGAGAAAATTCTTTTTCTAGGGTGTTAAGGAAAACAAAAATCTCACAATTTTTCTCAGAATAGGTGTCTTCTGAAGTGTTTTGTCTCAGCTCCAGTTATAATCATATTGATATGCAAAATGTGTGTGCACATGACAAAAGCACAAATCCTTTATCTCGAATAGGGTTGCCATATTTTGATGAGCAAAAAAGAGGATGCTATGAAGACTCTCATTTTAAATACCCCTACTATATGTAGGCTATAGAAGCTGTGATATATTGCTGAGGGGGGCAGGAGAAGAGAAGAACAAGTCTTCAGCCACCAGTTATGTCTACTTCTCATCCAGAAATAATAGCCAGAAGAGATGTTTTGGCAAATTTAAAAAAAATCCACCTGGACAGAAATCTTACGCCTGAAAAAGAGGACATGTCCAGGAAAAAGAGAATATATGGCAACCCTGCAGAAAAGTGTGCTTGTTTGTACTGTGTTGATAACATTATGGTAATAGGTGGGAAACATATAAAAAATATAATACCCGAAACATATTGTTCTTAAAGTATACTAGGGAGTGAGAGGGTGGTGGTGGTAAAGTAATCATTTGCCTACTTATTTAGGTAAGTCCCACTGGGTTCAGTGGGAAAGGCTTGAGGAAAGTGCAGCCAAAACTTTAATATAGAAGAAGAAGAGTTTGGATTTGACATCCCGCTTTATCACTACCCTAAGGAGTCTCAAAGCGGCTAACAATCTCCTTTCCCTTCCTCCCCTACAACAAACACTATGTGAGGTGAGTGAGGCTGAGAGACTGCAAAGAAGTGTGACTAGCCTAAGGTCACTCAGCAGCTGCATGTGGAGGAGCGGGGAAGCAAACCCGGTTCACTAGATTACAAGTCTACCGCTCTTAACCTCTACACCACACTGGTGCAAGGAAACAGAAGAACAAAAGAAGGCCCATCTAGTCTAGTATCATGTTCTCACAGTGGCCAACGGGATGTTCCAATGGGTTGTCCAAAAGCTGGAGCTGAATAGTGTAATTCATGCTTGTTGAAAACAAGCATGATCTTTTATTATTATTATTATTTGCTTTTATTGAATTATCTAATTTAGCTGCCTCACAACCGAAGTCCTTCTGGCTGTTTTACAGGGATGAAGACGAACAAACTTAAAAGAGTGCAGTGAAATAGAACCAACATAGAATCACAAAATTGCATAGTTCAGAAGTCTTTCCAAAAATGCACATTGTGCTTACTTTCCATTTTATATAACTTTTTTTTAAAAAAAAAATTATAGGCTTTTTTTTTAAAAAAAGGTATTTCCAGCAGAATAATTCATGAACTTTTAAGATTGTGCCCAGTCAGAGGAAAAGGGCAGCAGGGAACAGTTTATCTGCCCCCAAACTGTTCCTGTAAAGCTTAATAGGGTATGGAAGGGAGGGAGCGCTGTATTCCCCAAGGAGAGCCTTAATAGTTTTATTTAAGGCTATAACACAGAGGACCAAGCTGGATGTTTTGTCTCCCAGTCTTGTAAAAGCTGGAGACTTTACTGAGCCTTGGCAGAAGACTTTACAGACTCAACAAACTATAAATAAGAATAACGAGACAATGAAAAGACTAGAGGTGGAGAATTACCGCCGCCCTCACTCTCCCAGGGTTAATTCATAATTTCTTAGTACAATATGTGACTGCGAGAAGTTTGCAAAGTCTGGAGATTGCCAGCGGGCCGTGAAAGGTCAGATCCTTTTAGCTATTTACTTCTTGCTAATTTTAAGACAAAAATAGCATTTGCTTTCAAGTGATGGGGGGAAATTTCCTCTGAATCTGTGGGAGCTTAAAGGTTATGTATTAATCATCGCAGCTATTTATTTATGTGGATAATTTCACATTTCTATATTTCATCTGTGTATGATTAATAAATTACAGTTTCCAGTGGGTTTTACTTTGGCCAGAATAGAAAGAAATGTGTCCCCATTTCCTCCCATCACATAGCTTCTAGCTGGGAACTGTATTTCTACTACATTGCAGTTTTGCTTGTTTGGTTCATGCAACACACCATTTTGGGGTGCCACTGTGCCTGCGAGTGTGATCATGGAGTCAGCTATACAGCTGCAAATATAACATTTTAAGTGCATTATACAAATGTGGCACTAGATGGCGATGGTGTGCTTATGGCAAATTCAATATATTTTTCAAAACGTCTTTATGAAAATAATAAATTCACAGCGTTTTTTATATGTGTCTAGATTCCACCCCTATGATGCCCGCAAGATATCTGAATTTTGTAGAATCTCTCGGTGTTTGAGAGATTGTTTGCTCGTCTTGCACAGTTCCCGTCTGCACCCACCTGGACTCTCTTATACCCAACGTGCCCACTTATCTATGCCCATAATTGTATATAACACAGTTAGGAAGAATGTATAAAACCAGTTCAAATATGTGTTGGAAATGTAAGGAAACAGAAGGGACTTGTTATCATATGTGGTGTGATTGTAGTGAAATTAAAAAATTATGGGAAATGATATATAATGAGTTGAAGAAAATGTTCCAATTAACATTTGTAAAAAAGCCTGAAGCATTTTTGTCAGGGATTGTAGGAAAAGACCTGCCAAGGAAATTGAAAAACATCTTCATGTATGTGACAACTGCGGCAAGAAATAGCACAAGGATGGAAGAATGAAGAAATCCCGACCAAAGAACAGTGGCAAGAGAAACTGATGGACTATGCAGAACTGGCGAAATTGACATACAAACTATGTGATAAGGACAACTGTGACTTTAAAGAAGAATGGGGACCTTTTACAAAGTACTTAAAGAAACAACAAAATGAACTGGACTCCTTGGCAGGTTTTGAATAAACATACACAATTTTTTTTTATTGGCAACATATAGATAGATAAATTAAGGATCTTTACAATTTTATAACATGCAGAGAATAACATGTGTTAAAAAACCAGAGAGAGGAGCTGAGGGAAATTGGGGGCGGGGGGGCGGGAGGAGTTTTTTTTTCTTTTGGGGGGAGGGGAAAAAAGGGGGAAATGAGGATGATATGTTTTTGATAAATTGTTATGTTGAAATTCCTAATAAAAAAATATTCAAAAAAACCAAAACCTATGCCCACAATTCATTGGCTGACAGTAGACACTGTCACATCTAAACCATGTTGTGGTCCTGCCTCTTTTTATGCTCTTTAGATGTAGCAAGCGTTTCATGCAATGCCATGCTCCCGTGGCAGCCATTTTGTGACTGATGCCATGCTCCCGTGGCAGCCATTTTGTGACTGACACCAACAGGTTGACCCTTTTAAAATCAGCTTCTCTAGCAGCTATTTTGCTTACTGGCACTCTGTGTTTACAGGTAGACCAGCATAGAATTATAGAGGTGGAAGGGACCCTGAGGATCATCTCGTCCAAACCCTCTGCAATGCAGGAAAATGCAGCTGTCCCATATGAGGATCAAACCTGCAGCCTTAGTGTTATCAGCACCATACTCTAACCAACTGATATCAAATCTCAGTTCTGGTTGTATTACATGCTGTCTCCTTTTTGGAAGCTTGACTCATCGCTTAATAATTCCAGCTTTTCTTCCACTTGGGGGAAAAGATGAAAACGAAACCAAACCCTGGGATCTGTGAATGTAGGAAAGCTCCCCAAAACCTCTTTGGAGCAAGGCGGTTTGTCTTCAGCCCTGTGATTAGCACCTTTCTTGTCTGTAAATTGTCAAGCGAAGAGATACCAGGCTCTTCAAAGGCCCGGCTCAGCAGTTGCTAATGGCAGGGCTCAGGTTTCTGCTGCTGAGGAAAATAGCGGTGGGAGCGAGATGCGCTGCTGAAACTGGCATTAAGGCTCTGGCATGGTAAAGATTTGTTTACAATGAAAATTACTCCCCTCACACAGCCCAGCAGAGAGAGACCACCAGTGGAATTAGGGTTGCCTGCCTGCCCCTTCAGGAGAGGCTACCCCACGATTATTGATTACTAGTGTAGCTTCTATCATTTGCTGGAACCTCCACTCCTGACGGCGAGGTGTTATTTTCATTTCACGTCCTTCTGTGTTGTTAGCAATCTCCGTTTTTGCCTCTGTCATCTGTACGACAGTCTTAAAGATCCTCTTCCGCAGGAATCATTGTGTTTGGAATGTCCACATTGAACCCCATGGTTCCACACGCATCTCCTCCCCGTGCTTCAAGGGCAAGGCTTAAACAAAACGGGAAGGGGAACTGAAATCAGAAAGAACCTGATGTCATGCAGCACTAGATGGCATCGTAGGGCAAGACTTTGTGTGCATGGAATTCACGTTGCACAAATGTAACCAGAAGACATGGGTGGGGCCCTCAGCAATCCTGCTGAAGCAACAGATGAAAGGGGAAGGGATATGGGTGCTCCTGCTGCTGTTAGGACTCTCACAATTATTTGCCTGACCTTCCTGGTCTTTGCTGAGCATCACAAAGACCAAGGAAAGGCAGCCCAAGAATCCTGGCTGCAACAGTAGGTGAATCCACTGGGTCCAAGAATGAGGTGGGTGAGGAATAGAAACCAATCAAGAACTCCTTCCTAACAGCAAAGAGATCCAGGCTACTCAGCAGAGAAGATAGAGGACCCTGCTTTTGGTCAACAGGGAAAGTTGATTTTCATCAAGACAGGGCTGAAATCAGCATAGGCAGCTGCTGAGTCTGAGTGTCTGAGCAAAATCTACCAATGACACTGGACCTGCTCTCCATCCCCAATGAGTTAGCTAGATCCAGAAATTACCACCATATCAGATTTCCCCAAATGACAGAGCATTGTCCTGAGTCATTGTGATGACCACCATTGTAGGTGAGGGGACACCGAACAAAGCTTTCTCCTTAAACTGGGAACTAGTTCTGCTGTAAGAAATGCCTTCTTTCAATCCAAGTTCAATTATTTGTTTGGCATTAATTTCAGTTCAAAGAAGCATAATTTGATGTGAAAAAGAATTATTTATGAGAGGGATTTTGGAGATCCTGCTTGCTACAAATTTGATTAGTTACACAAGCCAATGAACATCCTGATCTGAGTCATGGACACAGAAGACCTATTTCAGGGGTCGGCAAAGTTCTTGTGGCTTGGGCCGGTTCATGGTCCCATAGACACTGCAGTGGGCCATGGATGCTATTTCTGGTGCTCCTTCTGGCGTGGAAGAGTCGTGTGCAGCTTCCCATTGGCTGTAGGAGCTTCCTGCAGCCAATGGGAAGCCAGCCAGCATCACGGAATGTGGTCCCCGCTCTGCTCTGCGCTGGTTTAGCGCAGCGCATGGGAGCTGACTGAGCGGGCTGCGGGGGTCCATGGGCCGGTTAAACAACCCCCATGGGCCGTTTGTAACCCATGGGCCTTAGGTTGCTGACCCCTGACCTATTTCATACATCCCTCCCCCCAAAAAAATCCCTGTTAAGAGTTGAACATGAAGCTCAGCAACAACCCTGTCGACCATGTCACTCTTACATTTAGGTGAGAAGAATCTTTGCCACACCCCAACTTCCCTCAAAGGAGACTCGGGGGGCGGTTTACTCTGGGGAGGGGTTGGGGAAGCTTTGTCTACAGAGCTGCAGAGGTGTCTGGCTATTTAAGTTGGCACCTGCCTAAACTCATCACGGTTCTTCTCTGCACAACTGCATCCCTCCATTTGGAGCATGGACTTTTCTAGCTGCCTGTTGGAAGGGATTAGTAGGATTAGCGGGGTGGGGGGGAGCTCTGATAGGCCTTTGAGACCCTCTTTATTCTCCTGCTCAATACTAGTGGTGTAGCGTGGGTTGTCAGCCTCTGAGGCCGTGCAGAGGGCACGTTGAACTGCCTAACGGTGTCTGCATCACCCAGGAGATTGCATGGAGAAGCCATTTTCAATGGAGCCCAGCGACAGAAGCACGCAGCTGTATTGAGGTGTTTAAATTTTGCTCCCCTAACAATTTTGTGCCTGGGGTGACTGCCCCAGTGACCCCACCCCCTCCTGCTACTTCCCTGTTCCATACTGTTGAGAGTATTGTTGGAGTGGTGTTTTTTATATTGGTTCAATGGGCTATTGAGTCCAGACAGAAATGTAAAATATGAGATCTATTTTAAACTTGAGGCATTATAAGGTCAAGGAAACTTGTGATTTCCTTGTGCCAGCTTGGCTTGGGGACCCTGGGGTGGGGAGATTTAGGTTTAATAGGGTGAATGCTAAACTGGCAGGACTACATCATTCTTGTCAAGTCATACACTGAAGGTCCTTGAGGCAAGGAGGACAGTTTACTCTCAATCCTTTGGGTCCATAGACATGCCCAGGAATAGGGAAGGGAATCTTTCCTCTTGCCATAGCAAAATTCCTCCTCAGTCTATATTTTGACTGGCTTTGCCCCTTGGATTTATTTTGCAGGTCCTCCATGTTACATTTTTAATAAACACAGCTTTTTCTCCATATTATGTGTTGTGAGTCTTTTTTGTGGATGTGTTGGCAATAAAGGACTTTCCAATGTGCTTCCTTTTTGAGTGTTTTATTGGACTGTACCATACAGGATGGAGGCTATTTTGTTTGTGTGATGTGCAGTTATCTGCAGAGTGCCTAAGAAATGAAAAGTAATGCGCCTTTGAGCAATGCAATCATTAGTGGACGATAATAGGTTATGAGAATGTGTCCTGCTGACCTTACAATTGCTTCTTAAAAATTAACATGATCGTATTGATCTACAATTGTCTTTTAGTAATGCTGCTTAAAATACATATTGTTCTGCAGCAAATTGCAAGAAAGAATAAATGTGGAAATCATGCTTCAGTGCCCTTCATTGCAATAAATCTATATTGATGAAAGAATGAATACAGCTTAATCCCCCGGGTCTATCGCAAAGTCTAGACAAGATGAATCAAATACAATAATAGCAGATTCCAGGAAAGGGATGTAGCTGTCTGCATTTCCTATGCATTCTCCAAACTAATGTAGTCAAATCTTTCATAAATGGTTTCTAAGGGCTGTGCTGGATTCATTCACTTGGTTTGCTTTATTTTAATATGAGCAGGATTTATTTTTTCTGACTTACTTTTGCATGGACCTCCAGGGCATTGAATCCAGACTTTGCTGATGATGATGTGAACGTCTCGTGTGTGGAATCCTGCTCAGAGGATGCTCCCAGTGGCAGAAGGGGGAGGAGCCTATTTTTGTCAAAAGCACCTTCCCTTTTCAGCCCTTCTGTCTTCTGAAAATCAGGCGGGGTCAGGGGGGGACCTTTAGGACAGTGTGTGCGTGGGGGAAAGCAGGGGAATCAGCAAGAATCACACAAGTGGGATTGCTCTGTGGGATCAAAAGCCTTTTGTGAATCACAGGAGCTTTGCCATTTCTGGAAGGTTAAATTTCACTCTAGTCCATTGGATGTTCTCTGTAAACACTAGCCTGGAATGGCTCAAGTAGCTACAATTCGATGCTGATGATTTAGAATAAATGCATATGCATAGCATGCCTTATATGGAAATATATATCTATATAATAAGTCTTTATGGTATTTGCGATATACAGTAATACCTCCGCGAACATCCGCCCCGTCAACCGTCCATTCCGGCGAACGACCGCAGCAAACCTGGAAGTACTGGAATGGGTTACTTCCGGGTTTGCCGCTCATGCATGCACAGAAGTGCAAACTGCTCCGTGTGTGTGCACAGAGCTGCGCTTTGTCAAGCGTCCCTTTTGTTGAGTGTCCAATGCTCCGGAATGGATCTCAGACTCAAAACAAGATACCACTGAATTATTATACAGTTCTCCAAGGAAATAATAACGATAACAATAACAATAACAATAACAACAACAACAACAACAACAACAACAATAATAATAGACCTCTGAAGAAGCTGCACCTCAAAAAACACAGCTACCCTGAAAACGAGTTCATTCTCTCTCTCTCTCTCTCTCTCTCTCTCTCTCTCTCTCTCTCTCACTCTCTCTCTCTCTCTCTCTCTCACACACACACTGCTAAAATGCCCCTCCTAAAGTTGCCTATGCCAAACAGAACAACAGATTGTGGAGGGCATTTTTACTCTCTTTTACACAATGTCATTCTCTGTAATGGAGCTCAGCTGGGGTGCAACAATCAAGGAACAAAACTGTGGGGCTGCACATTGCAGTCAGGCAAGGGTTCTGTACTCCTCAACTGAACACCTCTTTGGTCATCAAGTCAGTCCCCTTTCTACGTGCCATCTCTGTCTGTGTTAATTAAAAAGCCAGATCTGCCATCGTCACGTTTGCAGGACCTTCTTATTCACAGCACGTGCTTGCCTGAAGCCATGGCCCTCCTCCCGAAATGAGGAATATACTACCAAGGGAGACCTATATATCCTTTTCAGCATAAAGAGACTGAATGAGCAAATGATCAATGCTAGAAAGATTTCCTCTAGTGTGGTGCTTTGTTCTTTTAATACTCTTGACAACAAAAATATGTGTTCTTATGTGTGCGGCTTTTCCTGCTCCTCCATGAATATTAGCAGCAGAATCTGCCCCTTGGCAAGCCTAGCATGGGGCATCTTCGAGATGAGCCCTGGTAGGGATGGCAAACTGTGCCAGACCAGAAGAGCCCCGCAGGCATTGCAGAAACAAAAATCGATGCAAGAAACAGCTTCATCCTCTGGAGGGTAAGGAAAACACAGCCTCAGTCTTTGGAATTTATCCTCTTTCCTTCTACTTTGAGGGAAATGAAAAGAACAAGGGCAAAGTGGTCTGCAAATGGCTAGGAGGCTTTTTCTCTCTTCCCCCCTCCACTCCCAGGTCCAAAAAGAACAACCTGAGATGCTTTGGTTATCAAGATTATAGGACAAATCCTCAGGGCAGACAATAAATCTTAAACCACACCTAAAATAGCACACACTGGATGCTGAATCTCTCTCTTGTCTCTTTCTCTTTCTTTAAATAATCTGAGATTTAGCTGTAGCTCATTAAACTTTTGTGTAAATATTCTATAGAGAGGGCTGGGCTGCATAATGGCTCCTTTCATTCAAAGGACAGGTTCTACCCAGGGTTTTCAGCAGTAAAGTGTAAAGATTCATTCTTTTTCATATTTGGTGATGGTTCATGTTTCTAGTACAGTGGTACCTCTGGTTAAGAACTTAATTCGTTCTGGAGGTCTGTTCTTAACCTGAAACCATTCTTAACCTGAGGTACCACTTTAGATAATGGGGCCTCCCGCCACCGCCACGCGATTTCTGTTCTCATCCTGAAGCAAAGTTCTTAACCTTAGGTACTATTTCTGGGTTAGCGGAGTCTGTAACCTGAAGCGTCTGTAACCTGAAATGTCTGTAACCCGAGGTACCACTGTACTGACCATGATTCTAGATGGTGACTGACTCCAGTTACTCAATAAGCTTCATGGACAACTGGGGATTTGAACCTGGGTCTCTCTGGCCTCAGTCCAACTCTCTAGCCACTATACCACATTGGTTTTCTGCAGGGTCAGCTAAGTTCCCATGCAGGGAAGGAGAACCTTTTCTCCCGAGGACTGCATTACTTTGCGGATAATCTTTCAAGGACCACTTGCCCATGGGGTGGAGGGACAGATCCAAAAGTGTGCAGATTTTCCAACATTACTTGACTGCACGGCATGCTCTCCCCCCCCCAAATCTCTCTTTCAAACACACAGAGATAATACAGTGGGACCTCGGGTTAAGAACTTAATGCGTTCCGGAGGTCCGTTCTTAACTTGAAACTGTTCTTAACCTGAAGCACCATTTTAGCTAATGGGGCCCCCCGCTGCTGCCGTGCTTCCGGAGCACGATTTCTGTTCTCATCCTGAAGCAAAGTTCTTAACTCGAGGTAATATTTTTGGGTTAGCGGAGTTTGTAACCTGAAGCGTATGTAACCTGAAGTGTCTGTAACCTGAGGCACCACTGTACACAGAAATGCGCACACACATGATAAGGAAGAAGAATACATTCCCAGAAGGATTCTGCAGAGGGCAAGAGGGGGCACCCGGGACCCAGAAGTCTACAAGTTGCCGACCACTGTTTCCGTGGAATCATGGGACCTCTTTGAGATTGTGGATGCACACACTATGTGGTACATCTTATCTCTCTTCAATAAAAACAGCAGAAATTACCCTATATTAAGTGATAAGCCAACTCCTAGTAGCCAAGGTCACTTGGCCCCCCAATAAAATATTTGAGGGGGCTGCCCCCCAATTTTATGCAAAACAACAACAAACCTATGATTACGTGAAACATACTCAATAAACACACAGGACGTGACAGGCTGTACTTTTGAATAAATAAGGTATACTATTCATTGTATCAAATTGTAGATTTCAATGGAAAGTTCAACGACCCAGTGGATCAGTTCATTCTATATTCTGTTCATGAATAAGGTCCATACATGTACAAGTGTCTATTCCACCTGTCTGTTCATAGAGTCCAATAATCCACAGGAAGGGTTGTTACAGTTCAACAGAATCCTTTCACAGAGTCTAAGACAAGGATTTCCGGAATATTAGCCTTGTTTCGCCATCCTAGGCTTCATCAGTAGTAGAGGATCTAGGTAATGCAAATAAATACAATATTGTAATCTCACACATTTTTCAGCAAAAATAATATTTGGTGGTGGTTCATGTTTCTAGTACTGACGATGATTCTATGGGCATTGCCCTTCAGATGGTGTGTGTCTGCCATGTCTTGTGATGGATTATGCAGGGTGGGGCTTACCTGCCCCCCCCATTTTATTCCAGTTGTCACCCCTGCAGGTACTATAAACTCAAACTTTGCATGCAGTCTTGGACACCAGCCATTTTTCCCCCCTAGCTGCAGGTAAGGGAGGGAACAGAGAATTGCTATCAACCTTTCCGAAACATACTTTTAGACTTGATAAGGAAATGTGGGTTTAAGAATACTCCTTTTTCTTCTTTTAGTATTTTCGCTGTCTCTCGGAGCCATCCTAAATATCAGAATTATGCTGAATCTCTCGCCAGTGATTGCTAGGGGTTTTTGTACGTGTTGCGTGTGTGTGTTATGATGTATTGGAGGAGTAGCCCGCCAAAATTGGATCAGGGAAGCAGACTTGCAATTGTGAGCTATCAAAGCTGTGTGGCCTTGTTAAACTGCACAGTTTGCAGAAAATACAAAATGGAAAGAAAAATGCCCTCGGCTATTTCTAAGTCGTAACTGCTCAAAAATAGAGGTTAAGGCTTTTTAAAAGTTTGTCAGTTTGAGATCTGAAACGGGTTGATGTATTTGTAATGAAAGAAGAAGAAAAAAGATTTTGGGGGAGTGGCAAGAATAACAGAGGCATTGCTTGCTGCTGAAACACAAATCCATATTAAAGACTTCAGGTGATAGAAAGGTTATTTACTCATCCCAGGGAACCTGTGAAGCATAGTTCTAACACCTGCACTGAACTACTATAGGATACTGTTTTCCTGGACATATCCTCTTTTGGGGGGCCAGCATGCCCATTCAGGATGATTTTTGCATTTTACATGAAGTGTCAGAGTTTGGATTTAGGGAAGCTTTTAATGTTTAATAGGTTATTGTATTTTAGTGTTCTGCTGGAAGCCAACGAGAGTGGCTGGGGAAACCCAGCCAGATGAGCAGGGTGTAATAAATTTATTATTATTATTATTATTATTATTATTATTATTATTATTATTGGGGGGGGCCTGTGCTAGGGCCGCACTTGGCCATGAGATATTTCTGGCAGCCGCCAGGCCTTGCACAGTCCTCCTAGGGCCACTCTAGGTTTTGTGTTGTCTCTGGTGACCGCCATGCTTGGCATGGCCATCCCGGATGTGTCCGAGTTTTTGCTCTTCGGAATATGTCATCCCTAACTACAGTTATGTGGACCCTTTGGGAGAGGCCATGACAATGAAGCTGCTACAAAAGCAATATAAATTTGTGGTGCATAGACGAACCCAGAGAGAGAGAGGACACAATCCATTGAAAGTTAGGCCATCACACAGGACTTCCCCTGAGAAAACTGCTTCTGCGTGGTTTGGTCTGCATTTCAAAGGGATGGGCAAATGCTGGATTGCTTGTTACCCCACATGCAAATTTTATGCCTCCCTTTGAATCAATAGGCTCCATATCCAGAATTTAGGCAGTCAGTATGGAAACATAGAATGCCAGCCTAGTACAAGGAAAGTAATTTTTAAAAGTCTTCTACTAAGTGAGTTAGTGGAGGAGGGACAGAGCTGGCCAGTGGAATGTCAGGAGGGGCAGAGAAACCCATCCTTCCACTCAGTGGCGTAGGATGGGGGGCCGTGGGGCCGGGGCCATGGGTGAAGAATTGGGGGGGATGAATCAGGTGCCCCGAATGTGCCTGGCTGAGTCCCCCCCATCAGCTGATGGGTGTTGGGTGAGCATAGAGGATATTCTTCACCCTCCGCAACCTGCTGGGCTCCCACCCACCAGCTGATGAGTGAACCCCCGTGTACTGGGTGGGGGAAGGGCACACAGGGTGAAGAGCCCTTTCACTCCCTGGTTGCTGGTGTGCAAGGTCCACCTGGCAGTGACAGAGCATAGAGGGTGCTCTTCACCCTCCTCACCCTGATCCCACCAGGCAGCGGCAAGGGTTGGGGTAGCATGCTCCATCCCCGCTTTGGGGGGAGCGTTGTCCCAGGCATTTGCAGAGAGTGCTATGTCCCTGCCTCCACTGCTAGGCCATTTACTCACCTTGCATTGAAATACAGTGGTACCTCAGGTTACAGGTGCTTCAGGTTACAGACGCTTCAGGTTACAGACTCCGCTAACCCAGAAATAGTACCTCGGGTTAAGAACTTTGCTTCAGGATGAGAACAGAAATCGTGCTCCAGCAGCGCGGCAGCAGCGGGAGGCCCCATTAGCTAAAGTGGTGCTTCAGGTTAAGAACAGTTTCAAGTTAAGAACAGACCTCCAGAACGAATTAAGTTCTTAATCTGAGGTACCACTGTATGCACCTGCCTGCTTAAAATTTCTTGCTGCCTATGGCCACAAGTACAACCAGTGCTAATGAACTTGAAGGCATAGCAGTATTTCTTCCTGCACCCAACCCTTTTGTAAACCACAGCAGGTAGATAGCTTGCTGCTTAGGGCAACAGTGCAATTGTGTGTGATAGATATATAGATATAGATATAGATATAGATATAGATATAGATATAGATATAGATATATAGTGGATATATGTGTTTCTATACATGCTTCACTTTTCTGGATCACAGCAACAACTTATGGTTCCATTAGCAAAAGTGCCATTATATATAATGAGGACGATGTTCTCATGCTTTACCTGTGCTATGAATTAACTGTAACATCATCTTATAGTAGGCTAGCTGTACATCAACATATTTTAAAATCCAATTTATTTTTGAGCGCACACACTGCTGGCTTGCTGCTTTACATTATATTGCTCTTCAACAAATAATTTGAGACTTGACAGCATAATTGTTTCTAGAATATTTTGGGATATTATAGTTCATCAAAACTGCATCTTCTTTCCCTTTTTTATGCCTTTGCCGACTGACTCCTCAAAGAGGAAATATTCAAGATACGGTTACCAGACTCCCAGAACTCATGGCAAGAACCTTTTTATTAGTACAAAAGGTTTCTGATATGAAGCAAGTGCCATCACATTGAAACCTTTTGCTGCAATGAAGGAATACACTCCAATCGAAAAGTGCACATTTTGAAAGATACATGTGTTTCAGTTTCCTTGTGGTTTTAGGAAGTGTGGGTTAGATAGTTCCACATTAAAGTGCAAACCAAGTCAAATTGATTTGCTATCCCCAAGCATCTTGAAAGAAACAGCAGTTTTTGGAATGGAGATAGCTAGAGACTCTCCTCAAAAATTGGTAACTCAATGGTCAGCAGGAGGTTTGCTGCGAAAAACACACCAGAACAAGGAAAATCTACAATGTCCAAAAATTTAGGAATGCTCTTGCTAATAAGCATCCCTTGGGTTTAGCATATGCACCATCCAGAAAGGTTGCCAACAACCATTTAATTTTCAAATCATCTGGTTGACCTTCTAAGGTAGATCTGAAAAGGGGAGATCAGTTTAACTCTGGGGGAATCATACAATGGGCAATATAAAATGTAACACACCAGATCCTCAATAGACTCTGATCCACAAATGCAAAGGCACTCTTTTACAGATATGTTAGTATATCTCCCAGCCAGGTATTCAATAGGCATTATTTGGAATCTGAGATGGGTGAAAGAATGTCAGAAAGGGGGAAGGTTTACTGCCTGGTAGGAGTAAATACTGCCTGCCTCCACTTTACGCACTACTTGTACACACTACATGAATATTTGGAAATAATGGGTAATGTATGACTAAGTCATACATCCACTGAAATCAGTGAAATTAAGAAGGGATGGAAGGATCTGTCAGTGTTGGTTCTCTGGGTTTTTCTAGTTCTCCACATTTCTGCAGTGATTTGTGGTTACAAGAACATTCCCACGAAAACTCTTCCAACATTTTTGCGTGAATTTCTACCAATAAACACATTTTTACAAGCAATTTCTCCTAATATAATAATGCCTTTTGTGTGTTATTGTAGCTAATAGGTTCATTTGTATGCTCAACTCTCTCTGAAATATTCACTGTCTTTGGAGAACAGCATTGTAAAATTCAGATGAGTGCAAATTTCAAAGGATGACTGTTTCACTTCTCATATTGTTTCAGAAAGTGCAAATTTGACATGCTTTAAACTTTAAACCTGAGCTGAATCAAATCCCCCCCCCATCCCTAGACTTAAGCAACTTGATTTTAATGGGCCCACTCTGAGTATGACTTAGTTGGCTAGCACCCAATGAACAGTAGATATTCTGGGTGCGTGGGGAACCACCATCATCATTTTTATTTGTACGCCGCCTTTCCACAGTTCAAAACATTGCTCAAGGCAGCTTATAACATGACAAGATTTATATAATTACAAAAGTCATAAACAGTAAATAAACCACATCAAAAAAAATACACAACCAAATGGAAAACAATTTCCACATAAATCAAAATCTAAAACTAAGAATACAGCATTAATATCACAGTTTAAAATGACATAGGTAAAAAATAACAGTAATTAAACAAAAACAAAAATGGAGCCCTCCTTGTTTGGCGGCGGCAGCAGTGGCAGTCCTTTGTGGAGCCTGACAGGCCCCGCCCTAGGCCAGGTGGTGAGCGGCTGGACAGGGGCCTTCAGGTGCTCGGCAGGGGAGTCGTCCTCTCATGTTCCCATCGTGTGTATTCCAGTAGACTTGTCTTGCTTTCCTAACTGGTTTCTTGCTTTCCTAATTGGTTGTCTTGCTTTCCTAACTGATTGTCATTCCTACCTTGATTACCCTGTTTGGCACTCAGGAATACGGGAACCAAAAATGTTCATTGTTCATGGCGTCAAGAGAGCGAAGGAAGGGGAACACTGCAGATGACGTGGGGTCCAGAGGGTGGAGGACTCCAACGAAGAATAGGGTTAGCAGGAGAGATCTTGAGGTAGCTCCAAAACAAAGATGAAACTCCATTAGCAGCTCAGGACATTGGAGGATGTAGCAGACAGTTCACAGGCACCAGGGGAAGGAGACACAGAATCAGAGGTGGCCCCATCTCTGCAGACATGGTAGGCTGTGAGGCTCTGGGAACAGCAGGCTCTTTCCTCCAAGGGAGCCAAAACCAAGAGGTCCAGTGTCTGGCACTTCTCACCATTTGAGATAGTGGGGAGTGTTCATCAGTCTCCTATACGAACGGCATACACGGCCATCATGTTTTCTAGTCATTGCTCCAAGCCTGAAAAATGACTTGATTTGGGTGGCTCTCAGGATTTTGTGAGATCCTTACCCACAACTTGGTTAAAAAATAATAGCAACAGTCCTATTGATGTTTTCCCTTCCCTTCCATTTGCAAGTTTTATTTGCAAATAACAGTGAATAGTGGCAACAGTTCCTTTATACAGAATCAAATATTTCATCTCCCCATGTCGTCTCTGTTACCCGTATTGGTAAAGAGTAAGAAAGTAACACTGAAAGGAGAAAATTGGAAAGGAAGATTAGAACAAAAGAGAGAGGGGAAAGAAGGCTGTAGTGACTGACTTTAAAGTTGCAATATTCCTCAGACTTGCAATACAAGTCCATTGAAATATTTGCTGTCACGCATTATATGTACCATTATCTCCCCCTTAAACAAAACCTAGGACATTGTATAATTTCCAGGAGCATCCAAGACGTCGTTACAACAATGTCTATTTCTTTTTATGCTTGCAATGTTAATGAAAGTGGGTAAAGAGACAGTATCCTAGCCTATTCTGGAAACAGCAGGGAGTTTGAACTATTTCTCCTTCAGCTCATTCCCCAAGGCAGCAGTTTTTAATATTTTTGATCATATGTGTGAATTGAAAAGCACAGTCTAACCTTTGGAGAAGACACCTACAGAGCATTGGCAGGAGCTGTGCATATTTTCAACACAAACACAGAGCTCCCTGTCTCATTTTATAATGCAGCATAAAGTAGAACTGTTTGATTAAGCAACTCACACACCCCCGCCCCAATTATGTATGTGTTCCAGTCCAGGATTAAAAAAGAAATCAGTCATGCTGAAAGTCTATTGGAAATCAATGGGGCAAGTTAGTTGTGACTTACAGAAGTACTATGGATTGCAATGGGGGTTCAGTGTGACTAAGGTTCGGTGGATATTGGAACATTAAAAACAATATCTATCTATCTATCATCTATCTATCATCTATCTATCTATCTATCTATCTATCTATCTATCTATCTATCATCTATCTATCTATCTATCTATCTATCTATCTATCATCTATCTATCTATCTACAGTGGTACCTCAGATTACATATGCTTCAGGTTACAGACTCCGCTAACCCAGAAATAGTACTTCAGGTTAAGAACTTTGCTTCAGGATAAGAACAGAAATTGTGCTCCGGCGGCGTGGTAGCAGCAGGAGGCCCATTAGCTAAAGTGGTGCTTCAGGTTAAGAACAGTTTCAGGTTAAGAACGGACCTCCGGAATGAATTAAGTACTTAACCTGAGGTACTACTCTATCTATCATCTATCTATCTATATCTATCTATCTATCTATCATCTATCTATCTATCTATCTATCTATCTATCTATCTATCATCTATCTATCAATCAATCAATCAATCTATCTATCTATCATCTATTTATCTGTCTATCATCTATCTATCTATCTATCATCTATCTATCATCTATCTATCTATCTATCTATCTATCTATCATCTATCTATATCTATCATCTATTTATCTATCATCTATCTATCTATCTATCTATCATCTATTTATCTATCTATCTATCATCTATCTATCATCTATCTCTACAGTATTTCTCATCTCTCTCTCTCTCTCTCCAGCTACTGTTCCATCCATCCATCTCTACAACTCATATATCTATTTCCCCACAAACTCTGAATGGTACTAACAAGACAAGAGAGGAAAGCAAGGCAATTACTGTCAGAGCACGGAGCCATCTGCTGTACTCATCCTTCTCTCTGTTGCCTCCAACTTTGGGCTGGCTTTAGGTTTGTGGAGGGCTTGGGCAATGGTGGCCTAGCCTCTGTTGGTGGACTCCCTTGGGCTTACTCGGCAGCCCAGGGAGCAACCCCACAAGAACCAATAGTTGGCAACTGGAGTCTCAATGCATGTTGATGTCCCATTGTGTCCCTAAGTGCTGTAGCAGAGGCACTGTGGGAAATTTGTTATGGCAGCTGACCGAATCTGCAAATAGAAAACTAGGCTAGATTTTTGTGTGTGAGAGAGAGTGTGTAGCAGGGTAGGGCAGCTGTCAGCTGTGTGTCCTGCTGATATGATTGCACCCCAGCAGTTGCCCAAGGGTGCCAGGTCCTAACGCCAGGCCTATTGGCACAGACAGGAAGGGGTGTGATCTGGGCAGCTCCAGCAAGCATATGCAGTTTATTGGACAACACTCCATTAGACCTCCAGCTCCTTTCGGGAGCAGTGTTTTGATAAGTTATTGTAAACTGTCCTGGACATTTCAAATTGAAGGGCAGCATAGAGATGTGTTTTAAATAAGCCAACCGGATAGTGTAGTTTAACTGTGGAGAGATTGAGGATGTTAGGTAAAGAGCAATGATGGTTCAAGGTAGAGGGGAGGGACTAGAGCATTGTTCCAAACCAAGTATAACTGTCCTGTGTCTCAAATTGGGCCATACCAAATTCATATAAATGGCTGCCGTGGTGCAAGTAAGCAAGGTCTCATTGGGCAACCAGGGTGCAAATTCTAACCAGGCAGATACCCCAACCCAAACTTGGGGGTGCCATAGTCAATCCTTCCCTCAGGCCCCTTATGGGCCCCCCATATTATGTTGATCATGCCCAATGCCATTTCTGCCCTAATGCAAACAATGTTCTTCAATGATAATTTCTCTGAGGGAAAGATGAAAAAAACACAGACAAGTGGCAATCAGGTTGAGAGGAAAAGTAAATTTCTGGTCCCTGTCAACCAGCGACTCAGAATTGCTCAGTGAAAGCTCTAAACCAAGGGTGGGCGGGCAGGAAACTCTTGAGGCAAAATGGCCTTGAGCTCTGTCGATCAATCTATTGTTCCATCCATCCATCTCTACCACTTCAATATCCATTTCTCCACCAGCTCTGAATGGTGCTAATAGGACAAGAGAGGGAAGCAAGGCAATTTTTTATCAGAGTACAGAGCCACCTCATTTCCTGTACTCGTTGCTTATACAGTGGTACCTCGGGTTAAGAACTTAATTTGTTCTGGAGGTCCGTTCTTAACCTGAAACTGTTCTTAACCTGAAGCACCACTTTAGCTAATGGGGCCTCCTGCTGCTGCTGGGCCCCCAATGCGCGATTTCTGTTCTCATCCTGAAGCAAAGTTCTTAACCCGAGGTACTATTTCTGGGTTAGCGGAGTCTGTAACCTGAAGTTTATGTAACCTGAAGCGTATGTAACCCGAGGTACCACTGTATAGGCTTCCCCCTCCTCTTGGCAAGGGCTCATGGGACAGCTTTTTCCTGTGAGCCCATTGCATGGACAAGATATTGGGCAAAACCTTGTCCACTATTTTGCTGCAATCTATGGGTCACAGTGCTGCCAGGCATATATTGGGAGTGGAACAAGGCTTACAGGACCAAAAACACATGCCACCCTTGGGTGCCTCACAATTGCCCTGAGAATAAGGTGGCGAAATGGAAGCCTCTTTCACAGTGGGGGGGGGGACTTTCAAGAAATTAAGGGGCATATTTTGGCACAGGACTAAATACAACTCAGGAGGTTCTCAAATATTGTCCTTGGGAATGATATAACTCGGCATCTGCCAGAAGAATCTAGCAGAAGCTGGGTGTTGCATTGAAAAGACAATGCATTCTCTCTTGTTTAGAGTCCATTTCAAATGGTAAGAGCACACATAAAAAATATTTATGTGAGAAAGGAGGCAAAACAGTTCAGAGTCAGGCCAGAATATATTAACTGTCTGCATAGGGCTTCAGTGAAGCCTGGAATTATTTGTTTTACTTAAATATATGAGTTAATGTGCTTTAAGTGATTTACTCCCAATTATCCTACCAATGAATATCTGTAAGGGGCCCGCTCAAATGATATCATTTTATTTTGCAATTAAAAATACTCTCCAAATGCATCTTTTTTTTAATGTGAATAATTTCCATGCAGCTATTGAAATTGGAAGCTGCCAGTATTTTACTAAGCACTTACCATACACTGCTGCTTTCTCTTGCTAGATAAAATATTCTAACTAATGGATATTTGTTTACTATAGTGTGTTAATTTGCACAGAAGATAGATCAACAGCAATGGATTTAGTGTAGGGCCATGCAGTACTATAAAAGGATAAGCACGAGTCTTGTGGCACCTTAAAGACTAGCCAGTTGATTATGGTGTAAGCTATGGCAGACTAGAGTCCACTCTCCACTCTAGTCTACAGAAGTAAGCCATAATAATTTCACTACTGCTCTGACGTGTGCGAATTAACACATTGCAGTAAGCAAATATTCATTAGTTGGACTATTTTATTCTACCTAAGTTTTTTGTTTTTTTGCTTTGCAGACTTACATGGTTACTCCTCAGGAAATTACTGTACAAAGAGACTCTACTAGATGGATTATGGCAGATGTTTCAGATCCTTTCCCCCCATTATTATTATTTTTTTTGTAAAATAATATCTAGAACAAATAAAATCAAAAAGACAAAAAGGAAAGGAAAGGAGAAATAACAAGAAAAGATAGAGAAAGAGTAAAGAGAAGAAGGGAGGAAGTGGAGAGGTAAGGAACATTGAGACTAACACCAGTAATAATCATAATAAAGCATAAGATTATATATATCTTGCCCACCATCATAATTATACCTTAATCCTCTATCTACATACAAAGTAGTGAGCCTTCCTAGCTCTTACCTCCCTCAGCCTCACACTTTGAGGAAAGCTCACTCCAGAGGTATCAGATACATGGAAGATTAATCTTATTCTTATTCTTGCTGTTGTTTAAAGCACCATTTTAGATTTCAGAAGGAAGCATGATTATCATTATAATTATTAATTACCTACTTTTCGCCCTATAGTCACAGACAGGAATTGATGGAAGTCCTTGTTCAAATTAATTTGGTCCGGGGAACATCTTTGGAATTTTGGAAAGCTCATGTTGTAGTCCATTATTTCCCAGTGTCCTGGAATTTAAAGGAGGGTCAGATCAGCTGGACTCTGTTTTCCCTTTATTAGTGGCTAAGTGATGGGCTTTACAACACAGGAAGAACTGGACAGCTTCCTCAGTAGCTTGTTGGCTGGAGGACCTTTCAGTCATTGTAGGAAATTAAAAGGCTGCCAGAACTTCCCCCTCCCCTTATTTATTATTTTCGGTAGACTGGCATTACAAATTGAAAAAAACTTTATGGATGTTTTCTTTTTTCCTATGGTCAGCATGTTTATTCCTCTTCTCTTTATGAAAAATAAAAACAAAAACCAATGAAATATGCATAGATTACCCAGACCCACAAAAAGAAACGGCACTGGAAAAACAAAGATTCATAAGAGTGGGAAATATCCAAAGACGCTTTTACATCATTGTAAGCTAGTTAATCTCTCAATAGTCTTTCCACACACACCCAATCTCACTCCATTTCTATCTCTCCTACTTTTTCCTAAACTTGTTTGTATTAAGATATTTATAATGCTGACATTTTAGCATTTGGCAATGAAATATAGCCCTCTTTAAGTTAATTACTACTTCCTACGCATAGGGGCAGCTACAGTAAGTGACAGCATATAAAGAAGTATGGATATTTCTGTGTGGGATTTGTTGAAGAAACACATCTCTTATGAGTAATTTCAACAATAGCTATAGTGGGAAATGTTTTATGAAACCGTAAAGTGATGTATTCAATTAAGTTCTATATACATGCAATGCATAATCCCTCTGCCTCATTACAGCTTGCTCCTCATTAGGGCTTACGTTTTGTACATAAGAATATAGTCAACACCGGCATACATATTGGATTTAATTGCACCAGGGACCTAAAGTAATGGAAACCAAGGGAATCACTACTCAAGGGGGAGTTGGGTGGCCAGATATACCAAGGATTATGATGCAGAAAAACTCCTGGGATAAATTATTGCATGGTTTTTTTTCAATTTTCTGATGCAAAAACTCTGTAGGAGAAATGTGGCTCTCCCTTTATAGAATCATAGAATGATGGAGCAGGAAGTCGTTGACTTTAACTACCTGCTCAGTGCAGGATGGAGTAACCCTGACAGACAGACTTCCAGGGCCTCTGGTCCTTCTGGAATCCTAAACCATGTGGGGCACCTACTTGAATAGAAAAGGCTCCCAACTTCAGACATTACCCCTCCTGAAGGGCTGGAAGGAGCTCCTTGACTTTGGGAATCAGAGGCCCTGCAGTCCCTTTGCACCCATGTTGCCCTTTCACAGGAGTAACTCATGGAAGAAAGTGTAGATTTCGTACGTAAGCAACAAGCTGCCATGACAGAAGTGACCGAGGGTAAATCTAAGGGAATTCACATATTGTGGGTATAAGAGAATATGGCTGCTCTCATGAATTCATGAATGAGTTTTGGACAGTGTGTATCACTGATGACAAGACACACTGCTATTCCAACGTCCCTAACCTAGCGCTCCACAAATGTTGTTGGATGGTGACTTTTGTCAGCCCTTGCTATAGCTATTTCTTCATAAAACAACTTTTCAGGTAGCCTTTTAAAGTTCAGAGTGCTTGTTTCTTTTTAGTATTTTTTTTAATGGCCTGGCTCATTTTATTTATCCCACCTTTTCTCCAAAGAGCTCAAGATGGCAGCCATACTTCTCCTCTCATTTTATCCTCACCACAACCCTGTGAGATGGGTCAGGCCAAGTGACAGTAACTGGCCCAAAGTCATCCAGTGGGCTTCATGTTTGAGAGGGGATTTGAACCCTAGTGTTCCAGGCCCCAGTCCAGTACTCTAACCACTAAAGAAGGTGTGTGTGGGGGGGGTAAGGACCCCTGGATGGTTAAGTCCAGTCACAGGCGACTATGGAGTTGCGGTGCTCATCTCGCTTTTCAGGCCAAGGGAGCCGGCGTTTGTCCACAGACATCTTTCTGGGTCATGTGTCCAGCATGACTATACCGCTTCTGGTGCAACGGGACACTGTGATGGAAACCAGAGTGCATGGAAACGCTGTTTACCTTCCCGCCGCAGCTGTACCTATTTATCTACTTGCACTGGTAGGTTTCGAACTGCTAGGTTGGCAGGAGCTGGAACAGAACAACGGGAGCTCACCCCATCATGCAGATTCGAACCGCCAACCTTCCAGTTGGCAAGTCCAAGAGGCTCCGTGGTTTAGACCACAGTGCTACCTGCATCCCTATACTCTAACCACTACACCACACTGGTTAGGTATAGTATGGTATGAACCCCATTGCATGAACATCAATGTGCAAATTACAGTGGTACCCCAGGTTAAGAACTTAATTCATTCTGGAGGTCTGTTCTTAACCTAAAACTGTTCTTAACCTGAGGTACCACTTTAGCTAATGGGGCCTCCTACTGCCGCTGCATGATTTCTGTTCTCATCCTGAAGCAAAGTTCTTAACCTGAGGTACTATTTCTGGGTTAGCGGAGTCTGTAACCTGAAGCGTATGTAACCTGAAGCATCTGTAACCTGAGGTACCACTGTAGTTCTGTGCAAAAAACATGTCCTTCCTCCAGAGGGGGCCTCTGCTGGATCCTGGCCCTTTCCACAAATGCAAATAGCCCTTCCATTCACTGGAGGTCATGGCTGGATCCAGCCCCTGAGCTAAGTGAAAAATCTACATGTCAGCTTTGTTCCCTTCCTCAGTCCACTCCGATCCATTTGTAAATGCAGCTGTTATAGGGAGAGGGGTAAGCGATAATGAATTTTAATGGCCTGAAGCGTCTATGCCATGCTGACTCATGTTAATTTTCATCTTTCCGGAAGATAACCATATTGTCCCCGCAATATGACTAGAACTAATGCTGATGCTTGTCATTGTCCTCTATGGAAATTAATGACCCCTGTTAGCTAGAGCTAGCATAACCTGGTAGGCTACATGGTGCGACTACATTAGGAAGGGAGGGAGGTCTGACATGCCTTGCTGCTGTAGGAATATGCTTTGACGCCAGGCGCTGCATTACCTTTCGGTGGCATGCTGCTGAAGGGCTTCTAGGAAGGAGTGGAAATGTGAGGTTTATCTTTGCTCTTGCATTTGACAGCATGCGGTCTTCCTACTGTGCAAAACACAGGTTATCAATTCAGCCCTGAAATAGAAAACGCGGATATTTAAGAAGATGTATAATTTATGCACAAAGCCCGGAGGAGAGAAAAATGGCATTGCTTTCAGAATTTAATCACCCTGTTCAAGAGAGAGAGAGAGAGAGAGAACCCAGGGTGGTTGGGTTTTGCAATACAATGAGACGCAGCTGTGATTCGCCATGAATAGTTTCTGAACATCGAAGTACCTTTGTCAATACTGGGAGATGTTATATATTGCTTATTTTACAAGCGTAAACTGTAACTGCCGTCAACTCAAAGGTCAGAAACAAAAAGGTGAAATTAGCTTGCGGGGAAGGGGACCTTTGTGGAAACATCTGCTGCAGGCAGCATCACCAAACCTTGCATTTAAATAGGTGCAGCTGCCCTGTGATGTCCTTTAGAGCCTGATCTTTCTGAACCATCATCTGTCACCACTGCTGAAAACGGCCATTTTGCTTATTTTACATACATTCCCTCTGACTCATATAGTCACTATCCGTCTGACTGGTATTCAGTTTTTCTCTGACCCTGCTGCTCACAGCTCCCTCCCCTTGCCACCCTATACAACCATGAATCTATACACCTGCCAACGTAGGGTAATAATCCTTTATGCATTGGTTGAAGCGGACTCTGGTCTGCAAAAGTGCATGGCACAATCAGACATGTCAGTCTTTAAGGTACCACAATACTCATTGTGGGTTTGTTTTTCTTTCATAGCAACATGGCTTACATGGCTACATGGCTAAGAAAGGGCTCTGAACCACTCAGAAAGACTCCCGTGGATTTTTAAAATTGAATTTACTTGTAAGTAAGTGTGCTTAACATTGCAATGGTGGTGAATGGTCTTCTTGTGAATATTTGCTGCCCTACAATGGCAGCTACTAGCAGCAGCATAAGGCATATATTGGCAGTGGTTAGAAGGCTTTGAAATATAAGTGCAATGGAGAGAGAGGGACAAAAATGGGAAGCCCTCCAAGCACTTGGTGAATCGGCTGTGGTAAATAGAAGCTTCTCCCTTAGTGCCTCTCCCTCACCCTTTATTTGACAACTGTATGCTTCTGTCCTCCTTGTCTCCCCCTCTCACTCAGAAACTCACAAGACAAAGGTCCAGGCAATGAGATGCATTATAACTCTGTGCAGAACTGTTTCCATGTTTTGTAACCATGCAACCTCCAGATCGGGGTCTCTATTGCTATTTCTCCTTATAAGTGAAGTGCAGGGCAATGCTCAATGAAAACATTGCTGACACGTTGTCCTGATCCACAGGCCCAAAGGAATTTCCTGGTGCGAGGTTTGATGCAGGGATACCGAAAAAAGGATGCCAAAAAACACCAGATTGATCAGTTCTAGTGCTTTATTGGAAGAAGGTGGAAACTTACAAGGAAGCCTGCAGAACCTTGCTGCAGTTACAGACTCAGGGTGGATGCCAAAACAGCAAGTGTCCACCATGCCTTTTGTGTGAAAAGATAATATGATAAGCATTGCTTATACAAAAAAAAAAAAAAAGCTATGGAAGCTGGCATCAATAGCCCAATTAACTCACCTCTAGCTTAGAGGCCCCTTCCCAGCAATCATCCATCTCTCCGATAAGGCAGCCAGTGTGAGAAGCCCTCCCTCTCCCAACAAGCTAAATTAAAACCTTCAAGCAAACAGATAGGCAAATGTGAGCTTATTTTTGCAGCAAATAACACTTAGCCCCAGGGTTACCTTGACTACCAAGATGGTGCTTATAGGTCTTCTGGAACATTTTCACCTTTTGGTTCTCCATATGTCTCTACTTGTGTGCCTGCATGCATGTAATTTCACCAGTGGTCTGTTTCCTCTGCAAATTGTTAGTCACCTTCTGGCTGTTCAGTTGCTGCCCTTCACTCCTCTGAGCCAAATACCCCAAACTAAGCAGTTCCTCACTGGAGAGGGCTATAACTAAAAAATTTTCTAGCACTCTCTTTGGAATCACTTATACAGTGGTACCTCGGAACTCGAACGGAATCAGTTGCAGAATTCCATTCGACTTCCAAAATGTTTGGAAACCAAGGTGCGACTTCCGATTGGCTGCAGGAAACTCCTGCAGCCAATCCGAAGCTGCGTCGTATGTTCAGGTTCCAAAGAATGTTCGCAAACTGGGACACTCACTTCCGGGTTTGTGGCATTCAGGAGCCAAAACATTTGAGTCGCAAAGCATTCATCAACTAAGGTACGACTGTACTTCAGTGGGATCTGTCTCATTCTCTCAGAGCTGAGACCTGGACGAGGACTTTGCTGAAAGGATTTGGACAAAGCCAGCACCTTGCGAGAGAGAAGTTGCATGCTACAGAACCATGTGAGGATGGTGGAATCAGCAAAATCCCCACATGCCATCTGGAGTCTGCAGAGGACCATGAATGCTTCTCCACATAAGCAGCCCTTTCTGGCTCACCGAATGCTATGAGATTGGTGGTTCCCATTGCTCATGACCACTCTGAATGCTGCCTGCCTAGAATGTCACTGCAAGGGCTGTGCAAATTGCACCACCTAAGTCAGGGGTCAGCAAGGCTTAAGCAGCCTGGGCCACTTCACTTCCCTGGAGATCTCTCCATGGGCCGGATTGTACGTGCGTTCCGGCGCGGAGGAGGTGTCTGCATGCGTGCACACATGTGCAGATGCTATTTCCAACATGGAGGAGGTGTCTTCAGCTTCCTATTGGCTGCAGGAGCTTCCTGCAGCCAATAGGAAGCCCCACCAGCACCGCAGAAGTGAGTCCCCGAGCACAGCGGGCGGGGGCTTGCCGAGTGGGCTGCAGGGTTCGGGGGCAGCTCGGGGGCTAGTTAAACGACCCCCGCGGGCCGTATCTGGCCCCCGGGCCTTAGGTTGCCAACCTCTGACGTAAGTGCATCACGTGCCATTGAAAGCGACACTCTAGCACTGGTATCTCTAAGTGTCTTACTTGGGGAACAAATGCTAACATGCCTTACTTATACAGTTCTCTGCATGAATTGGATGTACCACATGGGGGGGGGGGAGGGGAGGGAGGCAGCAACCGAGCATTCAAGAAATCTGCCAAGCAACATTTAGAAGGCTTTTCTCCAGCCCTCAAGACTCAAAAGCTCCCTCTCTTTCTTTCACCGACAGATGTCAGTCCAGCGAAAGGTATTGACTTCCTTCCTTTGTGCCTTTCATTCTTTGGGACTGGCATGGCCATGGAACAGCATGGTGTCCCCCTACTGTGCAAAACATAGGGTATTAATCCAAAGCTGGGGGGGGGGGAATGAAAATAAAACGAGAGAGAGGGAGAAAAATCTGATATTTTAGAACATGTATAATTTATAGATAAACAGTAGAGGGAAAGCAGGAGTGTTTGTAGCATCTAAGTAAAATCTAATTACCACTTTTCCCCTTTCTTTTTTTTCAGGAAGGAAGGAAGCAGACAGCACAAAGCTACCCAGCTGTGACTAATTTGGGAGTCCTCTGGTAACACTTAGGACGTTTTGGATATGCCTTCCATTTGTGAGGCAGAATATATTTGTGGCTCTCCCTGGCCAGCACAAGGGCAAGGGGTATATTTCTGAGCAAGATTCTGATGTTTTTTCTTATATCTGCTTATGCTGTTTGTCATACATAACCTGAGAGCAGACCTCCTGTAGAAATGGCTCAGAATAGTATACTTAATGTTATGCTTTAACTTGGGTCATCCCTTCCTCCCAAGATATATCCTCTGTGCTCCGAATTAATTGCTTTTAGGAACATTAATTAGACAGAAGGCAATTAATGTGCATGTGATTATGGTCCGTAACATATGGAAATAGCTTCGCTTAGCCACAGATTAAATCTCTCTTCCACCTCTTTTGATTTTGACAGGAACTAGGAGTGCTCTGATTTGGTTGGATGTCTTGACCCATGCTAACAAATGTGAGTGCCTGTATCTCAGATCTCTTTCTTTAAAATGTCTGACAAAACTAAGCTATTTTGTGCACTATGCAGAGGCAAGTCTGGGTTTGCCAATGAATGCCCACTCAACTGGGAGCTCCCAAACGAGTGTGCCATATCCAAACAGGTTCACCATAGTCACACTATACACTTGTAGGTATGCATTTAAAATGTCTTAGTTCTTCTAAAAGTTGAGTGTCTCAAGTGGCCTCGATACACTGGTTTTTAGCTGATCTCATCTCATGGAGTTGTATCCATTTAAGGTTGACTCAGAGTAAACTCAATGGAATAAATGGTCCTCGGTTAGTCATCGTCATGAATATTGATTGGTCTGCTCAAGAGTATGAGGAACAGATAGAACCCATGTTTCCATGTAGTCAGCCACCGTCCATTAATATTTAGCATAGGGTGGGAAACCTTTGAGCCCAAGGGACACAATCCCTTTGAGAGCAGCTTTGGTTAAGTACAGTGATTTAATTTACTGAAATTGGGAATGGTTAAATGCATTACTGTGTGTTTAATTCTGGAAATGTTTCCCAGTAACCCTCGTGTGATTGGTTAACTCTGGTCACATGGGAGGTATATTTTTACATCCTGCGTTTTGTTTTCTGCGTGAGTGACTTGACTGTAAGGGCTGCATGTTAGATAACTGTCTCTAGACACAATAGAAGAGAGGAGTGCTAATGTTTCTGTGTGAATGAACATGACAGAAAGAAGTACAGAAGTTGATGTTCTCCAAAAGAAGCAGTAAGGACCATATAACACCGGTCTTGAAAGACCTACACTGGCTCCTAGTACGTTTCCGAGCACAATTCAAAGTGTTGGTGCTGACCTTTAAAGCCCTAAATGGCATCAGTCCAGTATATCTGAAGGAGCGTCTCCACCTCCATCGTTCTGCCTGGACACTGAGGTCCAGCGCCAAGGGCCTTCTGGCAGTTCCCTCGCTGCAAGAAGCCAAGTTACAGGGAACCAGGCAGAGGGGCTTCTCGGTAGTGGCACCCGCCCTGTGGAATGCCCTCCCACCAGATGTCAAAGAGAAAAATAACTACCAAACTTTTAGAAGACATCTAAAGGCAGCCCTGTTTAGGGAAGATTTTAATGTTTAATAGGTTATTGTATTTTAGTGTTTTGTTGGAAGCCGCCCAGAGTGGCTGGGGGGACCCAGCCAGATGGATGGGGTATAAATATATTATTATTATTATTATTATTATTATTATTATTATTATTATTATAGGAGAAGTCTGCTGGAAAGAGAAAGTGGAAACCTCTCAGAAGGAACTGAACTGCATGGCCTAGCTGGGTAATGTCCAGAAGGCTGAGTACAAGAACTGAAAAGAGAGAAAGACACAGTTTCTTTGAATGTTCAAGGAAGAAGCAGTATTATCCAACTAAGAAAAAAATAAGCCCATGGTTGGATAAACCTGTGAATGTAAATACTTTGCATATATTTTTATTTAGCTCTGTGTTATGCAAGTAAAAGCTTTTTGACTATTCTAACAAGTCTTCGGACATTGTTTTACTTTCAAGAGTCAGCATTGCATAGGATGTTGGCTTCCTAGCTGCAATTTAGCTACTCTGCTAACAGCCTTTTGGGAGTCACATGACAGTGATAATAATAATAATAATTTATTATTTATACCCCACCCATCTGGCTGGGTTTCCTCAGCCACTCTGGGCAGCTTCCAACAAAATATTAAAAATACAATAAAGCATCAGACAGTAAAAACTTCCCTAAACAGGGCTGCCTTCAGATGTCTTCTAAAAGTCAGATAGTTGTTTATTTCCTCGACATCTGATGGGAGGGCGTTCCACAGGGCGGGTGCCACTACCAAGAAGGCCCTCTGCCTGGTTCCCTGTAACCTCACTTCTCGCAGTGAGGGAACCGCCAGAAGGCCCTCGGAGCTGGAGTGATGGGTGGGGCCAAAGGCCAATGTGGGTGTGGCAATGGATCTGGCTTTTACCTTTGTAGAATAGGTTGCATTCCACCCATACAAAGTTCTAGGTTCAATCCCTGACATAGCCAGATTGGGCCGGGAATGTCCCTGGTATGTAACGCTGGAGACCTTCTGCCAGTCAGTGTGGACAATAATGAGTCTATCTTCCTACACAGAGGACATTGCCCCTGTACAGCAACCCCCACTAGCATCTACTGTCTGAAGCAGTGGCCGCACTCTGCCTAATGGTAGAGCTGGCCTTAAGGGTCAGTCACAGAGAAACGAGTTAACTTTCGTCTCATGGATTCACCCCAGTCATTTCTTTGTTATTTCTCCATCAATCTCTATTACTGGACTAGATCTTAAGCACAGCTATTTATCCATTTTAAATAAACAGAACAGTTTGCCTTTTCATCACAGTTCTTTTGACAGAGAAAGTATTGTGGATGGTATGCCTTTTTAAAAAACAAAACAAATGTTTATTAAATTTTCCAAAATATATACTTCAATACATAATAAATTTGTCTTTTTTTGAGTTCCCGCCCCATTTTCCATGGTGTTTTTATCCCTCCCCCTCTGCTGCACAATATCTTCTATTGGCCAAGGCACAGTCTGACCCCCTCCTTCTGTAATCCTCATAGAACTCTAGCCCAATGGTTGCCATTAATTTGATTCTGAATTGATTTTAGAATGCATTTCAATTAATTGATTGTGATTTTATGTAAACTGTGTTATTTTTACTGTTGTTAGCCGCTCTGAGCCCGGCTTCGGCTGGGGAGGGCAGGATATAAATAAATAAATTATTATTATTATTTTAAATCATCACATCAATACCATATTCTTTCATTCTTTCCGTTGATCGTATTTCAAATCCTGCTAGCTAGTTCAGCAAACTATTTCCTTAGATAGTCCAAAAAGGACTTCTGGACTTCCTGGAGGCGGTGCCTCCGACAATGGCGGATTCCCTCTAACTCAGAGGGAGACAGCTCCGTGGAAATCGGGTCCTACCGCTGCAGCGAAGCGGGGACCCTTTAAAAACCGCAGGCGGAAGAAGCCTGCGGACCTGGGACTCGGCGGGCACCGTTTGCGCCCCCCCCCCCGTTTGGCAAAGGAACCCTATAAAGGGCTCCGGAGGAGACGGGGGTTGGTGTGGTGCTGAGAGTCAATCGCTATCTCTGCGGAGCGATGCTGCACAGCTGTTGTCGGAGAGCGTTCTCCTTCTTCCTATGACAATTCGGATTCTAAACAACAACCCGTGAGTAGGACAATTGAAAATTTTGCATGAAAATACAGCCTGGAATTTGACCTGAAACGGGAAGGTGTAAAAAGGAAGTCCACCTCCCGTCCTTTGTATAAAGATCAAAGCAAAGATTTTACAAGCTAAAAGCCGGGAAAACAGATAGCCTGAAGGTTCCTGCATTTTTAACCATCAAAACCCCCCTTGACAGCAGGAGGAAAGGGGGGAAAATTTGACTTTTTAAGCCTGCAGAGAGAAATTTAAGAAAATAAGTTTCCACTGTCCCTAACCTGGGGACGGAATGGCAGGAAAGAAGGAAAGAAACGGTCGGTGATATTTACAAATTGAAAATAGAAAAATTGATATACAGAATTGGAAAAGGGAAAAATAATTCCAAAGCCACTTTCTGCCTGTTTGTTTTATATTGAAAGGAAATAAAGTATCTGGAAATCGAAAGGAATTTTTCCTTGTTGGATACAATTTAAAGATGGATGCCAAAAAGTAACTACACCCCCTAGAGGAAGCCAGCCAGTGTGCCTGTTTTTCAGTTATAAAGAGAACATTGTATCAGGGAAAACTAGAGCGTGGGACCAGCTCCCTGACCTTGACAGAAATGAATAGAGAGGAAGTCTTATCTGCTCTGAACAAAATATATGATGGGCTGCGACAGCTGGAGGAGAAAATGATTTTGATGAATCAAAAGAGGGACAATACAGCTAAAGTCAGTAAAGAGGTGCCAATGGAAGATGCCACAGAAATTGTACAACAATCTATGCAGGAGACAGATTTAATAGGGCAAGGTCAGAGAAAGATGGAGATACAGAGGATGGATTTTGGAGGACACTGGCCAAACTTTGGATTTAAGAAAATTTTTATCTTTGGTGGGACTGTGAAACGAGTGGAAGATTTTTTTTGGAACAATTACTTCTTGGATTACAAACTAAACACTGGGGAGTGCAACACTGGGGAATTGGACAATTGGAGAAAAGGAAAGGAAGAATGTTACTGTACAGAATCACCCGGTGATTGGACTCCCAAGGAGAAAGAGAAGGAAAGGCGAAAGAACTCAACAGGGATCAAGGATGTATGTAGCTACATACAGAAACAAGAAAACTTGCAGAAGGGGCTTGGAAATGATTTGAGGGCATCTGATATCAGGACACCTGACTGATAAGGACATAATGATATATGGACTGACATTGCCGTGAACCAGGAAAAGGGGCGCTGGACTAATCTAGATTGAGAAATGTCTTGTGTAATTAATCTATATCTATGGAATTAGTTTAATACTAATGAAATATTAAAAGATGTTGGAAAGGATGTAATCGGCTCTAGCAAAATTTAGTCTAAATTTTGAAAGTTTAATGATTTGAGGACAAGATAAAATTAATGAAATTAATGAAATTATTGTAAAAAAGAAGTGGTTTGAGAAATAAGGTGAAATAAGAATTGGCAAAAACGGTTTGATTAAAAATGAAAATATGAGGATATTATATGGGGATATATAATCAAGGGTAAGATAAGAGGTATGAATTTGCTGAACATATCGTTAATTGGAATACAAAGAGGGAGGTGGGAGGGAGTCAGGAAAATAAGTTAAAAAGGGGAAAATGGTGAGAAATTGAAAAGAGAGATTTTTGATTTTCTTGTTTTTTCTTCTTTTTTTGTTTTTCTTCTCTATGTTTTTTTCTATGTTTTTTGTGTTGAATTTATTGTTTAAGATTTTGTAAACTTTTTTTCTGTTTTGTTAAAATCCAATAAAATATCATTATAAAAAAACAAACAAAAAGGACTTCTGTTCTGGATGGTATGAAATTCTTGGCACTTCCCGAACCCTCTCATTGTGAGCTAGAGCAGCTATTAATCTTAACAGTTCATTTGAAATGGTGCTCCTCTGTGACTGTGCCCTATTCATATGGCAATTCCTAGCTTTGATTTAAAAATAAATAAATAGAAGCTTGTTCTTTTTTAAAAAAAAAAAATCAGTTCTCACAGGTTTTCCCTACTTTTTTCTTTTTCTTAATAAAATAAAATAAAACACTCTTCTGCCCATTATACAATGCGATCTGGATAGAAAAGGAGCTTTGCCACCTGATGTCAAAATACATTAAACTATAAGAAAAAAGTGTGTGTGAGAAGAGCAGGAATGGGCGTGAGAATGAAAGTTAATGGTTCAAGACTTATCTTGAATTTTCCAAGGAAAGCCTAGATGAGCTCAGTTCCCCAGGGCTCTCCGTTGTCTCCATCCATTTAAACCTGATTTAAATACAGACCTCATTTTTAATGTTTGGATATTGCTAACATGAACATCTGACTCCCTGCATTATAATTACGCTTTTAAAAGGCATCTGATTAAATTAGAGCACCAAACCCTTCCTCCTCGCTTTAAAGCAATGGGAAGAGTGACAGCAATGGGCTCATCAGAGAAGTGATGGCAGCAATATTCTGCATCAAGGCAGTGCAAAGGCAGTTAAAATAGCATCCCTTCCTGGTGAAGCAAAACAGAAACTACTCCGTTCTCTTTTAGGCAAAACATCCCTACTGCAGAGTTGTGCCAGCCTCTGGACAGCCTCTGACAGGGATGGGAAGTTGGAGGATTTATTTGGTATCTACTAATCTGTGCCTTGTGGATGCGGGTGGTGCTGTGGTCTAAACCACAGAGCCTAGGGCTTGCTGATCAGAAGGTCAGCAGTTCGAATCCCTGTGATGGGGTGAGCTCCCGTTGTTCGGTCCCAGCTCCTGCCCACCTAGCAGTTCAAAAGCATGTCAAGTGCAAGTAGATAAATAGGTACCGCTCCAGCGGGAAGGTAAACAGTGTTTCCGTGTGCTGCTCTGGTTCTCCAGAAGTGGCTTAGTCATGCTGGCCACATGACCTGGAAACTGTCTGCTGACAAACGCTGGCTCCCTCGGCCTATAGAGCAAGATGAGCGCGCAACCCCAGAGTCGTCTGCAACTGGACCTAACGGTCAGGGGTACCTTTACCTTTAATCTGTGCCATACTGGATGGTAAGTTTCTTACACCCAGAGTAGGGGACCTATGTTCCTTCGGAGGTTGTTAGACTCCAAATCCCATCAGCCCCGATTAACAGGTCAATGATACAATGGGAAAAGGATTTAAGACATAATATTCAGACGGCAGATTGGGAAAGATTATGGAAATCAGATTTGAAATTTATGGCATGTTGTACATTGAAAGAAAATTATATGAAAATGATATGTACCAGTAGTATTTGACTCCCACAAAGTTAGCAAAAATGTATAGGACAAGTTCAAATATCTGCTGGAAATGTAAAGAAAAAGAAGGTACTTTCTATCCTATGTGGTGGATTTGTAACGTAATAAAACCTTACTGGGAGATGATATATAATGAAATGAAGCGGACCATTTGGATCCCTTCCAGTCGGGATTCAGGCCTCATAATGGGACTGAAACTGCCTTGGTCGCACTGGTTGATGATCTCCGGCGGGCTAGGGAAAAAGGTGAGAGCTGTTTCCTAGTTCTGCTGGATCTCTCAGTGGCGTTTGATACCATTGACCATAACATCCTTCTGGACCGTCTTGAGGGGCTGGGAGCTGGGGGCACTGTCATACAGTGGTTCCGCTCCTTCCTCCTGGGCCGTGTTCAGAAAGTGGTGGTGGGGGATGAGTGTTCGGACCCCTGGGCTTTCACTTGTGGGGTGCCTCAGGGTTCTGTCCTCTCCCCTATGCTTTTCAACATTTACATGCAGCCACTGGGAGAGATCATCAGGAGGTTTGGGCTGGGTGTTCATCAGTATGCGGATGATACCCAGCTCTACCTCTCTTTTAAATCAGAACCAGTGAAGGTGGTGAAGGTCCTGTGTGAGTGTCTGGAAGCGGTTGGAGGATGGATGGCGGCTAACAGATTGAGGTTGAATCCTGACAAGACAGAAGTACTGTTTTTGGGGGACAGGAGGCGGGCAGGTGTGGAGGATTCCCTGGTCCTGAATGGGGTAACTGTGCCCCTGAAGGACCAGGTGCGCAGCCTGGGAGTCATTTTGGACTCACAGCTGTCCATGGAGGCACAGGTCAAATCTGTATCCAGGGCAGCTGTTTACCAGCTCCATCTGGTATGTAGGCTGAGACCCTATCTGCCTGCAGACTGTTTCGCCAGAGTGGTACATGCTCTGGTTATCTCCCGCTTGGACTACTGCAATGCGCTCTACGTGGGGCTACCTTTGAAGGTGACTCGGAAACTACAACTAATCCAGAATGCGGCAGCTAGACTGGTGACTGGGAGCGGCCGCCGAGACCATATAACACCGGTCTTGAAAGACCTACATTGGCTCCCAGTACGTTTCCGAGTACAATTCAAAGTGTTGGTGCTCACCATTAAAGCCCTAAACTGCCTCGGTCCAGTATATCTGAAGGAGCGTCTCCTCCCCCATCGTTCTGCCCGGACACTGAGGTCCAGCTCCGAGGGCCTTCTGGCGGTTCCCTCACTGCGAGAGGCCAAGTTACAGGGAACCAGGCAGAGGGCCTTCTCGGTAGTGGCGCCCGCCCTGTGGAATGCCCTCCCATCAGATGTCAAAGCGATAAACATCTGCCTGACATTCAGAAGACATCTGAAGGCAGCCCTGTTCAGGGAAGTTTTTAATATGTGACATTTTAGTGTATCTTTCATCTTTGTTGGAAGCCGCCCAGAGTGGCTGGGGAAACCCAGCCAGATGAGCGGGGTACAAATAATAAATTATTATTATTATTATTATTATTATTATTATTATTATTATTATTAAAGAAAATGCTTAAAATAACTTTTGTTAACAAACCAGAAGCTTTTTTATTAGGAATTACAGGTACTGATATACCAAAGGAGCAGAAAAGACTTTTTATGTACGGAACAACAGCCGCCAGGATGTTATTAGCCCAGAGTTGGAAAAAAGACAAAGTCAAAGAGAAAAATGGCAAATCAAGATGATGGACTCTGCCGAGATGGCAAAGCTGACTGAAAATCTCAGAAACCAAGAGGGTAAAAACTTTATAAAAGAATGGGAAAAATTCATAAGTTACCTTGGGGACCACTATTAGCAGATGGAAACAAGAGCAGGATTTTGACTCACTTGTAGTGTAAAAATTATTATGGACAATAAGGTTTGATATAAGAACTGGAGTACGGATGAAATATGCAGTTGTAGATGTTTAAAAAGAGACCCAAAGGAGGGGATGGGGGGGGAAAGTCCCAAGATTCGGAGAATCTCTTTATATAGATATGTTTTTATTAGTTCGTGTTTATTTGTACTTTGTAGTTGTAAAACCAATAAACATTATTTCTAAAATAAATAAATAAATACCAAATCCTGTCAGCCCCAGCCAGTAAGGCCAACTATCAGGGGTGATGGGACTTGGAGTCCAGCTTCACTTGGAGGGCTACCATTTCCCTGCCCCTGTGTTACAACCTGGCAAGAGCCACTCCTTGACGTGAAAGCTGAGGGTGCTTTAGGTATGCTGCTAGAGCCCTCATACCACCTTCCCTAAGCCAGTATGCCCACAAAAGCACTTTTGTGGTGGTGGGGTGTAGAAATAAATAAATTATTATTAATAATAATAATAATAATAATAATAATAATAATAATAATAATAATAATTTTTTATTTATACCCCGCCCTCCCCAGCCAAGGCCGGGCTCAGAGCGGCTTACAAGCAATAACAAAAACAAGATGAATGATTACAACTTAAAAACAAAAATAAAATACAACATTAAAATAATGGAACATTAAAATTAAAATGTAGCCTCATCGCAGGAGGAGAAGGAAAAGAAAAAAGAAAGAGAGGGAGGGAGGGAATCAAATTGGCTCCAAGCCAAAGGCCAGGCGGAACAACTCTGTCTTACAGGCCCTGCGGAAAGAAATCAGATCCTGCAGGGCCCTGGTCTCATGAGGCAGGGCGTTCCACCAGGCCGGAGCCAGAGTTGAAAGGCCCTGGCTCTGGTTGAGGCCAATCTAACTTCCTTAGGGCCTGGGACCACTAGAGTGTTGTTATTTATGGACCTTGAGGCTCTCCGTGGGGCATACCAGGAGAGGCGGTCCTGTAGGTACGAGGCTCCTAGGCCGTGAAGGGCTTTAAAGGTCAAAAGCAGCACCTTAAATCTGACCCTGTACTCCACCGGGAGCCAGTGCAGCTTGAAAAGCACTGGGTGAATATGCTCCCATGGCAGAGACCCCGTGAGGAGCCTCGCTGCAGCATTCTGTACCCGCTGGAGTTTCTGGGACAGCTTCAAGGGCAGCCCCGCGTAGGGCGAATTACAGTAGTCAAGCCTGGAGATGACCGTCGCATGGATCACTGTGGCCAGGTTGGGGCGGGAAAGGTAAGGGACCAACTGCTTGATGCGGCGAAGGTGGAAAAATGCCGCCTTGGCTGTTGCTGTAACTTGCGCCTCCATGGAAAGGGAGACGTCAAGGATTACACCCAAACTCTTAATGGAAGGCAATGGCACTAATTGGGCCCCCACAAGAGAAGGGAGTTGGTCCCTCATCCCCATGCCATCCCGACCTAGCCATAGGACCTCTGTCTTCGAAGGATTTAGTTTCAATTGGCTCCCACGAAACCATCCAGCCACAGCTTCCAAGCATCTGGTCAGTGTGTTCGGGGCCGAGTCGGTGTGGCCATCCATCAGCAAATAGAGCTGAGTGTCATCAGCATATTGGTGACTGCCCAGCCCAAAGCTCCGGATAATCTGGGCAAGGGGGCGCATAAAGATGTTAAAAAGCATCGGGGAGAGAATTGCGCCCTGCGGCACTCCACACACCAAGGAGTGGCGCGATGACATTTCCCTCCCTAGTGCCACCCTCTGTCCCCGACCAGAGATAAAAGAGCACAGCCAGTTACGGGCTATGCCCTGTATCCCCACATCTGCGAGGCGGTGGTCCAGAAGATCATGATTGACCATGTCAAAGGCTGCTGACAAATCTAAAAGGATCAGCAGTCCTGACCCGCCTCGATCCAGTTGTCTACGGAGATCATCTGTTAGGGCAACCAGAGCCGTCTCCGTCCCAAAACTAGGACGGAAACCGGACTGAAATGGATCTAATGCCGATGTTTCCTCCAGAAACCTACCAAGCTGTTCAGCAACCGCTCTCTCAATTACCTTACCCAGGTATGGAAGATTTGAAACTGGGCAGTAATTGGATAGGTCTAAGGGATCTAATGAAGTTTTCTTTAAGAGTGGACACACCACTGCTTCCTTCAGCTCCCCTGGGAATGTCCCCGTGTCAAGGGACAAATTGATAATTTCAACCAGGGCGGTCCGCGCAACATCTGGACACTTCCTAATCAGCCAAGACGGGCACGGATCAAGGAGGCAGGTGGTGGGTCTACCAACTTGCAGGAATCTATCCACATCAGTAGGGAGTATCCAATCAAAATGGTCCAACACTGGACCTGAAGTCAGTCGAGGGGCCTCCAGTTCAGTCACTGTATCTAAATTGGCAGGGAGGTCACGGTGGAGCAACAGGACTTTCTCCGCAAAAAGCTCGCGAATGCCTCACAGCTGTGGGTCGAATTTGTGCTTAAATTTGGTTGTCCTCCTAAGGACGTTATTGACCTAATTATTCTAAAAAGTTGTGCCGGGCGAGAGCTAGTGGATGCAATGGAAGCTGCAAAGTAAGATTTCTTAGCAGCTTTCATAGCCATCTCATAGGCTTTCTATAAGATGTTCTTGAGGCTCCGTCACGAGTCCGTCGCCATACTCGCTCTAGCCGTCTGAGATCCCGCTTCATTTTCCGGAGCTCCTCAGTAAACCAAGGTGCCCGGTTTCGACGGGGTCGCAGAGGGCGCTTAGGCGCGATCTCATCAATGGCTGCCAAGAGCCGGTTATTCCAGTCCTCAACAAGGTCATCTAATGAGTTGCCAGGAGGAGCAGGGTTCCGCAAGGCTTGTCGGAATCTATCAGGATCCATCAGTTTTTGCGGATGAGCCCAAATAGGTTCGCCCTCCGAGCCGGGGAGGAGCGGGAAGCCAATCTTGGCTTTCAGAGCGTAGTGATCAGACCATGGCACCTCCACAGCGGGGAGCATGATCACATCTATGCCAGCGCCAAAGATCAGATCCAGCGTGTGGCCTGCTTGATGAGTGGGGCCCAAAACAAACTGGGAGAGCCCTAGTGTTGCCATGGAAGTCACTAGGTCCAGAGCCTGTGAGGAGGGAGCGGCATCGGCATGGACGTTGAAGTCTCCCAAAACCAGTAGGTTTGGGAACTCCAAGGCCCAGCCCACCACCACCTCCAGCAGGTCTGACAGGGTGGCTGCAGGTGTGCTGGGTGGTCGGTACACCAGCCAGACAGCCAAGCTCTCCTTGGTGCCCCACACGAGACCAACACATTCAATGCCGGAGATCGCTGGTGATGGCAGAGTTCTGAAAGAGCAATCCTCCTGGAATAACAATGCTACTCCTCCCCCCCGACCCACAGTCCGCAATTGATGGAGGACAGAGAAACCTGGGGGTGTTATCTCATGTAGGGAGACTACTTCGCCTTCCCGTACCCAGGTCTCCGTCACGCAAGCCAGGTCAATCCCCTGGTTTTGTTGCCTATGGACCTGGCATTGCACAGCACCAATGACCCTCATCGCTTGGGATGGGGCGTAGATTGGAAGGGGTTCGAGGATCACTGCATCTCGAAACCCTTCGCCGATAGAGATATCTAGCCCCACCGCCATTCCTCCCTAGCCCTTCAATTGTGGAAATCCCAGATCCCATACTAGTCTCCCCAATAGATGGGTAACATCCCCTCAATAACAAGTCATCCTTGGGCCAGGACTCCTGGGTCAAAATGGTATGGGAAAGAGGTGGAGGACTGATAGGGTAAGTATCCCTAGAAGATAAAACCCAACCAACCGCACCCCAAGCAGGGGGGGACAGTCCCATGGTGTTTCATTAAGTGTCAATCCCCCTCTCCCTCCTGGGTTAATTGGAGGATTGTTGGTTCTATCTGTGGCTGTGGAAGTATTAATGAGGTATGTGTTATAAAATGTGGATCACTGGCCAACAAAGAGCCAGATTCGAATTTGAAAGATCTGTCCATCCTGTCTCACCAGGAGTACAGTAGAGAAGCCTGATCATTCTGATAAGTTTTTGGAACATTAGGCAAAGGTCCAGATGTAGATTTGGTGCTGGATATCTCCAGATTGTCAGCAACATAGAGTTCTTTAGGTGTTGTTGCCATAGAAATGTCGGAGGCGCCAAATTCCTCATCTAATTTGGTGTCGTTTGAAAAGGGAACAGGGAGTTGCACTGATGTCTTTCTATGGGATAAAGAGCTGTTGGACGTCTTTAAATATTTTGCTCTAGGCTCTACTGTCCTTATATTTTGGGTAGAAATCTCAGTCTTTATACTCATTAGCCTCTTCTTCAGGTCTTGTAATTCTAGGGTTACAAAGTTCTTTTCTTCCTTCGGGCAATTAGTGTTGAGCTTGGTTTCCTTTATCCGCATTACCTTTGACTCTATGCAAGGGACCAATTGCCTCCTAGTTTCGTCCTTAAATACCCTCACTGGGCGGAGAGAATGGAACCACCATAGGGTATCCTTTATCTCCATGAGTCGAGATGGGAGGGTTGATGACCTAAAGGTCATAAATAGGCGCATGGTGTTTCTCAAGGTAGGCAGGAAGTGGAAATTTTCTAGATCTAAATTTCGGTAATGGTAATTCAGGAGCTGAGACAAGGACATAGTAATTTGTCTGCGGTTCATCCACCTATGAGTGTATCAGTGAATCTCAAGCATTATCTGGTTCGTTTGCAAGACTTGACAGGACCTCACTTCATCCATAGTTTGAGTTGGTGAGTTATTAACAGAGTCATTTCTTATCATCCTTTTAAGCCCTTGGGCATTTAAAGGGGAGGAACTAGTATCCAATTGTTTCTCAATGTTAACTATTCTAGTTAATAAATAGAGAATAGGTTTCCTTTGGTTTCTATTTATTCATTTGTTCCCTCCACCCCACCCACACAATGCTGCAATCGTACGATACAATACGATACGATAATCTTTATTGTCATCATCCCATACAGAACAACGAAACTGAAAAAATCTACATCAGACATTCAAAAATCAACAAGCCTGCTATCCCAGTTATCCCAGCCTGGTTAGCCCCCTAAAAACTCTGATACCCCATAATTAAATACAATATACTCCCACAGAGACTACCTTACATTGTGTTTAAAACCAAAATCGCATTTGGGTAGAAACTGTTTCTCAGGCGGCTAGTCCTAGTCTTTATAACCCTAAAGACGCCTGCTTCTTGGGAGAAAAGCAATGACAAACCTAGACCGCATCTTAAAAAGCAGAGACATCACCTTGCCAACAAAGTCCGTATAGTAAAAGCTATGTTTTTCCCAGTAGTGATGTATGGAAGTGAGAGCTGGACCATAAAGAAGGCTGATCGCCGAATAATTGATGCTTTTGAATTATGGTGCTAGAGGAGACTCTTGAGAGTCCCATGGACTGCAAGAAGATCAAACCTATCCATTCTTAAGGAAATCAGCCCTGAGTGCTCACTGGAAGGACAGATCCTGAAGCTGAGGCTCCAATACTTTGGCCACCTCATGAGAAGAGAAGACTCCCTGGAAAAGACCCTGATGTTGAGAAAGATGGAGGGCACAAGGAGAAGGGGACAACAGAGGATGAGATGGTTGGATTGTGTCTTCGAAGCTACCATCATGAGTTTGACCAAACTGCGGGAGGCAGTGGAAGACAGGAGTGCCTGGCGGGCCCTGGTCCATGGGGTCACGAAGAGTCGGACATGACGAAACAACTAAGCAACAACAACCTTCTTCCCGAAGGCAGAAGCTGAAAGCAATCATTTCCGGGGTGTGCACTACCTGCACTATCTCTGCAGCTTTCTTATGACACCTGGAAGCATAGATTTGATCCAAGGTGGGAAGAGTGCACCCAATTATTCTCTCCGCAGTCTTTACAACCCTGGACAGCATTGTTTCCCCCCTGACTGTGCAGCCCCCAAACCACACACACAGACAATAAGTTAATACACTCTCAACAGTACAATGGTAAAATGCCATCAACAGGTCCTTTGAGAGATTATTTTTCCGGAGGCTTCTCAGAAAATATAACCTCTGCTGTGCTCTCTTCATCAGGCCTTTACTGTTTTCTCCCCAGGTTAGGTCATCTCTCAACTCCATTCCCAGAAATCGAAACACGGAGACCTGTTCCACACACTTCCCCTCAATAATGATACATGTTAAATGTGCATAAGCTGAAGTTACTGAGTCAAGTTCATGAGTCAAATGTTTTGGCTGCCAAATGCCACAAACCTGGAAGTGAGAGTTCTGGTTTGCAAACGTCCTCTGGAACCCGAACGTCCGATGGGGCTTCTGTGGCTTCCGATTGGCTGCAGGAGATTCCTGCAGCTAATCGGAAGCTGTGCCTTGGTTTCCAAATGTTTTGGAAGTCAAACGGACTTCTGGAATGGATTCCATTCGACTTCTGAGGTATCACTGTATTGTAAATGGCTCTATGATCCTCAGATGGAAGAGAAGTAATAAAGAATAACAAGAACAAAAATAATAACCAAAGGCAGAGTGCCATGTAGCAAGGTGGAAAAAATAATTTTATTGTGTGCATAGGAGCCGATCCTTTGATAATTTATTTATTTTGCAACATTTACGTATATACCACTTGATTGTAATAAAATCTCAAAATTAAAACAAAAATGATCAAACTATCAAAATTATCAATGAAACACAGTTAAAAAGAGGTATTTGAAAACATTCAATAGATAATTAAAATAACCATAAACAAAACAAGAGATTAAATGGTCCAACTGCATTGAAAGAATAGGGGGAAAGGTAGTATTGGATTATTTGAAGGTAAAAAATATATTCATGGACTAGGGGTGCATCAAAAGAAATATATCCATTCCCTTTATACTGTACAGAGCAAATTCTCTGCCATCAATAAAAGCAAAGATGTTGTATCTCTTCGATAGGGAGCATTCTTGTCTGGTAATAACTTTTGAAAACTGGAGTTCTTGAATATTACTATTATTACTAATGAAGTCTCTTGTCTAGGTTTGGCAGTTGTGAGGGCCATGCAAATGTAAGCTACTAATTAAACTGATTGTCTATTTGATGCCTGCAGATTCACTTATGAAAATCAGCTGCATTCCTGGCTTCATGATCAAATTTGTGCGGCATTGTGATTGCTGAGTGATGCTTGGGAGAAATCTGATTACTGCGTGAATGGATAAATAATGGCTCTGCCAGTTTTCAGAGGCAGCAGATATACACCTGACAAAGATAACAGGCTGGCACAGAAGAAGGAGGGTGGGTGGTGAAACCGATGAAGACTTAAAATGTGTGGAGGGCCTTCCCTAGCAGTGAATCCTGAAAACTATATGTTGTGCTGGAATCTTCCCCCAGCCTCACAAACATTTTCACAGGAACAGCTTCAAGGTTCTTGTAGTAATGTACAAAGTCCCGAATAGCTTATGTTAAGTTGTTGGTGCACATATCAGACGACACAGTGATTCTTCAAACAGCTCTTGTTTATTCACAGGCCCAGAACAGAACTGGGCTGAAGGGTTGGGCCAACCTGCTTATATAGAGCTCAACTACAAAGCAACAGTAACAACTTTCTGTAACTATCCAATCACTGAACGCCACTTTCAATTCCTTATTTGCATATGTGGACCTGAGTGAAAACTATCTACAGTATCCCCCTGCTGGCCCAGGATGAGAACTTCAGCACATAACAGCTTAGGTCCAGGATCGTCTTATCCTGTATTCCCCAGTTCAATCTCTAAGACCACCGATGGGAAATACTGTTAGTGTAAACAACATGTCTTATCTTTGGTATTGTGGGCCCTGCTCTATGGAACTCCCACAGGATGTGCCTACTGAGTTTCAAGTGCCTAGTCAAAACTTTTATATCACTCTGAATACTTCTCAGATGTTCTCTCTCTCTCTCTCTCTCTCTCTCTCTCTCTCTCACACACACACACACACACATGTGTTTCCTCCCTTGAGTCACTACTGGGCACCTGCCTCAGTAGTGGCTGGTGGGTTCCTGACCTGGCTCCCCAGTTGTCAGGGACTGGTCACCTTCCCAAGAGCCCCCCAGAAGAAGAAGGTTTAGACCCTGATTCATGGTGGTGGGACACTGGGGAGCAGTCTGAGGAAGGGACAAGCTGGGAGGTGCTAGAAGCAGGCGGTTTGAGCTATCAAGGGTGGTTCAGAAGAAGGAGACCCTTCCAGGACAGGGCTGGAGGCTGAGAGTCTCCGTGTGAATGCAGATAGAGAGGAGTCAGGGGCTGCCCCATGACAGTCCCAGTCCTGCTGGCTCCCCTCCCCTCTGAGACCCCAGACAAGGAGAGTCCTTCACATTGCTGAGCAAGAGGCCAGACAAGCCCAGAAGAGGAGCCCTACCCCCTCGCCACAATCTCTGTTTGCTTGGGAGAGATCCAGAGTGAGCGACGAGAGGAGAAAGGTAGGGGCAGTGGTCAGTTCCAGCAACATCTCCAGCTAGAGGAGACAAGCCAGAGGAACTCTGCTGTGCTGTTACTCTCTGGGAATAAAAGCTGATTGTATTTGGTGTCTTAAGTTCTTTCCTGCCCTGACAACTCCTTGACAGCAAAGCAGAAGTCGCTTCTGATAACCAAGGAGATGGGCATTTCAAAACGGGGCAAGTGTCCTGAATGCTGAAGCTACTTAAGTTGGGATGGAACACACATGTTAACATTTAAATGACGATTTGGTGCTAGAATAATAATAATAATAATAATAATAATAATAATAATAATAATAATAATTTATTATTTATACCCCGCCCATCTGGCTGGGCTTCCCCAACCACTCTTGGAGGCTTCCAAAAAAATATTAAAATACTATAATACATCAAACATTAAAAGCTTCCCTGAACAGGGCTGCCTTCAGATGTCTTCTAAAAGTCTGGTAGTTGTTGTTCTCTTTGACATCTGGTGGGAGGGCGTTCCACAGGGAGGGCGCCACTACTGAGAAGGCCCTCTGCCTGGTTCCCTGTAACTTGGCTTCTCGCAGTGAGGGAACCGCCAGAAAGCCCTCGGTGCTGGACCTCAGTGTCCGGGTAGAACGATGGGGTTGGAGACGCTCCTTCAGATATACTGGACAAAGGCCGTGTAGGGCTTTAAAGGTCAGCACCAACACTTTGAATTGTGCTCGGAAATGTACTGGGAGCCAATGTAGGTCTTTCAAGACCGGTGTTATGTGGTCTCTGTGGCCACTCCCAGCCACCAGTCTAGCTGCCACGTTCTGGAGTAGTTGTAGTTTCCGGGTCACCTTCAAAGGTAGCCCCACGTAGAGCGCATTGCAGTCTTCCAAGCGGGAGATAACTAGAGCATGCACCACTCTGGTGAGGCAGTCTGCAGGCAGGTAGGGTCTCAGCCTGCATACCAGATGGAGCTGGTAAACAGCTGCCCTGGACACAGATTTGACCTGTGCCTCCATGGACAGCTGTGAGTCCAAAATGACTCCCAGGCTGCGCACCTGGTCCTTCAGGGGCACAGTTACCCCATTCAAGACCAGGGAATCTTCCACACCTGCCTGCCTCCTGTCCCCCCAAAACAGTACTTCTGTCTTGTCAGGATTCAACCTCAATCTGTTAGCCGCCATCCAACCTCCAACCTCCAACTATAGGCAAGCATAGAACATACAGTTACAGATAGGTAGCCGTGTTGGTCTGCCATAGTCAAAACAAAAAATTTTTTTTCCTTCCAGTAGCACCTTAAAGACCAACTAAGTTAGTTCTTGGTATGAGCTTTCGTGTGCATGCACACTTCTTCAGAAGTGTGCATGCACACGAAAGCTCATACCAAGAACTAACTTAGTTGGTCTTTAAGGTGCTACTGGAAGGAAAAAAATTTTTTTGATAGAACATACAGTATGTGTTAATCAGTTTCCCGAAGCATCTAATCAGATACAAGTGCAAATTAGAGACAAAACATGCAGTCAACAGCCTCATACGGTGACTTTGATTTTGTTTGTGGAGAAGCAAACATTTCTCTACCACTTGCAGTTGAAAGGGTAGCTGTCCATTAACAGAAATAGTAAGTAACACTCCTGGCCATTTTGATTGGTTGTTGCTCTGATATCTATTGGTGAACCATTACTAAGACTGCTATGGTAGCTGTAGTCCAAAGGATTATGGGTAATTTCAGCACATTACTGAAAAAGAGTTACTTGCCTGACTGGATTTGTGTTATATATTTATGACATATTGATTGTCAGCAGCTCTTACATTATATTCAAAGCTTATTTGCTTGATTTTTAGTGTCACTTTTTTGTGTGGCTTTATTAAATTTATTCAGAAAGCTATTAACCTCTAGAATGGAAATAAAGTTAGTGGGACTATATGATGTGTAGCAATAATGGATAAACAATTATATGTAAATGAATTCACATAGCAAAAGGTCCTGGAGTGGGAATGATGTAACCTCTGGAATAAATCTATTGCAATAATCTTTTTTAATAGCGAAACACATTTTAAATCCTGGTTGGCCTTTTGCCATATTAGAGGGAATGCAGGAGGACTACCAAGTGAGGCTTAAAACATGTTGATATTTAGATTTTTGTTACACCAAAGACTGGTTATGTGAAAGCAGCAAGGAACTTTAAAGAGGTTGATTACATACATTGATTGATGATTGGCTTCAGAATAATTTTCTATCCCTAGATAGGGGTGGGGGAGGCAAAAAGTGACAGTATTGACCCTGTTCATTCAATCAAAATGGTAATGCTACATAAAGCGGGGGTGCCTGCAGACTCCACAGACCAGGAGAGAATCTAAATGATGCCTAGCCTGTCTCTAATGTGTGTTTATGAATAAAATTGATTGACATTACTCCGCCCCTATCTCTCCTCCGCACACGCACACCCGTCTTATTATAACCGAACAAGAAATTTTGATTTTGAAAGCCGTTTCCCCTCACAGTTCCATTAGAATTATTCCCCTCCTTCATCCACTCCCTTCCTTTATTTGAATGTTAATATGGCATTGGTTGTAAAAAAAATAAAAATAAAATGGGGGGGTGAGAGAAGCAGATTGAATGTGAATATTATCCAAATGTTTCAGCTCCTGTACTTAATAAAAATAAGAGATGATTAAAATCATGGAACTTTGAAGTGTCAGGCATAGCTCTAATGGCTTTAGCCCAAACGTAGCAGAGTTTTCCTGCACAGCGAAGAAGCTAGTTGAGGTGGAAATGACTAGTCAGCTAGACTCAGAATAACTATTTACAGGATTTATTAAAAGGAAAAATAAAACCAGCAGAGTTTCTGCATACAAAACAAAGCAAAATAAATCCTTTCTTTCTCTCTCTCTCTTAACCATGCACAGCACTCCTACTCCTAACACACCCCTAACACACCAAACTGTGCTAGCAATCCCTAGATAACAGAGTTGAGTGCTGGTCGTTAACCAATCAGAGTAAGTAGTTTCTAGGTCAAGCTGACCTTGGCTTTCTGCCAAGAGTAAATTGACACGGCCTTGAGTTAATTGTGTGAAGCCAGAATCTGTAAGTTTCCCATGAGAACCAATTAACAGAAACTGAACACCCCCTCACAGATTCTGCTGGACAATTAACATCAAATACACCTATGTAGGAGATTATTTTTCCAGCAAACCTAAACCCTTGCACATTCGCTTGTTCTTTACCTTTGCCAATGGTTTAGTTAACACATCTGCTACATTTTCTTCACTTGATACATAAGTACAGGTGATTACATTGTCTTGTACACAGCAACGCACATTTTGGTATTTTACAGAGATATGTTTGGAACGCGATTTGAAACCCTCTGTTTTACTTAAGGTTATACAAGCTTGATTATCAATGTAAACTTGTACTGGTTCTCCACAATTTACATTTAAATCTGTTAACAAATGCTTGAAATAAATCACCTCGTTGCACAATTCACTCAACGCGGCGTACTCTGATTCCGTTGATGACACACTTACAACGTCTTGCTTGCGTGACCGCCAGCTGATTAAAGCTCCACCGACCATTATGACTAGTCCTGTGACAGATTTTCTATCCGGCAAATTTCCCCAGTCACTATCACAGTAGCAACTCAACATTTCATCCTCTGAAGAATTTAATTGTAACATATAGCCAATTGTCTGTTTGAGGTATCTCAGAACTTGTTTTACCCCTTTCCAGGCATTTAGTGTGGGTTTTGAGACCAATCTACTTAATATGCCTACTGCATAGCTAATATCAGGTCTGGACCACTGTGCTAGATACAATAAACTTCCAATTACAGAATGATATACATCAGGATGTTCAAATTCAGGACTCTCATCTGTATGAAGTGTTTTTATGAAACCTGGATCCATAGGCACCACTGCCCCTTTGCAATCCTGCATCCTGTATGTAGTCAGTAGTTGTTTAACTTTGTTCTGCTGACTAATTAGGCAGCTGCCATCTTGGGCCCAGCACACTTCCAACCCTAGATATGTCCTAACCGGGCCTAAGTCTTTCACTTTGAACTTACTGGACAATTGCTTGGCAAACCTTTTAGTTTGTTTATCTGTTTTGCAAGCATACAATACATCATCTACATAAATCAGACAAAACTCTTGATCACTGCCTGTACCACGTACATAAACACAATTGTCAGCTGTACTCTGCTTGAAACCAAATGACACTAAGGCCTCATGGAAACATTTGTTCCAAGATCTTGCAGCCTGTTTGAGACCATATAGAGCTTTGTTTAATTTCAACACTCTATTGGAACCTGTCTCATAACCAGGCGGTTCGGCTAGATACAGGTCTTCTGATATTGATGCATGTAAATATGCAGTCTGGATATCAAAATGGTTTAACAGGAGTTTTCTCTTTGCTCCAAGCGTTAGAATCAGCCTTACACTGTCCCCCTTAGCAGTAGGGGAAAAAGTCTCGTCATAATCTTTTCCAGGCCTCTGAGAGTATCCTTGAGCCACTAAACGAGCTTTGTATTTATACTTTCCTGTCACCAGAGGTTTAAGTTTGTACACCCACCTGCAGCCTACAATCTTTGCCCCCTCAGGCGCTGCTACTGGTGTAAAAACCTTGTGCTCATTCAGAGAGGACATCTCTTCCTCCATTGCCTGCTTCCAGAGCTCTGCCTCCTCTTTTGGTAACTTTAACACCTCCTGAAAACTCTTGGGCTCTGCAATTACACTAAACACATTTGCAGTATCTGGAGAAAAACGCACCGGAGGCACTCCTTTGTTTTGTCTTTTAGATCTTCTGGGAGAAAATTTTTCTTCTGACCCACTTTCCTCCTCAGAACTACGACCTCTCTTTTGTTGCTTAGCAACTGGTCTCTGGCTAATTCCACTTTCTTGAGAGCTCTTATCTGAACTTTCCTCCCCCTCAGACTCTGATTCTCTATGTTTACCTTCAGAGTCATGAAGCTCCTGGGAAGGTTCAAACCAAACCTCAGTATTGGCATGTAGTCTCTCCCAGCCACTATGTTCACAAAAACTGGCATTCCTGGAGATCACAATGCCATTTGTCCCTTCAGCAAAGCGGAAACCTTTTCCCAGCTCCTGGTAACCTACAAACACTAACTGTTTGGTCTTAGGATCTCCCTTCTTTCTCATTTGTTTTGGAATTAATACCCAGGCTTTTGATCCAAACACATGCAAATGGTCAATTTTGGGGTTTTTCTGAAACAATTTAAAGTACGGAGTTGTACCTATTGTTTGATGAAAGAGCCTATTTTGGAGATAACACGCGGTGAGCATGCTCTCCCCCCAATAAGACATGGGCAAATCAGCATCATCAAGCATGGCAAACATCATGTCTTGTAAAGATCTGTTTTTTCGCTCTGCAACGCCATTCTCCTCTGGGGAAAAAGCATTCGTTTTTCTATGCCCAATGCCACGCTTTTGTAACCAATCTCTAAAAGCATTTGACATAAATTCGCCACCTCTGTCCGTCTGAATCCTTTTGAGTTTAATGGACAGAAATCTTTCCACAGATGCCACCCAGCTTTTAAACTTAGTGAACACGTCACCCTTATTCTTCATGGGAAAAACCCAAGAATAACGCGTGGCGTCATCCACAATTGTTAATGAAAAACGCGATCCACCCCTGCTTACAGCAAACGGACCAATTACGTCCATGTGAACCAGCTGTAGCGGTGACTCACTAACTCTGTCACTTCTGGGGTAAGAGACTCTGTGGGTTTTAACCTTTTTACAAACATTACAATCAAGGTACTTGTTACAACTCTTTAAATTACCCCCATCGGCCAATTCAGACATTTTTAGTACACTTTTCCAGCAAGCATGCCCCATTTTCCTATGCAATAAGTGCACACAGTTGTCATGTATAGCTTTGTTATTCACTGCAGGCTGAGGTTTACTGACTACTGCTGCAACTTGAGATCCTGCTTTAAGCCAAAACAAGCCTCCCTCTGACTTAGCAGTGCCTAAAGTCTCACCAGCCTTCTTAATAATGCAACTGTCTCCTTCAAAATACACTTTAAACCCAGCTTTTAGCAAACAATCTACAGACATCAGATTGCTCCTTAATGAAGGCACACAAAGTACATTTTGCAGGCATTCACGAAGACAAGGAACAAAAACTGCACCCCCCGAAATCACTTCGGAAGTACTTCCGTCTGCTAGAGCCACCTGGCTGCGCTGTGCTGAGTTCTTGGAAACAAACAATTCATCTGAATTTACGATGTGCCGAGTCGCTCCCGAATCGACCACCCAGACAGCTTGTTTCTCATCAGCAATCTTGACCTCGGCGGTCACCAGCTGAGCCGACTGTTTTTGTTTGAAGAACTTCTTTTTCCGCTGCTGCTGCTGCTGCTGCTGATGATGATGATGATCTCGTCTCTGCTCCTGCACCGGCAACTGAGACTTGACCAACTCAGGACATTGTCGTTTTAGATGCGCTGAAGACCCACATCGGAAACAACGCCTAACAGCAAACGCAGACTCCTCACTGGCACGCTGCTCTTGCTTCACCCCTGGCACGGCATGAGAACTCCTTCCAAACCGCCTGCCTGTAGAAGCCTCTGCAGCAAACGACCTTTCTTGCCTCTTCTGCCACTCTTCAATCAAACGCCCAGTAACGTAACTGATTGATAAATCACGCTCCTGTATGCCTTCTAGAGACAAAACTAAATTATCCCAGCTTTCCGGGAGAGAACTCAAAATAATAGCCACCTTCTCCTGCTGGTCTAATGCACAGTCTCTTTCCTGTAGCGCAGCAAACTTTAACTGTAAACTGTGTAGGTGTTCCTGCATTGTAACCCCAGGCTGTAACATTGCCTTGTACAATGCCTTGCGAATGAACAGCTTGGAAACCGCTGTCTCACGCACATGGAGTTCTTTAAGTGCTTGCCACACACCTCTAGCTGTCTTGATTCCCCTCACATACGGCAACTGGGAATCTTCCAGCCCCAAGACAATTGTGGCCCTTGCTCTTTGGTCTTCATCGAGGTCTTCATCATCAGGCTTCGCAGGAAACTTACTCACCACTTGCCAGAGACGATCCCTCTGCAGCACTGCCTGCATGCGTTCCGACCACAGCAAGTAATTGGAGTCATTCAGACGCTCAAAAGCCATCTGAACTGGTTGTGAGGCCATCTTGAGAGCAATGTCCCTGGAACCCGGAACCAGCTACTCACGACCACCGAGAGAGAAAACAGGAACCACAGCACCCAGCACTCACACGCTGCAGCTGTTGTCCTTGTGTCCACTGCGTCACCAGCTCACAACAGTCAGGAACCAGCCAATGTCCATCTGCTGCACCAACAGGAACAACAACTTCTGGAACTACTGGAACCAACGCCGTTGATGCTGACACCACCACAACTCAGGCTGGCAGCACAATACCCATAACCTCATGGAACTTTGAAGTGTCAGGCATAGCTCTAATGGCTTTAGCCCAAACGTAGCAGAGTTTTCCTTTTACGGCGAAGAAGCTAGTTGAGGTGGAAATGACTAGTCAGCTAGACTCAGAATAACTATTTACAGGATTTATTAAAAGGAAAAATAAAACCAGCAGAGTTTCTGCATACAAAACAAAGCAAAATAAATCCTTTCTTTCTCTCTCTCTCTTAACCATGCACAGCACTCCTACTCCTAACACACCCCTAACACACCAAACTGTGCTAGCAATCCCTAGATAACAGAGTTGAGTGCTGGTCGTTAACCAATCAGAGTAAGTAGTTTCTAGGTCAAGCTGACCTTGGCTTTCTGCCAAGAGTAAATTGACACGGCCTTGAGTTAATTGTGTGAAGCCAGAATCTGTAAGTTTCCCATGAGAACCAATTAACAGAAACTGAACATAAAAATGAATCTCATCTTTCCATGTATTTGAGTTTTCTGCAGAATGTATGGAAAGGAACCCCCTTCCACCAGATGTCACTGTAGGCACCATTCCTCTAGAAAACAATTTTCCGTGCTTCCGCTCCAAAATTCTCAGAATTATGACTCTGGGTGGGAAAATCTGTCAGTTTCAGATTCTCATATTCCATTCTTAAGTTCAGTTTTTCACATTACCACATTCGTATGTGGATTATTACTTTTTTTAAAAGTGAAAATTCATTGAAGTTCATCAGCATTTCAGTGTGGTGTTCTCTTAACAAAAAAGCTCAACAATTTTGGGGGTGTTCTGGTTTTTACTTTTTGAAATATGGAAATCCTACTTAACATACACATGCCTGTGTGTGTGTGTGTGTGTGTGTTTGTATGCTGTTTTCCCCCCTAATATGTATGTTTTTAAGCACACATTATCCTAGTATATGCATTTTTGTATGTATAGCTTGGCTGGATAATTACATTGCAACATCTGGAGTACATGGCTGGATAGGGTCCTGAAATTTGTGATTCCAGAACATTACAAATAAACATTTTTTGAATTTATTTGATTGTTGATCTTCATGCAGTCTTCTCCAACATGCCAATTTAGATAAAATAGCTATACTCCATATTTATTAAACCATCCAGAGAACGGGGGATCTGTATTCCTTTTTCAATTAGGATTTCCCCCCCCCTCGTATATGAAGGGGGTGAAATGTGAAAGTTTGTTTTCCCTTGCTAAAGACTTTCCTGTAATCTAAGAGATGCCAGAAAGTTAAAGGAAGAGTTTTTCAACTGCTGTAACTTGGCCATGAAATTTGGCCAAACTGCACAGCGTCTTGTGTAGATTCTGCACACCAGGTGTTAAGATGGACAGGACAAATTGTTTTAATTTTATAAAGAGTAGGATTTTCAAACTTAAATATGGTGAAATGAAAGACATAACAACTAACTTTGCATTAACTTAAGCAACTCTCTGTCTAAACAAGTCAAGCTTTCATCGGGTTAGCCCATAGGCAAAGAGACAGTTTGGTGCCTTTTAAAAGTACCACATTAAGCTTTAAATGAGGTGTAGAAAAAGAACTCTTTGGGGCCTTGGAAATGTTTTTTTGCTTCATTGCTGCTTGGCAGGTAGGCAGGCTGGCAGGCAGCCTCTATGATCACTGAAAGCAGCAGAATCCCAAGCAGACAGTTCATCTAATGAGAGCAGAGATACATGATTACACACAGAGACTGAGAATTTAAGATGAAATAGAGATTTCTAATGACAAAATGTTTCACATGAAGTTATCTAGCGACTTCTTGACATTATAATACATTCATCCTGAATGGAAAATGAGTTAGGCCTCAATGAACTATGCCAGTATGGGTTCAATTTGTGTTGGAAAGTCCCATTCAGCTCTCAGCCACATGTCCCATTTAGGTTAGAGGTATATACAGAGTAATCCTAACAGGTCAGGTGAGGGAGTAGCTGTCAGGAGCTTGTCCTACACTCGAGTAGGACCCTGGTAGAGACACATGCCCAACTGGCATGTTCTCTCCCTCCTGGTCATTCATTCGGGAGCTTCAAAAGCTTTCTTCAGCCTGAACATCACAGCGACTGATGCCAACAGACAATGGCACACTTAGGGATCTGCAGTGTTCGCAGTTTACGTAACAGACCTCAGCAACTCAGCATTTTGGCTAATCTACTTTATTTACATATAAACACACACAGAGCACTGCAACATGGCTCCCTCTGTCTCTAGCATCAGACAGCAAAGAGAATGAAAACAAAGGACAATAGTCCCACTTCATGGAACACAGTAACACAAACATCCTGTCTTCGTCACTTCCCACTCTGTGGAGTCAAAACATACACCGTCATGTGATAGACAAAAATCCCATGACTGCAATCATGGAGCAGGAATTCTAACAGTAGCTAGGGAGGATGAATCAATAAAATCCGCAGCTCTGCTGGGCTTGAACTGATAGAGGCGTTCTTCCTTTTTCTTCACCCCTAAGTCGGTGCTTTTTCTTTTTTCTTTCTAAAGGTTTCCCCTCACATTGATCCCAAAGGGCTCCCCAAAACTCAGTTCCAGCACCTCTCAAGTGGGTGCCATTGCCATTCTAAGAGAACAAGGGAGGTGTTCGTGGTAAGATCCAGCACCTTTTTTTCTAAAAAAATAGCAGTGCCAATGTGAAAATAAGAATGACTACAAAAGGGCTGCTGTTTTCCCCCACCCAAAATTCTAGTGTAATTTTAGTGGAGTGGCAGGATCTACTGGATCAAAAGCCTTCCCAAATCTTTCCCCAACACCCCACTCCCAGAACAACTCAGGTCGACCTCCCCCCAGGCCATGCCAGGTCGTGCAACATTTCCCAAGGCTGCAGAGGAGGAGGTGGAAGACAGCAGACAAAGGTAGGAGGGAGGGAGGGAGGGAGGGAGGGGGGAGGAAGTGGGTGAGTCAGTGTGTTGTGAGTGGGCGGGTTGAGTAGGAGATCGGCGAGATGGTGGGGTGTCCCTAAATTTCCCTCCCAAAATGTGTGTGTGGGGGTGGAGTATGCCTAACGTTGCTCTGAACAGCCAGTTTGTCTGAGGCCTCTCAAAAGCCATTAACTTTCCCTTTTTAGAGGATAAGTGTCACTGCACTATGAGTTAATTAACACGAAATGTCATTGACACATTATGTCATTGAGTCGTTTTCATCTTGGCTGTATAGGTTCCCCCCCCCTTTTGGTGGAAAAACCCCTCCATACTCTAAATGGCAGTCATTTTTATACCAGAAGCTGAGCAGATGGCGCCTTATGAACAACATCACTTTGGTTTGTTCACACACAGTCCGGTCAGACCTTCATGAGTGCATTGTTTGGAGAAGAGGATATTGTTTGACAAATCATATTTGTATATTTAAGCATGTAAAGATAGTTGTTTCAGGATTAGCTTAATGATATTTACTGGAAGAGCAGCTGTTATCAAGACTTAGTTGAATGGCAACATACTCACATTGAAAGGCAGAAGCCGTTCTGGTTGTTCTTGAGCGGAATGAGATCAAAGAAGACCTCATTACATTAAAAAAAATAGAGAGAGAGAATACATTATGTGTGTGTGCATGCACCCCATTTGGGAAACAGAAGCTTAAATAAATATACAGTGGTACTTCAGGTTACATACGCTTCAGGTTACAGACTCTTCAGGTTACAGACTCTGCTAACCCAGAAATAGTACCTCGGGTTAAGAACTTTGCTTCAGGATGAGAACAGAAATCGTGCTCTGGCGGCACGGCAGCAGCGGGAGGCCCCATTAGCTAAAGTGGTGCTTCAGGTTAAAAACAGTTTCAGGTTAAGAACGGACCTCCGGAACAAATTAAGTTCTTAACCCGAGGCACCACTGTATATCATGCATACAAGACTTTTTCAGCTTTCTTTAAGGAAACAAAACCCTCAGGTGTAAGGAGAACTTGAAAAGTACACCACCTCAGCCACAATATAACATATATGTTCCCCATGACTTATTGTTCGCCTCACCACACCAGAATAAAGACAGTTTTATTATTATTATTATTTCTTGTGTCTCATCCTTCTTCATACAGAGGCAAGGGTGGCTAGCAACATCAATTAGTTAACGTGTTTATTCTTTTAAAATATCAAATCTCTTTTGTTATTGCTGGAAAGTTCTTTTGGCATATGCAGCCACAGTTTATAGAAAACAAGGGGGGGGGGATCCTAAAGGACCTGAACTTTTTTCAGCCTGAGGGCCAAATTCCCTCTTGATCAACCTTTTGGGGGCCACATACCAGCAGTGAGTGTGGCCCAAAGTGGGTATTGCCAGGCACATACCTCTTGCTACTTCGAGGAAAAAAAGGAAGATATAGGGAGATATATACATTTCACCAGGAGTGGAACTATTAATTTGGATATTGCTCTAGAGAATTTTCCATGGCAACCTAGCAACAATCAGGACACTCCACCCCAGTTTTAGGCTCGTAGGATCACTTAACGTGCCCTCAAAATTCCTCAGGTGCTTTGTCATATTTGGGGCGTCCCCAAATTCGCTTCAAATTTTGATTGACACAAAATGTTGGTGGAAACCCTAGCATCAATGGACCCTATTTTTCTAAGGGTTTCAGACTCAGTTAAGTCTCTCCTCCATATAAAAGCAATTTTTGTTCATGAATGTTTCATGAGGCATTCACTACTTGATCATTTGCTTTCCTTGGTTTCAGACCAGCTGAATAGCCATAACAGCTGCTTTGAGAAAAATATTCCTTCATCCACCAAAACAACAACAACACCCAACCTCATTTGAGCAATGTAATAGTTAGGATATGACACCTCCAGATAACCTGTTTATTGAGCATTCATTCTGAATTTCTTACACAAAGTTTATGCAGGGATTAGATTATATCCCTCTTTATTGAGCATTTGTTCTGATTTTTTTTTGTGGGGCAAATATGACAACTATCATCCATCCAACATTCATTCGGATTTGTCTACAGAGTGTTTATACACCATCCTGTTATTCATTCATACCATACTCCATGCATTTCCCCATTACTTTCTTAACTTCAATAGGTCCAATACTTTGTTAAAAAGTGGATTTGTTGCACTAGGGTGACTGGGAACTTTAATCCACAAGGCTAAATTTATGGAATGCCCTTGAATCCCTTCCTCAAAATAGTGACAGCCTGAAGGCAACCCCAAGATACTGCAAATAACCTATAATAAATGCAAAAAAAAAAAAAAAAGGAAAAGAAAAAGGCTGGACATTGATCCAATAGTTCAGCCACTGAAAAGTTGTAAAAGCATAGCTGGTGAAAGTTTAGATGTTTAAGTGCAAGGTTTCTATTGATGATGAAATTTTCAGATCTTCTCATTCCAAAGTACAGCTTAGAATACTACTATTAAGCTCATTTAAACAATAAAACTATTCCATTATAAAGTAACGTCTTCCTTTGCGTATTATTTTGCCAAGTGCTACGAAATGTGATAAAATGTTTGGTAAATGGTCACTTGAATGAGATCTTCATCTCCCTGGCTCCATTAGAGAGCTTTGAAAGCAACCAGTGAATTTTTGTCCATCCAAATGAAAGTGAGCTTCAGTTTCAGTTTATTCAGATATTTTATGCAGGATAAGCAAGATCCTATCACATTTTTACTAACCGCCTAGAACCTAACAATCTCTATAAAGATAGATTACTCATCCCTTCAGTGCATTGTTCTGTTCTGTCAGGGGAATGGAAGATAATGTGACCAATTTTGCTGTCCACAAGATTTAATTTTTAAATACTCTAGATGTGCTTATGAGCTCCCCTGCCCAAGAGCACCAACAGGCCCCCAATTATATCACTTTCATACTTCCAGTAATTACACACAGTTTATTTGATCCTTAGAACTGACATTAAGCTTTGCAGCGCAATGAATGATAATGAATTCATTCTCAATACTTAAAAGGGTACTTTGACCTTGCAAAATCACAGTGCCATTTTTGTTGTGGTTGTTGTTCTGAGGCTTCTGAGCAATTATTCGAAAGAGAAGTGCATTAGCAAACATTTGCAAAATGGCAGGAATTTCAGGGGTTTATTTCTGTCCCAGAAATCTGCAGCTTGTTGTGAGAGTGCAACTGGGGGAAAAGAAAATTGTGGTGAAGTTCACAACAATCTCGACTTTAGTAACATGCTTTCTTTATCGACCTCTTTTGGAACCACCACCATTGTAGTGAAAGAACTTCCATTGCAGGGACTTCAGACAAATCATCTTGCCCTGAGGGGAGAGAACCAGAAGAAGCAGAAGTCTGTTAGCTGCCACCATCCAGGTCCAAAGAGCGGTCCTTCCTTTCTCCAGTTGCCACTGGAGAGGGTTCTGAAGAGCCATCCTGCCCTGAGAGGAGGGGAGGGAAAACAGCTCTTTCAATGGCAAACCATTGCTTGTCTTCTCTGTCTTATTGCACTGTGTTGGTGTGCATTGGTAAAATAAATTTTAAGCACACCATCTTGTGAGGGAAACAAGGACATAAATACTTTAAATAAAATAATGCTAAAGGACAGGAAAAAACCAGCTAAGTCCTTAAATGTTGCTGCTAGCAAATGATGGTGCGTCCAGGTCATATCATAACATCTTTCCTTCTATTCTTCTCTCCCTCAGATGTGGGGTTGACACAACTTCCCTTCTTGTTCAGGTGGATAGGCAGATAAACAGCATGAACAGACCTTTTGATTTCTTTTTACTGTTACTCCTCTTTCTTGTTATCAAGCCATCAGCTGAACAAATAGCAGACATTAACCCTTCAACAGTAACAGGGATTCTCTGATAATTATATCAGAGGGCTCATGGCACAGTAAGATACAGCTCTCAGCAATGTCTTCCGTCAGTTGGCCCAGAGTAATCTCCAAGGTGGTGATATTGTTTACAGTTCTAGTTTCTGAAAGAGTCTAAACTGGCAGAGTGCAGTTCTGGGTCACTGGTCTTCAGCTGCTTTCTCATCTTCTGTCCTGCAGGTCTGAAACAGCAAAATGTCAAGCTTATTGAACAGGCCAAATATCACATTAATGTCCTTTGTGGGGAAGTTAGCTTGCATAGCCAGTCTCTAGAACAAGGGTAGGGAACCTTTGGTCCTCCAAATGTTGCTGAACTACAAGTCTCATACATTTGATAACATGATATCCATGAAGGATGCCATCCTATGGTCCATGGGGGGGTGTCTTGCGGGCCACAGGACAGATCGGATCTCCCTCTCCCCCCAAGGCCAGAGACAATGCTCTACAAGGTTTCAAACTGTCCTCTTCCAGCCCTACGTGGGAATTCCAGGGATTAAATGTGAGACCTTCTTCATGGAAAGCAGATGCCCACCCATTGAGCTCTGGTGCTTCTTCAACATAAACTCAATATATTTCAGGAAGTGGAGTCCTGAAATAATGTAACGTCAATCACAAAACTGTTTTCATCTGAAGTCTGAAAGTGTATCTGGTGCATTTTGCAATCCATTCATCACTGAACCAAAAGCAAATTGGAAGTCACTAGAACAAGATTTGGTCTCCCCCCTGCCCCCCCGATTCTCTTCACAACTTCACTCAGCTTAAACACACCCGTCAGCAAGAAACTGTTTCAGAAAGCTGAAAGGTAGAATGTTTCTGCTTGATGAAACAGACATACACAAATGTCAGATGGTTTCACCCAGCTGATAGGGCCATGATCTCAGACACACTGGATTTCAGTGACTGGTGTTGTGTCCCTTCAAGGTCACAGAGATACGATGAAGTAATTGGGATATTACAAGGTGAAAATCAGGTTCCACACATCTTCACCACTGGAGAAGAAGCACTTCTCATTGTGCTGCAGATTCCATGAAAGACTATCACACTTTCTTTCAATTAAACATGACAAGGACGGCACACCTCAAAACAGTGCACATCTAATAGTCATCTAACCAGGTTGGAGGAAGCTCTGTGTGGGTCCATTGATGCTTCTCCCTTTGTGCCGCTGAGTGAAGAGCTGGAATCAAGACTCTTAAACAAAAGTGCTGAGAGTATGTACCATATGCAAATATTGGGCAGTGTGGGCCAAAGTTTGACGCTGCCTGAAACTGTCTGGCATATTAATAGGCCCCAGAAAAAAATGACTTTGGTTAAAAATTAATAGCACATTGACAAGTATGATTTAAATCTTTCCAAATGCAAATGAGCCAGCACTGCTGAAAACCTTCAAACACTGAAGCACATCCCTTAAGGTCCCAGTGTCAAATAGCACTGTGAGGATTGAGAAGACAGTCTGCATTTTGTTCACATAGCGGGGTTGTCCTTGTGCTAAGAGCGAGCGAGCAATTGCGTTGCCCTTGTGTCTTTACTTAACCTCCATTAGCACTGCATATAGTAAAATGTTAGTGTTAAATAAACATTACTCCTTTGAAAAACAAATTAGATGTTGAATAGTACAGGGAGACCTGGCTGAGCCATTCTATTCAGGCTGCTTTCAGCAAGCCTCTTGCTAGGAACAGGTTGCTTCCCCCTTTTTTCTTTATTTTATGGCAGCCAAAGAAATAGATTAACAGTTTGCCTAAGATGGCATTCCCCAACCTGGTACCCTACAGATCTTTTAGACAGCAACTCCCACTATCTCTGATGGTTGGCCATGGTGGCTGGGACCGTAGGTTCGGAAAGGCTGACTTAGGGCCATACCAAGATAGGACCTTAATAAGTTCTCTTCCAGTTTGAATAACTATATTGTTGTGTAGAGATGATACAAGATGCCTCCTTGCTTAATTTTAACTTTTCTTAACACATCTCCCACACTGTCACACAGATCAATCCATGATGAAGCCCTTTTGTGCAGAAATGAAACACATACCTAGATGTGGATTAACATACCCCATCAACAAAGGGACGTGGGTGGCGCTGTGGGTTAAACCACAGAGCCTAGGACTTGCCGATCAGAAGGTCGGCAGTTCGAATCCCCGCAACGGGGTGAGCTCCCATTGCTCGGTCCCTGCTCCTGCCCACCTAGCAGTTCTAAAGCACGTCAAAGTGCAAGTAGATAAATAGGTACCGCTCCGGCCAGAAGGTAAACGGTGTTTCCGTGTGCTGCTCTGGTTCTCCGGAAGTGGCTTAGTCACGCTGGCCACATGACCCAGAAGCTGTACGCCGGCTCCCTTGGCCAATAAAGCGAGATGAGCGTCGCAACCCCAGAGTCGGTCACGACTGGGCCTAATGGTCAGGGGTCCCTTTACCTTTACCTTTTTACCCCATCAACAGACTTATCTCTAAAAGCTTTGCAAAGTAATACCTGATGGAACCACAACTTTCTGTACCAAATGTTGACATCACTTGATGTCAGATGATCGTATAGGCATAAGTGTTAGCTAATTCTCAGTTGCTGGCCTTCCAACAATAATAATGGAAGCAATGGATAAATTCTTTTGGGACTGTGGATCCAACCATAACTTGACTTTGAGGATCGTATGGAAGTTAAGGTGTAATTTTACATCTGCATCACAGTGGAAGGATCGAAACATTGTGGCTGCAAATTACAAACCGTTCCCTCCAGAAGGTGTCCAAATAAAGTTGAAAGGAAGAGTAAGGGGTTTGAACTTAATCATTTGGTTCAGCAACATCTGCTTTGGGTTGCAAGTTCAAAATCTTAAGAACTCAGAAATACTGGTGCACTAGGGTTTTACACCGGATTTGGCTGAGACATGAGTGCTGAGCCAAAAGAGGCCTACTGGAGTGATTTGGACCTCATTTGAGTCAGTTTGAAACAACGCTGGATCGCTGCAGGCCAAGCTGAGTGGCCAGAGTCATCTGGGACTGTCAGGATGTGGGGCAACAGGAAGGAAAGAGGGGCAGGTGTGGGTAAGAACAAGGCTGAGAAACTGCAAAAAGGAGAGACCTAGCAGGCAACAGAAGAAGGTTGGGGGAGGGTGCCTTCATGCCAGGCTCTTCCTCCTTCCCATCACTGCCAGGTTTCTCCTCTTTCCTGTTCTGGCCTCCGGATGCAGCACTACTCGGGATCAGAACCTGCACAATGTGGGTCACTGCACCCATTCTTGAACTAAAAAAAAATCCTGAAAGACCTCCCCATTGCTTCAGGGACAGATCCATGGGTGGCGCCTGGGGTGGCATGGCATGGAGTCACAGATCAGGGTCATAGGTCAGATTGGTGTATTTGTGCGCATGCACAGCCCTGATGTGTGCACATATCTGTCTTCTTTCTGACAAGCTCCAAAGGACTTTTGTGTTCTAAAATGTCCAAGTGAGGATTCCCAGGTAAGATCCTCCCTCTATTGTGTGGGCAGGTAATCCCTCCCCTACCTGGCCTGGTCTCCTTGGCAACGCTTCCCCCAGGTGGGATTGGACAACTGACTGAGGTAGGCGGAGACCTCCAGGTATCCCACCTGAGGGAAGGCAAAGCCAAGCCTATGCTGATGGAGCCGCTCCAGATCTAGGGGCTGCACGCGTCCACGCAAAGGGCGCCCCCCGTTTTAAGCGGGGAGCGGCCATTGTGTTCTAAAATGTTCTAAAATGTTAGCATAAGCAGATGCAAAGGAAGGCAGGAGTTTTGAATCTTGCAAGGGGAAAGTATTCACTCATCTGCAAAAATGATAAAAGGGTGAGGTATCCTTCCCTTCTCTGTACATGGCTGCCCTATTTAAGATGGATTCAGTGGCGTGGTACTCTTAAATGTCTTTAAAAACAAACATCTGATATCTTGGTACCTGATTTGAAGAAACGGAAATAGTCGCAACATAATTGTGGCCCCGCTGGTGCTAATATGAAAACTGCATTGGCGTTTAATGGCAACCGTGTTTACTAGGAAGTAAAAAAATTCAGTTCAGTAGGATTTCAGAGGGAAAAAAAATGTTTGGAATCATCAGGCTGTTTGTTAGTGTTTAAAAAGTGCTTTAGAACCTTTGGAGGATAAAGGAGTCAGATGAAGAGTCTGGAGGACTCTTATCAGCGATAGTTACTTCCATTTTCCTCTGAAAATCAATGAACTGAGCAATCTGAATGCTGCGATATTAAAAATTCAAATGCATTTAATATCAGCTTGAACAGATCCAGACTGAATAAATTAACTGACTCATAGGGCTTTTTCTTTATTATTATTATTTTTGCTTAAAAGACCACAATGCCTACAGCACTTCTTGGGTGATGCGATGTGGGGGCGGCGAGAGTATTGTGCCATCAAATATTTCCATAGAAAGAAAAATCATTTGCATTTCTCACATTTTTTTCCTGCCAAGTTTTGTGTTTGAAGAGAAGAAAATCTATCAGGACTAGAGATCTAATTTATAAACTTAATTTAAATTGGTTGCTCCCTTTCAGTTCAACCCGTTTTTATTGAGTTTCATAATACAAGATAGGGAAATGCAAAGAGGTTGAAAGGGGATAATTATATACATGATTATTTCTTTATTGAACTAAAATAACAACAACAATGATATCATGGCAGAAACCGCAATATGCGAGTTCAGAATATGCGGCCATTTCCATGGTGAGGGAAAGAATATTAAAATCAACCAGCTGAAATGTACCTATTTAAGAATACAGATAATGTTGTAGATCTATGCTGAGAGGCCTTTGCAGAAGTCATCGTATTAATTTTAAACCCATTTTAAATTCCATCAAAAACAGAAGAATGAAAGATTTTTTTCAAGAAGCTATTGATCTGACATAGGTCTGGGATCTGTGCATGAAAAAAGCATGATGTATGAAACTTGAGGAACCCACCCACCCCCAATAAAAAGTGGACAATGGTATGAAATTGGATTAAACATCTTTTTTGCACACAATATCTCTGCCTAAGAATTTTACCAGCACATTCTGGGAAGTTGTGTTGTGTGGTCTTTGGAAGTAGTAATGTCGGGTAGCAGTGTGTGGACAGCCGACAGAGGCCAACAGGTAAGTTACACCGTGCATGTGGGCGGTCCTAACTCTACCTGGCCAACTCCCTTGGCAATGCCCCCCGCCAGCCAGGATTGGCTAATTGACAAGGCTAGGTGGGAACCTCCAGGTATCCAGCTTGGGGGGGAGGGGGGCAGTGAAGCCAACTACCTTGCCAGGGGTCTAGTAGTCTCCAGCTGCCCGTGTATCCAATACCTGGTATCTTGGTGCCATCGTGTCCAGGTAGAATTGGATCTTAGCAGCTTTTCAAACTAAGCATAACACACTAAGTTTCTAGTGTATTCTGGTCTTTTGGGCCTGCCTTGGAGGCACACCCTCCAGCCTAGAAAGTTTGTGTTCAAACGCCTTCACCAAAGGTGTCATGGACTTTAAAGAAGCATGAACTGAGGATGAAAGGGAGAAATGAGCTAAGAGGAAGGCACTTTTGGCAAATCCTCACTGTGATCAATTCCCACCTGGAAACCTATGCCCCCATTATGGAAGGATGTGCAGATCCAGAATTGGCCTCCACAGTCACTTAAGGACACATTGTTAAGACTACATTCATGGAAGACAATCTTACTCAGCTACGAGTGGAAGAAGAAGAAAAAGGAGGAGGAGGAGGAGGAGGAGGAGGAGGAGGAGGAGGAGGAGGAGAAGAAGAAGAAGAAGAAGAAGAAGAAGAAGAAGAAGAAGAAGAAGAAGAAGAAGAAGAAATAATTATTTATACCCCACCCATCTGGCTGGGTTTCCTCAGCCATTCTGGGCAGCTTCCAACAAAATATTAAAAATACAATAAAACATCAGACAGCAAAAACTTCCCTAAATAGGGCTGCCTTCAGATGTCTTCTAAAAGTCAGATAGTTGTTTATTTCCTCCTCTGATGGGAGGGCGTTCCACAGGGCAGGCGCCACTACTGAGAAGGCCATCTGCCTGGTTCCCTGTAACCTCACTTCTCACAGTGAGGGAACTGCCAGAAGGCCCTCAGAGCTGGACCTCAGTGTCCAGACTGAAAGATGGGGGGTGAAGATGCTCCTTCAGGTATACTGTGTCGATGCCATTTAGGGCTTTAAATGTCAGCAACAACACTTTGAATTGTGTTTGGAAAAGTACTGGCAGCCAATGTAGGTCTTTCAGGACTGGTGTTATGTGGTCTCGGTGGGAAGAAGCAGAAGAAGAAGAAGAGGAGGAGGAGGAGGAGGAGGAGGAGGAGGAGGAGGAGACATTCTAGCCCTAGTGAGCACTGGCAGTTTTATTTGGAGGTCACTATGTAAGTGAAAGAGAGCAGGGTCAGAATCTTGAATGGGAAACTTGTCTACTTTTAAATTTCCTTATAGGTTACATTCTGTATTGTTTCATCTGAATCAGCATTCAGCAAGGCCCCCATGTGCGTTGCAGCAATTTCTGCACCTTTCATTGACTTTGTTCTTTATTTGAAATAGGCATCTCATTTTGCTTAGATACCAGCACTCCTTGATACATCCCCATAACACAGAGAAATAATTGGTTTGCAAATGCACCCAAGAATCCTTGATTACAGTTATATTTTCAATTTGCTCTTCCCATTTTGCATATATATTGCAAAATGTCTACTCTTTAGAACCTTTTCCCCTTTTGTTTACTTCCTTCATTCCTTTGGTACAATTGAATATTAGTTATGTTTCTCTTGTAGTGATCTGCATTCCTGTGGGGTGGCAGATATCACTGGATATTGGGCGGCTGTTCATCACTGCTTGGAGTAAAACTGCAATTTAGGCTTCCAAAGCCCTTGCTTTGTATTCTTGGATGCAAACGACCTAGGAATATCTATTTCCGCCTTTTACAAACTTCCGTAAAAGTCACCCTTAGCAGCTCCCACCTCCCACTTCTTTTTTTTTAGTATGAGTTTTTACATTTTTAAGATACAAACACAAACAAAAAGAATGTAAAAATACACAAATATCAGAAATGACAGAATAGACTACATTTCCTAGCAAGGCCGATTTTACGCCTTAATAATTGTTGCTATTTACTATTGTTGCACTGTGTATTTTCGATCTATGGACTGCAGTAAAGCTGTGTGTGATATCAATTTTCTCAATCAACAAAACTAGAAGAGAGAAGGACACACCTGTTAAGAGAAACATTAAGAGGTCCATATTTCCCATATTTGGTGGTGCCAACGAGTCCTGAAAGTTTGTTGTATTTGTATCATTTATAAATCACCTTTATCATTTATACCTCACCCTTTCTAAATGGTACCAGAAGAATGTAGTACTTGGATATTTATTTATTTATTTACTTACTTGCTTCTCATGACAAAATAGGTTTCTAAGCAGTTTACAAGGGAAAAAAACCTATTATCCTGTAGAAATGGCCAACTTTGATTCAAACAAATTGTCTAAATACGCTTTGCAAAAACCGAAACGTTTCTCAGCGGGTGGTGAGAAATCAAAATACAAACATCTGTAATTAAAATACAGAACAGAACTATCCTATTTAAAAAAATTGAACATCGGCAATTAAAATATGCAGTAAAACATTCCTATTAAACCAACACAGTAATTAAAACTGAGACCCAAACGGAGAGATCAAGGGAATGCCTTGGGTAAGCAGGTGTGTCTTTAAAAGTCAGCAGAATGTCAATACAGATGGGGCCTGTCTTATTTCAGCAGGGAATACCTTCCATAACACTGATGCCATCACTGACAAAACCCATCTCCGTGTCACCACAAAGTTATCAACATTAGTCACTTGCAATAAAACCTGATGCTACCTGATCAGGTAGCATTGCTTTCAGAGTTATTGAGCAAACAAAGGTGGCTGGTGCCATGGGCTCATGTTGGCAGCCATCTTTTCTTCCACATTATATCACTAGAAACAGCATTACGTGATAACAGAACATCCAGAAATAACAGAACACCCAGTCTCATTTAGAAAGAATGAGGTGGGAGCCAGGCTTTCTAGTTACTTGATATGGTGTGTGTGTGTGTAATAATGGAGAAGGAAAAAATCCTTTAGACCAGCTGTATTGTAAGTTTAATGAGAAATCACTCCTCCCCAAACGTCAAATATCTTCTCCACCATGCACTGGAGCTCTCACAAAGGTAAGATGAGGACCTCTCTCTCATCATTCTACCATTCATTTCAAATGATTGGCTCACGCTATCCAGTAAAAACAAATATTCTAATTAGGAGACTTAAGTATGAAAGGGACTGATAGAGGTTGCTAGAGGGAGAAAAAAAATGGGTCGGAAATCCAGACAGGCACCAACAATGACACACAATTTTAGTGTACTTATGCCTATCCTTTCAAACGAAACTTTAGTTTTCCTACATGCTCAAGGTCTTTCCGAGTTTTCAATGTCATTTTGACATTATTGAGAATAGATTATCATTCATTTAAATGTTGTAGTCCTCCCCTCAAGCACAAAAATTTTGCATGAAAAATCGAGTCAAACCAGTTCCAAAGCAGATTCACCTGGGGATGTGCTTTGGCCGAGATTTTTCTCCCCTCGCTCCCTCCCTCTAAATGCTTTTTTAATAAAATAATACAATTGAGACAGGAACATATATATTATTTTTTTAGCCGAAACATTAAAGGAACATACACCACCTTGAATCTGATGTGCACAAATCTAGCTGCATCAGCGGGGACTGAATGTAGGTATTCCGTTTCAATGTCTTTCTTTTACAGACACGGAGTTAAATAACGTGATGCTGAGATGGAGGCTTTAGGCAGGAATTGTGTGGCAGCAGTTCCTCTCCATCTCAGAATCTGCACCCAGCCTTTAAGGAAGACGGCCCCCTTCTTGAAGGACTGCTTGTTCCAAGTCCAGGGACAGTCCTGGATTTACAGAAGCTGCCCCACTTTATGATTTGATCCCAGAATGTCCCGCTTTTCCTTCGGATGCCCCTATTTTCATTGGAGAAATGTTGGATGACATGGAGTTGCGCGACCCCTGAGCCAAGGAGATAAGTGGTACCTCAGGTTCCAGACGCTTCAGGTTACAGACTCCGCTAACCCAGAAACATTACATCGGGTTAAGAACTTTGCTTCAGGATGAGAACAGAAATCGTGCTCTGGCGGCGCAGCAGCAGCGGGAGGCCCCATTATCTAAAGTGGTACCTCAGGTTAAGAACAGTTTCAAGTTAAGAATGGACCTCTAGAACGAATTAAGTTCTTCACCTGAGGTACCTTTAGAAGACATCTGAAGGCTGGCCTGTATGATTTTTAATGTTGAATACAACAACAACAACAACAATTGAATAGGATGTCCCTATTTTAATCAGAGAAATGTTGGACGGTATGAGTGTATAAGACACCCCCCTTGTATAAGACGCCCACTATTTTGGGGGACTCCAAATTAAGAAAACACCCCTCAGCACTACCCATTTATAAGACGAGCCCCAATTTTAAACCTAATTTTTTGGTTAAAAAACCCTAGTCTTATACATGGAAAAATACGGTAATAATGGTGATCGGGAGCTGTCAGCTGTATAGCAGACCAAGCTGGAAGGCACACAAGTCTGCAGTTTTTCCCACTGCAGTGAGATGTATTGCTTTCTCATTTGTAGCACTTATTTCTAAATTAGAATATATACATCTAACTTAGCATATGAAAGTGCTATGCATATCTGTATCCTAGTCTTTTTGGTGATGTGTAAGTGGCCACACGAATCCAAGCTGGCAAAATTAGAAACAGAGAAAAAACCGAAACTGAAAATTTTGTCCATCCCTTCCTGGGATGGGAGGGCTGAAGGGAAGCATACATTGTTCCCTCTAGCTTGGTATCATCTACACCAGGCATAGGCAAACTCCAGCCTCTAGATGTTTGGGACTACAATTCCCATCATCCCTAGCTAACAGGACCAGTGGTCAGGGATGATGGGAATTGTAGTCCCAAACATCTGGAGGGCCGGAGTTTGCCTATGCCTGATCTACACAAACTGGCAGTGGCTCTCCAGAAATTCAGACAGGGACTGTCTGCCAGCCCTACCTGGAGACAGCAGTGATTGAAACTGCGACCTTGTATATGCCAATCAGATGTTCTGCCAGAGTTTGTGTATGTCTTTGTGTGTAGGTGTCCTTTTTGGTGTGTGGCGGCATAATTAACTGTTGCTTGGAAGCTGCTTTGAACACCATTTGATTGAAAGATGAGGGTGTCAATCTTCAACAGAAATAAATGAGACAAACAAAGCTTTTGCCGCGTGCTCCTAGTTGAAGTTTGATGCAATAAAAGCTGAGCGAGAGCAAGAACGAAAAAGCAAATCAGTGAAGAATGCACCGGGTCCTTGGTGAATGTGTTATCACCCTCAGTAATGAAAGCATTGCTAGCGAACCTTGATCTGTTTATTATTCCTATTCAAGTAATTAAGAGGAAATGTGCCATTGTTTCTGCTGCAGCACTATTCAGCTATTCACATTAAAATAAAGTAACTGAAAAATCTCCGCTTTTATTGAAACTCAGTAGGTTTTGGCATGCTATCACAAGTAGGAATTTCATTAAGGCCTGCTTTTAAAAACTTCCAAATCAGTTATTTTTATTTTGAAAAAGTTGTACTTAAGGAAATATAAGATTCTGTGCTCGGTCAATAGATAAGTGCTTTGAAGGCGTCCCAGGAAGAAATAAACAGACTGTTTCTTAAAGCAGACACTACGAATGCACTGTCTTCATTTAATGTTGTCTTCAGTTAAAGTTGAGTTTTTGTACTCTTCCTTAATTATGGGATGTTTTGTTGGATAATATTCCATGCTCCATTTGTAATGCTCCATTTCTGTTTGCCAAATGGATTTTCTGATAATTTGCAAGTAAAAAGGTTAATTAACCGAGGAGCTAAAATTAACTGAAAATAGCTCTTTTAGAAATTCTGCCAGGGCTGTGCATTCTTTGCTAAATCTACCATTCTATATACACTTACCTGGGAGCAAGTCCCATCAATCTCAGGGGAATTGATTTCTTAAGTGGATTTGCATCTTATTGTGCCATAAATGGCATTTTAAAAAGCGAGACACATCTTATGTTTACAGAGACATAAACTATGGAGCTGACTTCCAAGGAGGAATGGGGAAGAAATTCCATTCAGTTCTCATTTTGATGTTTATCTGGCTACTTATAATGAGTTTTATTCATGTTTTTTGCAATCTGAACAATGATGCACAGGCAAAACATAGTTAAGAACCACCATGCACATTTTTAAAAACAAAAACAAAAGCTCTTTTTGGTCAAGTGTAATTGAGGAGGACCACATCTCCCAAATATCTTATATATGGCAAATATAATTCCAGGGGGAGCGGTATTGAAACCTTGGGTATTTGCTATCTTATTGAGAATTCTTGACTCAGAGTACACCCGTTGGGGAAAAAAGTTCAAATGTCATAATGGAGAAAAGTTTGTGAGTGGACTTGGGGGGGGGGATAAAAAGGATTACAAAATTAAAATTTCATTTTGGAGCAGATCGATGGAGACAAGTGTAGAAAATTACATTCACACACACCTCCCTTTTAGCAGTTATCAGAGTCTTAACGCGGCAGCTTCATAACATTTCCTAGTGAATAATAAATAAATGAATAAATAAACAATTGCATATCACAAGGAAACACTGATAAGAGTCTTCATACTCTGCGGAACCTAGAAACTCAAAGCTGTGAAATCTTTGTTGCCTCCAGCGTGTTGCAAACGATAACCATCTTCTTCTAAAGGTAAAATACTTTCACGCTGATGATGATTAGGAGGAGGACAAATTTGTGCTGCAATCCTATGCACTCACCCGGAAGTATATCCCACTGAGCATGCTGTGATTTGCTTCCAAGTAAACATGCACAGAATTGTACTATTAATGGTTTGTACTCTGTGATTTGATCAACACTGCAGAGGTCTTGCCTTTTCATTTCCTCACTATCTCTAGAAATGCACCTACCTATTTAGACAATGAGTGATGGAGGAGGATGCAAAAGCAATGATTCCACCCTCCCTGCAATCACCAGTTTATATTCTGCAGCATAATAAATGATTATTTTAGGACTGATAATTGCAGTGTTATTACTGACAGACATCTCCAGTAGTTCAAAAATATTTTGTGTCCCCCCCCCATCCAATGTTCCACTCGATAATCTCTTATGGGAGTTGTTTCTTCCAATTAATTACACGCTGAGCTGTGTTGCTTTTAGATCTATTTTTAGACATATTAAACCTACGCGTACATTTTAGTTCATTCGCCGAGTCATGCCTTGTTGTTACATCATAAAGCAAATCTCTCCACCCACACTTTTGGGTGCAGGTTGGTCTTCATTATTGCAACTGCTATTTATTTTTTATAAAATGAAATACATTTTATAGACCACCCCTCGTGTACAATATCAGGACACCGTGCAACCAGATGTCTATTGGAAGGCTGCAAGCACACCCTGTTCTCTACTTGTGTTCCCCAGCAATTGGTATTCAGAGTCATACTACCTCTGACTGTGGAGATAGAACATGACCATCATGGCTTGTAGACACCAAAGACCTTATCATCCAAGCTAGTTTCAAGAAACATATAAGATCCCTTGTAGAAAACACTGGAATCCGCATTTTACCAGCTCAAATTAACCAGCCATTGCCAACATTGTATCCTCTGTCTGGTAGCAGTTCTTCAGAGTCCTAGGCAGAAATCTTTCCCACCAGTCACTGCTTGTCCTTTTAATTATGAAGATCAAGCATATGCTCTACCACTGAACCACCAACCCTCCCTATTGTATCTTATCAGAACTCATTTATCAGCCCTTGAAATACCTGAGAGTTATATTTTTAGGATGACCCCCTCCCACCTCCTCCCCATGCTTTAGGTAAACTTTTGGTGGCAACTCTAGTAGACATTGTGGTAATCCAAGATCATTTGACCTGCTTTTGGGGAGTTTTGCAAGTTCCTGGACTTTGGGGGAGTTTTGCAACTTCCTGCAAACTACAAACAGCTCAGTTGCTTCTTGCCTTGAAGCAGACTTCCCTAAAGTGGAGCGATCTAGAATATTGCTGGACATCAGTTGCCATCATTCTTGATCACTGGCCTTGCTTGCCAAGGCTGATGGGAGTTGCAGCCCAACAACATATGGAAGGCACCAGGTTGAGGAATGCCTGCCTACGCCCTCTTGAGGACTGAAACTGTGCACGGCACAGCAGAACTAAATGGCTGACTTCCAAGGCCTCATAACTTGTTTGTCACAGCGCATTTCTACTTCCTAGTAATTTTCCCCGGCCTCTTAGCCAATGTTTGAGCTTACAAATGATGGCATATATGTGTGTGAGATAAATTGCTACTGATGCCCCTTTGACACGTGATCACGTATTGAGAAGAATTTCTTTTTTTGCAGATCCAGGCAGGAACAGATGGCTAATGCCTATTTCAGTGACAGGGAGGTGAGGTTGCATTACTGTGATGATCTCAATAGCACAGAGTAGAACATTTGGCATATTATGCTCTCCCCTTTTTTTGTAAATACATTTATCTTTATGTTACAGAGATATGCTGTGACTGAAACGCTTTACAGAACTGCATCTGTGGATGTTGTACACTAACACTATCTCTCTCTCTCTTTGCATTAGGAGCCCAGAAACAAAAGGGCAAGACACAAAGTACAGGGTATAAATATGCCTGCATTATTAATTCTAGCTTAAGAACATAATTTTAAACACATAAACTTCTTCTTCCTCTTGTTGTTGTTTAGTTGTTAAATCGTGTCTGACTCTTCGTGACCCCATGGGCCAGAGCACACCATGCACTCCTTTCTTCCACTGCAGTTTAGTCAAACTCATGCTGGTAGCTTCGAGAACACTGTCCAACAATCTCGTCCTCTGTCGTCCCCTTCTCCTTGTGCCCTCCATCTTTCCCAACATCAGGGTCTTTTCCAGGGAGTCTTCTCTTCTCATGAGGTGGCCAAAGTATTGGAGCCTCAGCTTCAGGATCTGTCCTTCCAGTGAGCACTCAGGGCTGATTTCCTTCAGAATGGATAGGTTTGATCTTCTTGCAGTCCATGGGACTCTCAAGAGTCTCCTCCACCACCATAATTCAAAAGCATCAGTTCTTTGGCTATCAGCCTTCTTTATGGTCCAGCTCTCACTTCCATTCATCACTACTGGGAAAACCATAGCTTTAACTATACGGACCTTTGTTGTCAAGGTGATGTCTCTGCTTTTTAAGATGCTGTCTAGGTTTGTCATTGCTTTTCTCCCAAGAAGCAGGGATCTTTTAATTTCGTGGCTGATGATATTATGTGTGGAAAATATTCTAAACCACTTGTAGTGGCCACATGAACCTACACTCCAGGGAGGCAAGGTAGCCTTAATTCCACCTCTTTTCCCTTGGCACACCCCTTCAGGTAAGGAGAGAGGTTTCCCCAACTCATGCCCTCTTGGAGCCCCACAGTTCTAAGTGAGTGGTGCAGGTCAACCTCAAAAGAGACCCATGTCCTGCCCTGTGGTCTTAACCACAGGTCTCACAGCCTTGTGTGAAAATGTATGGAATCACTATTGACCTTAAAAGTGCCTCAGCAATTGTGGGGTGTCAATCAAATAAATAAATATGCTTATATCTTGAAACCATATGAATGGCAAATATTTTAAGCAACCAATATTTGAAGCAAGGTCCATTTGACCTGCTTTTATGCACAATGTTTTCTGGGTAAAGGGTAACATTTTAGAATCATAGGAAGTGAGGCCAGTTTATCAAATAATCTTTCCTTTAAAGTATCTTAACTTACATAGGTTACTTAAGTTAAAAAGAAACCATATACATGCTACAAACTGTATGAAGATTTGGGGTTGATTCCCCCCCCCCACATATGTCATTTTATCAGCTGGAGCACCCTGCAGGAGGTCTGGATGAATTATCTAGACCCAGGACCTATTGACTCTAGCTAATCCTTGTATTTCCAATACTTGGCTTGATTTCCTTCTGCTTCAGTGTTACTGGAGTGAGTGGCAGGTTTATTAATGTGGCCCAAAAGAAAGCTGAGGATAGTGAGCTGATAGGGGCTTAAGCTCCCTGGCATTGTGAGCAACACCTACCACAATCGAGCCATGCTGTCATGTTTAGCTAGACTGCTCTTCAGAAGCAAACAGGGCATCCTGGGCTAAGTGACCTTATTTGGTTGGTCATGAGCTTCTATAGTTACTTGCCTTATGGTGGGGGGAACCAACAAGGGGAAATGGCCCAGAGCTCAGTGAGTGGCGGTAGGACAATGGTGAGTAGTCATAGGGAGAAGAGGAAGAAGCCTGGGAACAGGAAGCGTCAGAAGCTGAAGAAGTAACCAGGCTTAGTGAGCTGGGAGAGTCTGTGGCAGAGGGGAGTCCAGAATCGGAGGCAGAAGCTGAAGCAGGAGAATGAGATGAGGAAGGCCAAGAGGCAGAGATGAGTCAGGCTAGTGAAGAGTCACTAGTGTCTCCCCCTCCTGCTGTGGCAAGCTGCCCTCCTTCCTTGTCTCCCAGAACTGCTTCAAGTGGGCAAGACCTACCAGAGGTGAGTTGCTGTGCTCATTAGGCCTGACACTCCTGTGTCAATTGTGTTTTTGCTGATAAAGAGTTAACTGCAACTTGCACGGTATGATTTACTGCTGGCTCACCTCTGACACAGCCTCAGTCGAGGGCCGGATTTAGGTTTGATGAGGCCCTAAGCTACTGAAGGTAATGGGGCCCTTTATATGTCCAGCTGTCCTTTGTCAACAAGAAACTGTCGCTGTTGTTTTGTGTTGAATATATGCTATATGGTAATTTATGGACCTAATAGGTATCTAAAGCCATTTGCACATGCAAAATGGAGGCACCCTGTATACAGAAATGAGCAAACCAGTGATATTTTAGGGAGCAGGCTAGCAGGCGGGGCCCATTACTTACAACATAGGAGCCTACACAACACAAAACACTGTTGCTGTATGTAGGTTTTATTTTGTTTGTTTTTTAGCTTATATTTTGGAAATGTACATCCAGTTTTTCCCCCTTTAATTTTTTTGGGGACCCCCAAGAGAGTAGGGCCCTAAGCTATAGCTTGTTTAGCTTATATGTAAAGCCAGCACTGCCTCAGTCTCCCATCCCAAGCTTGATGGTTCTCTATTGAAGCCACAGACCTGGTGTAGCTGAAAACTTTGTTGCTGTTCTTTTAAAAATGATCTGCTTGTGATGCTGCTTACGCTGTCAAGGAGATGAGGGATAATCCTTCTCGAAACATTATTTATGATTAATTAAAAAGATATATTTCCTCGCTGGTATTTGTGTTGGATTCCTAAGGATGGATGATTATTGCTAACAAGAAGGAGAAATAAAACTTGTTAAACCAGCTGTGGCTGCAAATGTGGCCAGAATGCAAAGTCCAATGTTCTCTGTTGACCTAGGCTTCTGTATTAGGAGGACACAAACCAACACACCCTTAAGCCCATTGAAGCCCCCTCCATTTCAATGTATTTTAAGCTTGTCTCTCTGGGTGTTGGATCACACCACTCAAATCAGGATGGTGACTGCGGTGGCAGCTTGTCACTGAGGAAACGACTAATGGAAATCATGACACAATAAGGCCACATTCATCAAAAGGGTAGCGGGGAGGTATTTTTTCATTATTAATGAATAAATGGAATTCCTATTGATTAAAAGTCAAAAGTAGATAAATATGGGATGGTTCTCATCGTAATTACCAAAATTTATATATTTGGAGAACTAGCACTTCATAAATATTGGAGTGCTGCTATTAAGCTGAAACGCATCTATGCTAAGACTCCATAAATAAAGACATTAGAAGCTAATCACCAGCATGCTTCATTATTTATCTCAGCTCTTCATTTTTTTTTGCAAACTGAAAATGCATTTATTCATTACAATTCAAAACACAGATGTGCTCATTCTTTTGATGAATCTTTTGGGTGAGGAAAGGAGAGAAAAAATAAAGGTGGTTAGAGAATAACACAGTACAAAAAAGAAAAGGGGGAAAAACAGATACTCTCAGAAGCAGAGATGCCTTCTAAGGGATACATGTTGCAAGCCACGTGTCTGGTTTGATGGTGATGATTTGTGTCTGTTGTGTGTGTTTTTTTGCTGTGGCGCACTGGATCTCCCAGTCAAGGATAAACATTGCATAAAAGGCTTTATGAGGAGCCCCGTGCCTGCTTTTGTGCACACAGCTGTAGTTCTTTGTGAGCACAGGGAATTGGCTGTGGTCTTTCGATAATGAGCATGTGTGGGAGTAACATGCTTGCTTGCCTCCTTCCATTTTCTCCTACGTTTCAGCATTATCCAGATAGAAAGCCTTGGAAGCACTTCCCTGGAAGTGGAAGGGACTGGGATGCGGTTTTAATTCTATCACAAGTTCCATCTGGCACACTGAGCTTTGTATTATGCCTTGGATGTTTCTCCTGATCTAGCTAAGGGCCAGATGCATGCTGAAGCTGGCGTCCATACGCATATCCCTAGCTGGGTGAGTAGCTGTCCATGCAAATAGACGCTGCACACACATGATTTCCAAATCCAAACCATCCTTTGGTGAAATGTGTGCAAGAGACTCACTGCAGTTGCGGTAACTGGATGCTTGGGGGGATAATTGGGGAATTGGGTTTCGTCTTCCTCCCTGCCAAACAATTGATGAGTGTTCATGGAATACCTAGCAGGGCTTTGCACACACAGCCCTGGCTGCTCCATATGCATGGAGTTTAATCAGAGTATTTAACTCAGTTCCCATCAGTGTACATGGAAAGCCAGTTCTTCCTTTTTTCTTTTCTTTTCTGCTCCATTATGCACCATTTTGCATTTCTTGACATTTAAACCCATTTGCTCTTTTGCTGTCTGGAGAGTGCCATTTGGAGCTTTCTGCAGTCCACTTTATTAGGACTCTGTTCACCTTGCCCTGGCTCATACCCTCCACCATTTCTCTGATGAAAAGAGGGACGTCCTATTCCATACCCTCCAACATTTCTCCAATGAAAATAGGGACGTCCTAAGGAAACGCGGGACATTCCAGGATCAAATAAAAAACTTCTGTAAATCCGGGACTGCCCTGGAAAACAGGAACAACTGGAAGATCTGCTGGCTGCTGTGTACGCATGGATTTCAATCAGTGCTTAGAATGAACTCTGAGCCAAGAAGGGTGCATAGTTGTAAAGGATGGCATTGATACAGTGAGCATAACAGAAACACTGAGTTTATCTCCAAATTACAGACAGAAAAGTAAGGCTCCGCAAATACAGTAGTGCGCATACCCACTGAACTGTAGCATGCGAAGTACTCCCCCAGGAGGAATTTGTATCTGAATGCCCCACTTTTCAACCCCCAATTCCATTGCACTGAAGCATATTAGACCTTTGAACACATACACTGAATAACTTCAGCTATTTCTCCATCAACAAAGATATTTTGGAAAGTGATGGCAAAATGGCTGCCCATCTGTATGTAGAAAATTGCAGTGAATTTCCAAAAACACTCTCCTATCTTCTCGTAATGGGGTCAAGCGTGTCAGCGAAAAACTCTGATCACTTCTTTGCTGTAGCATGCAACACTGAACTCTCCGCAAAGGGTTGTGGTTGAACACTACTGCTATTAAGTGAAAAATGAGCTTTTACAGGAAGTCATGAAAATGAAAGTAATAATTAAATCTTCATGTAACTTCTAGGTTGCATTGTAAGTGCTTAGCTGAAAAATTTGTCTTTAACTCATGGCCCGCAGCAATCACATCTGTTATATTTTAGGAATAGCAATTAATGAGGTGGAATATGGAGTACTGAGCTTAATTGGGCCTGTTTTGATTATGTGTATGTGCTGGGAATATTTCATGCACTTGTACAAATTGCAAGCAGGCAGCATAAGCCACAAAGCTCACGAAGCCTTTGTGGCTTGGATTATGAACAATAGAGATGTCTCTAGCATTGAGTATGCTGTGCTGGGAAATACCTGAGGACTTGATTTTAAAGTGTATGCATTCTAATTTGTCCAAAGCAATGGCCCTCCGGGATTATTAATAGGGCTCTCTCCATGCATGTGAGTGCACACTTTCAGATGCGCGATGTAGCAGAAAGACACTTTCAAGCATAGTTTTGTCTTGACTGCATTATTAGTAGACAGAAACTGTGCTGTGAGATGGGTAGCACAACTAGGCTAACCCAGAAGGACATTTGGAAACCTGAGAAACTGTCATCAGGGCCAGGAGTGGACCTTGGTAATGTGCCTCCCTGTGCGAGGCCAACATTTGATGCCCTCTCAAGAACCATCGTGGTGCTGGCTTAAGCTGGGCCTAAAGCCACCTCTGTGAGGGACCCTGAGAGGAATTTTCTCAGAGAGTACCAAGTTTCATAGGAGGTCCTATGAGTCATTTTGTTTTTAACCATTAAGGTTTTATGACATAAGCTGCAGCCTGTAAAGTCAAAAAGGGAATGGAATACAAAAGAGGGGTGGAGTGGAACGCTCTGTTAATTTTCTGCGTTTAAGGCCTTGTGCTTCCTCCACAATAAAAATAAGTAAATTTAAACAGCGTAAAAGAGGATCAGAGATAAGAAAGCACATTTGATTTGAACATCTTTGTGAATGCTACAATACAGATAAGGAGAAAGAATTCACATTGAAACATCATTTTATATTACAATGCAGATAAGTTCATCAGAAGACATCAGTATTAGTTTTTAACAAAGTAGATAGACTTGCTATTTACTTTTTAAAAAGAGCTTTTCTGACCTGTTTAGTGGAAAAAAAATTGGATTATAGCATGAAAATTAATCGTTCTGGCAATGTTTGATTCAATACTTAGCCTGGCCAAATCCACAATCCACATTCCTGAGACACTGTGGACCTTAAATAACTCTTAATTGGTTGAGATTTGCCAAACAACTTATCTCTAGAAGTTACTGTTGCTGAAGTTGTCTTCTTAAACTAATGCAAACATTTGTAAGCAGGTTACAAAGTCTGTAAAAGATCTAATGACTTTAACAGTGCATTTACAAAATTTGTTTTATGTACTGAGGGTAAAAGTTGCATTTCTTTTCCAAAATTGTCACCGTTAAGGTAAGCAGGATATTGTTCTGATAGAGATAAAGCTTTTATCTCCAATTCACTTTCAGACATAGTGAGATATTTCCACAAAAATATCATTTTCCCCCTGTCAGCTGCTTAACAGCATTGAAGTGGACAGTTAATCCTGCCATACCATTGCCTACTGAAACATGAAACACACTTTCTGAAGTAGACCTCTTCTGGGGTATCATCTGTGCCATTCATTCCTTCCAAATTAGTATCAGGTGTGCTGTCATTATGCAGCCTTGCCCTCTTGCACCTAACTCCACCACATCTATGGGAGAGTTTTATTTCTATATTTAGGCTTCATGCAACCAATTTGGCTTCATTCCACATGCATTTCCAGTTTGTAGCAAAGTTCTGTCAGTTCTGTGAGGAGAGTTTCCGTGTTTCCTAACTCAACATCCATCATGGTATCTCCAGCAAATTAATAGCTATGCCAGCTAATATTTCGTACCACATAGTGGACATTAACACAGAGAGATTGAATAGGGGAGGGCTATTTCCAGAACACCCTGTTTGTGGTCTTCCTACATGCATTTTTGTGGGGGTCCAGTCCAACCCCCTGCAATGCAAGAATTTCAGCTAGATCATACATGACAGATGACTGTCCAACCAGCCAGAGTCTAGCTCTTGAAAAATGATGCTGAGGTGATGAAAAGGGCACCCTAGAGATGCACAGAGTGTATTTTTCTCTACAGTAAATATATATGGGGCACAAGCAGGACTGGCCCTCCCATGAGACAAGATGAGGCAACCGCCTCAGGGGGCAGGCTTCACTGGTGCAACAGATCTTGATGTTAATGTTTCTTCACCCTTGTTCCTGATGTAGCTCTTCCTTCACCCCTTCTTCCCTGACGGAGAGGGGACACCATTCTGGGGTCTGCCGCAAATACCAAAATGCCTTTGGCTGGCCCTGAGCAGAACTTTCTTTCTGTGGTGCCCCAGGTGCTCCTTAACGATTGTGCTTGGAATTGGGTGAGCTTCCGTTGCTCTGTCCCAGCTTCTGCCATCCTAGCAGTTTGAAAGCACGCCAGTGCAAGTAGATAAATAGGTACCATTGTGGTGGGAAGATAAACGGTGTTTCCGTGCACTCTAGTTTCTGTCACAGTGTTCCATGGCACCAGAAGCAGTTTAGTCATGCTGGCCACATGACCCAGAAAGCTGTCTGTGGACAAATGCCAGCTCCCTTGGCCTGAAAGTGAGATGAGTGCCACAACCCCGTAGTCGCCTTTGCCTGGACTTAACCATCTAGGGGTCCTTTACCTTTTTCTTCTTCTTTTTTAACCTTTGACTCTGCACAGACTGCCCTGCTGTTGTGATCAACATTCTTGACTATCGTGCCCTGTTTGTTAATTCCTGTGCATGACTGGACAGAGTAGGCAAAGAAAAGGAGTTTTCCTTGAGCTAATCTGATCGACAGACAACACAACCAGCTGTTTCTGCACTGGAAACTCAGGATGGGCTGCTGCCAAAGATGATGGATGTTATGCCCTTTTTGGCCCTCTTGTGCCAACGATGGATCAAATCAAAAGCCCATCTAGTACAGCATTTTGTCTTGTTGTCTGGGCAGTCCAGGACCTCCATACACACTTCCCAGACTTGCACCCCAGGGAGGTCACTTGGGTGCTGCTAACACAGCGGTTTGACTTCACCCATGGTGGCACACTCCATTCTCTCTCAAGACAGACAGATACCAACAAGTATTAGCAATAATAACCTGTACCTTCTTTAAGAATCAGCTGTAGAGGTTTGTTTACCAAAATCGATGTAACACTGACAATTTATTGTGGAATGCTGCAGTCCTTGTATAATACCAAGTAGCTAATCAAATGGATGGAGGCGCTACATAATTAACCCAGCAGAACTCCCTAGGAGTAACCTCTTGCTCCTGCAAAAATTATAATGAGCTATTAAATGGCCAGAAGTCTTTATGACCTTGATTATACATCTCATCCAAAATACAGCTGCTTTGGTGTCAGAGTGACCTGTTGCACCATGCACTGTGATTGTTTCAATAATGACTGTAAGGGACAAGTGTCACCCATGAAAGCCTTGCACTTTGCTCCCCATTGTCCCCCGCATTTTCTTTAGGGAAAACTTTAGACAAAAACAGAATAGAAAACTATGATCTGATACAATGAGAAGAATAAAATAAACGCACTAAGGGTGCAGGAGGGAGGACCATGAAGTTAGACATGGTATCTTCTTATCCTTTTCTCCTTCACAAAATGACAGCAGGTGTGTGTGGATTTATATGTTCCTTTTAAAGTGGAGTCAAAAATGGTCAATTTAGTTTCATCTTCAGTACCACTGAAAGTCTTCCATTTGACTTTTGAGCTTTCAACTCTTCCTTGAAGAATTTGTGGGGGGGTTTTGTCCAACTTCTAGACACAAATCCCATTCCAAAAACTGCTGTACAAAACCCTCCCAGTGTCGTTTTTAAGGGAAGTGGTGATCCCTGAGCTAGATCACATGGTATTGCTCAGGAATCTCTCAAGCCTTGGGAGACAAGGAAGCAGTGGGGTTCCTGATCTTATTTGCCCAAACTGAGGGAAACTTCTTGACCAGAATAAGCCAAATTTTAGGCTAAGTTCCTTTATATACCTTTTGTAAGCCTTTCCCCAGTCTGGGGATAGGGAAACCTGTGGCCTTCGGAGATTTTTGAACTCCCATCAGGATGCTCAATGGCCAGGGATGATGGGAGTTGTAGGCCAGAAACATCTGCAGGATTGTGTGGTGGTTGGTGCCAATTAAGACTGGTAGAGCAGAAGGCAGGAAGACTAACAGTAAGGGAAGTCAGTGTCGGGAGTTCAGTCTACACTTGAGTAGGACCCTGGCAGAGACACATGCCCGACTGGCATGTTCTCTCCCTCCTGGTGAATTGCTCAGGAGCTTCAAAAGCTTTCTTCAGCCCGAACATCACAGCGACTGATGCCAACAGACATCGGCACACTTAGGGATCCGCAGAGTTTGTGCAACTTGCGTAACAGACCTCAGGAACTCAGCATTTTGGCGAATCTACTTTATTTACATATAAACACACACGGAGCACTGCAACATGGCTCCCTCTCTCTCTAGCATCAGACAGCAAAAAGTAAAAGAACAAAGGACAATAGTCCCACTTCACGGAACACAGTAGCACAAACATCCTGTTTCCGTCACTTCCCACTCTGTGGAGTCAAAACATATACTGTCGTGTGAAACACAATAATCCCATGACTGCAACCATGGAGCAGGAATTCTAACAGTCAAAGCCCATGACAGGCAGAGGAACCCCCTAAGTAAGAAGTCAGGCAAGTGGGTGCTGGCTGAGGGCAGGCTAAGATTGGTGAAGCAGAGCTCCATTTACCCTAAAAGACCACCTCCATCTCTACCCCTAGCCTACATGCTAAATTAGAGCCCTGCTATAAATACAACCACATGCTCTATAAGAAGAGTTTATAGCAGTGTCTCCCAGACTTGGGTCTCCAGCTGTTTTCAGACTACAATCCCCATCATCCCTGGTCACTGGTCTTGCTAGCTAGGGATTATGGGAGTTGTAGTCCAAAAGGAGCTGGACATCCAAGTTTGGGAAACATTGGTTTACAGACAGAATAAGAAAAGGATTCTGTCTAGGTTTCATCTCATTCAGTTTGGAAATTTCCCCTGCTCACCGATAGACCAGCTTCCTCACTCTCAGTGCTCGGTGTCTTCACTTGAGCTGTGCTCAATGCTTAGGGACAACAAAGTTTCATAAAGCCAGACCAAAGGTGGGGCTTTTGCACACCTTTTTGTCTGACCTGTGATCCGTGGCTAGGGCCTGAATTACTCTGACTCGTGATGGGCGTCTAGGATTTGGACTTCCGATAATCATGCAATTTGCTTCGCTATTTGCCAAAAGGTTCTTCCCCGCCGAGCATGCATGTTTTGAGGTGCAAATCAAAATCCATGGAAATGAGGCTCAGCTGTATTCCTTGTCTCTCCCCACTCCATCCTTTTTAAAATTCTTTGGGAACCTCTGTTTCAATGCTACTGTATACATAAACCTTTTTGATTAGTAAAAGTGTTCAGTGGGAAACATGTTTGATGTTTACAGAGCTTGCTGCAACGCTGCCTGAATTAATTTCTCCATATTGAGCCTGCCTAAGCAATCCAGCTTTTTAAAGTGGGTTGCTCTTTGGAAAGATTTTTGGGCTCGCTCTCTATCTTTCAAGAGGCTGTCAGTCACCATATAAAATAAAGGTTTATTCTTATTATCAGTAGTGAGCTCTAGTTGATGAAAGCTGATAGCGAAAAGGTCAAGAGACTAATCACTTATATCCTTTCAACAGCTCTCTTCTTTCTGAGACAGGACTTCATGCAACAGATAAAGGTGCGGAGGAAAAGTCTGGCTTTCAGATTTATCCTAGATATTCTCCGATACAGTCTGCTTCTTCTCCCTCGCCATCCCTAAAGCATGAAATGCCAGTTTGTCCACTAAATTGGCATCTACGTGATATTTTGCTCATATCAAGAAACATGAGAAAATAATTGAGTACAAATTTGAATGAGGTCACATCCAAATCAGGCATTTAAGGTGCTCTTATATGACTTTGTTATAGTTTCCCCTAAAGAATCATGGGAACTGTAGTTTGTTAAGGATGGTGAGAGTTCTCAGGTATTCAGTGCTATTTTTCTAGAAAAAGAAATGCCAGAACTCACAATGAATACCTCCCTTGTTCTCTTATAATGAGAGGTGCCGGAACAAAGTTCCTGTAAGTTCTGGCTGGAAAAAAAGTCCTGCTGCTATTCCCCACACAAAGCTACAATTTCCAGAAACCCTTAACAAATTACAGTTCCCAGGATTCTCTAGGGGAAGCCATGACTGTTGAAGTGGTATTAATGCTTTAAAGAATATGCTGTAGATGTGACCTGGGTCTGCATCTCTCAAAACTCCTGTTTCTGTTTCTCAGTGATGTGTCATCTTGAAAGGTATGTGTGATGGCCCGGGATTCGGAGTCGGATGCTGAACCTGAGGAATCCCAGCCTGCACAGGATTCCCTGCCTCCAGAACCAGCTGAGCCGGGGCTGGGGCATGAGCCTGAAGGGTCCTCACCTGTGCTGGATCCTCAGGTGCAGGCACCAGCTGAGTCTGGTCTGGCTCCTGAGGGGATGGAGGACCCATTGCCTGCAGGTGCTCCACTCTCAGCCCCCTCAGAGGAAGCTGAGGTTGCCTCAAGGTCCGGTAACCCTCCAGCCTCTCCTGAGCTGCAGAGGCTCAGGGCAGAGAGGCGGAGGGAACTAAGTTCCCGCAGGAGGAGTGCTCGCCTCTAGGCCAGGAAAGGTGAGTCACCTGAGGATCAGGGCCACCCTATGCCTTGGGGCAGATAAAAACCAGCCAGCCCCAGTCGCGGAAGCAACATTGGTGGTTGTCAGTTCCTGCCTGACCCCTGCCTTGCACCCAGCTTTTACTTTTACAGACTGCCTTCATATTGCTTCATCGACCACAGACTGGACTTGGACCTTGCCTCTTGATTAACCCCTGGGACCAGCACAGTATGGCAGACTAGATTAGGGATGATCTGAATGGTCTGGCATCGCCTGAAACCAGGGAGCTGATCACAAGTTCGCAATCTCAGCGAAAGACTGAGATTTACCTTTTTAATGGCATGATTTTATGGTTGCAACTCACCCTGGGATCTTAAGGGTAAGTGCAAGCAAGAATTCTAACAAACTAAAAATTCTGTCTCCTAGAAGTTATGCTGTGATGCTCAGCTAGTGAATATCTCCCCATAATGCAATGCCCCCAAAAAATGCAAAAAAAGGAAAGGGTGCTTTTCATCGCTGCAAAAGAAATGTTCATGCAATTCTTCCTCCTTTTCTGGCTATGCAATTCATGTGCAAAGCTCTCCCATGGAATTAGTGGGATTTTAAAAAAGCTTAACTTTGGGTTGGATCTTAATGGGCCCACTCAATGGAAAATAGGCTGCATCAAAAAGCTACTTATCCACAAGTCTAAGACCTTATAGGGCAATCCTAGTTGTCTCTGTTCTAAAGTAAGTCCCACTGGGTTCAGTGAGCTTTACTCTTGTGTAAGAGTGCATGTAGGATTGTAGCCTAGTCTTTAAAGTGCTTTGGGATTTATTTTATTTTATTTTTGGTCAAAAGAAACACAAAGATACCCTTTGCTTTTTTTTGAAAGATTTAAGAAGCTTTGAAGAAATTGCTAAACCATCAGATGTCATTGTTTGTGGGGTAAATGGCTTTCTGAAATAGCTTATTTTCCCCCCATTGAGATTAAGGAGAAAATATTGCAGCCAGAAAACAGGGTAGGTGAAATTGATTTCATTTAACAATAACCTTCCAGCCTCACTTCACGTCTTACTCAAATAACCTTTGTAACTAATTATAGTGGGATCTGAAAAATAAAGCACTTCTAGGCTGAAAGGTTTTAGAAGTCATCAAAATTATCCAATGCTCAATGGACCAAAAATTCTATAAATTATTATCTTGCACTGCCTTGCACGTCTGCTTGCAAGTTAACATCAATAGAGTTGTGAGGGGTAAACACAAGTATCATCAAATGTTCTATTGATAGTCAGAGGTGTTAATGGTAGCAGAGGAAATCAATCATATCTAAACTTGCTTTCTTCTTTTCTCTTTGAATTAAAAAACAAGGTAATCAGCATGTAATTTGTTCTTTGCAGTATTCCTCCGCCCCCTGCCCCCGCTTGCTGTCCTTGGGAAGAAAGATGATCCTCTTCTCACTACTCCTTATCTTTTGGGGGTAGGAATTTAACTCTGAATTTGCAAGATGTAAAAAACACACACAAAAAAAACCTTTTGAGATCATCACTCAGAATTTCAGAGCAGTTGGGGGGCTCAGTCCATTACAGAGATCTGTTACTTGCTCCAGGTATCTGCAGAAATGTTCCTTCCAGTCTTTCAACCAAGCTTCTTTGAACTTGTTCATTAGTGATTCCAAGAATAAATCTGGAGTAAATTCACTGAGGCAACTGGTCTCGTTAAGGTCTGAACTATATGATTTCCCAGTGACATGGTTTAGGATAATAATATCCCTCCTACTTCCTCTCTGCTGTAAGGTAGCACATTGTCAGGAGTCCCAGTTCCTGTCTTGATAACATAGCAAGCATAGTTAATTAAAAAGGAAGATTTATTGCAAAATCAGAGTTCGCCGGATGGCTCTAACAAGCCACCAGCCTCATCAATCATGATGACCCTTCTGAAGACTGCTTCCTGCGAGACCAGAAGCAACTGAACTTTCACTTCTGACGTCTCGTTTTGCTTCCTGTCTTGGAGCCTTCCCACTCACTGAGACCTTGGACTGAGAGAGTCAGCTCCCACCTCTTCCCCATTCTCTGAGGGGCTGTCTCTTAGCTCTTTCCCACCTGATAAACTGCTTCCTTCTCTGTTCGCAGCATTTTGCACTTCTCGAGAGCATTGGCAGGGTTCTGGCTCACTCTCAGTCATTCCCTTTTCAATCCGCACTCCAAGGGGCGGGGGAGTTGGCACTCGCCAATGTTCATCCTGCCTGGCAGTTAACCCTCTCTGTTCCTGGCTGCTTCCTTCAGCTGGTTGCAAACCTTCCCTGGGATCTGACTGCAAACCTTCCCTGGGAGCTGGCTCATTCATGACACACATGGGAGAGAACACTTTGCAGGGGTGGTGAAGGGATGGTCGACATTTAGCCACCCTCAACTTCTTGCAAATTATTTCTCTAAGCTGCTGTTCCTTCAACTGGATTTTGACATTTGTTTCCATCATAATCCTACCCTGGGGACAAACAGCAGGGGAGTGGTGGGAGACAGGGGAAGGATCAAGTAGGACCCCTCTTTTCTTCTCCTTTAGGAATTGCCCCCTTTCAATGTTTCTTTACAGTGGTGATACAGTGGGAGAAGCTCACCAACACAAAGACTACTCTAGAGTTCTACACCAAGATATGAATACTCTGGTTAGAACAGGACTGAAAGCTCAAACCACGTATTCCAGCCTACATAGGGGGTAAAATGGATGAGTTGACCTTTTCGTCTCTATCACCCACTCCTGTCTGAAAGGATGTATCCTTGGACCTCATACTAGAGATGCAGCTTGGGTGGGCAAATCTCTCAATATTGGATTCTGTTTTTCATTTCTCTAATCTTAAATTTAGTTCAGCTCTCTTCAGCATCAGTGTGTAAAGTTATTTTTTTAAAGGTCTGCACAAAAAATTATATATACTATACACATCTTGCAGGCAATTTTCACTAATATATTGCATTGTTGTTATTTTTGCCTGTATATGCATTGTTGTATCCTTTCCCTTAATATATATTCCTCAGTTATCCAACTGGTTCAATAAAATGTGGCATATAGCTGCTTTATCAGAATTTATGTATTATAGAAGAATGTATAGAGATCAGCAGTTTAAAGGAGGTTATAGACTGCAGAGTCTATGTGTGGTGTTCTTGAATGATAAATGCCAGGACAACACCCAGCCATATCCTTAGTTTGCTTTGTTGTAAATGCATTTATGATGTGTTCTTTTTATTGCTTCCCTTTTCTGTTGTTCAATCTTTTCCTCATGTTTATCATTATCATCACCATCATCATTTTAAAAGAGGAGAAAACCCACACTGGTTGGAGAACACTGCAAAATTAAGATAAGTGCAAATTTTGAAGAACAGCTGCGTTTTGGTTCATGCATTGGTTTTGGAAGCATAAATTAGGTAACTTTGTTTTGCCATGGAAGCTGAATAAATTTGTCCCTCATCTCTACAATGTCTGCTTTTCTTGTTGTCAATGCAGGCATTGGAATCTTGGTTGTCAGGAAGACAGTTTACATATTACCTGTGGGAAACACTTTTTGTGAGCTACTTCTGTACAGCCGAGACAAGTGTTGGTCACAAGAATCTCTTGCAAACACCAATAGGAAATGTTTCCCCATCATGTGTTTCAGCATTTACATGTAGGGATGGGGAGAGGGAGAGAAACTCAAATCAGTTCCTATTTAAAGGTGAACCTGCCTAATTCTCACTTTCTGAAACAATGTATGAACCAAAACACAACCAATCTTCAAAATCCACTTTTCTTCTAATTGTGGAATGCAAGTTCTCCACGCAAATTATGCGCACAAAACAATGCATAACATAAGGTCAAGTGTGCATTAAAATATTAGTGAAAATAACATACAAAATGGATTAGTAGGCGAAGTTACTTTGCAAAATTATGCATATCAGAAGAAATTCACATTAAAATGCTGTTGAATTTTCATGAGGACTTTTTTTAAAAAAAAAATATTGCACACCAATGTGTACGTGTGAAGAACTGAACTTAAGATGAGAGAGAGAGGGGGGGGGACTGAAAATGGCAGATTTGCTGACCCCCTATTTACATGTTGGCCCACATTTTTGGGAACTGCCCACATAAGCCTATGAAGAACTTATGACACCAAGAGGGGCTTGGGACTGAGTCTCCTGTCCTCTTCCCCCAACCTCATTCCAATCATTCATGGTCCTATTTGCACAAATGAGCTAGAGGGGAGAGAGGTGGTCTTTGACTTCACCTGCTTTCATCTGCCATGCCACACTCTTCTATCTTAGAAGCCTTCATAAGCAAGCAACTGCCTTTTGAGTCTAGATATAAATGGTGGGGACTGATTGCTGGGTACTACTGCCACCAGCTTTAAGGCTACTTTGATATCTTGTTAATCAGTCTTTGATAGATTGTTAATCAACCCCCTCTCAGCCTCACTGATGTGGTCCAAGGGAAAGCAGAGCAATATGACTGGCACCAGCTTGGCCGCAGGAGCTGCTGGAAGGAGGTGTACAAGACTATCTAGATTTGTGTAGGGTTTATTCCTTAGTCTTTTTTTCTCCTGAAGATATCCCGCAACGAATTTACATATTCCATTCCATTACAAATTCCCGTACCTGGGAACACTAAGGAAGAGGGCATATCATTGACTTTTGTCTCACCTTGTGTTTAAAAGAAACTCTTCCATTTGTGTCTGGAGCTACAAAACTAACTGTACATTCATGTTTATTGTGCGTCCTTGGAGATGGCTGCTGTTGGAGACACCACGAAACTGCCTGACTCCGTGCCCTATAGGACTGCTGACCCCAACAAATAAGATCTGTAATTAACTACTGTTTTCCTCATACTGTATTTCTAATTTGCAGTTTTGCTGTGATGCTATCGTCCTAGAGTTACTCCACTGCTCAGCTTCTCTTTTAATTTGGAAACATAACCTAAGATTTCACCAGGGTTACTGACGTTTTCTTATCCCACCACCGCACCCCCCCCCTTTTTTTTTTTTTTTTTTGCTTTTCTGAATGTGATTCAGGCCATGATCTCATTGGGGCTAAGCAAAATGCTGAGTACTTATATCAGATCATGGAAATTGGTGGATTCAGAAATACCACAGTTGTTTCACCTGCCACTTTGCTGCTCATTTTGAGGTTATGCGACTAGGCTGTAAATAAGGAGAAGATGCTGACTGAAGCAGTCCCTTCAAGAAAAATACTGGCATGTTGCAATCAAGTTCTTTCAACCAAATAAACGCTTGCTTCTTTTTTTCTCATCAGGAAGCATCATTTCAGTGCCTTGCTGGTGTGTGTGCATTGCCACATCACACAGTTGGGTATGTTTTTGCATTTAGTTCAGATTAGCCCTCAGCCCTTAGCTACAGATTCAGGAGTATTGCCCCTCCATGTTTGTTGTATAAGCAGAACCAAAGACTCTTTATTTCATTTTTTTATAATAATATTTATTATTATAATAATAATATATTAGGGGAGGTGTGAGGAGGCCAAGGAAATAAGCTAATGAGTTCAAAGTTACATGGATGAAAATATAGAGTTATAATATGTTAAGATACAGAGTTAAGATAAACGAAAGAGGGTAAGGATTTGCTGTTTCGATTATTTAAATGGGAATACAAAAAGGGGAGGTGTGAGGAGGCCACGGAAATAAGCTAATGAGTTCAAAGTTACAAAAAACTGATTTGTTTTTAATTCTTTGTTAACTGTTTGTCTTTTGTATTTTGTATTTTTATTCCTCTTTTTTCTTTTTCATGTATTTTTCTATGTTCTTTTTTTGTATTTTTTTCTTTTTATATGACTTTTTTCATTTTGTAAACTTATGTTTGTAAAACTTCAATAAATATCTTTTAAAAAAATATAATAATATTTATTAGAGTTTCAAACAAATTACAAAAATGAAAAAAAATAACAAGACAAAAAACAATAAAAAATACAAAATACAAAGAAGTAAAACCAATTAAAAACAAATCAATCCTTCTGTCTTATCTTTCATTTGCTTGTTTCCCTGACCTCCTCACACCTCCCTTTTTTGTATTCTAGTTCAATAGTTGTTTCAGCAAATCCTTACCATTTTTTTCCTTTATCTTAATAGTTTATCTTAATATGTTGTAACTTTACATTCTCACCTGTTAACAATCCATTTTTACATACCCCTTTGTAACATTACTGCTAAAACCACATAACTTCATTCCAACATCCTTCTAACATTCCTTAATTTTACAGTATTTCTGTAGATAATCTTTAAATTTCTTCCAATCTTCTTCTACCGACTCTTCTCCCTGGTCTCGGATTCTGCCAGTCATTCCCGCCAGTTCCATATAGTCCATCAGCTTCATCTGCCATTCTTCCCGGGTGGGTAGATCTTGTGTCTTCCAATACTTTGCGATGAGTATTCTTGCTGCTGTTGTTGCATACATAAAGAAAGTTCTATCCTTCTTTGGCACCAATTGGCCGACCATGCCCAGGAGAAAGGCCTCTGGTTTCTTCAGGAAGGTATATTTAAATACCTTTTTCATTTCATTATAGATCATCTCCCAGAAAGCCTTAATCCTTGGGCACGTCCACCAAAGGTGAAAGAATGTACCTTCAGTTTCTTTACATTTCCAACATTTATTATCGGGCAAATGATAGATTTTTGCAAGCTTGACTGGTGTCATGTACCACCTGTATATCATTTTCATAATATTCTCTCTTAAGGCATTACATGCCGTAAATTTCATACATGTGGTCCATAACTGTTCCCTGTCAGCCAACATAATGTTATGTCCGACATCTTGTGCCCATTTTATCATAGCAGATTTCACCGTTTCATCCTGAGTATTCCATTTCAACAGCAAGTTATACATCCTTGATAATATCTTAATTTTGGGGTCTAACAGTTCTGTTTCCAATTTTGATTTTTTCACCTGGAAGCCAATTTTCTTGTCCAAATTGTAAGCCTCCCTTATTTGAAAATAATGAAGCCAATCTCTCACTTTGTCTTTTAGTTTCTCAAAGCTCTGCAATTTCAATTTGTCTCCTTCTTGTTCCAAAATCTCCCAATATTTCGGCCATTTGGCCTCCATATTGAGCTTTTTCTGAGCCTTCGCTTCCATCGGTGATAACCACCTTGGGGTTTTATTTTCAAGTAAGTCTTCGTATCTTGTCCAGACATTGAACAATGCTTTCCTGACAATATGGTTTTTAAATGCTTTATGTGCTTTGACCTTATCATACCACAAATATGCATGCTACCCAAATACATTATTGAAACCTTCTAAGTCCAAAATGCCTGTGTTCTCAAGAAGCAGCCATTCTTTCAACCAGCAAAATGCTGCTGATTCATAGTAAAGTTTAAGATCTGGCAGGGCAAATCCACCTCTTTCTTTTGCATCAGTTAGTATTTTGAATTTTATTCTAGGCTTCTTGCCCTGCCAGACAAATCTAGAAATATCTCTCTGCCACTTCTTGAAACAGTCCATTTTGTCCAAAATTTGCAGTGTTTGAAACAAAAACAACATTCTTGGCAATACATTCATTTTTATCACAGCAATGCGGCCTAGCAATGAAAGCTTCAAATTTGACCATATTTCTAAATATTTTTTGACTTCCATCCAACACTTTTCATAGTTGTCTTTAAATAAATTCACATTCTTGACTGTCATATTAACCCCCAGGTATTTCACTTTCTTAACCAATGTTAGGCCTGTCTCCTTCTGAAACCTCTCTCTCTCAATCACTGTTAGATTTTTCTCTAGAACCTTGGTTTTTAACTTATTCAACTTAAATCCTGCAACCTGACCAAATTCTTGAATCAATTCCAATACTCTTTTAGTACTAGATTCTGGCTCCTGTAATGTCAATACTAGATCATCTGCAAATGCTTTCAATTTGTACTGTTTAGCTCCGACCTATATGCCCTTAACCAGTTGGTCCCTTCTAATCATATTTAAAAGAACCTCCAGGACCGATATAAAAAGCAATGGGGAAATTGGGCAACCTTGTCGTGTCCCTTTCTCTATCTTAAATTCCTCCGTCACCACATTATTAACAATTAGTTTGGCCTTTTGTTCAGAATATATTGCGCCTATACCATTTCCAAAACCTTGACCAACCCCCATCCCTTGTAGATTCTTTTTCATAAAACTCCAGGAAATGTTGTCAAAAGCTTTCTCCGCATCCACAAATATCAAAACTGCCTTAGTATTGATGTTCACTTGTAATTTTTCTAAGATATTAATTATATTTCTCGTGTTATCAGACAAGTGTCTACCCGGGAGAAAGCCTGCTTGATCTTTATGTATCTCTTCCATTAATACTTTTTAAAATCTTTTAGCCAAAATATCTGCAAAAAAATTGTAATCCACATTAAGTAGAGCTATGGGGCGGTAGTTCTTAAGCTGTGTCTTCTCAGACTCACTTTTCGGTATAAGTGTAATGTAAGCTTCCTTCCACGACTCTGGTGCTTTTTTCCCTTCCAAAATTTCATTACAAACTTCCTTTAGTGGTTGTATTATCCAATTTATTAAGGATCTATAGTATCTTAAAGTTAAGCCATCCGGCCCTGGAGATTTACCCAGTTGCATATTTTGAATGGCACCCTCTACCTCCTGTTCAGTTATTTTGTAATTCAACATTAGCTTGTTTTCTTGAGAGATTTTTTGTAGTCCATTTATTTTCAAAAATCGGTCAATGTCAATTTCTTTCTGTGGCCTTTGTGTATATAGTTGTTTGAAATACCTCTGGAAACAGTTTCTAATCTCCGCTGGATTCTGTATATTCTTTCCTTCCACTTCCAAATTTATAATGGTGTTAAGTTTTTGTCTTTTTTTCATTTGCCAGGCCAATAATTTCCCACATTTGTTGGCCGACTCAAATGTCTTTTGTCTCATCTGTTTAATTTTCCATTCTATTTCCTGGTTCATCATTTTCATATACTGTACTTGATATAACTTTATTTCTCTCAAAATCTCTTGCGACTTCGGTTTCGCTCTCAGTTTCTTCTCACCTTCCTTTATTTTCTCCAAAATTCTATCTTTTTTCTCATTCTGAGTTCTCTTCTTTATTGCATTCTGTTGTATCAGAAACCCTCTCATAACCGCTTTACTTGCGTCCCAGATTACTCTTTTTTCAACCATGGTATTCATATTTATCTCGAAATAATCTCTCAAGGTTTTTTGGGCCTTCTTGGTCACTTCCTCATCCCTAAACAAGGTGTCATTCATTCTCCATCTGAAGGAACCACAAAGACTCTTTATTTCAAATGCTTTGTGCTAAGAAAGGGGTCTATCCAAAGTGATAAAATTACAAATAGATGTTAGCCGTCTGACGCACACACATCTAGGAAATATAATCCACATAAACTTTGGGACTGCCCAGAAACAACCATTTTCATAACGAACAACCTTGGAATCATATCACGAGCCATAGGTATGCAGCTTTCTATTTGCACATTATTACAACTAAGCAGTGTACAAATCTTATGAAGTAAAATAATTAGATAAATAAGGTTTTAAAGAATACTTAACTTTATTCCTTCTCTGGCATAGCTACTGCCCCTTAGCTCATGTTATCTGTTCATAGAAAACTGCCATTAGTCTTAATCTGGGGTAAGAAAGTGTGTCTCTTTCTACAAAGCCATTGCTTAGGGCTAGGAAAGAACGTTGTCTACAGCCCCGGAAAGCCACTTCCAGTTAGCACAGAATACAAATATTCTAGCTTAGCAAAAGGCATCTTCCTGTGAAGGAAACAAAGTTAACCCCACACCGTTTTCTTCCTCAAGGTGAGAGATCAGCTCATCTGTGGTCCGTGGTGCTACACTGATTACTATCTCGAATTACTAAGGACCATTAATCAACTTCATTTATCTTTGGAATCACTCCTGTGTCTTTGAGACTTTTCAAAGCACATAGTCCTCCTTCTCGAAATGATTTCACTCAGTGCATAATGACTTTAGATTTTTTCAGAGAAACAGATTTTGGTAGCAATTCAACACCCACTAGGCACGTAGTAGACAAAGCCAGAAGTTCTCAGAGCTCCAGTCCATCTATGGAGGTCTACATACAACAGGTGCTTTATGCAGAACTCCTTGTATGAAGCTCTATGGAATGCCCAGTATTCCCTGACTCTACAAGAAAAGCAGCAGGTTAGTCCATTATCAATTCAGATACCTGGTGATGCATTGAACTCCCAAATGCTAGCTGGCAGGAGTTCCAACTTGAATAAAATATTGAGGGGCAGGTAAGCCCCATCCCACATAATCAATCACATGGCATGTGCACACACACCATTTGAATGGCAATGTGCTTCAGTTTTGGGCGGTGGCCCCCTCAAATATTTTATTGGCATGGCAAAGGGACCTCGGCCTCAAGGAGTTGGCTCCTATGAATCCAGATATACTCAATTATACTTTAGTGACATTAGAATTGAGTGAATTGTGAAGAACCTATGCATCCCATTTCAAACTTAATTGGATTTAAGGACACTTAACTTTGGGTGAGGAGTTGTGCTCACTAGTTAGAAGCAGATGGATAATCAAGTATAAAAACAGCACTGGTGTTGGGGTGGGGAAAAAACTTCACCTGAGAATCAAAACCACCTTTCGGTATTATTTGCCAAAAAACAAGTCTAATATGGCTGTGACATATTAATAGAACAGAGATTGTGTTTCCCCTTCTGCCCCCCTCCCCTTTTTAAATCAATTTACTCAGGTGACAGCTTAGAGTCAGGGAAAAACCGGGTGGAGGAAAAGTTGTTAAGACAGACCCTAGACTTGCAGCAGACGGGATAAACATTTTTCTTCAATATTCGTTCTGACATTTTTTTCACCTAAGCTTTTCAATCAGTATCCCACTGAGTCTTGGGGATAAATTGATAAAAAAATAAATAATATACAATCCCGTGTGAACTGAAGTTAACACTGTTGAAATAGAATGTGGAGTAGGGTGTGTGTGTGTGTGTGTGTGTTTGTGTGTGTGTGTGTGTGGTATTTTTAAAGGAAAACAAACAAAGAGTCGTTGTTTTCTATCCAATTTTGTGATATGTCCCTGAGAGAGAAGAAAAGAAGTCCGAAGAGGAAATACTAGAATAAACTAAAGGGAACTGGAGAAGACAGGTAATGAATGCATTTATTTAATTTTCTTTTTCCTGCTTTTTTATTATTATTTGATTCATGTTCAGGTTTCAATCACAGCTTAGGCAGGTTAAACCTGAAAATGAAAAATGGCTGAAATAAATAAGGTTGCTAGGGAATGGCGTTTCACTGCGCAGGCAGTAAGAGAGCAAATGTCCTTTGCTATTGAAGAGCAAGTCAGAGCACGACATCCTGGAGTTGGTAACATTTATACATACAATGTAATGTGATGATCTCTCTCTGAAAATGGCAATTCAGCAAAACAGCTAATTTATGGTGCAGCATACTGTTCCCTGATATCATCCTTGCAGTGTCTGTTATTTTCATAGTTGGAATATACAAGGCCATTGATCTGGCACAGAATGATCCTGTACCGCGAGCCAAATTTGATGTGATGTCCATTGTGTAAAATCCTATGTAAATAGCTGCCATTGGGGAGCCTGAGTAGCATCCGGACTACAGGGGCTGAGGAGAGAAAGAGTTTAATCCTCTCCCTCCTTAGTGTACAATGGTTCTGATGAAACCTCTCCCCTCTGAGAATGCAATTTGCATTGAGAGGGATGCAATGTTGCAAGCATTAGCAGAAATCCTGGGCATCCTATATTCTGTATAATCTGACTTCACAGGTGCCATCAGCCTGAGTTATTTCAGGGTTCAACCCTGAATTTATGCATGTCCTGGCTTCTGGGTGCAAAAAAATGGTGTCTGGGAGGAATTTTGCCAAATTGGCAAAATGTCAGTGAAAATGCAGATTTATTGCAACACGATAGGAAAAGCAGTGGAAACAATTCCAAAAGCTAAAAATCACAATTTTGGGGGAGGTTTCCCAAATGATAGGGTTTGTTCCCAAAGAAAGCTCAACAATTTTTCTTTAAAAAAAGTGCCCAACAATAGTTTTGGGGTCTTCCTAACACCGCTTTGCGGGTGTCAGGAACTTTACTTTTTGAAATTATGTTTTGATATATGTCGGAAGCTGGCCCGAGTGGTTGGGGCAACCCAGTCAGATGGGCAGGGTATAAATAATAAAATTATTATTCTTGTTGTGGAATAGATGTCCCTATTTTCATCAGAGAAATGTTGGAAGGTATGGAAATGTTCTCTTAGACCCTTTGATAATTTCCACACACTTCTCATTAATTGGCGGATAATGGTTGGAGAAATGGAGGAAAATTTCACCACAACACACACCTCTTCATTGTAGGCAAACTCCTTGTCCTAAAATAATCAAGAATAAAAGAGAATGTGATGTTTTGCTGTAAAATTTGCGAATCTCAGTGTACACACACACACACACACACACTAGCTGAGCTTTCCAAGACAATCTGCTACTCCTACCTGTACATTATCTATTTACTCCTACACATAAGTGCTACAGAAAATGACTAAAGTATTTTAGGAAAGGAAAATCCTTTCCCATCCTACACAGAAGAGATACGGAACCTCAGGCCTAGGGGTTGAATACAACCCTTCTGGAATCTCCCCAGGTGACATCCTTCGTAAATCCAAGCCCCTTTTCTCTAAGCTCCACCCCTTACTGGCCCTGCTCTGTGTCTTCATTGAGTGCTTTTGCATGGCTGTGTGTGTTCTCTTGCTTGCCTGTCTGGATGATGGTTTGTGTAGAATCATGTTTATTTGTGAAGCGGAAAATTGGCCTACAGTGGTACCTTGGGTTACAGACGCTTCAGGTTACAGACTCCACTAACCCAGAAATAGTACCTCGGGTTAAGAACTTTGCTTCAGGATGAGAACAGAAATTGCCCTGTGGCGGCGCAGCGGCAGCATGAGGCTCCATTAGCTAAAGTGGTACCTCAGGTTAAGAACAGTTTCAGGTTAAGAACGGACTTCCAGTACAAATTAAGTTCTTAACCCGAGGTACCACTGTACTGTACAAAGATAAGAGTCACAACCATTGCCCCACCCACTTTTTCCTCTGGCCCCCACCTACCACTGACATGCGGCTTTTGTAAGGTTGCCCAATGTGGTTTCCAGGTTGAAAAAGGTTTCCCACCGTGATACAGAGGGACTGAAGTGGCAGTATCTATTGTGTATAAATATTCCTCAGGAAAAGCAGTTTCTGTGGAGGAAATCACTCTGCTGAAAAGCAAATGTTCTAAAACGTGGCGTTTGCTTCATCACCATCTTGGATCCCCCCCCCCTTGCATGGTTCAACAGAACAGGAAGGGCTGGAAAGTTGTAGATAATTTTACTTTTCATTTGTGTGGCAATATTTTTTTTGAAGGTAAATTGAAATTAAAAGATAAGGTTAGAGTTGTTTTATTTCTTCCATTCATTGAAACTTTCAAATAACCCATTTGTTCCAAATGCTGGGAAAGAAATTAGACCTTTTAATCAATGGAATTGAATGCATCAAACAACTCACATTAGCAGCATCCAAATAGAGCACTTTATATTTCCACTTGTTAGAACCAGAGTTAGAAAGCCGTTTCAAGAAGATGGCAAAATGGTGAGCCCTGAACGTTCTGACAGTGAAGATTGTTAGTATGAATAATTGGCAATTTTGCTGTTTTAGATAGACACCCCCTCAAAAAGAAACCACCACTCTTTATATATAATGGAGTGTTTTCTAGCACTCCTATTTTAAAAGAATTTGCACACAAATACATCTCAGCTTTACAGCAGGTCTGTACAACCTGTGACCCATCCAGCCAAAATCAGCCTCACCGTCATACAGGACAGTCTGCTAAATGAGCTGACAGTATTTTACGCCACCTAGGACTTGCAGTCCTAGCTTCACCAGGAGTATAAAAGTGTGAGATCATTTTTTTAGCCTCTGCTAGGCCACCATACACGGTGGTTGGGCTTCCTTTAGCTTCGTGGCCTTGCAGTTTGTGCATGATAAAGTTGTTTGTAAAATAATCTTTCCTAAAAGCCGGAGAAAACATTTACTCCACTTCACCGTGATGTATAAAGGCACGTGGGTGGTGCTGTGGGTTAAACCACAGAGCCTAGGACATGCCAATCAGAAGGTCAGCGGTTTGAATCCCCGTGACGGGGTGAGCTCCCGTTGCTCGGTCCCTGCTCCTGGCAACCTAGCAGTTTGAAAGCACGTCAAAGTGCAAGTAGATAAATAGGTACCACTCCGGCGGGAAGGTAAACGGTGTTTCTGTGCGCTGCTCTGGTTCGCCAGAAGAGGCTTAGTCATGCTGGCCACATGACCCGGAAGCTGTACGCTGGCTCCCTCGGCCAATAAAGCGAAATGAGCGCCACAACCCCAGAGTCATCCGCGACTGGACCTAATGGTCAGGCATCCCTTTACCTTTACCTTTACCTTTACCGTGATGTACAGCAGTTAAAGACTAAACAATGTTTAAGAGATTCACGCAGGTCTAAAGCCCTGTTCAGACACTGAAGGGACATGTAAGGGCATAAAGTGAGAAGCAGGTACTGAACTGGATATGGCAGTTCAGTGCGTACCCCCACCCTAACATCCCCATCGGTGCTGGTTCCATCCCCAAATCTTACTGCATTGAAAAGTAAAGGAGATTTTTTGCCTGTTGAGCTGAGAAGCTTTCCCAGGGTAGAGAGTGGCCAGCAAGGGACCTGATTCTGGGGGTGGAGCTACAGTAGTAGATATTGCCTCCTCCATACATCTCCTCAATACTTTATTTTCCCCAACCATTCTTTGGATGCTTGCACGGGGCTTACAACAACCAAGCAGAACATTTATAAAAGCAGCAGGAAGTTTCATTTGCTCAGAATTCATTTCCCCCTGCATTGAGGGTTGCATCCAGTCCTGTCAGTGTCAGAACAGAGCCTCTGAAAATGAAAGTGCTTAGGTTTGCTAAGATTAATTTAACATCCTTGATTACAGCTGGGTTTCCTCTGGGTATCACTTAGCTGAGAGACAAAATCTGGACGGCTCGAATCCAGATTTAAATGGCATTTGCTTTCGTTTAGTGGTGGCAAAAAATAAAATAAAAAACAAAAACACAGCTATGTCTTCAAGAATGAATGCCCTTCATTTGGAATTATAATCAGGGCAGTGGGCGACCAGATGGCATGGAGTTTTGTGCTGCAGGAAAGGTGGGCTGGAAGGGAGGAATATTGTAATCAAAGTACTCGCACCTTCCCCTACTTGACATACAACACCACTTTAAACAGCAGTTTTCTATTAGAGAAAAGAACTACAGCACTTTGCCACTCGGTGATTTACATAATTTTAAAGAGCGGGAAATGTCAATGCTATTTTACTATAATTGTTGAAAATGATTAGCTGTACCATTTATACACTCCAGGAAAAAAAGAGAGCTCCATCTTTTACTCTTTAATATTAATGGGAAATAATTAAATGAGTGAGAACAAACATTAGGTGTAAAACTGAACGCACACTGCTTATCTACTCTATGGTAATTCTGAAGGCTTGACTTCGTATCTGGAAAAGGTGGGCACACGTTTGCCCCGTGTCTGTCTGTATTTCAGTATCTACAGATTTTCAGGGGAAATCAGTCAGCCAGCACAAGGAAAGGCCATGTGGGAGTTGCTTTAAGGTTGACTTCTTGGGTCTGTAATCATGTATGAATGAACAGCTTAAGCTTCCAGTTGCGCAGTCAGATCCTTCTGCACACCGAACCCTGAAATTGGGCAACTGGATCATGCTGAGATGTACAATAGTGTCATGAATTCCACCCCGCAATACCTTATCCACAGCAATTGAATTACAAACAAATGTATAGAGAAAGTCTTTTCTTCCTGGTCATTAGAGCTAGGGCCTATCTGTGTTATTGAAGTTGCAGCATAATCCTACATGTGTCAACTCTAAAGCAAGTCCCGTTGTTTTCAATAGTTCTTGCTCCCAAGGAAGAAGGTTTAGGATTGCAGCCTTCACATAACTATTCTAGACAAAAGCTTTCACTGTGGTGAAAAAGCTAGCATGATTTTTTAAATAAAATAAAATAAAAATCAAACCATGTTTTCAAGGTGCTCACATTTTTCATTTACCAGACTCATGAATTCTGCAGTTGTTATTGACAGCACTGGAGATAAGGATTTATCTCTTGTGTTTTTGATCTTCCAAACCTAGTGCTTTTCCTGGATAAATCCTTTATGTTTCACTATACATTACTGAAGTGGGGAACTCAACTTACTCATCTCCTCACATCATATTTTCTGTGATTCCTTGATCCTACCTCCAAACTTGGCTGTCGTAGGGTGGGTAGGAAACATAATATGGTGACATCTGGATATAGGGTAAGTCTTACACACTGTGAATTGGGAGGGTCAGAACGTTTATTATTTTTGTTAGTAGCAGTAATATGCCATTAAAATTAAAGGTGAGTGATTCTCTTCATTTTGGTTTCACTTGGTTTCTTGTTTTTCTGATCTAACATTGAGCTCTCTACATATTTGTCAGGGAGGATTCAGAGGAGCAATGGACAGAAGAGGCGGAACAGGGGCTCGGGGATGCTGGAGAGCCCCGCAGCCACCCAGAGACAGAGGAAGCGGAAGAGGGGGCAGCGAGTAGCCAAGGAGAGCAGGGGCTCAGGGATGCTGAAGAGTCCTGCATCCACCCAGAGGCTGGGGAATGAAGTTCAGACTCAAGAAGGGAGAGGGTTTTCAAATCACCACAGACAAGGAGGGAAATGAAGCGTAAGGATCAAAGACATTTTGCGAGATTCCCACGCCTACTTTGTTGGTGCAGGAATCATAGGAAGCCACTCCCTGAATCTGACTCAACAGGTTTGGACGCGTAATTCTGAACTGTAGCTGTTTCTTGTATACATGTAATAAAGACTGTAAATACCACGTTGACTATGCCAAGTGTTATTGCGAAGGGGAAAACACCACCTTTACAATATTCACAAGATTGCGAAAATTCATCAGCATTTTAAAACAAGTTTCTCCTAATATACAATTGTTTACAAAGCAGTTTTCTTTAATGCAATGCATTTTTGTATGTTACTTTCACCAATATATGCCTCTGTTATGCACACTTTATCTTAGTATGTGCATGTCTGTAACATTGCTTGGCTGGGGAACTGCACTGCAAAATTCAGAGAAGTGAAATTTTCAAAGGGAGGCTGTGTTTTGGTTCACATATTGCTTTAGAAAGGTAGTGTTCGGCAGATTCACCTTTAACTGTGATGTGATCCAGAGACAGACAAGTGGAACTCTGTGTAACGAGGCCTCCCTGGTTGCTCTTCCTTCCCCACTGCAACCTTCTTTCCCCCCACCACTGCCGAAAAAAGACATTCTTGAGAGTTCAGGGACCCTCTGGAATGGCACAAACAGGAGCTACATTAGAAGAACTCAGAGGATTTGTCTTGCTCAAGAGGAAGTGCCATTTGGCTCATGCAAGATATCTCTGGATCCAAGCTACTAAGGAATGTATGAACATTTAAAATAAGATGAGGTGTGCAATCAAATTTGAAGATGAATTAGAAAGGAAAGGAGGGGGATCAGTAAAAAGGTAGAAAGCTGGAGGAGGTGCTTAAATATAATAGCACAGAAGGTGTTTGGATATTAGGGGGAAAGGGATTCCAGAAGTCTGGAGCAACAATGGTGAAGATATACCAACAGAGAATACAGAAGAAGAGAAGAAGAAGAGTTTGGATTTGATATCCCGCCTTTCACTCCCCTTCAGGAGTCTCAAAGTGGCTAACATTCTCCTTTCCCTTCCTCCCCCACAACAAACACTCTGTGAGGTGAGTGAGGCTGAGAGACTTCAGAGAAGCATGACTAGCCCAAGGTCATCCAGCAGCTGCATGTGGAGGAGCGGAGACACGAACCCGGTTCACCAGATTACGAGACTACCGCTCTTAACCACTACACCACACCAGGTTTCAACCTGGTGCCCTTCAAACATTTTGAGCAACAACCTCTGACCAATGGCCAGTGTCAGGATCACAGGCAGACACAAGCAAGCTGCCATAAGAATGAATGAGTCTCTGGCAGGTTTATGGTACATTTATTTACAATTAACACAAAAGGAGCAGCACCAAGCTTTTCACCCTTGGTTATGAGTTGCTCGGTCTGAATCTCTGCCCCTTCTTCAACAAGGAGCATGCCAATGTCCCGTCCTCCCTCCTTTGTACTTTTGTTGCATTTTAACCCTTTCAGCTCTCCTGGAGTGGAGATGGAATTCTCCTCCACTCTCAAACAAAGTGTCTTCTAAACTCTGCCTCTCTTCTGGTTGCATAGCAACCCCCTCAAGGCCATCTGTTCCCTCCCCTCCTGACTGCAAGCCTTCTGAGGCTACTTCTCTATCTGCGGCTGGAAACTCTGGAGGAAGGGTGGACAAACTAACCCATTCTTGCTCTGACTGTGACTGCATCCTCTCATTTCTTGAGTCAGACTCTTCCCAGGCATCTGACTCAGCCATGTCTCTGACAACCAGGGATGCTGGAGATGATGGGGTTGTAGTCCAAGACAACTGAATGTTACCATGTTGGGGAAAGCAAAGCAAAAGGACTGAATCTTGCAGAGCGATGTTGCTGGACTACAACTCTCACTAGCAAAATAAGTAGTAATAGTGATACATTTGCAATTAATAAATTTGCAAATCATCATATTGGCTGGGACTGATTTGGAACCCAACAGATAGAGGATCACGGGTGTGCCAGCCCTACAGGAGCACAAAGATTAAAGGAGGAACAATAAGCACATGGGGAAAGAGGAGAATAATATGAGGGAAATGGCAGTTTGATATATGTAAGTAAGCCCTCTAGTCATTCCTTCCTTACATATTTATTTGTTTTAAAAGCTCTAGGTGACTAGAGCCGGTAAGTTAAAAACAATTAAAACAAAAATGACTGAAAGCAGCAAAATGCAAAAAGACAAAGAGCAGCCATTAAAAAGGAGAAGAAATCCCCCACAGCAATAAAAAAGAACTCAGGGCAGCAAGTTTAAGTGCAAAAAGTCCCATTCGTTTTCCCAAAGTCCTTCTAGACAGGAAGCTTTTAGCCATCTGTTGGAGGACTTTTTAATGGCTGGGGAGGCAGACAAACCTTCTTCGGGAGAGAATTCCAGGGCTTGTAACATATGGTTTCGCTCACCTTGAAGTAGTTGGTATCTTTAGGCCTCAGTTCTCCATCTGTATAGTGACTTGTCTTACAACAGGGATGAGGAACTTGCTTCCCTTCCAGATGTCGCTGGACTCCAACTCCCATCAGCCCCACCCAGCATGGCCAATGGTCAGAGATGGTGGGAGTTTTAGTCCACCTGGACTGGGATGAACATTGGAGTTGTTTCAGAATCTATAGATAGCCTCATTTCATTCAAATAAAATAAAACACATAATAAATGAATATGTACCCTTTGGGCTCAAGGAGAGCTGCCGTCTCTTTGCCGCAGCTGTTTGTGTGCCACCTCCAGCATAGAAATTAGTCTTTTGCACACTTCCACCAGCACTACATTTCCATGTGAAAAAATGCTTCACCTGTTGAATTTCTGTGTCAGGCCACTGTTAAAGGTTCAGGAACAGGGCCAGAAAGAGGGGAAAAGGTGGTGCAGCCCTAAACTCATTTGTTGAATCAGTTAAATATATGTCTGCAGTAGAGTAGAGCCATCGCAATAACACAACTTTGCCTGGTTATCAAGTTTGAGACCAGAACTTCAAAATCCTCATACGATGGTACCCTGGGTTACATACGCTTCAGGTTACATACGCTCCAGGTTACAGACTCCGCTAACCCAGAAAGAGTACCTCAGGTTAAGAACTTTGCTTCAGCATGAGAACAGAAATCGTGTGGCAGCGGCGCAGCAGCAGCAGGAGGCCCCATTAGCTAAAGTGGTGCTTCAGGTTAAGAACAGTTTCAGGTTAAGTACAGACCTCCGGAACAAATTAAGTACGTAACCAGAGGTACCACTGTACAAGCAATGTCTTCTTGAATTTTAGTGAAAAGGTTATGTAAAAATAATAATAATGAAAGGTAGTCACCATGGAATAGTACTTACCACCGCTTCAAGATTCCACCCAATTGTGTGCAGTCAGTGGGCTAGGGGGATTAAGCTGCTTCCCGAAATGATTGCCTGGTGTCTGCTTCCCAAAGACCAGAAAGCTTCTGCCCTGCTTAGGGAGGGAGCCCTCCCAGCTTTGGGAAGGGGGCAGGGGGGGGCTACAGCATCCTGTCAGAGCCCTGGTGTCTCCTTCAGAAAGCCTGAGAAGCTTCTGCCCAGCTTTGGAAAGGAGGAGTGATGCTCACACACACAACATCAGGACATTGCAACATCATTCATGCATGCAATGTTGCCCCTCCATCACCCTCACAACCTGGCACCTCTGGCCCTGTTTCCCTACAAAAAAAATTCCAATGCATGCCACTGATTCAGCCATCTCATTCTGTTGAATCTCATCTCATGTTAAGCTCAGATCTTACAGAGTTTCCTGGGAAGAGGAATTCATTGTTAAACCACTCTGTGAACTGAAGCTTTGAGTGGGAAATAGGGGTTTCTGAACAACTCTCAGCATCCTTAAACTGTGGTTCCCAGGATTCTCTGGGGGGAGCCATGACTATTTAAAGTGACATGATCTTGCTTTGAATGTATAATTCAGATGGGGCCTTACTGAAACCATGATATCTGCCATGCATGCAGTTTTAGTGTTATCATCCATGCTACTTCTCTGAAATTGTGTGTCTTCCATTTAGAGAATTGTGTATCTTCCATTCTAGCATTTACAATGACATTTAAAGTTACATATATATATATATATATATATATATATATATATATATATATATTAAGCATACATCACAGAAGGGCACTTGCATTTTAAACTTGAATCTCCACAAACACCCCAAAGTGGCCTGGTGCACCTCTTTAATGATTCATTCAGAGGTACAAAAAAATATTGATAAGAATAATATGACAGTTCATTGTAGCGTGCTAATGCCCAAGGCTTAATTAAAACGAAAGCTGGTTGAAGGATAGAAAAGGGTTTGAAAGCATATCACACCGAAGTTCTTTCCTAATATATTTCCTGTCTATCACATTGATTATTGCAGGGTGGGATGACAGGTTAATTATGTACTTGCAAAAGAACCGATACAAAGGATATTACAGTTTCAAAAGTAAACCCTTATAATCATTTTATCTAAACAGAAGATAGCCTCACCTTGAAGAAAGTCTACATTTAGAGAACATTTCACAGACAGCAGCATGCCCCTCGCAGTGAGCCACAACACTGACTTTCTTGGAGCCTGGGGAAAATGCCCTCTGGTGGATTTTTCCCTCAGTCAATGGGCCCTGTTATCCAGCAACAGTGGCAGGCAGCAGCAGCAGCAGCAGCACTCCAAGCAGCTCCAGGTGGCTGGGGCCTGCCATTTTTATTTCCCACAATGCCCCAGAATGATGCTGCATTGGCAGTATGGTGTGTGTGTATGGGGGGTGTAAATAGATGCAGCTGCCCAAGGGTGCTGGGAGTGTCAGGGTGGGACCTGCCAGGGCGCTGGGCCCCAGAAACTAAGGATGTTGGGTGTTGAAGCCAACCCCGATCCCTGCACATCAACATGCCAGCTGGCCACTTGTGAGAGCCATGGCAACAAGGCAGTTTCCCACCCTCTTGTCACCTGCTCATCGATCATGTGAAGGGGTTTGCTGGAATATTCACCATGTGCCACTGAAGCGTCTGTTACTAGAGCAGGTTCAACTATTGTTTCACTGGTACAAGATATGAAAACGTTAAATAGAAGACCCCTTCCTTTTCAAGTATTAAGTATGTGGTGCACACAAAGGACTTGATCTCATTGTGTGGCATCTTGTGGCCTTTCAGACTCACTGAAACAATTACCATTATTTGATAGTGGGTAGAGTTACCCATGGTTGTGAAGCATGAATAGAACCAAACCATGAAGGTGAGCACTGCTGAAAATACCTTCCTATTCTTCATGTTGCTGTCTAGCTTGATGGGGAGTATGTGTCAGGGACTGGCTGGATGAGGAAGACTGGTAGGAGCCACCCACTCAAAAGCCCCCCCCCCCCCGGGGGGCACAGAAGATGACGACTGAGATCCTAGATCCTGGTGGTGGGACACTGAAGAGCAGTCAGCAGAAGGGATGAGCTGGGAGGTGCTAGAAGCAGGGGGTTTGAGCAACCAAGAGGGGTCAGTAGAAGAAGGGTCTTCCAGAAGAGGGTGAGAGGGTGAGAGTCACTGTGTAAGCACAGACTCAGATAGAGAGGAGATACAGTCTCAGTCCCGTTGGCTCATATCCCCCTCTGACACCCTGATCAAGGAGAGTCCTGCACGCTGCTGAGGCCCAAAGGAGGAGCACGCCAGAGAGGCCCAGAGAGGGAGCTCACCCCTTTGACCCAGCCTTTATCTGCTTCTGTGGGATCTAGAGTCAAAGGCTAGAAGGGGAAGGGCGGAGCTAGTGGTCTGTTTCTGCAAAGTCTTAGCTGGATTAAGGTGAACCAGAGGACCCTGCTGTGTCATTTTCTTAACAAAGAACTAATTGCATTCCAGGCCTGCCGTTTGTGTGCCAACATTACTTGAACACATCAGCAATTCTATGCAGGGGTGCCAACTTGAATAAAATATTGGGGGTGGCAGGTAAGCCCTGCCCCATATAATCGGTCATATGACATGGCACGCACACACCATTCAATGGCCCACTTAAATATTACATTGGGAATGCGAAGGGACCTTGGCCCCTAGGAGTTGGCTCATATGATTCTACAGGTGGAGGGGTGTCACCTTCAAGCACAACCCAGGGTCTTCCTTCAAAAGACTGTTTACACCTTAGGCAGAGAAAGAGGATAGACCAAACAAGCTGAGGAGCATCCAACTCACTACTTAGCAAATGCCCCATTGTGATTTTTGTATTTTAAAGAAAGCAGTCGTATGCAGATGACAATATAGCAATATTCCGTTGCCTTTGGGGGCTGTGCAGTAGCAGAAAACATGGGCTATGTTCAAGAAGGACCTAAAGGAGGGGGCCATTTTCAAATTGTTTCCTCTCTTCTAGAAGCATATCTGCTTTTGTTCATTGTGAGCTATTCAAGTGGTTAATCTGTACGACGGATGTTGCTGAGAGTGTAATGCAATGCCAACTGGGGCATTAATACCCTCTTGTATAATTTATTTATTTTGTCTTATTGTTAGTGTCTCATTCTCAGTTGGAAGACCAAATAGTATAGTACTGTAAAAAAAATAAAAATAAAAATGCAAGCTGTAATTCAATGGTAGTGCTGAAGCATTCGACATAAATAGGCTTGATTTTCAGCACTGAGCGGTTTCATCTAACAAACCTGTGAACCAATTCCACTGCAGCGATGTGGGTGTGAATGGGAAAATATGGGGGGAGCAGTATTCTATTTACACTGAATAGAGGAGGCGGCAGTTCTTTATTTGAAACTGATTTGCATAATGCTTCCTTCAAATCAATCCAAAGAGCAAAGGTCCAGAAAAGAAATACTATTTGAGCTTAATTAGCCTGTTTTTGTGGAGAAAGGGGACAATTTTGATTAATTCATTTGAAAGCTTTGTCAGATCATCGTATCATTCCAAATCCCATAATTTCGAACATCTACAAACAAATGAGAACAATCCAGAACTATTTAATGGAATAACAGATTTGTCATTCTCCCTCTCTCCCTCTCTCCCTGTCCTTAAAAACTCTTTGCCAATCATTATTTGTGTCTCTCCCTATGCAGCATTCGACCAAAAGGGGGCAGTACCCCATCTGTCATTTCTAGATTGTGTTGTATGCGTTAATGGCATTGCCCTCTATAATTCCCTTCCCTCCAAAGTGTGTGCAAGAAACATTAATTACAAATCAGGAAGTCAGCCATTTTGCATAGAAAAGCAAAGTTGCCTGAGCTTACTTCACTCCCATAGGAGAGATTAACTGGAATCTTTTGAAATTTGATCTTACAAAACACTGAACATCTCCTAAAAGCAGATTAGTCCTCAGTAATATTCATTTACACGCAGAAAGCAGAAAGTTATTCCACCCTTTAAGGTGGTTTAAGGAATAAATGGGATTTAAATGGTACTACACGAGCATTAACACACGGGGCTGTGAGTGTTACACGTTCCTCTCTAAGTCATTGATAAATGATGTGTCCCCCATCATTTGCCAAATGTGTCCCCCAACTCATTGCCAAAGGCAATACCTTTGTATTAACCTCCTAGTCGAAACCAGGTACAATTGGTGCTGCTTTGGTCATGCAATGGATCTTGGCAGGAAAACAGGAAAGAGCATTGGGGCCCATCGCAAGGGTGAGAAGATAATGCAACTCTGCCACCTATCCACCACATTGCAAGGAAGATGGTGCTGACACACATGAATGTTGACGTGACAATAGCTCTATTCGAGAATTTACAGGGCCAACATGAGGCACCCTGGTTGTCATTTCTGACTTATAGAGGATGCAGGACAGCAGATGAGATGTGGGACCAGAGAATGGTCTTTAAGAATATTATGTGGTTCAGAAGAAGAAGCTAAGGGGAAACCTGACCCTCATCAATGTCTGAAGGCCACCTGGAAGCCCTAGCTAAGTCACTCTGATCTTCTTGAAGAACAGAAAGGGTGTATGTGTGGTGCATAGGGATGGGGGAAGAAGGCCAACTCTGTTCGCATTTAAAGGTGATGCCAGCAAATTCACACTTTTCAAAACAAGATGTGAATCGAAAAACATCATAAAAGCTTTTCCAATATTGCTAAATGCTAAAGCAAGCCAATCCAAGATTTAATGGCGGCTTCCTCTAAATACTTCAAGAAATGAGTAACAATCACTCTTGCTTCCATGAACAAGAAGCAAATTCATTGATGTTGGTGGTGGTGGTGGTGGTAATAATAATAATAATAATAATAATAATAATAATAATAATAATAATAATTGCAGTCATACCTCGGGTTGAAGTAGCTTCGGGATGAGTATTTTCGGGTTGGGCTCTGCGGCGACCCGGAAGTAACAGAGGGTGTTACTTCTGGGTTTCGCCGCTCGCGCATGTGCGGATGGTCAAAATGATGTCATGCTCATGCGCGGAAGCGGCGAATTGCGACCCGCGCATGCGCAGACGCGGGTTGCGTTCGCTTCAGGATGCGAATGGGGCTCTGGAACGGATCCCATTCGCATCCAGAGGTACCACTGTAATTGGATCCTTTATTTGGGGCATTCCAGACTTTCTAAAGAGCCGGGGGGGTATAGACCAGGGACGGGGGTCCTGTGTCCCTCCTGACATTGTTCGACTTCAACTCCCATAACCCCCAAACAGTAATGACCAGGAATGATGGGAGTTGGAGTCCAATAACATCTGGAGGGCCACAGGTTCCCCAGGCCTGGAGTAGGCAAAAGATTCACCTTGTAATAAGATTAGGCTCCTCAAAAATGTTACCCTAAAACTCTACCACTGGGGGATATTCCCACCATAGTAATATGTTCCTTTTCTTGCCCTACATTTCCAGCTCTAGGGAGAGACTGTGTAAAAGAGCCTGACCAACATGTATTGCCGCCTAAAAACTATTTTAAGTGTCACTTCTCTGGTCTGGACAGAGACAGAGCATATTGGTGCTGTATCCCAAAGTTGGTTGGGAAAATATTGTACTTCGTTTTACCTAAATAAAATATCTAAATAAAATTTTATCTAAATAAAATAAGAATTCTTAACAATGGGGAAAAAACATGTCCCCAGAGTCCCAAAAGCATGGGATTTGTGTTCATAAAGAAGAGGATGTGCTTGCACATTTCAGCCAATTCCCTCCCCCCCCCCAAAAAAAATATATATTTTAGAAAACAATTTTTACAATTGGATTACAGGGGGGAGGGAAATCAGCACAAATAACATTTCAGTCTCTCATATGAAAACATCCTTCTGCATTTGTTTTCCTTGGGAACAGAATGAAAGTAAATGAAGACAGATAGATGTCCTGCTGAGCAAAATGTTCAAACTATCTATGCATAAAGAGTGTATTATATATAAAATGATTGCAGCACATTTAAAATAATGTGTGGTGCATATGTTTCCTTAAAAAAAAAGTACATCATTTTTCTTCATTTTAAAAACAAGGGGCTGTGTCCTTGCTCGCTCCCCTTATCAATCCCTACTTTCCCCTCCTATTAACTGCCTAAAGTTTCTCCTTCCCACCCCATGCTACTACTAAATTCACTTTCCACCCCCTAATCCCATTTCTGAAGCTGCTTTACTGTTTTGTCCTGCAGCCCTGTGAAATATACTCAGAGTCGCAAAGTGATTTCATGCTCTTTATTCAGCTCATAGTGGTGAGGAGGAATGAATGAAAGTCCCCTCAAGGTATCTGCTTTATATACATTATTTACACAATGGGCTGCACATGATTGGCTAATTCCGGAATTCTACTGTAAGCCAATCAGGTTGTGGATTCACTTCTATCTGGAGCATGATTGGGTGGTTCCTGCCAACCAATCATATTGCTGCATTGTTCTAGGACCAATCTGACTGCTGCATTCTGAATCCTATTGTTCTAGGACCAATCAGACTGCTGCAGTTTGGATCCTATTCAACTCAGTACATAACACCCCTCCCCTCTAAGTTCCAGTCCTGCCCGGGAGGTCGCATTCATAGTCCTCGAGGTACGCCGGTGGCCTACGTGTGCGTTGCGGCCTGGGGTGTTCCCTGGTCTGGGGTTCAGGTTCTGGCTCATGTTCCAAGGATGCTGGCTGTGATGGGCCTGTCTGGTCTGGTGCAACCGGCTCGCTCAGTCGTGGTTCTGGTTCCGGTGTCCTTTTGGCTTCGCGGGTCCTCTCTGTATTTACTGATTCTGCCTCTCCTGCTTGCCCCTGCTGCTCTATGGGCCTCACTGCCCCTCTGTTCCCTTGGGACTCCTCTGACCTTTCCTCCTCCTGGTTTTCTCCCGGGAATCGTCGCCGTATCTGGTCGCAGTGGCGGCGCCAGCATTGCCCCCCATCCGTTAGCACCTCGTACGACACGGGACCAGTGACCCTGGTGACTGTGGCGGGTACCCATGCTGGGCCTGCCCCAAAATTCTTTGCGTACACTGGGTCCTGGGCCTCGAAGGTCCGGGGGTTCCTGCCTTCCCCCACCACTACCTCATCCTGAGCTCTATCGGGGTGTAGGCGGTCCAATCTGATTGCAAGGCGCCGACCCATTAGTAGTTCAGCAGGGCTCCGGCCAGTCGTTGAGCTGGGGGTGCTGTGTTGTGCTAGGAGGAATGTGGCAAGGCGGTACTCCCAATCCCCTTGCGTCATGCGGCGAAGGGTGTCCTTGGTGGTCCGCACCATGCGTTCTGCTTGGCCATTGGTGGCAGGGTGGAATGGCGCCGAACGGATGTGGCGGATGGCGTTCTGCGCTGTGAAGGTTTGGAATTCTCCTGACGTAAATGCAGTCCCGTTGTCTGAGACGAGAGTGTCAGGGAGCCCGTGGGTTGCAAACAGCCTGCGTAGTACCCGGATGGCTGCGGACGTAGAAGTGGACGGTACCAGTGCGACTTCCAGCCATTTGGTGTAGGAGTCCACCACTATGAAGAATGTTTTCCCCTGAAAGGGGCCAGCGAAGTCCACATGCAGGCGTGACCATGGTGCTCGGGCGGACTCCCAGGACTGGACTGGGGCCCTTGGGGGATCTGGGCGGGATTCTTGGCAGGCCTGGCAGTGTTTGACCCAGGCCTCTATCTCTCCGTCGATCCCCGGCCACCACACATAACTCCTGGCAAGGGCCTTCATTCTTACTACCCCTGGGTGTGTCTCGTGTAGGGCTGTGAGGACCCTTTTGCGGAGGGGCTGGGGAACAACGACCCTGCTTCCCCATAACAGGCACCCCTTGTGGGCCGACAGTTCATGTTTGCGGGTTGTGTAGCCGGCGAATTCTGGCCCGGGGCTGCTGCTGGGCCATCCCCTCCACACCCAGTCCAGGACGCGGGAGATGACCCTATCTTTCTTGGAATGGTGTGCAACTTCTTGTGCCTGAATGGGGCGGTCGGGAAGCAGCTCCAGGCTCATAACCTCTTGTGCAGGTGCTGGGTCGGGGCCTGTTTCCGTAGTGGTAGCCTGCTGAGGGCGTCCGCATGGCCCATCGCCTTCCCAGGGCGGTGAATCAGTGCATACTGGTAGCTGGCAAGGAAAATTGACCACCTGAGGACACGAGGAGACAGCACTTGGGGGGTCTGCTTTTCGGAGGCAAACAAGCCAAGCAAGGGCTTGTGGTCAGTCACCACGGTGAAGGGCCGCCCGTACAAGAAATCATGGAATTTTTTTACTCCCTTCACGATTGCCAGACCCTCCTTGTCGATTTGCGAGTAGTTCCGCTCGGTTGCGTTGAGTGTCTGGGAAAAGTATGCCACCGGTACCTCTCTTCCATCCGGGAGTTGGTGTCCCAGGACAGCACCAATGCCATAGGGTGAGGCGTCGCATGCTAGCACCACCGGCAGCCTCTCGTCGAAGTGTGCCAAGACCGAGTTTGAGACAAGCAAGTCCTTGACTGCCTGGAATGCGGCCTCCTGGCGCTGGCCCCACACCCAAGGGGCCCGCTTGTCCAGGAGTCTGTGTAGGGGCTCCGCTACCGCCGCCTTGTGGGGAAGGAAGGAATGGTAAAAGTTCAATAGTCCCAAGAAGGCCTGAAGTTCAGTCTTGTTCTTGGGCGCTGGGGCATCACAAATGGCCCGTACCTTGTCCCCAGTCGGGTGGACCCCTTCTGCGTCCACCATAAATCCCAGAAAGTCCACCTGAGGCACTCCTAGTAGACATTTTTCCCGCTTCACCTTGAGACCCGCCGTCTGGAAACGGTGCAGAACGGTGCGGAGGCGGTCCTCAAACTCCTCTGGTGTGGGCCCGGCAATCAACACATCATCGAAGAAGGGGGTGACGCCAGGAATCCCTTTAAGGAGAGAGTCCATTAGATTCTGGAATATGCCTGGTGCCACGCTGACACCAAATTGCAGCCGCTTTACCCTGAACGCTCCTCTGTGCGTCACAATCGTCTGTGCCTCTGCTGTGGCCTCATCTACTGGCAGTTGTTGATATGCTTGGGCCAAGTCCAGCTTGCCAAAAATTTTCGACCCAGCCAGGGTGGCAAGGACATGGCTGACCACTGGCACTGGGTATGCATGGGCTGTGAGGGCCTTGTTTATGGTACATTTGTAGTCTGCGCAGATGCGGACCGAACCATTCGGCTTGACGGGTGTGACGATTGGGGTTTCCCAGGGGGCATTAGGCACCGGCTCCAGCACGCCTTGCTCCACGAGTCGGTCCAATTCCTCGTCTATACGGGGTTTCAGGGCGAACGGGACCCGGCGGGCCTTGAGCCTGACTGGTCGTACTGCGGGGTCAAGTTGTAGAGCAATGGGGGGGCCCGTATACTGTCCCAATTTCCCATCAAAAACCCCCGGAAATTCCTTGCATATGGCGTCCACGTCCACTTGTAAGCTCGTGTGGTTCACCCCGGTGACGGCTAGCCCCAGTGGTCCAAACCATGCCAATCCCAGTAAGCTAATGTAGGGGCCCTTGACCACAAGCAAGTCCAGTTGCCGCGTCCGCCCTCGGTATTGCACCCTGAAGGTCCCCACCCCCATTGTGGGGACCTTACGTTTCTGGAAGTCCCGGAGGGTGAATGGGGCCGGCCTGAGTTTGGGACCCCCAGTAGGACACAGTTTCCTTAAGGTCCTTGCCGAGATTATGGATAGAGTTGAACCCGTGTCAAGCTCCATGCGGCATGGGGCCCCCTCTATCTGTACCTCTACATAAATTTTCTCTACGTTGGGGTGGGGCAACTGGTATACCTGGAAGTCCGTGAGCTCCGTCGAGTTGCCTTGGTGTGTTGGGCCCCGGGACCTGGGGCTCTTGGATTGGTCATCTGATGCCTGGCGTCGGGTGGGCCGAGCTCGACACACCCGGGCGATGTGTCCCAATTTTCTGCACTGCCTGCACTCTGCGTTGCGGAAACGGCAGGTCCTCCTCTCGTGACTGTCTCCACAGCTTGCGCAGTTCCCTGCTTCTCGTCGAGGCAGCTGTGGTATGTGGGCTGCTTGAGTGCGCTGCTGTACTCGGTGCACCTCCTCCCTGTTGGATCCTGAGTCGTCGGTGAGGTCTTCGTGGTGGACCCTCGGTTGGGACGGCTGGCTCGGCCGTGCCTCTTGCGTCGACCTCTCGGCAGCTTCCGTTGCCAGGGCCTCCTCCAGAGCGACCTGGAACGTTAGGTTCTTCTTAGCGTAGAGGCGTCGTTGCAGCTTCTCATCCTTCAGGCCACCGACGAGGCGGTCACGAAGCATGTTCTCCAGCTCTGAGAAGTTGCAGAACCGGGCAGCTTGGCGGAGAGAGGTCACAAACCCAGTTATGGTTTCCCCAGGGGCTTGCCGCTTTGCATAGAAGGCATTTCGACGAGCCACCACAGAGGGCTGTGGCGAAAAGTGCCCCTTCAGCTGTTCCATTATTGTTTTTTATGGAACAGTAGCGACGTCTTCGGGTGCAAGGAGAGCCCGGGCGATTTCAAACGTCTCCTCTCCACAGACGCTGAAGAATATCGCCCTCTTCTTGGCGTCTTCTTCATCGGTGACCCCTTTGGCTTCTAGGAGGAAGGTGAAACGGGAGGCATACGCTTCCCAGTCTCCAGATGCTGGGTTGAACGGCGAGAAGCTGCTGTCGGTTGCCATTCTGAGTTCCTTGTGTCCCGGAGCTGAAGCCTGGATACACGGTGCGAGGCAGCGGTGCGGCAGGTGGCAGTGCTGCGGTGCTGTGTGTGGCAGTCAGCTCAGCGGGATCCCACCTTCGTCGCCAGTGAAATATACTCAGAGTCGCAAAGTGATTTCATGCTCTTTATTCAGCTCATAGTGGTGAGGAGGAATGAATGAAAGTCCCCTCAAGGTATCTGCTTTATATACATTATTTACACAATGGGCTGCACATGATTGGCTAATTCCGGAATTCTACTGTAAGCCAATCAGGTTGTGGATTCACTTCTATCTGGAGCATGATTGGGTGGTTCCTGCCAACCAATCATATTGCTGCATTGTTCTAGGACCAATCTGACTGCTGCATTCTGAATCCTATTGTTCTAGGACCAATCAGACTGCTGCAGTTTGGATCCTATTCAACTCAGTACATAACACCCTGCTTTCATTTTCACCTTCCCCTCCACATTCATGCCTCCCTCTCTTTTCGTGCAACCCCACCTTGTACAAAAAGCAACCCCATGGTAGCCACCTGCACCTTCCTCTTCCCATATGTTGCAACTTCCAAGCACCATTTCCATCTCCCTCTTTTTTTGCAACTCCCTCTGCACCCCTTTCATCCCCCCTTTTTCCTCCAACATCCTCCTTACTTTCATCAGCCTTCTCTTGAACACAGACCACCTCTGTTTCCATGCCTCCCTCTCTCTTATTCTGTAGCCCCCTCAACTATGCTGGTATATCTTACTGTATATTGGACACGGGTGGCTCTGTGGTCTAAACTACGGAGCCTCTTGGGCTTGCCGATCGGAAGGTCGGCGGTTCGAATCCCCAAGACAGGGTGAGCTGCCATTGCTCCGGCCCAGCTCCTGCCAACCTAGCAGTTCGAAAGCACACCAGTGCAAGTAGATAAATAGGTACTCGTGCGGCGGGAAGGTAAACTTTGTTTCCGTGTGCTCTAGCTTCCATCACGGTGTCCCGTTGCACCAGAAGTGGTTTAGTCATGCTGGCCACATGAACCAGAAAGCTGTCTGTGCACAAATGCCGGCTCCCTCAGACTGCACCCCATAGTCGTCTTTGACTGGACTTAACAGTCCAGGGGTCCTTTATGTTTACTTTTACGATGGTACCTCGGGTTAAGTACTTAATTCGTTCTGGAGGTCCGTTCTTAACCTGAAACTGTTTTTAACCTGAAGCACCACTTTAGCTAATGGGACCTCCTGCTGCCGCTGCGCCGCTGGAGCATGATTTCTGTTCTCATCCTGAAGCAACATTCTTAACCTGAAGCACTATTTCTGGGTTAGCGGAGTCTGTAACCTGGAGCGTATGTAACCTGAAGCATATGTAACCCAACGTACCACTGTACTGTATATTTCAGATGAATAGAATTTTATGAGCAAACCTGCCAGTTCGCCGGTTCAGTTAGGGAAGTTTTAGTTTGACTGATGGATGTACATATAATAGTGTTTGCTTGTTAATAAAACATCTCTTCTAAATGACCACATTATATGTGGAACTTCATGTTGAAGATAAGGCATGGTACTAGGAGTGAAATATGTTGTGTGATGGTACTTTGGAATGTTTGGGGACTCCAAATCTTTTGTTCCTCTCACATAAGGAAGCCGAGGAATGGAAGAGGATTTTTTATTTCAGTGTCTGCCCCATTTCACTATACTCAAACCCTGGGAGAAGTTTGAGTAAAGTGGAAGTGGAAATACACTGAGGCAAAAATTGTGGTTTAAAACAACAGCAGAGGTTTGCATAAAGTAGAACTGGGATAACGTTGAGGGATTGTTTTTCAAAGATGCAAACATATAAACAAACACGTTTTAAGAAGGAGAAATAGCAGAGATTGATACAACATGGAAGCTATTACCAAAAAGGTAATAAAACAGAGCCTTTCCCAATTCATTTCTTGTTATACCCAAACCTTGTTTTAAACTGCCACTGCCCCCTTCAGTGTCACCCCCACTCACTTTACTCAAACCTCTGCCATTGTTTTAAATTGCCTTCTTTTCTCCTCTCAATTTTCCTACACCCCTGATCGTCCCCAAAAAATATCTGCTGTTGTTCCAAACAATTTTAATTTGCTGTGTGCAACATGTCTTCTCTGCTGCTGCTCCCCTCTCCTGACTTTGTTCAAATCCAGGGTTGTGATGCAGCACTGCAAATTCTCCAATGGGGGGGGCTGTGTGATGACCACCTTACATTTTTATGTGCATAGGAAGATATTGCATGTTTTGTCATGCAAACAGGGAAAAAAATATATTCTGTTTTTCTGGGAAATATGGGTGCAGTGTTTGCTGTGCATCCAAATGAACCATTATTAGAGGCGATTTTGAGAAACTAGGACCTTTTTTTCTCTCTTCCCCCTTGCTGCTTATTAATCACTTGAAGTGAGAATGCTGTTTATGACATTGCCTCTGATTGAAGATGTCAGGGCTGTCACAAACAAGATGTGAAGATGTCTAGTGCAGGAACAGTGCTTTCATGCAAATTGCCCCACAAAAGTGTTGATAAAAATATGCGGAACTGTCTTTTGAAAAGAGTGTTCTGGTTGTATTCTTGCAGGCTCAGCAGCTCTTTTGACTGCTTCTTATCCTTATTATTATTTTGGAAAGAAGCCAAGGAGAAAGACTACCCCAAAGGGGACTTCTCGATCCTTTTCCGCCTGTTCTGAAGCAGCCATTTTAGTGCTATCTCTGGACAACGCAAGGGGCAGCGTCAAAGTCATTGTCATATTCCAGCGTCCCCTCCCAGTGAATTCTGATGATCTGTTCAGAGTTTTGTGTGAGTGGAGGTAGAGAATACCAAGGGACTGCATGCAGCAGACTTCATATATATAAATATATAGCAAAAATTCAGCAGAAGCAACCTGCTACACAGGACAAGACAGGACGGTAGTTTGAGTATATCACAAACACTCTCTCATACATGCAACAGAGTCAGCCTTTCAGTCATGCATGCAACAAAAAGAGAACAGAAAAGTAGGGGGGGTGGAGTGGAGTGCAAGGAAGTCTAATAAAGTTCCAAATTATCTCATGATGACTACTTTGATGCTGTTTTTGAAATATCAAATGTCATATATATTCCTAATTTTTTTGTGCCCCTGCTTTACTGGTCCCCTAAGCACATGCTTAGTGTGCCTATTTGGTAATCCAGTATGGATTCTCTTTTGGTTCTTTACCTTTAAATTGTATTTGAATTAGACAGCCCTTCAATAGAGGACTGTGATCTGCAACGTGGGACACATGGCCACCCTACGCTCACTCCTCTTGTACATTTATAATACTTTATGCATTTCCCCAAATGCATAAAGGTAAAGGTACCCCTGACCGTTAGGTCCAGTCGCGGATGACTCTGGGGTTGCGGCGCTCATCTCTCTCTATAGGCCGAGGGAGCCGACGTTTGTCCACAGACAGCTTCTGGGTCATGTGGCCAGCATGACTAAGCCGCTTCTGGCGAACCAGAGCAGCGCACAGAAACACTGTTTACCTTCCCGCCGGAGGAGCGGTACCTATTTATCTACTTGCACTTGATGTGCTTTTGAACTGCTAGGTGAGCAGGAGCTGGGACCGAACAACGGGAGCTCACCCCGTTGCGGGGCTTCGAACTGCTGACCTTCTGATCGACAAGCCCTAGGTTCTGTGGTTTAGACCACTGCGCCACCCGTGTCAAATGCATACTGGGCCACAAAAAAGGGCTTTGTTTGGCTCAGTGCAGGCATAGGCAAACTTGGCCCTCCAGACGTTTTGGGACTACAATTCCCATCATCACTGACCACTGGTCCTGTTAGCTAGGTTTGATGGGAGTTGTAGTCCCAAAACATCTGGAGGGCTGAGTTTGCCTATGCCTGGCTTAGTGGGTCACACATTGCTGTGCAGCAAACAAGCCTAATTCAGGCAACTTTTGTTCTTCAGACTTCTGAGCTGCGCTGCTCTCCCTGAGGTCAGCAAAAGTTTTCCCACTAACTGCAGTGGAGCAAAGAATTCTCCCTTGGATTCTTATTTGCGCTGTGGATTTAGGCACCCAGCAGGCAACACATTATGAACAACAATAAAAAAGCACACTGTGGTTTTCTTTCTTATCAGCCTCTTAGGCTAGTCCTGGATGACCTGCTTTTCTAAGCAAGGTCCCGGGTCCAAGTCTCATTCCTCACAGGAGTTTCTCGACTGATTTGTCACAGAGGCAGGGAAAGGTTAAAAAATGAGTTGATTATGTAAATCTGTCTTGATCTCAACATTTGCTAGTGCTCCAAACACGGAGTGGAAAAGGGAGATCCCTATCGGCAATGGTTTAAACATCCATTTCGAGCTCTTACTATATTTTATGAGATAGCAAACCTTAATCTTTTCACCGCCAAATGGCTGCGAGTATTTCAGTGCGAAAATATTCTGAAGGGGATGCCATTTCTTTAATAACAGCAGAACAGTATTGGTGGCTAGGAAACTTATCAAATGTAAGCAGAGATGGATCAGAAGGGAAAGTAAAGGTGAAGCAATCAAAGTGGCATGTTACGTGCAATATGTTGTGTGGTTATTGCCTTTCCCCCCAAGGTATCTGTTAAAAAACAATACAATATCTGTTTTCTCTCCGTAGCAAGAATAATGCTTAGCACGTATTCAGTGCTTTGGTGGGTTCAAAGCACTTCATGTATGTTATTGATGTAATCTTAGAACCCTGTAAGAGAGGTCGGCATTATTATCCCCATAGTCTATCATATATTGGTTTCTCTAAATAGCACTGTTTTTTGGAGTTCATATCATGCATCTGTGGAAAAGGCATTAGATGTCCTCAGTGGCTTGCCTGAGGTCATGCAATATGTTCATATCAAAGGTGACATTTGAACTGGGTGCTTCCTACAAGCATAGCTCAGTTCCTTACCCACCATCTGCACGCTAGTCACATCAAGTTCTGAAGATGCAAATTTTTCTTCAGCATGGAGCTTACTACGCTATAAAAGGTAAAGGTACCCCTGCCCGTACGGGCCAGTCTTGACAGACTCTAGGGTTGTACGCTCATCTCACTCTATAGGCCGGGAGCCAGCGCTGTCCGCAGACACTTCCGGGTCACGTGGCCAGCGTGACAAGCTGCATCTGGCGAGCCAGCACAGCACACGGAATGCCGTTTACCTTCCCACTGGTAAGCGGTCCCTATTTATCTACTTGCACCCGGGGGTGCTTTCGAACTGCTAGGTTGGCAGGCGCTGGGACCGAACGACGGGAGCGCACCCCGTCGCGTGGATTCGAACTGCCGACCATGCGATCGGCAAGTCCTAGGTGCTGAGGTTTTACCCACAGCGCCACCCGTACTACGCTATAGTGCTACCTATTTTGGCCGGAATGGACACCTGTGACTCTTAACTTGAGAACTGGATTTTACAACTTTGCTCTCATGTGCCAGTGTTTTAAGGGCCTAGCGTGGGGAGAGACAAGACGGCCTATCAGCCCCAGTCAATATGGTCAATGGTGAAGGCGGTGGTGTAGCATAGAGGCGGGCAGGGGAGCCATTGCCCTGGGCACACATTCAGGGGGCATACCAGGTGCCTCCCACAGAGATCCCCATTGCACGCCCTCCGTGCCCTGCCCCGTCCCTGCCTGGGATGTGAGTGCCTGCCCGGCGGTGAGGACTGGGTGAGCATGCTCTGCCCCTGCCTGATGCATGTCTGCATGCACCCATCTCGGGCACTGGCAAACAGCACTATGCCACTGAGTCAAGGATGTTGGGAGCAGTTAACAACATCTGAAGGTCACAGTGGACTATCCTTGGTTTAGCATGTGCAGTGGTGGCGTAAGGGGTGCAGGGGGCAGCTTGCCCCAGGTGTCATCTCTGAGGGGGGTGACAAGAAGGCACCCCACGGGGGCTCGCCCCACTGCCCCTGGGCACAGCGGCGTGAACCGCCGCCATCGCCCCGCTGCAGCTGCGAGCAGAGGATTCTCCACCCGCGGCTGCACCCTCTGTCACCCTCCGTATAGCGCTCAAGCAGCGCCTGGTACTGTGCATGCGCGGCACTGCTCAAGCGCTGTATGGGCGGTGGCGGTATCTGTGCCACTAAGTACTGTGCATGCATGTGCCATAAGGACAACCGCTGCAGCCGCAAGCAGAGAATCCGCTGCTGTACGTATGGCGTGTATTCATGTGCGGTGTGTAACAACGCACGCGTATGCACTGTGCTTACGGCGTATGTGCGTGCACTGTGTGTACAGCACACACGCGCATGCTGGTGGGTGGTTTGCCCCGCTCCCGACACCCTGCCACTGGTGCCGGTTCTCCTTCCTTTGCCCCTGAGCATGTGAGTGTGTTTTTGCAGGGCACTTGTGTGACTATGCTAAATATTCACAACTGTTAGCTTTAGGGTTTTAGCGCCAATCCACTTTCCAAGCAGGTTTACAGCCCTTTGGGGCTGCTGCTCCAAACCTTTTCTCTTTCTTTTAACCCACTTTCTTTTAGCTCCTAGGACTTAGATCTCATCCGATCAAAGATTATATTGTGAATGCTGTAATGGGACCATCCAGACAAACTGCTTATTGGAGGAGAGAAGTGACTAGAGAGGGTGGGGCCAATGGCAGTCTTCCAAATTCCAAATATGCCAACAGGTTGGCAACCTTGGGGGCAGATCTATGCTCATGGTTTTTAAAGCTAAGAAAGAGTTAAGGAATAACCATATAGCCACAAGGTGTTCTATTCTTAACATTATTAAAATGTGGCACCAGAACGTGCTGCAGAGAAACCAGAAACCAGTGAGGCAGCGGAGAGAAAGCAAAAGAGAATGTTTCCTGCTTTGACAGAGGTAAGAAACACTTTATTTTCAAGAGTATGCCCTGTGATGTCTCAGAACAATATTTCTATTATTGTTCTAATAACGATTAAAAGGTCAGTGTACATCCAGTCCTGATCTGAAGGCACATGAAGCAACCATCTTGCTGGGTCTGGCCTGGGTTTGGATGGGAGACCTCCTGGGAACCACAAGTATTTTGCCTCAGAAGAAAAGTGGGATACAGTGGTACCTCGGGTTATAGACGCTTCAGGTTACATACGCTTCAGGTTACAGAATCCGCTAACCCAGAAATATTACCTCAGGTTAAGAACTTTGCTTCAGGATGAGAACAGAAATCGTGCTCCGGTGGCGCGGCAGGAGCAGGAGGCCCATTAGCTAAAGTGATGCTTCAGGTTAAGAACAGTTTCAGGTTAAGAACGGACCTCCGGAACGAATTAAGTACTTAACCTGAGGTACCACTGTATATGCATGCAAGAAAGGAAGCACACAAAAGGATAACCTCCGAGTAAATTTTCATTGGTCTTCTTACCCTAAAAGATTTTTTTATTCTCCCCCCTCCCCCCCTTTTTTTGCTAAACTGACTCATAAAACAAGTTCGGTGAACTATTCCAGCGATTCAGGCATTTGCCTGGGCATGACAAGCTGGTAAACTGATTACAGTCTTGAATAACTGAGAGCTAGTAGATAATGAGATTTCCATGTGCCATATGGGCACACAAATGTTTTCTATTTCTCTCTCTCTCTCTGGATGCTACTTGCTCCACTTGATAACAACACATGATAGAAATTTTTTATATATTTTTGTTTTGAAGGGAAGGGATACTTCCTGCAGCCCCTGGCTGTGAGATAACAAAATATGCAAGGTTAAGTGATAAAAGACAACAGCTCCAATGTGAGATGTTCTATTACATTCATAAATCCAAAGCGAATGGGGCACTAATGTGATTTCAAGCACGTTACATGCTAAGGGCAGCACATCAAGAATGGAACAGAATCTGCTCAGGAGGAATGAATTTGAAAAAGCTAGAAAGCTCAAGAGCTCTTACCCTTCCTTTACGGTAAGAGTTCCACAAAGGCTATAAACATATCTTATATTTTCTACTTTAAACAGTGGTGCATGTATGTTTTGTGTAAGCATAATGTTGTCTAGTCATTTAGTCGTGTCCGACTCTTCACGACCCCATGGACCAGTGCACACCAAGCACTCCTGTCTTCCACTGCCTCTTGCAGTTGGGTCAAACTCATGTTGGTAGTTTCGAGAACACTGTCCAACCATCTCGTCCTCTGTTGTCCCCTTCTCCTTGTGCCCTCCATCTTTCCCAACATCAGGGTCTTTTCCAGGGAGTCTTCTCTTCCCATGAGGTGGCCAAAGTATTGGAGCCTCAGCTTCAGCATCTGTCCTTCTAGTGAGCACTCAGGTCTGATTTCCTTCAGAATGGAGAGGTTTGATCTTCTTGCAGTCCATGGGACTTTCAAGAGTCTCCTCCAGCACCATAATTCAAAAGCATCAATTCTTCGGCAATCAGCCTTCTTTATGGTCCAGCTCTCACATCGTCATTTATCATTTTTATGGGTTCTCTTTCACTTCCCCACACACCCCAATTGTTATACGTTTAACAAGAGTGATCAGAAAACACCAAGAGACCTGTTATTATAATCCAGTCTTCCTCAACCTGATACCCTCCAGGTGTTCTGAGCTACAACTCTCATCAGACCCCTGGAGCATGGCCAATACATGCCCTGCAGGGCACCAGGTTGGGGAGGCTGTTATAATCAATGTGCTGAAGACAGGAAACTGACCTACTGATAGGGTCAATCCAACTAGGAGTGAGGCAGCCTTTTGAGATAGCACATTTTGGTTGACATCAAGGATGGCAAATTGTCAGAACGCGGACTTTTGTTTCATACAGCCTATGGGTAGTTCGAAAGGTGCTGTCTACACATTGGACTCCAATTCCCAGCAGCTCCAGCCAGCATGGCCAATGGTCATGGATGTTGGAGCTGTAATCTAACAACATCTGGATGGCAGCATGTTAGCACCCGTAGGCTAGTCCATGGTTTCTTGCCCTCTTTATTGATTGCTATGGGGTGAATTGGGATGCGGATGGCGCTGTGGGTTAAACCACTGAGCCTAGGACTTGCTGATCAGAAGGTCAGTGGTTCGAATCCCAGCGACGGGGTGAGCTCCCGTTGCTCGGTCCCTGCTCCTGCCAACCTAGCAGTTCAAAAGCATGTCAAAGTGCAAGTAGATAAATAGGTACTGCTCTGGCGGGAAGGTAAACGGCGTTTCTGTGCGCTGCTCTGGTTCACCAGAAGTGGCTTAGCAATGCTGGCCACATGACCCAGAAGCTGTACGCCTGCTCCCTCGGCCAATAAAGCGAGATGAGCACCGCAACCCCAGAGTCGGTCACGACTGGACCTAATGGTCAGGGTCCCTTTTTTATGGGGTGAATTTAGATATACCAGAATTGTTGGTGTAAGTTACACAGAGATTTGTAGGTAGGGGCAGTGAAATAAGGAAGTTAGACTGCAGTATAACTTTGTTTATACCTCTCCCCAACACACCCATTCCCCACTCTTGACATGCCCCCTCCTTTTGCCCTCTACCCTGGAGTTACTTCTGCCGGCTTAATTTCTTAACACCATCTCATCCTAACATTTCCCAGCCACTGTATCTGGAGTTGAGGACTATACTGATATGTATTAATCACCAGTCACCTTTCTGAGTTCCCTTATTTTCTCAGGAGCTCTTTAGCAATTGCCAAGGTTAGATTGGTTTATTAAAACAAACAGCTCTACAGTCCAGACTAGAATAAAGGCAAGCATTATCTGTTCATTCTTTCTTGCAATTGGAATATTTCAAAGGCCTCCCTTTTCTATCTGAATTATATTTCCTTTTTGTTTAAGTTAAAAAGAAAAGAAGTTTGGGAGAGTTGGAGAAGTCATGATCAGCAAAAATTATAATTCATGCACTTTCCTAGTTAATAACCTCTTATGCACTTTAATAATTTAAGCTAATTATCAGTGGGACTGACTTCTGTGTATACTTCAATTATTGCTTTTAGTACATTTTCTCTCTTTTCTTTCATGTTAGCAATGCCACATGTCTTCAATGTGTCTCTCATGCCCATTATTGCTGCTCTTCTCATATGATAAACTTATTATCTGTGAGAATATGACCTTGACACAGCAGAGGGGAGGGGGGGAGTCTTTAAAGGATAGCTCAATTAAAATCAAATACCTCTGCTTAGGTCTGCATGCCATTACTATTCATAAGACTGTGCAACATGATTCGAGCCAGAAGTGCTCATGCAACTTGAATGTTTGTTCTGAAGGAATCATTTTGAAAATGTTTGTGCTGCCATATGCTCTGTTCGTTTCAGTCACTTGGTTGGCTTAACATAGAATCTGATGAACATCAGTTCCTTCTTTCAGATGTTCAATTAGCAGATGTGGGGCAGGAGAAGGGTTGTGCGGTCTGTTCCCATCTCTGACCCCCATATTATCATTAGGCTCAGCATCTGTTGTTCCTTCCTTTCCCCAACCTTCTGTACCAAGCATGGAAGTCAAGGAGGAGTGGAGGAGGACCAAGAAGCTGGGAAGCCTCTGAAGGCTAAATTTGGAGTGTGATCTGAAGGCTCCCTTTCCTTGCCAAAAGATGACTTGTCCTCAACCCATGGCTGTTATGTTTACTTAGGAGTAACAATTCTCCTAGTAGGCATCTGATGACCACTGTGCGAGGAGATGTAGTGATGTCTACCAACAGGAATGGGTTTGAAAGAAGAGTTGATGCAGATTATCTAGACCCATTTCTTTCTGGATTCAGACAGAGGTATGGCCCTGAAACAGCCTTGGTTTCTTTGACTTATGAGAAAGGAGAAAGATGTGAGTGGGACATAGCAGAAGACAGCTTTCTCGTGCAGACAGCATAACAAGAAACACCATTCCTTGGATTCTCGATCTCAGTCATGCTTATTGCCCTCCACATACTGAGCTTTCTAAAATATATTAATCCTTTGTGAGAATCCAGTTTAAGGGGCAATTTATATATAACTGATATATATATTCGGAAGTACTTACAGGTGTGATTAATTTATTCTGTAATGCAATATGTGTAAAACAGTGCTGGAAGCCAAAGTTTAAAAAAGTAATTAATTGGTGGAGTACATAATTTGGAGTTGAGTAATTATATTGTGTTTGAATTCAGTATATGATGATAGAATGCCTAATTTCTTATTCCTGCAGCTTGATTATCCTGGATAATGATGTGCAATTAATGCTGCTGTTTCAACTATAGTTTGAGTTGTTTTGCCTTTGGATCAAGCTTAATCCCCGCTGGTCATTCAGTTCCCTGGGTATCTTCCAGGAAGGCTAACTCGCCTGTAGAACAGAATGAGTTTTATTAGCTGTGCAGATCCATCCCACAGAATAAGAATGAGAAATATTGAGCCCAAATGGACAAATGGTACCAAGAGCAAGTGAAATGCTGGGGCTAAGAGCCTTGATTTTGAACCAGGCAGCCAAATCTCACCTCAGCCTTAGGTAAGCTGCCTCTCCTCACAATGACTGGTGACCTACTCTGCACACTTCATATGCTAGCACCAGCCAATACAACTGATAACAGGCTTACTCAAGCCATGCCTTCAGCCCCACCAGCATAAGTAGCTAAGCACTGTGTGAAGACACCCTTTCTCAACAGAAGGAAGCAAGGGCTTTCTCTGAAGCAATGCTTTCAGCCACACACACTGAGGAGAGGGCTGACAGCGATGGCAGGATATTGGGGCCCCAGTGTAACACCATGTACACCACAGCAGCCTCACCAAGGTCCACTGTCCACCCCAAACCCATTATTTTGAAGAGGAGTGGGTTTGTTTGTTTTTACTTTTGGGGAATCAGTTTGAGGGTGTTGCTTCCTTTCTTTCTCTGTGTGTTTTCTCTGAGTTCTGTGCGTGTAGGTGGTTCGATCACCTGCTTTTCTTCTATGAAATGGCTACTTTTGTGCTGCCTGCAACAGATTTTTAGATTTCCAAATGTGCCTCCAGGTCCAAATAGGTTGAGCACCTCTGATAAAACTGGTGCAAAATCCCAGTCAGGTCCAGATGCTTATTTAAGATTTGACAGACCAACTCCAAATCATTGTCCTCAAGGACTGGGAGTTTCCCTGAGTGTTTGCTATGCAGTTCCATGAATTGTGATTAGTGTCCTGGATGTAGATGAACAAAGGAGCACAACGGTTTTGGTTTTCATCTTTCCCCCCTCTGCCATAGCATCAAGTCTTATCGGACAGGTGCTTTTGAGACTCAACTCTTTTGCCATGTAACTGCTTCAAAAGCAGAAGCCCAAACCTCCCTTGGAACAAGTCACCAATGTAATAATGGGCAAATCTGTCAAGTTCAATTTCTCTCCATTTCTTGCTTTTCCCAGTCCTAAGTTCAGGCCTCCAAATTTCTACATTTGTGTGCTTTTTGTTGTTGAAAACAAAGTCCTCATGAAAATTCACCAGCATCTTAGCACAAGTTTCTTCTAATAAGTACATTTTTGTACAAATTCTTGCAAAGCTTTCCCCCTCAATATAATACATCTTTGTATGTTATTTTCACTAATACAGTACATATATTTTATGCACATTTTCACCCTAGTACACGCACTTCTGTACATGTTGCTTGGCTGGAGAACTGCCGTGCAAAATTCAGATAATTACAAATTCCAATGATTGGCTGTGTTTTGGTTCACATACTGTTTCAGTAAATGCAAATTAGGTAGGTTCACCTTGGAATGTGAAGTGAATCAAATTTCTCCCTCACCCATGCACCCAATGCATGGGCTGTGATTCTGTCTGTGGTTCACTGGAGTTGTTTTTCTCAAGAGCAGAAGCCAAGCCAATTTTAAACATTGCTACTGTCTTCCTTCTTCTTTTTAAAAATCTACTCTAGAGATTTTACTTGTGGAAGTATCAGTGCAGGGAGCAAGAATCACTGCTATGCTATAATGTTTGCTTATGAGAAAAGTCATTTAAAATCCTCTAAAGTCTTTTTAATGAATAATTTCAGCTTTGCTGTAGCAATTATCTGCACGGTTATTTTCAGTGGATTAAGACATGTTTCAGGGAGTTCATTTTCCTTGCTTCTGACCAAGGCCAATGTTCTACAGATTTTGCTATCCACTTTGCAAGACTTGGTTTCATTTCCCAAGAAATGAAATAATTTCACTTGCTCTGGATAGGAATAGAAAGAACGCAGGGGTTGTGCCTTATTCTTTATTACAAGATGTCCAAGGCAATTGCTTTAGTAGGTCAGCGATCATAATTACATACAATATTGTAGTTAATAAAATGCATGCAAGAGATATATAGTCTATGAATATTAACTCCATTATGACCCATTCATCATTTTCTTATCTTGTACCTGTGAAAGTTGGCACATTTTACATGTTTTCAAAATGAATACAATTAATTTTTGTCCGCATGAAGGAAGATAGCTTTATTAATTTGTTTGGCCTCAATCCTGTGACTTATGGGGCAAGGAACAGATTGTGAACCTATGGATAAGCGCACTGACTTCACTGAAGAAACCATGAAATTGCCACCAGAGGTTCATGAATGTTTTGCCCCATCTGAAACCAGACCACCAGCAGGAGCAAAGAAGCCCTGTCTGGGTCTTGCATTTTCTGGACACAGTAGGCGCAGAACAATTTGTAGCTGTGAGCTAATATATGAGTATTTGCTTCTGGATAAACTCACTCGCCCACAGATGTCTGTGCAGTCATTTGTAGTACATCGAAAGCCTAGATGAAGCTTTTCCCAGTCTATTTCTGTTACTTGGTTTGGTGACCTATTGGTGTTTTTTACTTGGTAGGGATTCAGATAAGAGAATATCCTAGGAGAAGCCAGCAACTGCGGCAAGAACTTATTATATGCAATGCATGTGCTCAGTTGTGTGGTTCGGGGAGAGTTCTACGGGCAAGAGAGAAAGGACTGGAGCATCGCATTTGGCTCCCGAGCCTGAGGTTGCTTATCTCCACTTTCCTAATTTACAGTCAGCCCTCTGTTTGAGTGCCACATGTCTCATCACTCAGACTGGAGGAGAAACGGCCCCTTTCCCTTCTCTCTCTCTCCCTCTCTCTCCCTCCCCCCCTTCTCTCTCTCTCTCTCTCACTCACACACACACACACACGAGGCAGGCAAGTAATAACATTGCCTCAATATTGAACATACTATGCATGATCAAGAGTTTGCAGAGGCAAACAAGTAACATCTCAGAACAAAGTGTTTTATTTTGTTTTGCCTTTTGATAGCACCTTTGAGTCTCGTTTAATTAAGGAATTTTTAATTCCTCCCAGGCAACAGTGAAGCTATCATGTCAGGCACAAATGATGTGTTGAGCCCAACATAATTGTAGACCTTTGCACATGGCATTTGTTTAAGGTTATTATCAAGAAATGATAGACTGCACCAACCTCTCAACAATAAAGCCAAACATTCGCAGGAGTTACGCTGAGCAGGAGGGAGGTGCGCCACACATAAAAGTGACATTTTTGTTTCTATTTAAAGTTCCCCTAAGCAGCACCATTCCGGTGGAGATTTTCCAGCACTTACGCCTTTGTAACCTTTATTTGCGATTTTTTTTGGGGGGGGGGAGAAATAAAACCCTTATGTAAACTGTCTCAGAAATAAATGAAAATTCTGCTCGTGTGGAAATGCCACCAGCATCAGTGGGCAAATCTATAGAAAGTTCTTTTGTGTTTTGTTTTGTTTTAAAAAATCCTGTTTGTGGTATTTGCAGAAACACCGGTTAATTATGAAGAATATAAAGTTTGTTTTGACAGGATGCTAAAGAAGGGGGAATAAAAACAAGAAATTACATATAAAGTAGGTACGGTAAAGGTACACTTGATTGTTACCAAGTGTTTGTTTTTGTGTAATACATTTCATCTCATTCGAAAACACCTAGTAAGGTCATGACTATAGCTGAATAAAGAATCATTATTTACACAGATCTTCAAATGGTAGGCCCAGTAAGGGAAAACAGAGAAGCTATTTCCATTAGTTTTATTGGAATCAAACCTACTCTCAAATATGGAATAATTCTGACTCATGAGCTTGCATATATAATTTGGCACTTCTGAAGCTGCCTTATATGTCATGGTTAATTGTTGACCCATCTGATCCAATATGGTCCTGTGGTCCTCCAACTCCCATTGGCACCAGCCAGGATGACCAGTGGTCAAGGATGATGGGAGTCAATCAATCAATCAATCAATCACCAACTACAGCAGGGGTAGGCAAACTAAGGCCCAGGGGCTGGATGCGGCCCAATCACCTTCTCAATCCGGCCCACAGACCATCTGGGAATTAGCGTGTTTTTACATGAGTTGAAGGTATCCTTTAATTTAAAATGCATCTGTGGGTTATTTGTGGGGCATAGGAATTCATTCATTATTATTTTTTTAAAAATATAGCCCAGCCCACCACATGGTCTGAGGGACAGTGGACCGGCCCACAGCTGAAAAAGGTTGCTGACCCCTGAACTAGAGGACCTTGATTGTTTTTCTTAACAAACTAAAGGCATCAATCAACCATGTTTTCTGGGGGGAGGACTAAAAGATCTGGGAATCAGGGCATAGAGAAGTGAAAGATGAGTAATACAATACTATTTCCCCCTGCCATCTCATAAGTGAATGACCAGAAGACTGGAGGATCAAGTCCAAATAAGGACTGGCCCATTAGGGCCCATTATGAATTGAATCTTATGGGTTAAGAGCCAATGCATAATGCATAACTAGGTAGCAGGTAGGGATAGTACCAAATGGGGTGTTAGGTATCTGTAAGAAGTCCACATTCAAAGTGTTCTGATGCCCAGTCTCACTAGGATGACTCCAAGTAAAAATTAGTCTTCAACTGAAAAACAGCAAAGCCCCGGGCATAGACCACATTCCAGCAGAGCTCACAAAGAACAATATCAGTTGGTGGGCTCCTATAATGGCGTCAATATTTACATACATCGATTCAACAGGCATAATACCTGGCTGCTGGACAGAGGCAGTAATTATTCCAATAATTACTTTTTATTCCAATCTATAAAAAGGGTCCTATGGCAGATCCAGCGAGCTATAGACCCATTAGCCTCCTTACTATCCCCAGCAAACTGTATGCCAAACACCTCCACATCAAACTAATTGACTGGATGGAAACTGAGGCAATTCTGGCAGAGGAGCAAGCCGGCTTCAGACAGGGCAGAACAACAATAGACCATTGCTTCGTATTAGCACACCTCATTGACAAATACGTCAATAAAACACGTGGGATTCTATACGCAGCATTTATTGACCTGAAGGCGGCCTTTGACTCGATCTTACTTTGGGCTAAACTCAATGCTACCAACATTGACAAAAGATTACTATTCTTGATAAAAAGCCTATATAAAGACTCCAAGTTATATGTAAGAACCTCAGTAAATGGGCAACTAATTGGCCCTGTACCGGCCACCAAAGGAGTCAAGCAGGGCTGTATTTTAGCCCCGGCCTTATTCAACTTATATATAAATGACATGGTCAAATACCTAACATCCCCGGAGTTTCATGCCCCCAAATTGGCCTAAAAATCAATTTCAGCGCTCCTCTATGTGGACGATGCGGTTCTCTTATCACGAACTAAAGTAGGCCTCAAAAGGCTACTAAGAGAATTCTCAGCCTACTGCAGGAGAGATCAACTGGTGGTTAATCACCAAAAAACCAAAGTCATGGTCTTCGCTAGGAGACACAGACATCACAGATGGGAGATGGACAATCAGCCAATAGAACAGGTCAAAATTTTCAAATACCTGGGAGTAGTTTTCCAGTCAATAGGGGCCTGGGAGGCTCATCATAAATATGCTAGGGAAAAAGCATCTCAAAGCGCCAAAATACTGTCTCGCTTTTACTTTATGAAGGGGGGCAGACATATCCCAGCAGCTCTGGAGGTCTTTCAAGCAAAACGCTTGGCACAATTACTCTACGGGGCCCAAATCTGGACGGGAAATCATTGCCACACACTTGAAACGGTCCAGTCTAAATTTTTAAGACAGATTCTAGCCGTTCCACCATGCGCACCAAATGCGGCCCTACGGCTGGAGACTGGCCTCCTCTCCGTCGAAACCTGGACCTGGTTAAGAACATTCAACTATTGGCTTCGCTTAAATTTAAACCCATTCGGACTACTACCTCTAGTAGCACGAGATGCTCATAGAAGTCGGTGGTCCAAAGTAGTGCATCAAAAACTACTTACATGTGGCCTCCATGCACAGCGTCTCCTGAAAATGGGTCTCCCCAAGGCAAAAAACTTTATTGACCAGCGCATGAAGGATATTGAGCAGCAGAATAATCTGGCCTATATTAAGAAATTTAGTGCTTGGTACGCTTATCTGCCCCCCTCCCACTTTGATTTTCGGGCACCTTATTTGTCTACCTTAACCATTCCAAAACTCAGATGGGCCTTTACACTGGACAGACTAAATATGTTACCCTCAGCTGTTCTTGAAGGTAGATATCAAAAAATTTCATTCGAGAACCAGCTCTGCCCCTGTGGAGCTGGCTACGTAGAGACTGTGTCACACGTTCTCTTGTCTTGCTCCCTATATAAAGATCTCAGGGACGAGACCATCACGCTGCTCCTATCTGCCATCCCGGGCCGCTCTTGTGAAGCCAAATTGTTCTCACTCCTAGCTGACCAGAATAGCTCGACAACAGAGAAGGTTGCCAAATTTATCGAGAGAGCAATGAGACTGAGAGCTACTATCTGAATGACATCAGTGTTATCACCCGGATTCCTCGCCTAGGATCTTATTATTATTATCATTATGTTTTATTATTATTATTTTATTACCTCTGCCAAGTTTTAAGTAGTGAGATTATTAATTTATCTGCATCTGGTTATTATTATCTTTCTCCCTGTCCTGACCATCCCTCCGAGGTTATATTTATATTTATAATCTTTCAATTTGGCTGGTCTATTCACTTAACCAACCTGGAACAATCTACCAGAGAAAAGGCTGCCGCCCATGGGACAGAGGGTCATGGATGAATGATAATCCAGCTTCTACCTAGGGTTTTAATAGGTCATAAGATTTTATGGTAAATATATCCGTAATGTATTTTTGTCGGTGTTAGTCCTTTGATGCTATGGCCTGTCGGCTATGCAAATAAAGTCTATTCATTCAATTAGTCTTATGGCGGATTCATCTGTCTTCTTGACAACCTGATATACATAAGGGGTGTGTACTACATTTGGCCAAGGCCTGAATACTGAGCTAATTTGGGTCTATTTGTGGGACGCGGGTGGTGCTGTTGTCTAAACCACTGAGCCTCTTGGGCTTGCTGATTGGAAGATCGGCAGTTCAAATCCCTGTGATGGAGTGAGTTCCCGTTGCTCTGTCCCAGCTCCTGCCAACCTAGCACTTTGAAAGCACACCTGTTCAAGTAGATAAATAGGTACCACTGTGGTGGGAAGGTAAACAGCGTTTCCATGCACTCTGACCTCCATGTTTTGGTATTTGTTTTTGTGTGAAACACCGACAGACATGGAATTACAAAAGAGTGAGATGGAATAGGTCCTACGCTGGAAGTGAGGTGGTCTTCTTGACTTCTTGACTTCTTGAGCCTCTAACAATCCTCAGCTTGAGATCTTTTGACTTACCTGGAAGGCAAGTGAACTTGGTTGGGTGGCAGAAAGATTGGTGTCTTTAGACCCATGTGAGACCTGATAACTCATGGGCTAAAGCAAAGATGGGGAACTGCAGGCCTGAGAGCCAGATGCAGCCCCACCCCAGGGTTTCCATCTCATCCTTGGGACTCTGCCCCTTCCCTATCCAAGCTAGCTGTACCACCTTCCCAGCTCAAATCCATTTTGAGTAGGACAGTGACAGGAGAGAACATTAGCAATGGGCACAGAAGAACAGCTTTCGCTCTTTAATGTGCTACAGAATAACTCCAGGGTGCTCATCATACGGCTTCATGATTTGTTTAGTATTTCACAGTGTGTCCTCAGCATCTTTACCACAAAATTGTTATAATTTAAGGCAGTTTTACGCAGGAGTTACTCTTTTCTAATCAGAATCTTAGATATGATTGTTTCTGGAAGAAACATCTTAGCAACTGTATTTTTAAGCTTAGGCAGCCATTCAGAATCTGATTACCTTTCCACAGTTTCAAACAAAATGGATTAACGTGTCTCAGCTTTTATTACATTTTCGACACCTGTCATTTGGCATTAAGCTGACACTATGCAGATCTATTGCAGATCAGTATGAATGGACAGAATGTAATGGTATATTATACATAGGAAATGGTGATGGATAAAGCGAGGGTAATTTATGTTATGTTCCTATTAGAGTGAAATATTTCTGGGAGAGCCTTACATGCTTTAGGCAAATCAGCTTTTCTGTGGAGTTTAGCGGTAGGAAGGCAACTAATTAATAACTGTTGCTATTGGGCGAGATCCAATGTAGCAGAAGAAAGTGTCTGCTCATACAATAGGGCTTCCCCTTCTCCCCCTTGCAACCTTCTGCACACTCTCAAAATCTACTGTGGGGTTGAAGAGAAATCTTCTCATTGCAGAAACAGATTTCCATTACACAAGCAGTGGCGTAGCGTGGGTTGTCAGCACCCGGGGCAAGGCAAGTAATTTGAGCCCCCTAACCCGTGGATTTGCGCCCCCTAACCCGTGGATTTGCACCCCCTAACCCGTGGATTTGCCCTAACCCCCAGATGTTGCGCCCGGTGCAGCCGGCCCCCCTGCACCCCCCACGCTACGCCACTGTACACAAGCAAGCAGAAATCATTGGATGTCACCCTTTAGCTTTATTTATTCATTGCCTTATACAGTCCTACCTTGGTTTGCGAACACCTTGCTAGTCGAAAGTTTTCGCTCCCGAATGCCACAAACCCAGAAGTGAGTGCTCCAGTTTGCAAATGTTCTTTGGAACCCAAATGTCTGACATGGCTTCCATGGCTTCCAATTGACTGCAGGAGCTTCCAGCAGCCAATCAGAAGCCATGTCTTGGTTTCTGAACATTTTGGAAGTTGTACGGACTTCCAGACCAGATTCCGCTCAACTTCCGAGATGCCACTGTAGCACAAGAAGTTTCAAGATGACTTAACATCAACAAATGCAATGTCATTATTAAACTAAATGACAGTTATGTTGGTAAAGGTCAAGGGTAACCTGGATGGTTAAGTCCAGTGAAAGGTGATTATGGGGTGTGGCACTCATCTCACTTTTCAGGATGAGGGAGCCGACGTTTGTTCATAGATAGCTTTCTGGGTCATGTGGCTAAACCGCTTCTGGTGCAACGGAACACTGCAACGAGTGCCAGAGTGCACAGAAATGCCGTTTACCTTCCCACTGCAACATAATGGCATTAGGTTGGTGTTGGTGCTGACCTTTAAAGCCCTAAACGGCCTTGGCCCAGTATACCTGAAGGAGCGTCTCAACCCCATCATTCAGCCCGGATGCTGAGGTCCAGTGCCGAGGGTCTTCTGATGGTTCCCTCATTGCGAGAAGTGAAGCTACAAGTAACCAGGCAGAGGGCCTTCTTGATAGTGGCACCTGCCCTGTGGAATGCTCTCCCATCAGATGTCAAGGTAATAAACAACTATCTGACTTTTAGAAGACGTCTGAAGGCAACCCTGTTTAGGGAAGTTTTTAATGTTTGATGTTTTATCACTTTATTATTATTATTATTACTATTATTCTGTTGGGAGCTGTTCAGAGTGGCTGGGGAAACCCAGCCAGATGGGCGGGGTATAAATAAATTGTTGTTGTTGTTGTTAAAAATTAAGTATAATAAGGGAAGACTGAAAATGATTATACAAAAATCTGCAACAATTAAAACACATCAACGGCCTCCCTAAAATGTCAGCATGATCAACACTAAAGTACCAGCCAGCAGCTAACTACAGCACAGCAGAAAGAAGAAAATTAAAAATTAAATGCTTGGGAGAAAAGGAAAGTGCTTAGAATATACCATGACTTTATGACTGAGCTACAAGTCTTTTCAAACTAGTGTTACTTTCAAACTTAGGACACCACAATGCACCACCAATCTTATAAACTGCAAGTGTCATTTATGTTGGGAGTGGCTTGCTTTCTGCCAAATTCGGAGTCTCTATCCTGCCCTGTACCTTATACCTTCTCTGCAATTCATTTCTGTGAAAATTAGGTATGAAGAAAACAAGCAGAAGTGCAATTGATTGCAAGCTTTCAGACTTTTAAGAGAATTTATTCATCTGTTGTTTCAACACAATAAAGCAGCCCTTACATTAAGCCACTCAGAAGACATTACAAAACATTTCCCCTCTTTCTGTCATTTTCAAAAAGCATTCCAGACTGACAAGAATCTTCTGTTCTAGTGTGCAAGGGAACAATTGTGAAGTGAAGCAATGCAACCAGCTGACTGGTGTTCTGCATTGTTGTACATCCCATTATCCCCCCCCCTTTTTTTTTTTTGAATTTCACACTCAAGAAAAGTAAGTTTTCAAAAGATTACCTTAACATTCTTTGTACTAATACAAATGCTAAACAACTAATTTCTATTGCACACATTTTTGTGACAGAAGGACGAGACACACAGCAGGCCTAGTTCTGTCCTCAGACGTGTAACAAGACTGTGTGGCCCTGGAATAGAACAGTATTTGGCACCTAAAGAAATACACAGAAATGCCTTCTCAGATGAGGATTTTAGGAATCATGGTTTATCACCGTGTAGGAGTTTAGGGGATACACGTAGCTAACATTACAAATTGTGCCTAAAAGTGGGCCAACAACTGGTGTAACTGAAACGATAATGGAGCTGAATGCTTTGACCAAATACTGGTCAAAACTCTTGCAAAAGCTTTTTGTCCTAGAGGAAGTTTACAGAATAGGTTGGCAGCCTTCCTGACCAACAGCACATTTGTCCTGTTCAAATTAAGTTTCATCCTGCTCACCTACCGGTAACTCTGACATGAAGCAATTGTTTGATACCATTAGTATGCACTTTCCTGATCATGAAGAAGTCGACTCAGAACCAAGAGCACCTCGTCAAGAAAGTCTGGACTGGATTTTTCTGTCCCACTTGCCCATTCTGATGTACGGATGTTGTTTTTGTTTTTGTGTGGGTAACAACACCTAGTAGGGGAGGGTTTATTTTAATGCCCCTGGATAATAGGAACTTTATACTGATGCATCAGGGCTCCTTGGCTTGAAACACTGGCTGAATTCAAGGGGAGATTTCACAGAGCAATGTAGGCAAATGCAGAATTAAATGAGAAATGATAGGATGACATTCTAAAAATCCTTGCTCCAAATTATTCTAAAAGTCACGGTGCAAGAGGTATAATTGGCAGGAAAGCATAGAGCTTGTCAGTCCACTGCACTAATTACCCAGTCAAGAGCTTGGAGTGAACTCCTACCAGCCTATGTCGCGGGTCTCTTCCGTCTTAGACAGATCTGCTTCTTTTTCACTTCAGCTCCAACACATTATTCTGAATTTTTAAAAACAGCATCTTCAATTTCTCAGACAAAGATCACCCCTCCCCTGCTGCCTGCTAATATACAAATGTTACTGAGGATTGGCTACTGGCCTCATATTTTGTTTTGGAAGCAAGATGGGAGATTAAGTGCAAAGTATATTTTATATAAGACAGCCAGAAGTCTCTCTCTCTCTCTCTCTCTCTCTCTCTCTCTCTCTCTCTCTCTCTCTCTCTCTCTCTGAATGAAACATGCAAAATGGCATTAAATGTATTTCACTGTGTCACCAAGAATTCAGTGGAGCCAGCAGTAATGAATATGCTTTTCTCCTCAGCTGGATGAGTGTTTCATTTCTGCCTGACAAGATCATCCGACAAGCAGACCCTGCACTGGCAATGTTGTATATTTTCAAAGGCATGTAAATTAGGTTGACAGTCTCATAAACATAAATTGGCAGGCATCCCACAGCAATGCTCGTTAAGATGCACTAATGCCATATAATAAATACATACTGGTATAATATCTCCATCCATACAGGCACACACAGCAAGGCAGAACATAAGGTGACCTACAATGCGTTTTGTACACTGCAGCATGTGGTGGCATTTAATGGCAACTGCAGAATTACTAAAGGGGTCCTTAGCCCTCATAGTCAGGCTGATCTGTTTTCCAAGTAAGAAATGCAATGAGGTCACATTGGGCTGGTGAGCGCATTTGGGATTCCTCTCACACACATCTTGTTAGGAGCGTTTGTTTGTCGAATGCTACAAGCGTTGGCTATTATTTATCACTCCTGCTGTTATTTGTAGCACTATTACTTTCAGTTTTACACATATCTTTATGGTCTTGTGTTCACCTTCACAACAACCCTGCATCATTCTCATTCTCATTTTACGGACAGGGCAACAACTGCTGAGATATACAGTTTTGTTAAATGCATCCTAGAAAATTCCAAGGCTGAAGAAACAGGCTGCTAACACGTGCCCCTCAGGCTTATGCTCGCTGCAGTGGCGTAGCATCCTTTATCGGCACCCGGGGCGTTTGTCTGCATGCACACCAGGTAGGACCAGGGATTGGGCACAGAGGGTGAACAAAACCCATTACAGCAGCTGAACCGTCTCCACCACCACTGGGCAGGCACAGGGCATAGAGGGTTCACAGGGTTGTACTGCGCCACCCGCCCATGCAGGGGGGAGCCCAGCCAGCCGACATGGCCCTTGGCGGGCACATCCCCCCAACACTAGCCAGGTGGCCATTCAGCGAGGGGGCAGGAGGCACATTGGCAAGGCTCTGAGGCCCAGAAACCCTTGGCAGCAAGCAGGGCAGGGATACCTGCATGGGTGCACCTGGCTCACACACCCTCAAAACCGTGCGCCAGGGGTTATGGCCCCCATGGCCCTCCCCACATTACGCCCTTGGTTCACTGAGCCTTATCTAGTTTCCAAATATAGGCCAGATCAACTTTATTCAGTGGGCTGATCTATTTTTAGCCAAGGTCTAAGTATAAGTGCCACCTAACTGTGCACTGCAGGACAAATGCAGTTTCCCATAACTTCGTAAAGTTTTGCAGCTAATTTCAGAGTCAGACAAAAGGGTGCCAATTGAATAAAATATATGGGGGGCCCAGGCAAGACCCACCCTGCATAATCGATCACAAGATGCAGCACATGCACACCATGTGAATGGCATGCCCATCAACTTCAGGTAGGAGTTGGCTCCTATGGTCAAACAACATTAGCACAGTACAGGAGAGGTGGTATCTCTGCCACAGATTTTCCTGCGCATATTTTAGCTGTAAGTCATCAAAAACAATCCATCCAGTAATGGTTATGTAGTGTGCTGATTATAAGCAAAGCATTTCATAGTACAGTGGTACCTCAGGTTACAGACGCTTCAGGTTACAGACACTTCAGGTTACAGACTCCACTAACCCAGAGATAGTACCTCAGGTTAAGAACTTTGCTTCAGGATGAGAACAGAAATTGTGCGGCGGCAGCGGGAGGCCCCATTAGCTAAAGTGGTACCTCAGGTTAAGAACAGTTTCAGGTTAAGAACGGACCTCCAGAACGAATTAAGTTCTTAACCCGAGGTACCACTGTATAATATAAAGCAAGCCATGTAGAGGCTGTATCCACTGATGCGGTCCTGTTTGTGCAATGTCTCTTGCTTGTGTAATGAGACTTGCCTTCCTCCCTCTGCCTCGCAAATCTACTCTGAAGGGCTAGGGGACCCCCTCAAAAAAAAATTGGGAGGAGAGGGAGTTCCATAGTGTGAGCAGTAGTCCTTGCATAATTGGGAAGACTTCATTGGATAGAAGTACCAGCAGGGCTTTTTTTCAGGGGGAACTTGCCGGAACGAGGGAGGTGTTTGTGGTGAGTTCCGGCACCTCTTTTTCTAGAAAAATAGCACTGAGAACCAATCATGACAGACTAGCTCCAAAGGGGAAAAGGAGGAGAATTTAGGGCCAGAGCAGATGATATTATTATTATTATTATTATTATTATTATTATTATTATTATTATTATTTATACCACGCCCATTTGACTGGGTTGCCCCAGCCACTCTGGCTAGCTTCGAACACATATAAAAAACATAATAAAATGTAGCTATTAAAATGCAAACACACACAACTCAGATTTGTGAGATGCAGCCACCCATTTCATGTATCTTCAGACTTTCATTCCTACAGTCTACTGCATCCCTCTCTATACAAAATATTGTCTATGGCTGAAACACCCAACTGGAGTCATGTTTTAAGGGAGCAAATGTCTCAACAGATTGGCAAGACTTTGCTTCGTAAAGTGTACAACCATACTAATTTAAGTTGTGCTATATACTTTATTGCAGTGGGAGGGAATTAAGCCCCATCTTTCTATAAACAAACAAAAAAACCTTAGATCAAGTAAAAACTAGATCTATATGGCAATAGCCTATGAAACTATCAAGAGATTTTGACATTATGTTTTGCAATTTTCAATAGAATGAAAAACAATAATACAACAAATGGCTACAACTCTCTTGTGTTAATCTTACAGCATATGATTGGAAAAAGCGATATGCATATAAAATAAAATAAAGAACAAATAAGACAACTATCTGATATAGCCACTGCAAAACCAAGCATGATTTTTTCTTCAAATTTAATTTCAAAGAACCTACTTTTTATCAGTTAGCTCTAGAATAGCCTTGGAAAAGCTCCTTGGAAACCCCTCAGCTATTTAGCCATTTATATACACGAGCCAACCAGGAATTTGGGTAGAGTCTATCCATCGCAACCATACCTGTCAAAAATAATTTTGGTAGGTTTATATCTTCTATAATCTTGTAATCCAAGCCAGTAACCAAAGAACATAAACCTAATTTCAGATGTCACTAAATTCTCTACAGAGGTTAGCGAATAATACAATGTGAAAACAGGCACTAATATGCCAATAAAAGTGTATATAGCAGTGTATATCCATCAGGTTTTTGAAATGAATTTTATAGCTGTGAGCCACTCAGAGGACTGTAAAGTCAAAAAGCACTACAGCGATGTTTAAGTGAACAAAAATAAGAATAAGTCTCCGGCACAGACTGTAACACCAGAAGTGGCAAATTTAGATTGTAATATCTGAGCATCTACTGCAAATGAGGAGCAGGAAGAACAGGCACCCCAGAAGCTGAGCAGAGGGTTCAGTAATACAGGGAAGGTGCTTGTGACACACCACCCAACAGGATTGCACTAAAGAGGTCAATCCTGCTGACTGCAGGCTGCTGCTGTTGTGGAAGCATGTTCCCTACACTGAAGGTGTTTGCAAAGCAGCACCCAGCAGGATGGCACAGTCTGCTTGCCAGCTGGTGAGTGGAGGGTTCAATCTTGCTGGTTGCAGGGATCTGCTTTGCAATTGTATTCCCTGCAGGGCTACCACTGCCGCACCCAGCAGGATTGAAGCCTCCTACTCTGTGCAGTGCAATTGAGGGGCGGAGTTGCAATTTATTTCTCCCCCTTCTCATTTACATGTTTAACTTAAAATAAAACCTAATTATACATCAACCCCAAACCAGAATAGATTGGAGGCTTTATCTGGGTCAGGTCAAATGTTTCCTGGGCTGCCTACATTCTGGCACACCCAGAATCCTGGGTAAAGGTAGATAAAGGACCCCTGGACGGTTGAGTCCAGTCAAAGTTGACTATGGGGTTGCGGTGCTCATCTTGCTTTCAGGCCGAGGGAGCCGGCGTTTGTCCACAGTCAGCTTTCCGGGTCATGTGGCCAGCATGACTAAACCGCTTCTGGCACAATGGGACACCAGGACAGAAACCAGAGTGCATGGAAACGCTGTTTACCTTCCCACCACAGCGGTACCTATTTATCGGCTTGCACTGGCATGCTTTCGAACTGCTAGGTTGGCAGAAGCTGGGACAGAAGTTGGCGGAAAGACCATAGCTCAATGTGAGAGTTTTCAAATAAGAGACATGCCTTCCAACGTAGCAAAAATTAATTGCATTTGACACTTTTAATTTCAGGACCACTTAAGAACAGTTAATACTCTCTGAATCGGGCTTGTCTATTTTTCTTTATATTGTTGTAAGTTTGGGGCCAGGTGTATGTGTGCCGAACCTCTCTAATTCCTGGATCCAGCATGTGTTAAAAGCTAATCAAGCTTTCTTGTTCCAGAAAGTAGCTAAGCTAGCTTTCTGGTAAGGTGATGGGAGATTAAGGGGCTTGGTGCAAGAGGGCAGACAGGTGGCAGGCCCTCCCTCAACAGGCAAAGATAGTTGGGAGCGGAGGTCTAGCAATGATGGGACCTAGAAGCAAAGCAGGATACAGTGGTACCTCGGGTTAAGTACTTAATTCGTTCCGGAGGTCCGTTCTTAACCTGAAACTGTTCTTAACCTGAAGCACCACTTTAGCTAATGGGACCTCCCACTGCCGCCATGCCACGGGAGCACGATTTCTGTTCTCATCCTGAAGCAAAGTTCTTAACCTGAGGTGCTATTTTTGGGTTGGAGGAGTCTGTAACCTGAAGTGTATGTAACCTGAAGCGTATGTAACCCGAGGTACCACTGTATTGGAGAGCGAGAGAACCAGTAGAAATGTTTGAGAGCAATGCTTAATTTCTGTTTGAATCCTAGGACACAGCCATGGGAGAAACAAGGCCCTTTTGAAGTGCTAAGGTTGCATATATGTGTAAATAAACCATATATCATAAAGACACCACAGTCTCCAATGTGCCTCATTTCCAAAAGGAAACATAAACCCTGGGCAAGCACCCTGGAAACTTGTACCGTTAGGAGATTGTGGTGGCATGCAACAATATTGTTCATTGTAAAAAGACAAATTTTCTGGATTTGATAGTTAAATGTGGCTACTAAATCAGAGTTGTCTGAATGCCTGATTCCAAACAGAAAGGGTAGAGTCTGACAGGAATCCTAGGCATGTTTGTACTCAGAAATAAGCTCCATGGAGCTACCTCCATAGCGAGTTTACAATTTCACTGCACATAATGAAAATTATCCAACGAGTATGCAATAAGCATCTGAACTTCTACCACTCAAGCAAAACTTTTTGACACTGTCAAACGTTCCCTACAAGTTTCCGTTCACAGTTATTACATTTTTTTAAAAAAAATGTTCCAGGTTACACCATATGTATGCTGTACATAAATAACATATTTATTCTGTTCCATTGGTGTATTTTAATAAGCATTGCTTTGGGACACCATGCCTGACAATTTAGGTTTATGAGGCTGTCAACAGAATTTACATGGTTAGGAAAATGTGATACAAAGTTGCCAGAGTAAGCTGCTGTCTGTCAAACGTAGCTGTCATGGAAAAAATGAAACTTATAGAAGCTTGTACAGGCAGGACCGAATCAAATATGACAGAAAGGGTTTCCCCTTCCTTAGGAAATGCAAGAGATGTGGGGTGCCTGTGATTGTGAGTCATATTGTATCATTCGTTTTCATCAGAAACACTTCTTTAAATATATTATCAAAAAGCAACATATTCTCCTTGGTGGGACTTGTTGTGTCATGCATACTCTGAGGCATGGGTCACCAATCCTTTTGGAACAGTAGGCACATTTGGAATTATGAGAGAGTTGCTGTGGGTATAAGTCACAAAATGGCTGCTGTGGAGGGTGTGTGGTAACATAAAATGGATGCCATGGAGCCATGGCTTAACACAAAATGGCCAGCTCATCTAAAAGAGGTGAAAAAGAAGAAGAACCACAAAAAGCATACCCCCTATGAAGCGGCATATCTCCCATGAATGGTGGGGAAAAGGAACCTACAATCAACTACAAAAAAGAGCTCTTTCCACTTCTCACCTGTTCAGAATGGAATGGTGAGTGGCAATAATGCCAACCTGAATAAAATATTGGGTGTGGGTGTGTGCAGGGAAGTCCCATCCCATATAATTGATCACAAGACATGGCACACAAATACCACTTGAATGGCAAAGCCCATCAACTTTTGGGCCCCCCTCCCTGGCCCCATCAAAATATTTTAGGGGGGGGGAGAAAGAGACCTCAGCCCCTAGAAATTGGCTCCTATGTTGGGCGGGTGTCCAAACCTGACATTCATTTAAATGTGGACATGTCTTGGGAGGGCATATTCAATGCAGGAGAGGCTGAGCCAATTCAAACCGGACCAGAGCATGAAGGCCAAACAGTCTTTCATGGATTTTTGAGGGGATATTTACTGAGAGCTTTTACAGGTGCCATATTGACAGGGGGGTATTGGTGGTTGCTTGTGAGTGCCTGCTTGGTCACCCTTGCTCTGAGGCCTTCTGTTAACATATCGTTCTTCTGACCAGAGCCAGGTCCCAATTTGAAGGTCCTCTAAGTGCCCTCTGGATTCCCTGTCAGTGGTCCCTGGTACCTTCCCTGATGGTGGGGATAAACAGCCGCCATTTACATTTTCCACAATGCCGCAGAATGGTGCTGTAATGGTGTGGGAAAACAAAATGATGACTATACTCAGTTACCAGCTGCTACTTGGCATACCAGACTTTTTTTTTAAGGATAGCAATTGCTGGTGTCAGCTGGGGGCCTTGCTGTTGCTGAGACAACCAGCAGCTGCTCCTGACATTTGTTTTACAGGTGAGTAGACAGTAGTTTGTTAGCGGATAGCAATTAGTAGCGCCAAAGATTTTACCCATGCACACCCTCCCTCAACCGTGCTCCATCAATTAATGAGAAAAAAAGAAGTTTCATTTGAAAATGATTAAAGGAAAGAAAACAGCTCAGTGAACTTCTTGGTGGTGCTGGGAAGAGGGGTTTTTTTTTTTTGTGCTTCACCTATTTTTCAAGGTGGTCAGGGATTGATCTGCAGCCTTTCTGCGTGCTTGCCTTTCTTGAAAACCCTGTGGCATCCTCAGGCGGGCTTTCCTATAAGCACAGGAAATCTGGAAATCTGTCTGCTGTGTGTCTTAAATCTGTTCACTATTAGTCAATTCCCTGTGTGTAAAAAGTCTTTTTACTGTTTAAGGTAAAAGGAGAGACTTCCCTTCAAAACAAAATCAGCAAGCACACCAATCTCAGTAGGCAAGTGTCACCAGCATCCTATGCTTCGGTGGAAGACATCATGAGGGAACCCATTCAATGTTTTTTGTTTTCTTTTTCAGACCAGGAAGAGCCAGGAAGAGTGCTGGAGAAATATTTATTGAAAAGAAACCACACACACATACCACACACGTCCACCATGTAACCATAAAATGGTTTCCCCATGTGGATGAATAGTTTTCTTCTCTGGGTTCCTGCTTTGCATTGTTTTTAATTTTGTCTCCTGCTATTATCATCACCAACTGACTATTTTTTATTTTTACAAGCTATACAGTACTCAGGCTATTTTTAAACATAATAGCTTAATGTACGAACCCTGACTCAACCTCCCTTGTCCTCGCCGCCCCCAATTGCTTATCTGGCAGTAGGGGTGTGGACTGCATGGAGTCCAAAGAACAAGGAGAATCAGGGTGATTCATTGGTCTCCCCCCTCCAAAAGGAAAAGCATTATGTCAATCCCTCTTCCCTGTGCCAGATAAGGGTCTCCACAAAGTCACAGAGCATTCTGCCACTCTGTTTTCCTGCACTTTTTGGTCCCAAATAGCCTTTTGTTTTCATATGTATCCATGTTTATTTCGGTCCGTGCCTTTTGCATGGGTTTTTCAAGGAGTGACGCTGTCAAAAATGTTGCACATGGAGTACCAAAGAGCTTCTGGGCTGCTGCTGTTGGTGTTGTTAAGCACAACAGCTGAAGGTACCATACTTTTCCGTGTATAAGACGAGGTTGTTGTTTTTTACTGTAAAATAATGTTCAAAATTCGGGCGCGTCTTATACATGGATAGTGCATTGAGGGGGTGATGGGTTGCAGCCCCAAGCAGGAGCTTGTCAGTGGTGATTTGGTGGTTGATTGGTGGCTGCTGCGAGGGCTGCTTTGGATTGGCTGCTGCTGCCTTAATTGTGTGGGTGATTGGTTGATGCGGAAAGGGCTGCTTTGGATTGGCTGTAGCTGTGGCAGATGGGCTTGCGATTGCGGGCTGCTGTTGGTGAGCAGGCACACGCTTGTTGAATTTGGTGGTGCGAGCGAGTGAAAGCGTTTTCAACAACTCTGGGCCATCTCCCCCCATTTTCTTAAATTTGAACCCCCCAAAATAGGGGTCGTCTTATACAGGGGGGGGGTCGTGTTATACAAGGAAAGATACGGTATTTTAAAAAGTTGAAAGCTTGGTTAAAGTTCTTTTTTAAAAAATAAATAAATCCTAATTGTTCAAGCAAAAATCGGACACCTGGAGCTCTTTAGAACCTTGCAGGTGGTGTTCTAAACAAGACATGTTAAGCCTGAACACCCCTAGAATCCCCTTTCAGACGTCCCCTCTTGATGCGAGGATGTCTGAAATGAAGCCATCAAGTGTGTGGACACTGGAGGGAAGGCTTGCTAATTCACCCCTTCTCCTCCCTACGTGAAGGAGCGTCTCCACCCCCATCGTTCTGCCCATACACTGAGGTCCAGCGGCGAGGGCCTTCTGGCGGTTCCCTCATTGCGAGAAGCAAAGCTACAGGGAAGCAGGCAGAGGGCCTTCTCGGTAGTGGCGCCCACCCTGTGGAACGCCCTCCCATCAGATGTCAAAGCGATCAACAACTACCTGACATTCAGAAGACATCTTAAGGCAGCCCTGTTCGGGGAAGTTTTTAATGTGTGATTTTAGTGTATTTTTGGTTTCTGTGGAAGCCGCCCAGAGTGGCTGGGGAAACCCAGCCAGATGGGCGGGGTACAAATAATAAATTATTATTATAAATTATTATTATACGTTCAGGGCACACACTTTTAGGTGACGACTGAATCAGACTAGTTCAGGGTCCCTTCGCCTAACTCAGTCAATGTACTGGTCAGCTCTCACTGGAGACAAAACAAAAACAGTTCACATGAACCCACCTCCACATTGACTTTCTGCAAAGACCCTTCTCAACTACCCAGGACAAATGTGTGTGGGTCAAAAGTGGGGTTGGGGAGAAATGCTGCACCAAATGGTTTGTGTGAAAGGCGCTGACAGCACAGATCCAAAAGTTAATGGAACAATTTTAAATATGCTGCTCCAACTCAACTTGCTAATCTACATTTAACTAATCCTCCCACTTTATAATGTGACTAAAAATGGCATTCTCTCCCTCACTTGTCGCAAAGGTTTAACAGGAGAGCCACTGAAATGAGAAATAATAATAATGCTCAGCTTCATTATTTTTTCAAAACCTATGTGCTGTGCATTGACAAGTGCAAAGGGTTATAAATAATTGAAGCGGAATCTGCATTGTTAAGCTAAATGTCACCCTACACGTTTGCTCACTTCCTTACTAATTCATCAGATTTGAGAAATTCGCATGGGGGTCTTTAATATGACTTGGATTGACAAAGTCCTATTGAAGTAATATTTTACCGAGCCAAGAGGGAGAAAGGAGTGTGGCGAAAGAACCAGAGTAGATTATTTTTTCATCTAAAGCAAATCCTAGTTTTACTATTCTCTAGAGTAATCTTTCTGTGGGCACCATCATGTGACTTTTAGGCCAAACACTGAATGGGCATACGTAAGTCACAGGAAGGCCACTGTAGCATGACATGGAGGAGTAATTAAAAAGAAACAAATAAATGCATTAATTGATTTTTGGACTATTGAGGAGATAAAAGGAATAGGCAGTGTCTGTATTGTTGGGCCTACTCTGATACCATACCCTCCAAATTTTCTCTGGTGAAAATAGGGACATCCCTTTCCATAATGATAATTTTACTATTTACACCCCACACATCTGACTGGGTTTTCCCAGCCACTCTGGGCAGCTTCCAACATATAAAAAATAATAATAAAACATTAAACATTAAAAAGCTTCCTTATACAGGGCTGCCTTCAAATGGCTTGGGTGTTGGATAATTCAATTACCCTCCAACATTTCTCCAATAAAAATAGGGACATCCTAAGGAAAAGAGGGACATTCTGGGATTATATCAGAAACCGGGACAGCTTCTCTAAATCAGGAACTGTGCCTGGAAAATAGGGACACTTGGAGGGTCTGAGACACTAATCCGAGGATTGGAGTGATCTCTTCCACTCCAGTTGTCAGATTGTAAATTAAAACAGTATCACCTAAAAATAAGTGTTTCATATTGGCCATGTATTGGCTCAGATACTATGATATCAATGTGTGTGTGTGTTTTTGTGTGTGGAATATAATGTGCTTCCTGAACTATTCCCTCAAGAGGAATGTTGCTCTTTCGCCAATGCAATAACCTCTATATGATAAATACACAAAGTAACTCTCTTTCCTTAAAAGTCAGGCTGTGTGAAAATATTTTTGCCACCATTTGGTTAATGCTTAGTGAACAACCTTAGGCCCAGTAAAGTTATTTAGGAGCCAGATCTGGCAATGGCCAGCAGTAGGTTAAATTTACAACAAGGATTTAAGATGCTGATCCAATATAAGAAACGTGGACTTTACCATCTCCACCTAGAATAAATCATAGAATCTCTGACAGCACAGAACCTTAAAAATGGATCTTTCTAAGGAGAAGCTCTCACATCTTCCTCTTCTTGAAGGCATTCTTTCTGGGACCAACTAATCATGTACCCCTTATTACTTTGCTTTCCTCTGTTCTGTGTGATTGATCCCTGGCCACCCTTGAACATATTTCACTTCCTGATCCTGCCTGGAGTCTCTGTTCAAAAAGCACACCCAGCGCTTCAGTTCTTGACCAACTGTACTGTACTACAATTCCCATTATCTCTGGACATGCTGGCTGAGAATGATTTGCATTGGAGTGCAACAACATCAGAAGGTCCATAGGTTTACCACTTTTGTTCTAGGGTAGGTGCATGAATTTTTAACGCTAACATGCATTAAATAAATGAAGGCATACCTCTGAGTAAACTGTATGGGATTTCTAATGCTGCGAGTCTTTCCTCCTTTAAAGGTAAAGGTAAAGGGACCCCTGACCATTAGGTCCAGTCGTGACCGACTCTGGGGTTGCGCGCTCATCTCACTCTATAGGCTGAGGGAGCCACCGTTTGTCCGCAGATAGCTTCCGGGTCATGTGGCCAGCATGACTAAGCCGCTTCTGGTGAACCAGAGCAGCACACGGAAATGCCGTTTACCTTCCCACCGGAGCGGTACCTATTTATCTACTTGCACTTTGATGTGCTTTCGAACTGCTAGGTTGGCAGGAGCAGGGACCGAACAACAGGAGCTCACCCCGTTGCGGGGATTCGAACCGCCGACCTTCTGATCAGCAAGTCCTAGGCTCTGTGGTTTAACCCATAGCACCACCCGCGCCCCTCTTTCCTCCTTTATTTGCTTTAAAACAAACAAACAAAAAACACCTTAGTATTAAGTAGCATCATCCAATCCAGAAGCAGACTTTAAACTGCCCCTTGCGTAGCGCAAAAGAAAACTGAATGTTCCCCATTTCTTTCAGCCCAAGGTGACCAACATACATCAGCTACTTTGATGCGAAAAGGAAGGCTGTAATATGTTTGCAGAGAATTTATGAGCTCAAAGGACTGTAAATTATCACAATCCTAGTGGGTTTCAGGCCCGTATTGCCCAATGTACAAAAAGGAAGAAGGTAAAATATAATGGGTCCCCATATTTTAAGCCTGTATACAACTAACATCTCACATAGCAAAAACTTTAATGTCATTTCCTATCTCAGTCAACAATCCTATACAACATTCTTTCCAAAACTTTCTGGGCACCTGTTACGGTTTTCAACTTGTATCTGAATTTCTTAAACTCTTTGTGCTTTTGCGGGTTGCTAAGTCATTACAAAATAGCAAAATTAACAGTATTGTAAAGGGATATGCAGGGTACACCAAAGAGAAATAGCAACAACAGCCAGGAAGAATATGATTTTTTAAAAGACTTTCAAATTCTGCACAGTACTATGCATGCCTACTCAAAGGTGAATCCCGCTGAGTTCAGTGGGACTTATTTCCTGTTGTGTCTGTAGGAACACAGCTTTTTAATCCTGAGAATGTTGCAAATAACGCATCCCTTCCCTTTTCTGCATGCCTTTACTGATAGTTCTTCTTTCCTTCCAACAGCTAACTCAGACTGTAAGCGCCAACAGGCATGTAGTCAAAACAAGGCCGCTGAGAAACAAGAGTGAGGGGTCAGCATAGCTGCAGGAGGAGAAGGTTTCCAAAGTTTGCAGGGGTAACAAAAAATATTAAAGGGAAAAAATCCTAAGGGGACAGCAAAATAAAACAAAAACAAAAACACCCTCTCCTGAAGTGGGCAGTATGTTCATTAATTACAATCTGAAAACATATGTTGGAGGGGCAATGGAATGGAATATTCTGAAGAGGAGTGTGGTTGGTTGGTTGGCTGGCTGGAATACTAAACCAGTCTCCCACACTGCACCATTCCTAAAATAAAAAAAAACCCTGTGCTTTAGCCTAGTAGTTATTTCCCCAAGCCACACAACAACCCGTAAGTTAACTGCTGTTTTTCAGAGAGAGAGAGAGCGCACAAGCTAAGAGGAAAAGCAAGCCGATTTCCCGTCGCAAGCGCAAGTCCCATCTGAAACATGCTTCAGTACGTTTCAAGCTTCATAACATAATGCTGCCTCAGACATACGAGCAAAACACTCTATTAACAGTTTTGCGAAATGGAGTGCTGAGCTAGGCTGCGATCTACACTTACTCATTTACTTGTATTTCTAAACATTTCAAATTCAAGTACTCAGGTCCAGACCTTTCTGGTCTCTGAGACAGCAAAAAGTTCTGAAGCATGAAATGACTTGGTTGCAAGGCTGCAATTTTTGCTGAAATGTCATTTATTCTTACATGGTACAAGAACCTACAAGCTATTGATTTATTTGGTGTCCTCTTTAAGAAAATTTTAGCTTGAACGGCATGTTTAATGGGTTCATATTTTGTTTCGCATTTCGGCTGCCCCATATTTCTTCAGCCGCACGGCAGCTCACGGGGACTGCAGAGCTCTGGCAAACAGAATCATTTCAACAGTTACTGTCAGGATGTGTGGATTCCCTACCCCCCACCCCCAATAAAAGTTGCTCATCTTGGCAAAATGCCTTCTGCTTCCTTAAACCATCTTTAGCCATTTCCCTCAAGTAGGAGCCTCTAAATTCGTCCTGCAAATTGTTTTCTTTGAAAGAAAAAATTCAGTAGTGAATCCATTCTTATGCATGTCCCCTACTGCAGGCTTCCTCAACCTCGGCCCTCCAGAGGTTTTTGGCTTACAACTCCCATGATCCCTAGCTAGCAGGACCAGTGGTCAGGGATGCTGGGAATTGTAGTCTCAAAACATCTGGAGGGCCGAGGTTGAGGAAGCCTGCCCTACTGCATAGCTCAGGGATGGGGGAGAATCCTTTTTAGCCCAATGGTGGTCACATTGCCTCCTGGCAACTTTCCGAGGGGCATATGCCAGTGGTAAAGGTAAAGGTACCCCTGACCATTAGTTCCAGTCACGGACGATTCTGGGGTTGCGGTGCTCATCTCTCTCTATAGGTCGAGGGAGCTGGTGTTTGTCCGCAGACAGCTTCCGAGTCATGTGGCCAGCATGACTAAGCCGCTTCTGGTGAACCAGAGCAGCGCAAGGAAATGACCTATTTATTTACTTGCACTTGACGTGTTTTTGAACTGGTAGGTGGGCTGGAGCTGGGACCGAGCAGCGGGAGCTCACCCTGTCGCAGGGATTCGAACAGCCAACCTTCTGATTGGCAAGCCCTAGGCTCTGTGGTTTAGACCACAGCGCCACCCGTGTCCCATATGCCAGTGGTAGCCAAATCCAAATCCTAAGGTGGGCAAAAAAACTGAATTTTATATTTGTACAGTAGGCTATTTTCTACACACCATCTAGGCCAGTTTTTGCCCCAAACTTTGGTCTCCAGCTGTTTTGAACTGCAGTTCCCATAATACCTGACCACCTATCTTGCTAGCTAGGGATGATGGGCATTATAGTCCAAAACAAGAAGAGATCCAAGTTTGGGAAACACTGGCCCATATGGTATGTAGAAATGAATACAAAATTCATTTTTCTGCTCACCTTTGGATTTGACTACCACTGCTTAGCTTCAGCAGGCCTTGAGTGCCTTCAGATAATACGCTGGGGCTGACATGTTGGTGACTTGGCAGCCTCTGTGTTTCAAGTACCACATTGCAATGCCCTCTGATAAGGGTGGTGGTACCCTCCTTCTCCACCCACTCCTTGATCATCACTCAACAATGAAATTATTATTATTATTTATTACTTATACCCAGCCCATCTGGCCAGGCCTCGCCAGCCACTCTGGGTGGTTCCCAACAGAATATTAAAAACACAATAAGACACCAAACATTAAAAAATTCCCTACACAGGGCTGCCTTCAGATGTCTTCTAAAAGTCAGATAGTTGTTTATTTCCTTGACATCTGATGGGAGGGCGTTCCCCAGGGCAGGTACCACTACCGAGAAGGCCCTCTGCCTGGTTCCCTGTAGCCTCACTTCTCGCAGTGAAGGAACCACCAGAAGGCCCTCGGAGCTGGACCTCAGTGTCCAGGCTGAATGATAGGGGTGGAGATGCTCCTTCAGGTATACTTTCAAAACGTAAGTCTCTTTAATTCCAACAAATCACTTTTCAAGATGCCACTGACTTTACCAGCTACATGCATCAACTTATTGAATAAAGTGCTTTCAGAGTTATGGTTTTTTTTTTCTGGAGGCAAAGTGATGCAAGGCATTCAGCGATGTAAAGCAGCAAAGGTCTAATCAATAGGACACTTTTGTTGCTGACAACCATTGTGAAAAAATGATCGGTGCTAGTTCTCTTTTACCAGAGAAAGCAAATAACCTGAGTGGCATGCTTCCTCAATGCATTCCAAGTATTTATGGGTTACTTAGAAAGAGAGAAAGAATCCATAAACAAGGCCAGAACAAAAAATAAAATAAAATGCAATTTTATTGATATCCATCTGATTTATGTTTACAGCATGTGCTGATAATAACCCCATTTGTCAGAGAAACCATCATGAATACTAAGTTGGAGTTACTGAGTCAAAACCCAAACAACTGTGTTTTCACACCCTGCATTTTCATAGAGAGACCTTCTTGGAAGAAGAAATTTCACCATGGCACTTTAGCCCAAAAGTTTTGGTATATATTTTCCTGTGTGCATGGAAGTTTGTCTAGTGTCAAGGAAGCTTCACGTAGACCTTTCTCACTGTTTGCTTACTAAGATCTAAGCTTAAAAGAAATATTTTTGTTTTTTGCCAGGAAGATCAATGACACTAGTTCTTTCTGAAAATACAAAGTGGGACCAGGTTTATGCATAAGCTCAGGAAAAAGTAGCTCTAAATCAAGTCTTGAAGTCAGGGCTTTCTTACGCATATGCGGCGCCGGGGTGCAAAGATCCACCTGGCGCCCCCCCTCCCAGGTTGCCCAGTCCTAGGTGCACAGGAGGGTGGAGCTGGCTGGCTGCATCAGCATCTCGCTGGCTCAGTCGCCCCTGAACTGAGCTGCCCGCAACAGAAGAGCCCACCGTGGCGCTCCGACCAATGGGCAGGCTCTTCCTCAGATTCAAATCTCGGGCCCTGGACTCTCGGCCTGGCGCTCCTGAGAACCCGGCACCCGGGTGCCTCACACCCCTAGCACCTATGGGTAAGACGGCCCTGCTTGAAGTTACAGAGATGTTGGCAAATCCAACCACCTATGTGGTCCTATTTAGTTCTCCATTTACTGTGCAAGCCAAATCCTGGATCTACTGTGCTATTGGTCATAGGTTACGATGCACCTGCCTCTGCACCTTGAAGCCCGTGATGGCTAAAATACACTCTGCTAGCACAAAATGCATTCAACAGGCAGAAGTCTATCCATGTGCACAGGGCTGCCATCAGATGGGCAGAAGGGGTAGGGTTTAGAGGAGGTCTAAGGCTAGCAGTTGTCTAAAACCGATCAGAAGGTCTGCAGTTCGAATCCCCATGACAGGGTGAGCTACCATTGTTCGGTCCCAGCTCCCAGCCTAGTAGTTCGAAAGCATGTCAAAGTGCAAGTAGATAAATAGGTACTGCTCCAGCAGGAAGGTAAATGGCATTTCCGTGTGCTGCTCTGGTTTTGGCAGAAGCGGCTTAGTCATGGTGGCCACATGACCCGGAAAAACTGTCTGCGGACAAACGCCAGCTCCCTCGGCCAGTACAGCGAGATGAGTGTCGCAACCCCAGAGTCGTTCGTGACTGGACTTAACTGCCAGGGGTTCTTCACCTTTACCTAAGGCTAGCAGGGGGCACACTCTCTTAGTTTCACTAAGAGTAATTCAGACATTTTTGAAGGAAGAGCACAAAACACAGACATAGCCCAAATGCCCTTTCTCCACGTCCAGATTATGTCATTCCCAAGTGTGATGCCTTTACAGAATAAAACACAATTGGCTGTTATTTGTATGTTTTACTTGGAAGTAATGCCCTTGAAATAAATGAGGGTTCTTTTCTGTCCTACTGAGAAAAGATTGTGATATTGCACAAGGGAAACCCCTTTCTGGTTTCCCTTGTCCTCCATGGTCTTTGACACCAGAATGTGTGTTTTTGAGGTCTCACCCTATTCCTGTTACTGTGACTGTTCTCAACACTGACTTTTAATTTTCCCCCAGTCCAAGGTACAAGAATAAGGATGTACAAATTAGGACCTTTTCTTTTCTGAACAATTCCACATATTCTATGATCCACTACTGAGCCAAGTCCTAAATTGAAACATCAACATTCCATATAGGACTGCTAGAAAACCTCTCCCCTCCCCGAAGCCCATGGATACAAACGAGTCAATTTTCAGGAACTGCTAGCATCTGTATGTTCCAACTGATCTCATCAAGAATTTCTAATTCCCAGAGGTTATGAAAATCACGCATCTTCAATTAAATTGACAAGGTAAACATTTCAGAGTGACACAGAGCACATTCTCTGAGTGAACTCCTTGTTGTTATGGTGCTTCGACTGAGAGAAATGCAATAAGTGTGTGATATGCCTTTCTTCCTACCAAATGGTACAATGCCTCCCCGCTACCCAACAACAAAAATGCACCAAACTCAGTTTTGGAATCTAGCTAGAAGAATGTTTGTTTTATAACGTTAGGATATGAAGAGGCATTTTATTTCATTTCCGCATTTTGATACAATCCATACTTGTTGTTTCAGGGCAATATGTCTCGGAGGCTCCAAAAATGCCCAACAGAAAGAAAGACAGCCACCTGGCTGATCTGAATTTTCCTTTTGAATCAGGTTCTACAATGTTGGAGTAATATTCAACTTCTGTCCATTTCCCCAAGCAGAAAGAAAGGACTACAATCTGTGCAAAGTGGGACTTAATTAAAGAGAAGAGCAAAACCACAAAGCTACCACTACTGCCCCTGTCAATTGAAGTTTTGAAAATGGGAGTTTTGGAGTGCCCTGTTGCACTTGATCTTTTGCCAGCAGTGCAGCTTGCAGAGATAGTACAAGAGCAGGACCTTCATGTTGCCCTATTTCAGATCTACTGTGGTTTGAAAAGAGTCTGGACTACAAGTAATGATGAACTCAGAAATGGTCATTCTGGAGCCCCCACGGGCAAATTGGAGTAATGGAAGTGTGCAGAAAGCATTTGTGCAAGAAGGCCTCTCCTCCTTCCGGAGGGGAGGTACTGTGAGTGGGAGACGATTCCCGCGTCACGCAGGGCTCGGGTGGCAGTTAGGCATTGGAATGTGTTGATGGTGTTTGGAAGGGCAAGGTGTGACCATCGCCTACCCCTTCCATTTTGGGTATTCTGTTAAAGGAATCCGGCGGTCGTGGATCCTGTCCGATGCCTGTGCGGCTGGGGGCCATGGCACGACCTTCGGTGACATCAGGGGAGAGCTTATAGTTGTATTGGCATCAACAGGCTCCCCCTACTGGTGGTTAACCCCTCTTCAGACTTACCCCTCTCTGAGTGGGTGGAGTCAAATCTTCCGTGGTCCAATGCCTAAGCCAATACCTTCTCACATGCTGTAATCAATAAAGTTGTGGCCTTTTCTTGCCCATTAACCTTATATACCATGTCCACGTGTCTTTATTCCCCAAGCGGGGATCGGGTCCTCAAATCACAAGCTCTGGACGTAATCCAAGAGTGCATAAACCATTTCTCCCATTTTGGTCTGCTTCCTGAACTCGGCAGTATCTCAAAACTTTTCCAGCCCAGAATATATTTGGGAGAAGGTGAGAAATGGAGTTTGCAGCATTTTCGTCCTCTCTATGCCCTCTCAGAGGTTGGGCTACCTCAGACCTCCAGGACTGACATGAATTTTCCATTATGAGCATCTTGCAGACAGTGTTGCAACATTTACTTTGATGGCCATTTTCTATTGATGTGCCAGAATACCTCCTCAGATAAAAGTTCTCATACCCAAGGCTCCCTAGAAGAAATGCCAAGCCTATTTTACAGTTGCATACTCAAACTTTAGACCTTTCCTACCCAGCTGTAAATGCCAGGCACGTTCTCCATCCTGTTCTTCTTGCGTTTTGTTTTCTATTTTGGCACATTGACATATTCCATTTTGTCATGGGCTTCTGCTCCTAATTTCTTATTGAAAGCAGTGCAAAAATGAGTACATATTTGAAAATACCAAGTGCCTAGTTAATGCCCTGCAAAATTTCCACTCACAAATCTGCATCACCAGCTGGACTTCTGAAGCAGGGCCAGGGGCTGAGTCAAGGGTTGGCATTATTGGTCGGCATCCAAGACCCATTCCTCTACGGGTGCGTGTGTGTGTGTCCATTGGCAATCCCTGAACCCTGCAGGCCTGATGTTCATTTTCCTTCTTATTGCTGCCTCTTTGCCTGCCCTCCTAAGTGAATGAGAAAGTGCAAGAGAAAGAAAAAAGCAGAGCTGTTGCTACTGCTGCTCATCTCTCTCCCTGGACAGTGAGTCTCACTGGGCCCAGAGGGAGAGGAAAGGCTATTGAGCAGCAGTGGAAGAAGGAGATGATGGAGCCACTGACAAAGACCTCCTGAAACCTGGAGTTGGTTTAATCTTTCTTTGGATGGGGGGTGGGGAATGAACATAGCTGGAGAGGGGACCCCCCATTCTGAACTATCATGGAGAACCAGTGTGGTGTAGTGGTTAAGAGTGATAGACTCGTAATCTGGGAAACCGGGTTCGCGTCTCCGCTCCTCCACATGCAGCTGCTGGGTGACCTTGGGCTAGTCACACTTCTCTGAAGTCTCTCAGCCCCACTCACCTCACAGAGTGTTTGTTGTGGGGGAGGAAGGGAAAGGAGAATGTTAGCCGCTTTGAGACTCCTCCGGGTAGTGATAAAGCAGGATATCAAATCCAAACTCCCCTCCTCCTCCTCCTCCTCCTCCTCCTCCTCCTTCTTCTTCTTCTTCTTCTTCTTCTTCTTCTTCTTCTTCTTCTTCTTCTTCTTCTTCATGGATAGGGATAGCATGAGGATACAGAAATCAGTAAGAAACACTACCCACTGCCAGGAGGTCCTACACATGAGTAGGAATTCGGTAGAGACACATGCCTGACTGGCGTGTTCTCTCCCTCCTGGTCGGTCGGGAGATTCAAAAGCTTTCTCCAGCCCGAACATCACAGCGACTGATACCAAGAGGCAACAACACACTTCAGAATCAGCAGAGTACAGACAGTCAGCATACAGTCTCAGTAGCGCAGCTTTATGGCTAAACTATGTTTATTTACATATACACACGTGGAGCATCATAACTGAGCTCCTTCCTCTTCAGCATCAGACAGCAAAGAGAGAAAGAACAAAAGGACAAATGTCCTATATCATGGAAACAGAGTAATAAAAACATTCTGTCTCCGTCACTTCCTACACTGCGGAATGAAAACATACACCGTCATGTGATAAAAACAATCCCATGACTGCAACATGGGGAATGAATCCTAACATCCACATCCTTAAAGCTACAACAATTCACTTTCCATTTCTCTCTAATTCCAGACTGAGCTGGTCCAGGATCCATTGGATCCCAAGCTCATCTCACTGCCATAGTGCAACAGCATCAGGCCTGATCTGAACCTGGTCACCCTGCCCTCCTCCTTTCATTGGGGCTGGCATAAGTTGCAGGTGTGGTGGTTTTCCTTCTCCTCTGCAAATCCCTGCTGGCGGTGGGTGGGAGATACGATTGTGCTATGTGTAACTCTCTCCTCGACGCTCTGAGTCCAACTTTCTGAGAATTGAATTTTTTAAAACATGCTTGCTCTCATGCTTACTCACTTGCTTTTTAATTTGCTCCCTCTCTTTTGTCTCAGTCTGCTCACACGAATAGCCTCTGGTAGAGAATATGTCACAAGACAGAATACATCACAGTTACTTTCACAACCTTGATCAACAAAGGGCATTGGTTCTCTTAATAACGGTGTAGTTTATTGGCTTTTCATCCATTAAGTATGACTTCTCCACGCCCCTCCTTTTTTTCCACAGGGGTCTACAATATTCAGGTGATCTTGCTGTCCAAGCTCAAAACCGTAGGCACCCCAATCCCCTCCCTTCCATCCAAGGAAGTTCTTCCCCAGTAGATTGTGGAAAAGGTATTGGGGTGCCTTTGGTATAAACCAGCAGGGCTCTTCTTATAAGGCCACACCTGTGGGTGAGTCTGCCATTATAATGGAAAATCAGCAGGGAGGACAGGAGGCAGGGGGAGAAAGTGGATTCTGTGGCTTATGAATAAAAGAAAATGATTCAATGGACTGATTTGAAAGTTGACAGGGTAGGAGAGGCAAGTCTGAGGATAGCCCACTCCAAATTAGGGGTAGAAGGATAGGAAACGACTTACTTTGAAAGCAGTGTACAGGCTGATAATAATTTGGGCATGCTGCTACATGAAGAAATGGTTGTCTGTCTCTTTAGCATCTCATCTGGTCATCTCATCAGGCGTGCATTTTGACCGAACATTTACACAAAACCAGAAATCCAGGGAGCCAGAGGACTGTTTAATAACAAACAAAACAAAACAAAGAACCCTTGCCATTTGGGAAAATGCTACAGTTTACCACCTACATCACAGGAACTGTGGCTAGTCATTACCAAGTGGTCAGTTTGTGTTCACCTCTTGTTATGATTTTGTTTTTGCATGCCTTTTAAACAAGGCTCTTGACTTGTAATGTTAGATGGTTAGATTCTGGGTTGCATGGGGCATCATCTCCACTGAATAGAGGTAAAGTAAAGGGTAAAGGGACCCCTAACCATTAGGTCCAGTCGTGGCCGACTCTGGGGTTGCGACGCTCATCCCGCTTTATTGGCCGAGGGAGCCAGCGTACAGCTTCCGGGTCATGTGGCCAGCATGACTAAGCTGCTTCTGGCGAACCAGAGCAGTGCACGGAAACGCCGTTTACCTTCCCGCCAGAGCGGTAGCTATTTATCTAATTGCACTTTGACGTGCTTTTGAACTGCTAGGTTGGCAGGAGCAGGGACCAAGCAACAGGAGCTCACCCCATTGCGGGGATTCGAACTGCCAACCTTCTGATCGGCAAGTCCTAGGCTCTGTGGTTTAACCCACAGCGCCACCCGCGTCCCTGAATAGAGGTAGGAAGCAGAAAAATAAGAACCTCTTAACTTTAGATGCAGTATAAACCAAAAGAGCCAAGGATTAGCAGTAAGCACTTGTTTTACCTGACGGTAAGAATGATGATTGTCGATGCTACATTAAACAAGTTGTGTTGCTATTTCCCCGAGTTTCTGCTCAGTATGGACAACCAGAAAAGCTGCATCAGCAAAACTAACTCTAGAGTAAGCTGTTCAGTCTGAGTTTATTTTTTTTCTCCTTTTTTTTTACCTCCAGGCATGACAGATTAAAGAGTTTATCTATAGACATGGGAAGCATATTTCTCCCTTCATTTCTTTTTCTTTTTTTCTTTCTTTTGCCAGAAGAGTAGCTTTAAGAATAGAATAGAATTGCCGGTGGTGGGGAGGGAGAGAGAGGGACAGTGAAATTGAAAAAGGCGTGTGCATTCACATAATAACCTTTGGCTGGTTGTTTGTTGCTGCAGCAAACAAAACTCAGCAAACCACCAATTGCACGTTGATATTTCCTGCACCGTTTGCAAAGAGCAAGAGATAGAAAACCACACTGAAAATAAAGTTATATTCTTTCTCTTTTCATCATAGGAATGGGAAGATGATGATATGAAGAGTTAATGTGGCTGACACAAACAGAAGCACAGCACACCCTTCTCCCTCTCCTCCTTCCCTGACACAAGTCAAAGAATCCCTTTACTTATTCTGTGCAACCCATGATACCTTTCCTGGGATGCTGCAACGAAAACAGCTGACATTTGGGTGAGTGTGTGCATACATTTAAAATAGTAGATCTGCGTGCTGAAGACCATATTCCTTATCTCCAGCAAATGCCAATGGAATTAATAGTGTGTTGTTTATTTATTTTTTAATGTGAGATTAAGCAGGTTAGTGCACGAGAAATAGATTTGAAGAAGTTTTTTGTGTGTGTGGTGTGTGTTTTCATATCATGATTGCATCACTGGATGTTTATTGTTTGGTTAGCACCTTCCCATCTGGTGCAACACCAGTAATTTGGGAAAGACCTATGCAGTGCTATTTTTCCAGGAAAAGAGGTGTCAGAACACCTCCCTCGTTCCCTCAGCGCCCACCTGAGAGGTGCCAGAACTGAGTTCCGGTGAGTTCTGGCTGAAAAAAGGCCTTGGACCTCTGTGACTGGACTCTGCTAATGCTGATGCTATATTCACTGATTTGTCAAAGCTAACGTCATGGGGAAACAGTGCCCTTAGTCCTTATAATGTGTGTGAGAACTACTTGAAGCAAAGAGACCACGTCTGCAGCCCAAACCATGTCGACTCAGAAGTACTTTTTCCTACAAAAGTGGAGTTACGACTAAAGCCTATGATGCTATGATTCCATGAGGATATTCAGGTGATGATATTATTATTATTATTATTATTATTATTATTATTATTATTATTATTATTATTTCTGTTAATAACCCATTCATAATATGATTATGCTATTATGCGGAAATGTTCTTCCTACTAATAGTTAACACTTTTGATTTTATGTTTAAATCTATCAGTAAATCACCATGTGATGAAAGTTTCAGGTAGCTGGATTATCAGTAGAATTTGGAACCATTACCTGAACATTACAGTTGTCTGAATGTTCCTGGTCCATATGAGGAACATGGGTGCATGAAGTTGCCTTCTACTGACGCAGAGGTATATCTAGATAATATTTCCGTGGTCTGACTGGCCATGATGATCCAGGGTCTCAAGGCAGCATATTTTCAGCCCTATCTAAAATATTTTTTTGCTGAAGGTCTTTATACATCCAAAGCAATTTGCTATGGCACTGAACTATGGTCCTGCCACTGGCTTCCTACATTGGTTGGAACTGTTGTCTTCACTGGTGACTAGAAGTCAAAGATGACTTAAACTAATGAACAACAAAGCATTTGTAACATAGAATAATAGAATCTTAAGAGTTCCCCAAGGGTCATCTAGTCCACCCCCTGCAGTGCAGGAATCTCAGCTAAAGCATCCACGACAGATGGCCATCCAACCTCTGCTTAAAAACCTCCAAGGAAGGACAGTCCACTACGTCTCGTGGGAGTCTGTTCCACTGCTGAACATCTCTTACTGTCAGAAAGCTTTTCCGAATGTTTAGTCGGAATCTCTTTTCTTGCAACTTGAAGCCATTGGTTCTAGTCCTACCCTCCTCCAGAGCAGGAGAAAACAAGCACGCTCCCTTCTCCATGTGACAACCCTTGAGATATTTGAAGATGGCTGTCATATCTCCCTCTCACACTCCTCGTTTTCAGGCTAAACAAACTCAGCTCCTTCAAGTGCTCTTCATATTAGTTTCCAGACCATTGATCATCTTGGTTGCCCTCCTATGCACACATTCCAGCTTGTCAAGATCCTTCTTAAATTGTGGTGCCTGGAATTGGACACAGTATTCCAATGTGGTCGGACTAAGGCAGAATAGAGTAGTACTATTACTTCCCTAGACAGCATCTTAAAAAGCAGAGACATCACCTTGCCAACAAAGGTCCATATAGATAAAGCTATGGTTTTCCCAGTAGTGATGTATGGAAGTGAGAGCTGGATCATAAAGAAGGTTGATCGCCGAAGCATTGATGCTTTTGAATTATGGTGTTGGAGGAGACTCTTGAGAGTCCCATGGACTGCAAGAAGATCAAACCTCTCCATTCTTAAGGAAATCAGCCCTGAGTGCTCACTGGAAGGACAGATCCTGAAGCTGAGACTCCAATACTTTGGCCACCTCATGAGAAGAGAAGACTCCCTGGAAAAGAACCTGATGCTGGGAAAGATGGAGGGCACAAGGAGAAGGGGACGACAGAGGACAAGATGGTTGGATAGTGTTCTCGAAGCTACCAGCATGAGTTTGACCCAACTGTGGGAGGCAGTGGAAGACAGGAGTGCCTGGTGTGCTCTGGTCCATGGGGTCACAAAGAGTCGGACACGACTAAACGACTAAACAACAACAACATTACTTCCCTTGATCTGGACAGTATACTTGCATGATCAGCTTTGGTGATCAATCGTCCACTTCATCAGTTGCAGGATGAAGTGGATGGTAGGGTATTCTGATGTACCTGGTGAAGTGGATTCTAGTCCACAGAAGTTTATGTACTTTGTATGTAACAGACTAGCATGGCTCCCCCTTCGGGAATTCCCAAGTAAGACACACAAATTGCAGAATTGTCACCAGGACAGTTTATTAGTTTAACTCTGGCTTGTGAAGTCTGATATATGTCACGTGTTTCTAAATAGCAGTCAGCAAATTAGAAGGCTGTTGTGAAGTAACCCAATAATCCATCCAACCAGCAAAAGTAATTTAACTAAGATGGAGTGAGGGCTTACTACGGAACAATCTATCACTAATGACTGGAACAGGTGCACAAAGTGTCTTAATAAATCAGTAACCTGAAAAGCACATAAATTACTTTGAAGGTTAATGTATTTTCCTCCTTGTTTCCCAAACATCTTGGAGGTATTTTCATGAATATTTCAGACACTGCACAGAAAACCTCTGCAGAATATGCTTGAGGTGCTAGATAAAGGAAGAAATAGAAATGATGATACTTTCCTAAGTGAGGATCATTATGGACCATTGCCTTGCAGATCTTCCTAGTAGTGAAACCTACTGAACTATAAACTTTAAAGAAGACTGTTGGAATCACATTATTAACTTCGCTTAAAATCGGATTTTTCAGATCCTTTCAATTGGTAGTCTAGAAATATTTTTTAAAATGATAATATGCTGAAGTTGAAATGAGGTTCAGCTGAGTACCTTTCTCCCACTCTTCAGTGCAGGAACCAGAATATTCTGAGATTGTCTGCATTCACATGTCTGAATGTTAAAATTTGGGGGGGGGGCAGGAATGACATTCCTTTCAACATATATATTTACCACTTTCTCAGTCCACTGCATACATCTGATCAAGTAGGCTGTTTACTGAAAAATACAACATAACTTAGTCTCTTAGGAGCTGCCTAGTCAAAAATGGACAACCTTGGGATCAGTGTAAGGATGTCCCATATGATGAGCTGCAGAACTGTACACAGGAACATCTGCTTGTGCAATATGATATTTCCAGGATCTGGCCTGGCCCCATCCATCCCAACTGTCCATTGAGAGCCAGTGTGGTGTGGTGGTTAGATTGTTACATTCTACAGTGGTACCTCGGGTTAAGTACTTAATTTGTTCCGGAGGTCTGTACTTAACCTGGAAACTGTTCTTAACCTGAAACACCACTTTAGCTAATGGGTCCTCCTGCTGCTGCCGCACCACCGGAGCACGATTTCTGTTCTCATCCTGAAGCAAAGTTCTTAACCTGAGGTACTATTTCTGGGTTAGCGGAGTCTGTAACCTGAAGCATATGTAACCTGAAGCGTATGTAACCTGAAGCGTATGTAACCCGAGGTACCACTGTATGTTACATTATAATTAGAGTGAACATTTTTATAGGGGCTTGCTGCATTGATGAATAATTTTAACTTATGTCTTCCATATTGAACCTACAGCAGCATTATACGCTAAGTGGTAAGCCCAAAATTGTATTGAGGTTTAAATGGAAAAGTGCAGAATTATAGGTTTTTAGCTTAATAAAAGCCTCTTTTTTGTATTTTTAAGAAGATCTAAGTTCACACACAAGCAGGAGCTCTCCAAATAGATGCCACTGAAGAAGACAGAGTCAAAACACATTTGACAAGCCATTTGGAATGCAGCTTTTGTAATCAATGTGTTTCAAGACTTTGGACACAAACAACTTTGTTCATGTGAGATAATACACCATGTGTTGCATGTAAATGTTGGAAAGCCACACAAGATTATTCAGCTATTATTGCAGGGGTTAGCAAACTTTTTCACTGTCCCTCAGACCTTGTGGGGGGGGGGCGGACTATATTTTTTGTGTGGGGGGATGACAATTCCTATGCCCCACAAATAACCCAGAGATGCATCTTAAATAAAAGGCCGGATTTAGAAGGCGCTTGGGCCGGATCCAGCCCCCAGGCCTTAGTTTGCCTACCCGTGTATTATTGCATATTCTATTGGCTATCAGCCATAGATTGCATTTTGGTATAGTTTTTAATTCTTGCATATATAGCTTAAAGAAATATATTATGTTCAACTAGACCTTGACTTCACTTGTTTGTCTCAAATCCCCACTCAACCATGAAACTAAGTAGGTGACCTAAAATGGAGAGGGGGGGGGAGCATGTATACCACCTTGAGCTCCTGAGACGATGACAACAAAAATAAGAATAAGAAGTAATGGCCTTCTGGGGGAAAACGGGCTATAAAAGCCTTCATGTTTGTGCTGGGATGTTCTTGAGTAACTGGCCTGGTTCTGGTATGTTCTCATGTGATCTTCAGCTCTGCCCTTTGGTCATCTTCCATACTTCTTGCTTGCCTGCTCGTTCTAGTTTCTGCTTGTTCTTTAACTCTGTCTCCTAACTGGTTCCTCAGCTTTAGTTTCCTACCTCAACTTCTTGCTCCTGGTTTATGACTCATCTTCTACAGCAGCCCACAACTCACCTCTGACAGACTGACAGGGGCAATCTCTGTATAGAGCCAGCTTTTATCACTGAAAAGAACAAAACTCTAATGGAGAATTTGGGTCAAATATGATGTCAGCAATCGTAAGCAGACGAGCTGCAACTGTCTGGCTTGACATATAGTATATATATAAGACTGCAAGACCAGTCTTATAAGGAGAAATTGATCCCAATGCCTCCTTTCCATTTTTGCCTCTAGGTAGGTTCTGCCTTGGGACACAGGTGGTGCTGTGGGTTAAACCACTGAGCCTAGGACTTGCCAATCAGAAGGTCGGCAGTTCGAATCCCCGCGACGGGGTGAGCTCCCATTGCTTGGTCCCTGCTCCTGCCAACCTAGCAGTTCGAAAGCACCTCAAAGTGCAAGTAGATAAATAGGTACCGCTCCGGCGGGAAGGGAAACAGCATTTCTGTGTGCTGCTCTGGTTCGCCAGAGGCGGCTTAGTCATGCTGGCCAAACCACATGACCAAGAAGCTGTACGCCAGCTCCCTCAGCCAATAAACCGAAATGACCGCCGCAACCCCAGAGTCGGTCATGACTGGACCTAATGGTCAGGGGTCCCTTTACCTAGGTTCTGCCTTATTTAGTTTTTAAAATAATAAATATATTTTGCCTAGTAAACTTTTCATCTTATCAGAAGTAGGCATACTCTGGAATTCTATCTTCCCAAATATGATGATATATTTAATATTTCTTGAGGGTGCACAAAGTATGCTATGTTAGAAAATATTGAAACAGAGAAAGTCAATTTCCACCCTGCTTTTCACCACTTCTTGAAGTGATATTGTTCGATTATCAATTATTAAGGGACCAAGCTTTAAGAAATTGCACATATACTATATTTGCCAATATATTCCTGAGAGGGATTTGCTTATAACAGAAGACAAAAACGAGGGCTCAATTTGTGTTTAAACTTATATTACACCAATAAAATACTTATAACAGAGGATACATTACAATTTTCAATATCTATTCTCTTATTGTCATACTGTAGGAAACTTAATAATGGATGAGCAAATTTCTCTTGTTCAGCAGAAAAAAAACTTCCCTACTTTTCTAAAGTAAACCAATTTGTTATAGCTGATAACTTTATTGCCTAATACTACATGAAAATACAAGTGGAAGAAGTAGGTAAACCCTCTTCGTCATCTAACTTGTGTTTGAATAGGGAGTTTGCCAATATTCTCAAGGAGTTTACCCTGCCAAATGAACTTCAAAATTTTCTTAAAAGACTCCAGCTCTCTTTGAAGTTATTTGAGTCAGGCCCTAAATTAGTGGGAGGATAAAAGTAAACAATAGGCTCTAAACATAATGAAGCTGTCAATAAAACAATCAGACTAGCCATCCGCAAGAAAAAATAGACATTAAAATAACATTAAGGTTGTGGTGCAAAAACAATAGACGTGAAAAAGAATTAGTTAAGGGTGACACTTACCATATGTTTTTGCAATGTATTGTCATGCTGAAGTAAATTTTAAAGGTTGTTAAGGAGAAACCCTGTTGTGCCTAGGTGCAAAGTACCATATGTTAATTCTTCTTTTACATCACAATGGGGGTGCCATCTTGTCCTTTGCCTCAGACATGCTGGCCCTGACTGCACCATAGATTTGTATAATGGCTTTATTAAACCCCTATTAAACAACCCACATTGATTTTGTTAGGCTCCAACACTCTTCCTAAATTTTGAGGGCATGTTAAAAAAAAAAGTGAGCGCTTTAAAAACAAGCTGGTTAAAGATCAATTTGTTTTTCATTCAACTTGTTGCTCCATCTCTCACTGCCTATGGTGATTGTTTGTCTATGTTTAAAATCAAATGGCACAAAGCATGGCTCCATGGAGCCCTCAGGCATAGGAGACAACTCTTAGGGGCTGAGGGGTCTTCGCCCCCCACAGAAAATATTTTAGGAGCCTGCCCCCCCAAGGTTGATGGGCATTGCCATTCAAATGGTGTGCGTGCACCATGTCATAAGATTGATTATGTGGGGTGGGGCTTACTTGCCCCCTATATTTTATTCAAGTTAGCACCCCTGCCCTCAGGGTAAGGTAAAGGTAAAGGGACCCCTGACCATTAGGTCCAGTCGTGACCGACTCTGGGGTTGCAGCGCTCATCTTGCTTTATTGGCCGAGGGAGCCGGTGTACAGCTTCTGGGTCATGTGGCCAGCATGACTAAGCCGCTTCTGGAGAACCAGAGCAGCGCACGGGAATGCCGTTTACCTTCCCGCTGGAGCGGTACCTATTTATCTACTTGCACTTTGACGTGCTTTCGAACTGCTAGGTTGGCAGGAGCAGGGACCGGGCAATGGGAGCTCACCCCGTCGCGGGGATTCTGATCAGCAAATCCTAGGCTCTGTGGTTTAACCCACAGCGCCACCCGCGTCCCACCCTCAGGGTAGCTACGAACTAAATGAAGCAACAGCAAAACCATATAAAATCAATGAGGGAGTGGACTACAGGTCATGTTTTCCATGTAGAAGGTCCAAGGTCCAAACACTGACATTACTGTTACTGATGGCTCCAGGACAATTGCAGCAGATAGATGAAATCAATCTTACTTTGAATTGCTCACCAAGTGGCCCCCACAGGCTGGAGACAGCAGTCTACAGGGCATTGATCTTAGAGATGAAATTTTTGTGGCCTTGAAAGGCCAGGTAAAAGAAGGACATTTGATCAAGATTATAGGTGCCAATTCTCTGGATCCCTGGGTACCCAAGCACCCACAAAATTCCTCATGAAGGGGCCAGGCACTCACAAATTTGCTCTCAAGATATGCATTTGTAAATGTATATTCGCCCCAAATACACATTTTAGAATGCATTTTGTTATAGTCAAGAACTGTGCTGAAATATCTGATTTCCCAGTTCTGATTGTCATATTAGTCCTGAAGACAAGGATCATTTTGGCTCCTATCAGAATCCCCACAGATCAAATTCCTCAAACATGCTGTGTAGGAATACATCTAAAACTTTTGCATCCAAGGTGACTCCTGTTGAGACAAGTTATCATTCACATGCCTGCTATCTGATGGAAGGCCCCTTCCATCTTTGCAGCATTTCAGAATTTTGAACCTTTCTGAGCTGCAGTGGAAATATATTTAAGGACTGCTGTTGTAGGGCTTTTCTTCTTTCCCATTTCCTCAGAGGGATCAGTGCATCTTCACACAGTAAATATCTTTCTCAGATGTGAAGACACAAAACTTTTAGCAGAGCTGCCAGAACCAAACATCACCTATTTTCTTTTTATCAATGTGATAACAGACCCTAACAACTCAGTATAGCTTCTGGGTTCTCAAGTGCAGCATAACCTTCTAGCTAGGCATTAATAATAACAATTGTATGGTGTTTGTCTAGCACCTTGTATCCAGTCTGATTCAAAATCATTTGTCTGAATTGAAAATGTGCTTTGTGTTATTGAAGTTTATATTATTGTATCGTATTTATTACTTGGTTCCCCGCCCCCCCAAAAGCAACTTACCAAAATGATGATAGCCAATTATAATCATGGGTTTATCTGTCATCATCCCACATTCAACAAAACTACTAGTTGCAAAATGACCCACCATTATTCTTTTTCTAACTAAATTAAGAATCTAACCTAGTGGTTACCAGAGCATAGACGACCTAAGTTAGGGCATAACTCAGCAACCAGTTGAAGCTACTCCATGCCACCAAAATCACTTGAGGCTTCAAGCAAAAATAATCGACCCAGAAGTACCCCCAAGCAAGGCCTCTGCTTCTTCAGGAAGAGCATAGCTTCCTCCAGAACAGGCCATGTACCACCCATCCAGTGTAAATTAAACTTCAATTTATTGGCTCTCTCATCCATTCTATTACCAAGCTCAGACATTACCGTATTTTTCGCCCCATAGGACGCACCGGCCCATAGGACGCATCAAGGTTTTTTGGGGGGGAATAAAGGAAAAAAAATTTATTTCCCCCCCAGGCGCTTGTGGTGCCGGCAGCGGGGAGAAGCGCTCTTCTCCCCGCAGCCCGCCTTCAGACCAGGTCCGGGGACAGCGGGAAGACACGCTGCGCCTCCCAGCTGTCCCCGGAGCTTGCGGGGCAGGCAGCGGGGAGAAGCGCTCTTCTCCCTGCCGCCCGCCCTCAGACCAGGTCCGGGGACAGCGGGGAGACGCGCTGTGCCTCCCCACTGTCCCCGGAGCTTGTGGGGCTGGCGGCGGGGTCTCCCCGCCATCAGCCTCCAAACCACTTCGGGAGACAGCGGGATGGCGGCGTTCCGCCTCCCTCTGTCCCCCGACCTTGTGGGGCTGGCGCTGGGGCTCTCCCCTCTCACTCTGCAGGCTTCAGCGAAAGCCTGCATTCGCCCTATAGGACGCACACACATTTCCCCTTCATTTTTGGAGGGGAAAAAGTGCGTCCTATAGAGCGAAAAATACGGTACTTAATACATTCTGTGCCACACGTACAGATGTAAAGGAAAAAAAACAGAGGTGTGTATAATCAGCAAAATGTTGATAATGCAAACCAAAACTCATGATGGTCCAAATCATGTAGTGGTTTCCTGCTGATGTTTCCTGTAGATGTTAAAGCCTCTCCTCTTCCCCGAGGGAAAGTGTTGTGAGTGGGAATCACTTCCCATGCTTTCGGGGGGGGGGGGTATGACCGGGCCCCTGCGTCACTGGAGTCCCATGTCTGCGTCACACACCCTGGCCAGCCAATCCACCTGGCTGGGAGGGGTGTGGTTTATCTGTTTAAAAATGACCACAGGCACACAAGCGCTGTTCCTGCTTCCTCGGACTTGCTGTGGACCTTGGTTGGTGGCCTTGGTTGTCCAAGGGGCCTGGTAGGAATTTTTTCCACTTGGCAGATTGGCACCAGCCACTTGGTTTTTCGCCTACCTCGAAGCAAATCGTCACAACTTTGTAAGGTTTGGCAGTTAGGCATTGGAAATGCATTGTGTGTTGGAGGGGAGGTTGTGACCATCACCCGCCCCTCCCCTTGAAGGATATTCCATTAAAGGAATCTGGCGGTCGTGGTTCCTGTCCAATGCCCAGGTTAGGGCCATGGCATGACCCTCCGGTGACTCTGGGGGAAAGCTTCCAGTTGATTTGCATCAACAAGCTCCCCTACAGATTGTTAACCCTTGTGTGACTCCCTGCAGAGTGGGCAGGAGTCAAGTATAGTCTTTTCAGATCCAATGGCTAAACCAATACCACTCACATTCTATAACCAATAAAGTTGTGGCCTTTCTTAGCCCATTAACCTAAAATGCTTGTGTCCATGTGTCTTAAGGTAAAGGGAGCACTGACCGTTAGGACCAGTCGTGAACGACTCTGGGGTTGTGGCACTCATCTCACTTTACTGGCTGAGGGAGCCGATGTTTGTCCGCAGACAGTTTTTCCAGGTCATGTGACCAGCATGACTAAGCCGCTTCTGGCAAACCACAGCAGCTCACGGAAATGCTGTTTACCTTCCCAACAGAGTGGTACCGATTTATCTACTTGCACTTTGACGTGCTTTCGAACTCCTAAGTTGGCAGGAGCAGGGACCGAGCAATGGGAGCTCACCCCGTTGCGGGGATTCGAACTTCCATACCAAAACTGGACATAAACCCCATAGTTTAGTTACCTATGACATGTGGCTCTGTATTTAGATGTACCAAAATATTGTAGCCTGGAATTGCAGGAGGAACTTACAGCTCTTCCTTATTAGATAACCATGCCTCTGCATCAATATTTTTTCATAATAAAATAAATAAAATAATTATTTTAAAAAATAAAATAGAATGAATGAGTTGTTTGTGTCCACCACTCCACTCTTCCACAATAGATTTTCTGCCACACGTCCATTAAAACTTGATATCAAAGCACAGAAACCAGATTCAACCAATGAAGGAACTTTTCCCCATTTAGTAGTCTTGATTAACACATCACACTGCTCTGTATATATAGAAAAAATTAGTGTTAATAATTATATTAAAACTATAAACCCTTGGGTTATACTAAATGCAAAAGTTGTGCCCTTTCTTTTATTTTCTAACAAAGATGAAAGAGGAAGTGGCTCTGTAGATCTTTTATTAAAAAATATTAACTACCCCTTAATTTGGACTGGAAGCATCATTAATATTCATTTGTATATAATTGTCTTAATTTTTTGTAATAATGACTTCAGTAACCAACTGTTTGATTGATGGAACTCATGTCTTCTCTGTGAAGGAAATAGGTTGTCTTATAAATTAAAAAAAGGCAAGGAAACTGCCATATATTCATGCATGATATTTTTAGCTGCCCTTAATTACAAGCTAGCTAAATACGCATGCAAACAGTGCTTTGATTGATAGGCTGTTTCTGCTGAAGTGATTGTTTGTCATAAAATGGGAAGGTGTGCAAGTCAACTGTGTTCTAAAATAAATTGGACTGGAATCAGCCGGGTCCTCAAATCATTGCCTGCAAAACCAAATGGCACCAGCAAAGATAAGGACATCTGGGGTAGGATCACACAATGCATGGTCTGCCATGCCACATGCAACCTACTCAATACATTTTGAAGTCTGCTAGTGTCACAGGGGAGCTGATAGCTCAGGGCTGTGACTTCTACTATTCCTCGCCCCCCTGACTCCCAACTTCCAGTATTTCCCAGCTCTTTTCCTCCTCTGGGGTGTATCCTATTTCCCACCACCACGAACCTGGGTCCAGACTACCCTCTTCTGCACTCTCCCTGGAAGCTTCTTGGCAAGATGGTCTCCACCACTCCATCTCATCTAGCCAGTCCCTGACAGCTAGGTTCTTGACAAACAAATATTTGCAGTGCCAGAGGGACAACTGAAATAGGAGATGTATCAAATCCCTCGTGGCGAGTAGCCAAATATGACTAGTGCTCTGACTTCAGCTGGATGTAACCCAAGTGACCAACTATGACCAACGGGTGAGATGAGTGTCACATTTGAATATGGGAAGCTCAGATTCAAACTTTTCTGCTCAGTCACTGTACTGACCTTGCTTGGGCAAGCCAGCACTGTGCCTAAGTCTAATCTACATTTCAGGATTGGTGCAAAGATTTAAAAAATTAGACAATTCCATGAAACCACCATGAGCTTCTTGAAGAAGAAGGGAGGGATATAAGTGTGAATAACCCAGTGTTATATTTCCTCTCAATCAGTAAGACTAATAAGAATGAAAAGGATAAAATAACACACAGAAAAAGAAATATGCTATAATGTGCTGCGGTTTAGTTAATGATGCTGGCTGGATAGCTCTGTTGTTTAGAGTGTGGTGCTGATAACGCCAAGGTTGCAGGTTCAATCCCCATAAGGGACAGTTGCATAATAATAATAATAATAATAATAATAATAATAATAATAATAATAATTTATTTATACCCTGCCCATCTGGCTGGGCTTCCCCAGCCACTCTGGGAGGCTTCCAACAAAATATTAAAATACAGTAATCCATCAAACATTAAAAGCTTCCCTAAATAGGGCTGCCTTCAGATGTTTTCTAAAAGTCTGGTAGTTGTTCTCTTTGACATCTGGTAGGAGGGTGTTCCACAGGGTGGGTGCCACTACTGAGAAGGCCCTCTGCCTGGTTCCCTGTAACTTGGCTTCTCGCAGTGAGGGAACCGCCAGAAGGCCCTCAACGCTGGACCTCAGTGTCTGGGTAGAACAATGGGAGTGGAGACGCTCTTTCAGATATACTGGACCGAGGCGGTTTAAGGCTTTAAAGTCAGAACCAGCACTTTGAATTGTGCTTGGGAACATACTGGGAGCCAATGTAGGTCTTTCAAGACCAGTGTTATGTGGTCTCGGCAACCACTCCCAGTCACCAGTCTAGCTGCTGCATTCTGGATTAGTTGTAGTTTCCGGGTCACCTTCAAAGTTAGCCCGGGTCACCTTCAAAGGTAGCATTGCAGGGGGTTGGACTATTGTAGATGATCTTCAGAGTCCCTTCCAACTTTATGATTCTATGCTAACAAAGTCTGCAAACAAGGTGTCTGTACCACAAATTTTTCTCAGCTCACAGTACTAGATGATGGTGACGACAATAAGTTATCTGAGATCTGGAGTTTGTATGTTGCTTCAGTTAATTCCGCAGGCTTTGTGTAATTGGTCTGTAAGAACAATAGCAATAAATGATTGATGTCTACTAGTTTTTATTAGGAGTCAGGCATTTGTACTCTGAAACTCTTATTGAATTTATAATGAATAGCAAGACATTTCTCAAGCCAGTGCCTGACATTTGTCCCTGCACATCACGAACCATCAGATCAGATGGCACCATGGCTGGTACATACTCAGTTTTACTCAAACTTGTTGAGAAATTACTATTCCTTCCTCGTGGCTGCATTTTAGTCCAGCTTTAGCAGCACATTGTTAGCAGGAAGCTTCCCAACCTAATTCAAGGCTCATCTACATTATACATTTAAAGCAGTATCATGCCACTTTGAACAGTTATGGTGTTCTCTAAAGAATCCTGAGAACTTTAATGTGCAAGGGTGCTGAGAGTTGCTAGAAAATCCTTATTCTCCTCGCAAAGCTACAATTCCCAGAGTTCTTTGGGAAGAGGAATTGATTGTTAAACCAGTCTGACAATACCGGGGTGCCTGCATTTGCCATCGTTACACGACAGAAAAGAACTTCTGGAACCTTCCCCAATGCTAAAAAGTATCACACTAATTCCATGTCAAGTTGAGAACAGTTTGTGCATCACTATGTCCAAGTTAGAATGGGTTGTACTGTGGAATAATGGTGCCTTTTAATTTTCCATTGGCTCTTCTGCGGAACAATGATGAGGAAAGAGTAGTCAAAATGGCTTGTGAACCTTCTCCATGGCTGAAGGTGCTTGAAGCATTTCCAGTGAGGCGAAATGAGAACCAAGGAGGGAAAAGACAAAAGTTTTGGGATGCCATATCAAAAGACTGGAATTTGGGCTCTTAAATGAATAAGAAGGAGTTTAGGAATGGAAAACGGGAATTATTATGTCAGACAGCACATAGTTAATGTATGAAACCCACTGCCCTAGTTTAGGGGCTCTTTAAATTTTACTCAAGCTGTGCAAAGCGACATTTCCATGAGTGGCTCATCTGTGGGCAGGGTAATGCTTGAGTGAATCAACCACATAGCTGAGGGCCAATGGCAAGTCTTACCCATTCTGAATCTATCATTGTATCCCAGTGTGATCCAGCAGGGCTCTTTTTTATGTTCTTGTGCTAGTGAGGAAGCAGAGCCTGAATGTTCTACTGATGTCTATTGGAATTGCAGGAAGTGACTTGCAAGTGTTCTGATGGCCCTGTGTTCATGCCTCCTGGAAAATATCGCTTGCAATGCATGAATATGTTATTGAGATTCAGAGGGAGGGAAATATTCATGCAATCAGGACCTTTGTGGGTGAGGATCCCAGTCTCTCCAGCTGCTTGCTGTTTCTTTCATCCTCTTCTAAAATATCACATCATCGTGCTTGTGACACCCAAATCAGCTTGTACAAAAGGAGCTGATGATGATGAAGGTAGCATATAACTTTATAAGGAGAAGATTACTCAAAAGAGCAGGTGAGCACTTTTAAATATGAGGCTCTGGATCTGTGGAACTTTCCTCTCCTTTGAGGTGTTGTAAAACTTATCAAAACTTTTTCACTTCCCGTGAAATTCTTTGTATGCTTTGCCTGAGCAGGAATTCCCACTTCTAGGTCATAATTAGTAAAATCCTAGGGATATGCATTATCCCCCTGAGAAATTTGGCATAGATGATATATATAGATAGATAGATATGAAAGATGATAGATAGATAGATATAGATAGGTGACTTACCAATTAACAAAATCCAGTCACATATTTAAAAAATAAGAGCTATGTTAAATATCTAAACTCACGATCACCACAAAATTATCAACCAAAGAATAAGAAATGCCCCCAACAGCACAAATAAGATCTCAACAATCAAATGTTTGGGAAAGAGAAAAGTCTTCGCTGAAAATATGTTAATAAAGGTGTCAAGTGCTCTGGTGTGCTTCATAGAGGAATGATCTCAATGTCTCACTCATTCTAACTCTTCCTTTCCGTCTTGCAACATTCTCTTCCTTCTTTGTCCCCAAACACAGAAGCGCCACACCAGAGCTTTGATTCACTGCCACCTTACCTCACTCCTTGTCTCTCCCCTTCCTTCTCAGATGATTACCAGTAATTCCAGTGGTGGCTGCCGCCGATTAGGACTGCTGGGGTGAAAGGCAGGGAGACCACAGTGAAATCTACATCCATATAAAAAACACACACTGTGAAAATGCTTTATTTTAAAACGTTTTAAAACTACATTGAATTTTGTCACTTTTGTATGTTGCACTTTACAACACCTTTAAAACGTTTTATTTGCATCTGTGTAGCTGAGTCCCAGGAGCAGGTAGAACAAGGGTCAATGACAGGCAAATTCTAATTCTAGTTTAGTTCCCATGCCTCTCACTGCTGAGTTGAGCCAGGGCTGTCTCTTCCAGTCACTCTTGTTCCCAAAGGGCTCATTTTCTGAGCACAGACGAGTAGGTTGCTGTCAGTTGTAGAGATAATGTGTCCTGAACAAGTGTTGTCCCAGATTTGTGTAGTGATGTAGGTTTCAATATTAACAGCAGAGGTACCCCCTTGATCTTCCTGTGTAAATGAACCTCAGGTGTCTCAAAAAATAATTGTGGTCTGAGTTATGTAAGTATGAACTGCTTCTGTGTTTTTAATAGCTCATTATGAGATCTCTAACAAAAACATACAGGACTTTGTTGTTGACTTATCCTTGTTGAATGAAACAGAAGGGGCCATCATCTTTGTGTTTTGCTTGCGAAGAAACACAGAAAGAGGTCTATAAACCAGAGTCCTCCAAGATATAATTGGGATTAATGCAGTTTAAGCTGCTGGAGCCCTCTGAGAATTGAAACCTCTAGCTCAGATCACTTGAAGAAGGCACAGCCTTTCACAGGTCAAATAGTGTGCTACACAGGAAATCCATGTGGGTAATGCCATTAATGGAGGGTATTCACACTGATAAACCTTATGGCTGCAAAAATAAAACAACAACATGCAAGCCAGCTTGATACTTTCCCAGTTATTGCTTACATTATTCCAAAAGGGAAAGGAGCCATTTATATATTGGTATCACCATCACTTGGGATGCGGGTGGCGCTGTGGTCTAAACCACAGAGCCTAGGACTTGCTGATCAGAGGTTTGAATCCCCGCAACAGGGTGAGTGCCCATTGTTTGGTCCCAGCTCCTGCCAACCTAGCAATTCAAAAGCACGTCAAGTGCAAGTAGATAAATAGGTACCACCCCGGTGGGACGGTAAACGGCATTTCCATGTGCTGCTCTGGTTCACCAGAAGCGGCTTAGTCATGCTGGCCACTTGACCCAGAAGCTGTCTGCAGACAAACACCAGCTCCCTCGGCCTATAGAGTGAGATGAGCGCACAACCCCAGAATTGTCCGCGACTGGACCTAAGAGTCAGGGGGTACCTTTACCTTATCACCATCACTAATACTATTGACATTACTGCCCACCATTACTAAAGCTACATACCTGTGTTTTGCACCTAGGATTTGTATCCTCAAGTATAGAATGTCAATATGAAGTGAAGTGTCTCCCATACCTAGGTCCACAGTTATGATATGACATGCCACACTTTGTCTGATCAGATGCATGAGGCTAACATACAGCATAACTGAAGCACACAGGCTGATTGTGAAGTACACCTTGTTATCAATTAACAGAGGAGTCTGATATAAATATACCACCTGAAGTCAGCACATTACAATGATGAGACAGAGAAACATCAGGCTGAAGGTTACACAAAAAATAAATTTATTATAAAATGTATTAACTCAGCCTTAGGAAAATTCATGTGCAACTAAAACATGTACACATTGGAATTTTACAATAAATGTATCTATATTTCATGTGCACCCATTTTTTCCCCTTGTGGATAAATGTACCTGCGAAAGAGCTTGCCAATGACTAGTCTTTCTCCTCCAACACTGATTTATTCACCTACACAAGCCCTGTACTTTTGCCTTCCCTTGTATTAGATTTTCTCCAGGAATATTTGTTGGCCTTGCTCTTTGAAATCTCACAAGAATAATAAGGGTCAATATCGCACATTAAGTACCTTGAAAAGTTGGCAGCCATGTTGTCGATTCTCTCTCTGAGTTATGAGAGCACAGAATGAAACAGATGTGGCTTCATAAAATGTGTGCTACATTACATACCAAAGTCCTGAAGAACTAAGCTGAACTCATAAAGATATTCTCCATCACAAAGAAGCAAAATATAAGGATAACAAGAACAGGGGAACAATACGAGGTCTAGGCAAAATTCCAGGTACTCAAAAGTTACAGCTTGCAGTCAAATGGTCAGAGGCAATGGTCACTGTCCAGGTAAGCAAGGATCAGTTCCTCAAGGCAGAAGCAGCATTGGTGGAGGAGTTGAGAGACCTAGCAAGGTCTTCTCACTAAGAGACAAGTAGCTTAGAGTATAATGTAGGATCCAGGCTTTATAGCAGTGGCAGTGGAAAACGTGTGGTTCTCCAGATGTTGTTGGACTCCAACTCTCATCTGCCCTAGCCAACGAAGCTAGTGGTCAAGGATGGTGCTAGCTGGAGTCCAATAACATTGGGAGGGCCACAGGTTACCCTTCCCTGCTTTACAGAGTCAAGTGAAATGGCATTGGTTACCTGACCAGAGGTGAGTTAGCTAGTGTGGTCTAGGCAGTGCCTGGATAGCAAGATTCTGCCTTCAATTCCTTTGGATAAACTTGATGACTGAACAGGTAAGGTGTTGAAACTAGAGCTGTGTGCAAATTGCTTCTCGAAATTCCCCACCTTATTTGTGGACACCCTATTTTGGGAGTCTATTACAGGCTTCCTCAACCTCAGACCTCCAGATGTTTTGAGAGTACAATTCCCATCATCCCTGACCACTGGTCCTGCTTGCTAGGGATCATGGGAGTTGTAGGCCTGGTCTATTATATCAAATTTCCCCAGTTTGTGGGGAGGGGGAGTTTCTTGGCAGTGGGGCTCACCATTGGCAGTGACACCAAAATGGTGACAAAATGGTGGCAACAAAAAGAACATTTGAAGAAATTTATCTAGAGTGGTCTTCTTTTCCTGGGGAAGCATAAAAAAGGGAAAATATCAGAAATTTTGAGCCAGCTCTTGTCAAAGCATGCTTGAAGTGTATTAAGAGATCCCTGGCACCTCGTTTTTCTCTTCTCATGACTTCTAGACACTTTGAGCAATAAAACACAGCTTTCATGAAATCTGTTTGAATGTTGAAAACAAATGCAATGCTCAGAATAATCTCCATATTTTTGTGAGCTTTCCCAGTAGGTGTCCTCCACAGGAGTTGCAGTGTAAAGTATATCATTCAAGGGAGAGAGAGAAATAGCACACTGCATTACAAAATGGCAGAGAATCTAGTAATATGAAATGCTTGAAAATAGCATCTCTGTTAAATGACAAAGCTATCAGCTGAAACAGGCTCAGCTGACAAGGATAATTTGAATCCACAATGCCTCTGTACTTTACACCACAGCTCCTAAGGCCATTAGTTCCCCTGCCATAGCCATCACGGCCAGACCAAAGCTTCAGAAATAAGGAACACTCTGATGCAGAGATGTTTGCAAAACAAGAGCTGATGCTTCCTTAAAATAAATATAAATAAATAAATATTCTCCCTGCCCGGAGCTGGAGACTTCTATCCACTGTGTTCTTTGAGGCTGGGATGCTAGGGCAGGAGGGCAATGCCGTCAAATGCAAAGCAACTCTTAAAATAGGCAAAAAAGCAAATGACAGGGATATGTGATCAGTCAGGGAACAAGTTCCACGAGTAGCAATGGGGAGCCTATGCTTGTTTGTATGTTTCATTTACTTACCACTTTCATCAAAGGATCACAGGGCTGTTTGCAGTGCGTTTATGTTTATCCATCAAAGGGTTAGCATTCCCTTATGGGAAATCTACTGGGGGCCACATGCCACAAAAAGTGGGTGGGGCCAAGGCTAAAGTGGATGCAACTCTTACTCAGTAGCAGTCTGTGAGATGGTCTGGGTGCGGCGCCACTGCTCTGATAGCCAGCGTGGTGTAGTGGTTAAGAGTAGTGGACTCGTAATCTGGTGAACCGGGTTCGCGTCTCCGCTCCTCCACATGCAGCTGCTGGGTGACCTTGGGCTAGTCACACTTCTCTGAAGTCTCTCAGCCTCACTCACCTCACAGAGAGTTTGCTGTGGGGGAGGAAGGGAAAAGGAGATTGTTAGCCGCTTTGAGACTCCTTAGGGAAGTGATAAAGCAGGATATCAAACCCAAACTCCTCCTCCTCCTCCTCCTCCTCCTCTTCTTCTTCTTCTTCTTCTTCTTCTTCTTCTTCTTCATGGCTTCCAAATGCAGCATGGCACTGCAGAGAAGCAGAGGAGTGAGATGCAGAGAGGTATATGAACCTCATCCTACTATGGACACAAAGCAATGTGTGCCATTGGTGTTTCGTCCCGAAATTTATATGACCAGAAGTCTAGTTTAAGCAATCTCCCCCTTCATTTTAAGGAGGAGGACTCACAGGAATCAGGTCTGTACATACATGGCATGGAACACATACACTGGCTATTAAGGCAAAAGGTAAAGGACCCCTGGACAGCTAAGTCCAGTCAAAGACAACTATGGGGCCGTGGTGCTCATCTCACTTTCAGGCCAAGGGAGCTGGCGTTTGTCCACAGACAGCTTTCCGGGTCATGCGGCCAGCAAGACTAAACCGTTTCTGCCACAACAGAACACCGTGACGGAAACCAGAGCGCATGGAAATGCCATTTACCTTTCCACTGCAGCAGTACCTATTTACCTACTTGCACTGGCGTGCTTTTGAACTGCTAGGTTGGCAGAAGCTGGGACAGAGCAATGGGAGCTCACCCCATCACGTGAATTCAAACCGCCAACCTTCTGACCGGCAAGCCCAAGAGGCTCAGTGTGGTTTAGACCACAGCGCCACCTGTGTCCCCACTATCTATTACATTAAGTGTGACAGAAAGGATTGAATTTGTGCTTCTCCACAACACAATAAACAAAATTGGCCAGGTAAACATAACTATTTGTTACTGCACTGAGGTAAAGACACTATAAAAGAAAGAACATTGTTGGAGTAACTTCACGTACATTGCAAAGATGGCAACATTGGTAGTCAGTGGCAACAATGGACCACATAATTTGTTTTGTTCTGAAGGTGTTTTAATGGATATACTTGACCATCTTCAATAGGTAGAATTGGCAGTACACCAAACTGGGTTCATACTAAGCCCACACTAATTCCCGGATGCCTTCAGTAAAGTCACAGCTTCGGTGTGTCCTGATCAGTGATAAATTGGCAGGTTACGTAAGTTCCCACAAGCAGTCTTTATGTTGCTTTTTCATCTTCAACAATAGTCCGATCAGTGAGCCTTGTTCTCTCCCTTACTACCCTATGGTTTTATGTATTATTTCAGGGACACTATTTTCTTCACAGCATGACAGCCATGATTAAGATCAGAGAGAGAAAAGAGATAATTAGATCGAAAATGAGTATCATTTGAAACGAAAAGGGGGATTTGCTTTTTCCCCAGCTAGCCCAGATACCCTTAATGGGTCCCAGAGTTGTTGCTTGATGTTTCCTGAGATTCTTCCTTCTTAAGGCGCATGAGCTCCGGGTGCTTGGTTAATTATTTTTACTGGCTCAGAAAGCCTGAGGTGCACATGGATACACATGTATGCATTCATCTCTATTTATAAGATCCAGGCTTAGATGTAAACCAATTCCCCTTGCATACAAATACCTCCAAACAAACTCAAATTACAACACCATCTAAAGACCCAAGGAGCAGATAAACACACTGCCAACCATATGCAAATCCACCCTCAGCCCTGGGGAATTTGAAGACCAAAATATGAGCAACATCAGAAGAGGAAGAGCAAGTCTCGGCTTAGGAGGCAGATTGGAATTTTTCAGCAAGATAATGAAAAGCCCGATGAAGAAACAGATCATGGAGGGGGAGAAAAAAACAGAAGGGGGAAAAAAAAGAGGAGGAAGAAGAAGGGAGTACAAGCACAAGCGAAATAAATATTCAGCACACAGCTCTATATCATGCAATCTAGTAAACAGGGGGCAGAGTCAGCAGCACTGAAGTCACACTGCAAACTCCACAAAGTAAGAAATCAAATGGGTTATTGCGTACTGGGAGGCATGCCAAACCACAGTGGAGAGCAATGTGTGAAGTGGCAAGCATCAGGACACCGGCACTAGTTAGCATGTGAGCAGCCTGAGATGCAGCTTTACCAGCAAGCCTGGGAGTCGGAATTGCAGATTGCAAGCATTTGAAGTCACACTTCAGAGACTTTAAAATGATGTGGGACACTGAGTGAGAACCACCTCTTTCTATATGCTGCAATATCCTCTCTCGCAATTGGCAGAGGGTCTGCTTCTCCCTGGCCCTGTTGCCAACTGAGCATCCCTTTCTGCCATCTCTTATTTCAGTGTTCTGATTCTTTTGCCATTGATATTGTCACACAGAGACCCAAATAGCTTTTTAACTTCTCCTTTGGGCTTTCATTCCCAGACCTGCCACCATCTCGTGTTCCACTAAGAATATATCCTCTTTTTAAGCTCTGTTTTCCCAGTGTATTTATTTTGTCAACTCATCCCTTGATTTGATTTCTCCTTCTGGAGCTACTTTTCCATGCACTTAAAATATTGTTATTCTAGTCCACTTTTCCGAGAAATTAAAGGTGGCCATCCTAAGGATATTGTTAAAACACCACCCCAATCTCTAAGCGGTGTGAGACTCTGGTGCTTACTCTAGCGATGGCAAAGGGAGCAGATGCTGGCTTTGGGTAAATACTAATAGAATGATGTTTAGGGGTACGTGTACCTCTACGTACCCCCAGAAAAAAATGCACTGACTTAACTGATAACTTTGGCTAATTTTTAATGATGATTTTACAACATACTATCAGCTACAGGACTATGTTCAAGGTCATGTCACTAATGCAGTAAAGCACTCAACAACTTGGTGCTGACTTGACCAGAAAGACCACCTGCCTTGGTGCAGATCTGTAAGTTCATTTAGATCACCTGAATAAATTTTACTCACGGTATCCACACTGTACACAACATCACAGGGCAGGGACTTGAAAACAGGCATTTTCTGCCATTGCCCCAGTGCTGTGGAATCCCCTGCTCTATGCATTAGTGCCTTCCAACAGCTGAGCAGAGACATCGATCCTGTGGGGTGCTGGTGCTGCTTCAGGGAGATGCTGCTTTGAGCAGCAGTTGTGTTTAGAGGCTGGTCCTGGTAGCTGCCATTTTTTCCAAGAATCTTCCAGATACAGTGGTACCTTGGCTTAAGAACTTAATTCATTCTGGATGTCTGTTCTTAACCTGAAACTGTTCTTAACCTGAGGTATTACTTTAGCTAATGGGGCCTGCCGCGCCACCGCCACATGATTTTTGCTCTCATCCTGAAGCAAAGTTCTTAACCTGAGGTACTATTTCTGGGTTAGCGGCATCTGTAACCTGAAGCATCTGTAACCCGAGGTACCACTGTACTGAGTTGTCTCAGGACATTCTGGAGGGGAAATGACAGTTGCCACTAGAGGAAAACACCCCCCCCCCAATAATGATTTGGAATATTGGACATTGTTGGTAAATACAATGTCAGCATCCCTGCAAAAAGCTTTGCTGCAGCAACAAAAATGAAACAAAATGACAGCAATTTCAAATAACGAAGCAAGTGTAATTTTTACAAGGAATAGCATATATATTTATTGTGTGTGTGTGTGATTTTTTTTAAAATGAATAAAATCTGTAGAAATGGAAACCAATAGCATCACAGCATTCCTTTCATACTTCTAGTTTCGGAATGCATATGTTTTGTAAGAAATCCACACTTCTTACCCATTTCTGTTTTGTTCCTGTTTGCAAGGTGGCCTAAAACTTGCATGTTTTCTAGACAGTTAACTTTTTGTGTTGTAATTCCATACAAGTTACTTATCGCCCCAATGCAAGTGAAATCTCTGCTGAAAATTAATTTGGAGAGCCTGGAAACATATTCTGTCTGTTCACCTGTTTGTAAACGATAAGGCCAATAAACAGCCCTTTAAATCGCTTGGTACGGTACTTAGTTCTCTTACATTTTATGGTCCTAAGCACACCTATGATAATGCATCCCTTTTAATCTAATGCACGCTCCACACTGTGAAGCTCAGTGGGCCATCCTGATTGAATGCAGTTTGTTTCATACGGAATATGTGCAGAGAAAGAGAATCCAAGCTGTGCATTCCTAGTCGCAAAAAGTTGACTTGTAATATTAAAATCTATCTCTCGGGGAACTGGTTTTAAAGAACTGTCCTTGGCCACATTTTCAAACTTTTAGTAAATGCGGCCTACTTGTGGGAAATGGACTATTTAGATGAAAGTGATGGGTAGTAAACTAGGTGGACATGAAAGGCATGCACCAAATGCAATATAGGGCTTACCGTAGATTCAGTGATATGGAAATATGTCTAATTGGACCAGGGCTGACTGAGAGTCTGCCCACTTTGCCTCAGGTCAGAACCTCACTGCGGAAAAACCATAAAAGGCAAAAGATTTATTACAATCTGAAGAGAGACCAGAGTATTTACTGCAGAAAAACCAAAGCTCTGTGTCTCCCTATTTAGTAGTGTGGGTAATTTTTTACAATAAAAATAGCTAAAACCTCTTTACTTTCGCAAAATTTAATGACTATTGCAGGCCAGTAGCCAATTCTCAGTAGATAACACCTGTAAAAATTCAGGGAGGTGGGAGTGCCAGGAGTTGTACTGCATAGCTTCGAATGATTAGTTTGTTATAAACTAAAAATACGTTTTTCTCATTTTTTAGCAGAAATGAATAATATTTTCAGGAAACTGTGGTGAGAGGGGTTTCGGTGCAGTCTTATTTCAAACTCCCAGAGGCAGAATGAAAAGAGAGCAAAGAATGGAGCCAGTCACTATCGCACTTTGCGCTTCTTGTGTGTATACTGTACAAAACAGTGGTACCTCTGGTTACGAACTTAATTCGTTCTGGAGATTCGTTCTTAACCTGAAACCATCCTTAACCTGAGGTACCACTTTAGCTAACGGGGCCTCCCGCTGCCGCTGCCGTGCAATTTCTGTTCTCATCCTGAGGTAAAGCTCTTAACCCGAGGTACTACTTCCGGGTTAGTGGAGTCTGTAACCCAAAGTGTTTGCAATCCGAGGTATTTATAACCCAGGGTACCACTGTGCTGAGATGAGTTGTGATTAATGACTATGCTGTGAATGGCAGAAAAACTCATGGCATCTCTAGACAGGCTATAATAATGAAGAGGGGAAAAAAATCTTGACAAGTTTCATAAGAATTTAAGAAATGCCACATTGGATCAGACTAAAAGTTCCTCTAGTTCAATGTCCACTTTGTCACAGTGGCCCTCCAGATGTTCTCAAGAAGCCCAGAAGCAACAGGTCTTCAGCTGCATTCTGGCTGCGGAACAAAAGTTGACCTGCTTGCTCATTCAGCATTCATCCTGAATCATTTGCACAAACCTTACATGGTTGTCTGGTCTTTATTTAGCTTTTGTTTCTATTTGTTTACAGGCAGTTACCTGACAATGACCATTCATCCTGCATTCATCCAAATTTGCTTGCCGGGCATTTGCTTCCCTTCTTGTCAATCATTCATTTGCACCACATTTTGCAACGCATTTCCCTGTCACGTTCCAAAACACCATTAGTCTGTGTCTTTTTTTGGGAAAGTGCATTTCTTGCCGTAGGATTACAGAGCACTTCAGCCCACTTTTATTTTTTTGCAAATAAAAGATCCCTCATTTTCATGTTTATTTATTTTTTGTTTAAATAATACAGAAAAAACAAAACAAAACAAAAAAGGAAAAAAAGATTGAAAACAATCCAAAAACATTGAAAACAAATATTGCATACTTATCATATAATACTCCCCCCCACCCACAGCTTCCCTCCGCCACAATTCGACTTCTTTAAATCTCTATTTCCACATTTATCTTTGCATCCTCCAAATGTATCATTCTTTGTATTTCTTTTATCTCTTCTCTTTTCCAATTCATAGATATACTTTACATTTTTATTCTAGGCATTATAGCATATCGTTCTTAGAACAATATTTTAACATATAATCTTCAAAACATTTCCATTCCTTTTTTAATTTTTGATTTGACTAATATCTCATGATCTTCAGCCCAGTTTTTATGCACCAACCTGGAGTACCTATATGTGCTTGAGCCCCTTCAAAATATTGACTGTCTAGAGTAGCAACGGCCTGCTTGGCTCCGGTGGGGTGTTGCTCTGGTGGCAGCGAGGGCTGGGCTGGCATGGCGGGCTTCATTTACCCTCTGTGCCCAGCCCCCCAGCACACCCACCCACCCCAGGCACCGGCAAACCATGCTACACCACTGCATAGGGCAGAGTGGTATTGTGTTTGTCCTGCAGCTTTCTCCTGGAAAACTATCCCTTTACCACTGAACCAGATCAAATGGCAATCTGGGGGAAATCTGATTGCCATTTGGTCTGCTTCAGCAGTGAACCCTGGGTTTACCTGAGGGAAAACGGAGCTGTGGACAAGCCCTTTGTTTCCCTGATCCTACCTTTTTGGACCCTGATTGAGCTAAGCGACTGACACTTGTCCTGATACATATAACTGCATCTCGGTGCACAGATCCACTAAGCCCACATTGTTCATTACGCCCCAAAGGAGTTGAATCAGTGGCGTAGCGTGGGGGGTGCAGGGGGGGCCGGCCGCACCGGGCGCAACATCTGGGGGTTAGGGTTAGGGGGCGCAAATCCACAGGTTAGGGGGCACAAATCCACGGGTTAGGGGTGCAAATTACTTGCCTTGCCCCAGGTTCTGACAACCCACGCTACGCCACTGAGTTGAATGCATTGGAGCTGAGACTAAAGGAACTCTTGGAGGTGTGGGCAAAAGAGAGAGAAAGTTGTCTTAAATACGCAAGGTGTAAGTAACAAAATAAATAAGGCTACTTCAGTAAAATGCATACAATCAGACATCAAGTTTAAATTACCTGCATTATGAGGTGTCCATTCCCTCGAGACTTTCTGATTATTATTACACTTGGAATTTTTTAAAAGAAAAAGAAGTATTAATCACATTGTTGTGAAATATTAATAATCTTGCTAATGATGTACGGTTTCTCCCTCCGTGCCGAAGTTCTGCTGCAATTGTATTATTTTACAAGGCTAAACTCAATTAGAAAAATGTATTAAACAATGCATTATGTACCTGTTTTAGGGAAGGATATGTCTCCAGATTTATAAATATTTCACTTTGGAATAAAGGCTAGCATCCTTTGCAGATCCTTTCTTGTCACTGTCCTACTTTTCACATTGTCTGCATGCCAAAAAAAATTCTGTACCTTCTCTACCTGATTTTATAGCACACCCCACCCCAAAAGAAAACCCCTTTTGGGATTAATTAGGATTTTTAGAGCAAAGTAATGAGAGAGATTTTCTATCTCTCCTCCCTGCCACCCGCTTCTCTCTACTGATTTGCGCCTTGGGTTATTCTTAGGGCTCATACAGTCAGTTTCAATTTACAGAACTACATGTGTTGCTCTCTGACATTAATAGAGTGAATAGAACAATAGGGTTTGCAGCATGGATCTCCATAAGATTTCATATTTTTGGTTGTTCTCAAGCGAAACAGCAGCAACACCCAATCTTCCTTTAACAGAGGCTCAGCACAACAATAACTACAGAGTATGGCTGATCTTGATTTGCAGTCCTGCTTCTTCCGTAGGCCCCAAATGGGTAGGCAGAGGTAGAACATAGCAATCTGCCTTATTATCAGGGCAGGTTATTTTTTTGTCTGGTCCAGTATGTCTACTCAGAAAGGTGGCAGTTCTCCATAGTACTTAGGTTGAAGTCGTCTTCATCACCCCAAACCTGATATTTTTAACTGGAGATTCGAAGGGTTGCATACTCTCCAATATTTCTCTGATGAAAATAAGAACTTCCTGTTTAATAATAACAACAACAATAATAATAATACATAATAATAATTTATTGTTTCTACCCCACCCATCTGGCTCGGTTTCCCTAGCCACTCTGGGCGACTTCCAACATATGTAAAAACATAATCTAACACTGAGCATTTTAAAAAAACTTCCCTATACAGAGCTGCCTTCAGATGTCTTCTAATTTATCTCCCTGGCTTGGGGGTTGCATAACTCTATACTCACCAACATTTCTCTGATGAAAATAGGGGTGTCCTAAGGAAAAGCAGGACATTCTGGAATCAGATCAGAAACCGGGATGACTTCTGTAAGTTCTTGACTGTCCCTGGAAAACAGGGACACTTGGAAGGTCTGCAGAAAAGAGAATACCCTCCAACATTTCTCTGATGAAAATAGGGATGTCCCATTCCATAATGATAATTTTACTATTTATACTCCACACATCTTACTGGACTGCCCTAGCTACTCTGGGCAGCTTCCAACATATATAAAAATAATAATAAAACATCAAACTTTTTTTTTAAAAAAAACTTCCCTATACAGAATTATCTTAAAAAGTAGAGACATCACCTTGCCAACAAAGGTCTGTATAGTAAAAGCTATGGTTTTCCCAGTAGTGATGTATGGAAGTGAGAGCTGGACCATAAAGAAGGCTGATCACCAAAGAATTGATGCTTTTGAATTATGGTGGTGGAGGATACTCTTGAGAGTCCCATGGACTGCAAGAAGATCAAACCTCTCCATTCTTAAGGAAATCAGCCCTGAGTGCTCACTAGAAGGACAGATCCTGAAGCTGAGGACAGATCATGAAGCTGAGGCTCCAGTACTTCATGAGAAGAGAAGACTCCCTGGAAAAGACCCTGATGTTGGGAAAGATGGAGGGCACAAGGAGAAGGGGACGACAGAGGACGAGATGGTTGGACAGTGTTCTCGAAGCTCCCAGCATGAGTTTGACCAAACTGCGGGAGGCAGCGGAAGACAGGAGTGCCTGGTGTGCTCTGGTCCATGGGGTCACGAAGAGTTGGACACGACTAAACGACTAAACAACAACAACATACAGAATTGCCTTCAGATGGCTCAGGGGTCGGATAACTCCATGCCCGCCAACATTTCTCCAATGAAAATAGTGACATCCTATTCCATACCTTCCAAAATTTCTCTGATGAAAATAGGGACATCCTAAGGAAAAGCAGGATGTCCCTCGAAAATAGGGGTGCTTGGAGGATCTGAGATAGCAGACCCCCCCTCCCCCTAGAGACTATGCAACAATTTGCAACCAGCTCCTGCTGGGATGAAGCCTGCAAGCTGCAAACACAGTCAGAGAGAGAGAGAGAGAAGATACATGTAGAAAACAGACACTCTTACTCACCTGGAGTTCAAGCCCCCATCTGCAACCAGGAGGCAGAGAGGCAAACCTGGAGATTCCAAGTCAGGCCTGGAGGTCTGTCATTTCTACCAGTATAGCCTCCATAGCTTATTCCTGGCCAGCTCACAAACTCAGCCATTCCTGTATCCTCAGACAGCTCTTGACACTACCTGCCTATTTTTAACTTGTCCATTATCAGCTTTCATATCTCCAGGTCTGTCTGCGCTCTCTCTTTTTCTGATTCTCTCATATGTGTGCGCTCCCCTTCCTTTAGCAAGGACTGCAGTGCTAAATCATGTTAAACTGTGGAGATCTTATGATATGAACAAACACCCTGCAGGGAATGAGCTGAGAACCAATAGAGACATTTGCACTTAACATCAGGTCTCCACTAGATACAAGCCATCAAGCCCGCTGTGGGATGCTTCTGCTAATTATGACATCCCCTTTCCAACCACCCCAGCAACTGCTGGTCACTGACAGGTCACTAAAAATAAACATGTTTGAAGTCAATTGAATCCTGAGAATACAGTATGTGGAAAAGACTCATAGGGACAATGATGGATCCCCAGTTTCTTTTAATGGAAAGTTCAGAATGAACTCCAATGTCCATACACCTTATTGATAGCTGCATACCTATTAATGCAGAAAAAGATGACTGAAAAGATCAAGGGGATTGAGAGACGTCCCTATGAGGAAAGGTTGTGGCACTGGAAACTTTTTAGCTTTGAGAAAGGACAAGAAGAAAAGGTGACATGATGTTGTTATTGTTTAGTCGTTTAGTCGTGTCCGACTCTGTGATCCCATGGACCAGAGCACGCCAGGCACTCCTGTCTTCCACTGCCTCCTGCAGTTTGATCAAACTCATGCTGGGAGCTTCGAGAACACTATCCAACCATCTCGTCCTCAGTCGTCCCCTTCTCCTTGTGCCCTCAGTCTTTCCCAACATCAGGGTCTTTTCCAGGGAGTCTTCTCTTCTCATGAGGTGGCCAAAGTATTGGAGTCTCAGCTTCAGGATCTGTCCTTCCAGTGAGCACTCAGGGCTGATTTCCTTCAGAATGGAAAGGTTTGGTCTTCTTGCAGTCCATGGGACTCTCAAGAGTCTCCTCCAGCACCATAATTCAAAAGCATCAATTCTTTGGCGATCAGCCTTCTTTATGGTCCAGCTCTCACTTCTATACATCACTACTGGGAAAACCATAGCTTTAACTATACGGACCTTTGTTGGCAAGGTGGTGTCAGCAACCTATATTTTGCTTTGCGAACGCTACATGTATTTCTGTTTTAAACTCTGCTGAGGGCTCTTTTGACTGGAGAGTGAGTCAAGCCCCTCACTTTCTTTGAATTCAGGAAGTTAGCTGTTGTTTCTTTTGCAGTTTCTCACAAATGTGGAAATTCAGTATCCCCCAATTATTTCCCAACAGCAGTGCTCCCCCCCCAAAGAAATGTTTAGGGGCACTCTCAATTTGACTCAAGAAAATCACCATTTTACAGTTCAAATCGGGAAAAATAAATACAGTGAATGGACAAAAGTACAAAGATTCACAAAATGTTTAGGGGTATGTGTACCCCTGCGTCCCCCCAGAAAAAAAGCACTGCCTAACAGTAACCCTTATTTACCTGGTATCTGGATTTCCTATACCAGAGTCTCCTCAGAAGCTGGATTCCATAGGCTCTGTAGGCTAATCTTCCTCTTCTGTTTAAGGTTAGCTTAACATTGTCACCACATCAGTTTACTCTATATGCTGATAAAGCTTAGTTCAGCTAGTAGGTGTGCAGAAAGCCAGGCTGGAGGAGGCTGCTGTCCTATCTACTAGAGCTACTGGATTTGCTTAAAACAATTCAGCCGGGGGCCATGGTAGAGAAGGAGAAATACTTAAACAGGATATTTCCCTGAAGACTTATGTTTCCTGTCTCTCCATTCCACCCCGGACCTAGTTATAGACTGCATACATTAGCTAGGTTGGAGGTGCAAATGCACCCCTTAGGAATACTCTTATTTATTTTTCATGGGATAATTGCTAAGTTTGAATAATGCATGCTGCAGCTAGGTTAATGAGTGGGAAAACAATGTCTAAACATGATCTGGTAGCACTTTCTCATTGTTTCTGTGATTTGACAGAAGAAGCAAATTGGAATCGGCGTCACCAGATAAGACACATCTCCCCTTCCTTCCAGTGGATTAAAAAATAAATAAATCTTCCTATTTCCCCCACTCCCCTCAAAATAATTAATGTAAATATGTGAAAGTCACAATAACAACTTGTTTTCTAAGGTTAAACACTGTGTCCTTCACAGCTAGATACTGTGATTCAAAAAAAAAGAAAGACAACATACTAATATACTTAGGTAAAGGTAAAGGGACCCCTGACCATTAGTTCCAGTCGTGGACCACTCTGGGGTTGCGGCGCTCATCTCGCGTTACTGGCTGAGGGAGCCGACATACAGCTTCTGGGTCATGTGGCCAGCATGATTAAGCCGCTTCTGGTGAACCAGAGCAGCGCACGGAAATGCTGTTTACCTTCCCACCGGAGCGGTACCTATTTATCTACTTGCACTTTGATGAGCTTTCGAACTGCTAGGTGGGCAGGAGCAACGGGAGCTCACCCCGTTGCAGGGATTTGAACCACTGACCTTCTGATCAGCAAGCCCTAGGCTCTGTGATTTAACCCACAGCACCACCCGCATCCCAACTAATATACTTAAACTATGTAAAAATGAGAACATTTAATTAAATGCCAAGTCACCTGTGATTAATGTACGCGACTATATCAATCCTATAATAGGTTTTCTTCTCCTGCAGTTCCCCCCATGCCAAAACAAGGTTTTGGGGGGATTTTTTTTTTAAAAAAAACAAACCAAACACTTCCAATATTGGCTGCCTTACAGCTGGATTTTCCCAGACATTTTAACCGATTTCTGAAAATTCTGGATCCATTCTTAAGGAAATCAGCCCTGAGTGTTCACTGGAAGGACAAATCCTGAAGCTGAGACTCTAATACTTTGGCCACTTCATGAGAAGAGAAGACTCCCTGGAAAAGACCCTGATGTTGGGAAAGATGGAGGGCACAAGGAGAAGGAGACGACAGAGGACGAGATGGTTGGATAGTGTTCTCAAAGCTACCAGCATGAGTTTGACTAAACTGCGGGAGGCAGTGGAAGACATGAGTGCTTGGCGTGCTCTGGTCCACGGGGTCATGAAGTGTCGGACACAACTAAACGACTAAACAACAACAAAATATATGATGAACGAAAATTACTGTGTGAAAATCCAGTAGGGGGAGCAATGGAAAAGAGATGAGTTGGGACTACCTATTTTGCCCAGTGGTCTTCCCCTTCTCTGGCCCCTGGCCCCTGGGCAATGGCTCTTTGTGTACCTGTATCTACCTGTACCAGAAGCAGATTCCATTTTTGAAAGCTAGCTTTTGGGATATGAAACCTAACGCTCATTAAAAGTGTGAAATATTCCCCTGGAAAAACATGTGGCAAACATCGTAAGGATTTTAGCTTTTAAAATTTTAGTTTATGTAGCAGTGTATCAGCGCTAAATCTCTGGTGGATTTTGTGATATGAAATGAATATGCAGTGTGGGAATTCAAAGACACACACACACACACCACCTTAATTTTCAGAAATTGGTACTATATAACACACGATTCCAATTTCATCTGACTACAAGGTTGGAGTGGGTGGGGGGAGGAAGAAATCAACATCAGTATTCACTTAATTGCCAAAGGGAAATAAAATTACAAAGTTTAGTAATCCTATAAAAATCTGCACTGTTAGGTAACAGCTTAAAAAATCCAGGCTCTCCAATGTGAAGTTATTATACTCCAGAGTCTCACAAAAGCTTTCGGAAGAAAGCAACACAATCAAACTGCAAGAAGCTGCGACTTGGGGATGAGCAAAGGAATAGCAGGCAACAAAAATGGAATGGCTATCGGGACAAAAGAGGGGAACACGTAATGCTGTTGAGCTACTGTGCTTTGCAGAAATAAAAGGGTTCTGAGATGGACTGGATGAGTTCTTTATATTTTGTTATGCAGATCTATGAATTGCATTTGAATGCCTTATGAGCCACCAAATCTCTGACAGCTCAGGGACACATTTCTCTCATGGACTAAAAAAAGGAAGCTCCCTTTACTTTTGCACCCCAATTTCCTTTCAATGCCTATTCATGTATTATTTTGATGTACAAATAAGTGCAGAGAGCCACAGTAGGGAACCTCCAGCCATTTGGCCCACAGAATGGTTTGGCCCAAACCACACCCACCTGTCAATCACCTGGCATTGCTAAGTGCTTTCGTTTCCAGCTGCTGGTATAATTCAGTTGTTGTTGTTGTTGTTGTTGTTTTAATCTGACGCTTTCTTCCTGTCACCCCGCGGTGACAGAAAAAAGTGCCAAATTCAAAGAGCGGCAAATGACAGCTGGAAAGGAAAAAAATTGGCAGTGTACTGAGAGTGCACTCCCGATTCTACATTTGCATCCATAGCATGGTTTCAAGCTGGGCTTGAAAGGGAGAAAAACAATCATTGGCAGGTACAGCTTGAGCAAGGGGCATCTGCAAAGGAAGAAAGTAAGAGCAGGGGGCACTTACTTAAAATTCAGTAATCTTGGGTTGCCATATTTCAAACAGTGAAAATCCGAACAGAAAAGTTGTTATTGAGTGTGTGGGTTGCCATACGTCCAGATTTTCCCAGGAATTTTTAGTGATTTCCACCTGAACACTGCTTCCAGCTCCAGTATTCTGGATATGTCTGGGGAATTCTGGAGATAGGGCATCCCTAAATAATCTGGTGTCAGAAGATTAACAGTCCAAGAACTGGCCAGCCCAATCCATTTTTCCCTAGTGATGACTAAGGAGCAGGGCTGTGCATGTAATCTCCAACATCACATTTCTTTCTTTCTTTCAGCGACTGTGTGTTGTGCACAATTGCGTGCAAAGAAAGCCCAGCATGCAAGCTTGAGTGTAGGCCTCTGTCTGATTGGGATAGCTTTGTGCAACCGATTGGGACTTTCTACAACCAGAGCATCTACTCAAGCAGGTGTCACAATCATGTGAGGCCACTGATTGCGAAGCAGGAGTCCCCTCGCTGAGTTTTCTTTTCATACAGCTTGTGTGAACCAGAACCCCACAGATGATGTGAGTATACGGCATGTCCAAATTTGCTTCTAAACACATGTAATTAGCATGAGCAAATTTTATGCAACCCTATGACTTCCTTTGTCATCTTCTTCAGTGAGAAATTTCCTCTTTGATGGCAATGCATAAGGGGGGTACCCTAATTCTGCATGATAATCCAATTTCAGGTGTCCAACTGCCCCCTCCCCTGAACTGAAAAGGAAGGCCCTGTGGGCAGGGCTTTATTTCAGCCAGAACTTTCCGGAAATCAGTTCCGGCACCTCTCTGGTGCCTTTGCTATTCTAAGAGAGTGAGGGAGGTGTTCATGGTGAGTTCTGGCACATCTTTTTATAGAAAAGTAGCACTGTACATGGATAGTTGTGGGTTGTCAGAGTGCATATTCTAGCCTTAATGCTCAAAAGAAACCAGCAGGTCGAGGAGTATGTATGTATCATTCATTGTATTTATATTTGTCCATAACCTTTATTTTCCACCTCTACATTCTGATGTATTACTTTTATTTTAGAGCCCACACTTTGAATACTACAGAGTCGTAAAAATCCATTTATGATGCTGTTGCTTCGCAAGTTTAGTGGACCATCTAATCAGCCATCTAAGGCTTTTCAGTAGGTTTCTGAGCCCGGGAATGTATAGCACACATAAAATAGCAGTTCTCAGTAGGGAATATTACAATCTTTAGAATCACACATACTTTTTATTACACACTTTAAAATTTTATGCTATGTATATACGCCAAGGAAAAAAATGCAAGAGAATTGTATAGCATTAACCTATTAATTTTTCTTTAAAATTTCTACTTCATGACTTCAATTCTGAAGCTGTGGGGGAAAGAACTCCTTATTCCCTGGACTGAAACCATTCCTACCTTTCAAGGTAGTTTTAGGTCATTTAAAAAAGAAGTTTGTTGCTACTTGAAATAACCAAGTGAGCTTCCGAGAAATAGGTTGAACTATATTTTAAAAAATGAAGATTCTTTCTTTCTAGGCAGCTGGAGAACATATGAGTGGGGAACCTTCCAGAATTCTCTTCATCAAAAATTTATCCTTGAAATTTGGAGTTCTGAATTACCTGGGTCTTGGAACCAATGTGTTAAAATCTTCAATTCTTCATTTTAAAAAAATATGAATGTGTTGCACATGTGCTATTTGCCATAGCTTTCACTTCTTTCATGCCTTTTCCCTCTTTCTATGTTACCAGTGGAGACATGTTCAATGGACTGGCACTTAATTTAGAGTGGTGCAAGCAGTTCTGCCTCACAGGGTGCTGAGCTGAGGGCGTGCAAAATCAAGAAGATCCATAATCGAGAAGATCCATTTGGGGGTGCCAAATTTTGGTCTTGCACAGGCCAAAAAGTTACCAAAGTCTGAATGTAGAACTAACAATCTAGAACTAACAGCAGGGCTTATGCAGATGCAAGAGGCAAAGGGCAGGGAACAACAGAGAGAACTTGAAGAGGCATTTATCCAAGAATAGGGTTGAAAACTGATGGTTTGCAGATGTGAAAGACTCATGTCTCTCTGGATTCCTCCTCCACTTTAATGATAGAGATGGAGCAGAAAGTTCTGGAGATGTCTCACATATTGGTGTTTCAGTCCCCAAGAGGCCAGCCATGTCGAGTCAACCTTGTGTAGCAGTAGAGCACGCTAGTGGAATTGCCACAGCATCAACACAGTAGGATAGATTTCCTTATCTTTCCTTGCGCCAGATGGCAGCATAATTGCATTGGCTGAGGTTACCCTGTGCTCTGGTTTGGAATTTCATATCTCCAAGGTTGGGAATTCCACTGGTGAAGAGGCATATCTGAAATGCTCGCTTTTACCCTTTCAGGTTTTTCATTTTGGCCAGAGAAAATGCCGAACAGCTGAAAAGCAATTTTGCTTCTGTTCCCTGACTGGCTGCAATAAACTACACACCGGAGGAGGACCTCAAAAAACCAAGGGTTTGATTACTTTAGGAGAGGGAGAGAGGGAGAGAGAGAGAGGCAAGTTGGCCAGAAAGGCAGGCAGACAGAAACGAGGAATAATGGAATCTTAATATAGCTTTCAGTTTCTTCCCCCACAGGTAAGAACATTACATATAGCTACGGCCCTGGACTTGAAATGAGATGGCCTTTAGACCAGACCATTATAACAGATGGCAGAAAGTTGCATGACAGATTTATCGATCATCTACAATGTTCTCTCGGGTTAATAAGCACAGGTCATGTAGGAGCACCGTGAAGTTGGTGTTTCCCCCCTGGCACTGCCTCTCATTTCCTATGTAACTTCACTGCATTAAAAGATACCTGTCTTCTTTCTAGGGATGCTTGAATAATTCTATCTTTATTTTGCATACTTATTCTTTTTATTGGGCTTCTGTACCACTCTTCGGGAAAGGCTGCCTCTCAAAGCGACTCCCAATAAAATAAACATATAACAATAAAGCATTTAGAACTAGCATGAAACAAAGCAGGTCGCCTAAAACTGGGACCTAACTTGCGGCATCCTAAATATTTGCAAATTTCATCGTGAACTGACCTGATCTGCAACCCCTCCACCACACCAACTGATCTGTAGGTCAGAACATAGTTATCCTTCAGGGTGTTGTATTTCTCCAAATTTTGTGATGCAGTTTTCAGCTAAAAAAAAAAGGCATTGCGCTGCATTTTAAAATGTGTATTTGGAGAGAACATATGTTTAGAGATGTTTACAACTTTGCGGGGGAAAATATTTGAAGATATGCATTTAAATGAGATTTTTTGTGCATTTTTAAAAATAAAACAATCAAGGATAAATTCTGAAAGGGGGTGGAATGGACTTATCAGTGAAGACATGTAAAAGTGACATCATCAAACTGTGCTTTAAGTAGCAGCTGAAATTCTTTTTCAATAACCAGCTTTGGGTGAGAAAAGAGCTTTGTTTAAAGGGGCCCATCACTTCTAATAGGTAGAGAAGATTGTGGTGAGCTGGAGTTCTCAGGGTCAGCGGGAGTCAATGAGCCATCCTCAAGCAAGAGAAGCACTGGCAATATGGGCTACTCTAATGCAAATGTTTCTGGTTGCTTATATACCGGTATGTCTTCCACTCTGAATCTCTGGCCTCATTCCCTGATGGAGTGGAGTCTGGTCCTAGGGTCGTTACAGGTACCAGTATTGTCTTTTCTCAAATCTTCCTATCTTCTGGAGCCCAGGTATACCTTACAGTGATTGGTCAGAGCCATCTGCTAGGTTTGAAGCTTCATGTTGACCACCAATTGGCTCTCACCATTCTCCATTAAATATGCAGCCTTGCATTTTACCTTCTAGGTGTGTAAGAAGAAGGGGAAAAAATGTTGCATCTTTTCCATAGTGCTTTAGTCACAGCTGGAAATGAAAACCTGAAAGATAAACTTTATGATAGCAACTAATATTACAAATTGTAATACCGCCGGGTAATTCATAGAAGCCATGGAAAAGAACATACGGTAAGCCTGTTTTTCGAGCAAATGACTTATTCATGAGTGTTCCTAATTCAAACTCTTTGTCCATGAATATTCATGGATTATGCCTGTGTAACTGGATATTGTAAAGAAATCTGGGTTAATTACAACAGAGGGTCTCTGCTGGCATTTACACAGTGGTCGTTGGGAACAAGTTGGAAAGCCTTCTCCGAGCCCCAGCTGCAAGGGCTTCATGTGATTCGGAAATCGTGCAGAGGTCAACAAAGTAAACATTGCGGAAATGTTTTGAGGGCTGCAGATTACTGGCATCCACCCGATCAATTTGTAAAAAGGACATCATTACGCGGCAAATATTACACAATCATTTTTCAGGCATTTGTGGACAGACAGTCCTAGGTGCACTGAGATCAAAGAGGCCTTATAGCTATGTGCCATTAGAAGCTGAGTCAAATCCTTTCCCTTGTAGCCTTGGCGTGACTCCAAGGATTTGGACTGGAAAAAAGGAAAAAGAGCCTTTGCTATAAATGTGAGCAGAGGTTGGCACTCTGAAGACTCGCTGGCCCAATGTTCTCAACCGGAGGCAAGGTTACACAATTAGCAAATGAAAATTTCTAATCAGTTCTCCATCTGTTCTCAATCCTATTAGGACCTCCCATCTCACTTGGGGATATTATGCGTTTGGCACTGCCTTCTCTTTGAGTCAGACTGCATGCCCACGCCGTAGATTTGAGCTCCCATGGCTCTAAACCCCACATGACAATTCTCTGTATGTTTTTAAGAATAAGAAAAGGTGAGATTTTTTTCCCCACACACAGAGCACGCAGGGGGGAAAGAAACATTTGGGTGCAAAGAACTTTGCATTGCAAAAACAATGAGCACTCACACTATATTGTGGGTGCCTTTTGCGGGATCGCGTGCGATGCTACAGTTCCCAGGGAACTTGCTAGTAGAAGGGGGCTGGCCTGCTTAGTGTATTATTCAGAGGTTCAAGCCCAGCCTCAGCTTTAAGTTTCGTTTCCTGGGAAGTGGGGCCAGACTCACTATAAATAGGGGGAGGAGCCAGTATTAGCCGGCTCTGGAGATTCACCCTCCCTACCTTCCCTTTGTTAATGTTTCTTGTTTACAGGTTAACTTTTTCTTCCTGTTTAGCAGGTGCTGTTACGGTCTTTAACTGGTTGCTCTTGAAGGACTGGGAATAAATTTTCCTGCATTGGCAGGTGTTGTCTTCCCCGTAGCAATTCGTCAAAACTTTGGTGGTTATGGCCTTGGGTGGAATCCTTTAGTCTTTTCTTCCCTATAATGGGGTGTGTGTGTGTGTGAAGTGGTGACTCACCTCCCTGCGGTGGCAATTCTAGGGTCCCCTCTTAAAGGGGTTACATAAATGGGTGTCACTGGCCATACACTGAAAGGTTGTCAGTGAACTACTGCGGGGATATGGGCTGGGCTGCCTGCTACACTTACGTCGTGCAGAGCACCCCCATATCCCATTTACCCTGATGAGCCCCAATTCCCCTCGGCTTTGGGGCTGGGAGGAATACACGCCCAAGGCCTAAGCTAAGGTCTTCCTACATTCAGAAGTTTAATAAAGTTGTGGCGTAATTTTAATTCCATAACATTGTCAGAGTCTTTATTTCCTTTTTCCACTTTCCCTGGGGGCTGGGGCTGTCGCGCCTGGTCACACAATAACCTTTTAAAACTGTGGATATTCTGTATTGGGGGGGGGATCCTTTTGGGGTCATTCAGAAGGTGGTGGACTGAATGACTGAATTTTCATTCATAAGCATATTTACGGTGCAATCATGTCTACACAGAAGTAAATCGAATTTAATTCTGTGAGACTCCAAAGTGAATGCACATAGGGCTACAATCTTAGGGGTTCACCCCTACTAAAAGAAACAAAATAAGTTTTGTGGCCCAATCTTTTGCATGTTTACTCACCCCTGCCCATTTTGAATAAGAGACGTGGTCATTATGCAGGTAGTAAGCAACTAATTTTGCACTATATTTGGAGCACACATCCATACCATAATCACAATCTTTCTTCTTTGTTGTTTACCGGCTTCAACACATCCTGGGATCAACTACAGATGTCCGCTAATCTAGGCCAAATGTTGTGTTAAGTGATAGCAACTTAAAAGTGGGATTATATTTCTAATACGAATATTGAGCCACATGGTTGCTCGGTGCCACCAGTGAGCGACATCATCTAAGACTTTATAGAACCTTTATTCTCAGTAGTAAGAGAACTCACAGGTGGAGAATACTTTTCTTTTTACACATCTTCATTATTTGTAAAGGGAATATTTGCGTGAGTTAATACTTCATTATCCCTTTGGAGCTGTGCTTTTCTTTTGGATTTCCATTTTTCCATGGAACTTGTAACTTATATTTCTTTTCGTTCTTCATTTTCTTTCTTTTCATTATGTTTACACTTAAAAAAAAATCAATAAAAAAGAGGGATTGCTCTGTTGGGGGAGGGGGTAGACTGTGTTCGGAGCGCTAAGAACATCATTCCATGCCGTCTAATTTACGCTACCTGTAGTATAAAGAGTCAACATGTGGATTCAGAGGATATTTTTTAAATGTTAATATATCATTGTTTCCCAAGGGATGCAACAGGAGGTCTTGTATTTCCACTTTATTTTCTAGTAACCTGAAGATTGTGAAAGCATGAGCAACCTTTGTTATTCAGTTTCTGTTGGTTCTGTCAGGTGTGTGTGCTTAAAACATGAATCTACTGTATAGTAAAAAAAGAAATGAGAGAGGATGCCCAGTGAGCTAGATTCAGAGGAGCTATTCCATTCATGGAGTGAGTCTCTTCATATATGTGAAGCCCCTTGAATCCAGCGAAGGCCTCCAATCTTTGCAGGGGGTGGGAGAATAAATGCCTCTACCCTTGTGGTTGACTGTGCATGTGAACATTCCCAGACTTTGTCTGGGATTGTCAGAATTCACATGTTGCTCTCTGTACAGTAGAACCTTGGTTCTCGAACTGAATCCGTTCCGGAAGTCTGTTTGACTCACGAAACCGTTCGAAAACCAAGGCGCAGCTTCCGATTGGCTGCGGGAGCTTCCTGCACTCAAGCGGAAGCCAAGTTGGATGTCTGGCTTCCAAAAAATGTTCAAAACGGAACACTTATTTTCGGGGTTTTGGCATTCGGGAGCCAAAACGTACAAGTACCAAGGCATTCAAGAACCAAGGTACGACTGTATTCTCATTCTGGATTTTCAGTGTAACATATTGATGAAAGTCCAGTAGTAGAAAGATTTAAAGTACCAATTCTACTGTGTTTGTTGATGTGATGCAGTACTTTTCTTTCTGAGTGGTTTTATTGAAATGAGGGTTACCACTCATACAAAAAAAAGTGCCACTGTGTGCTGAAATGAAGTTAAAAATATTCATAAGTGGCTCTTTGCTTGATTGGGTGCCAGTTTTAAAACCAATTAAGATACTTACTTTGAAATATTTAACTGGGCATTCAAAACTGAAGTTATCACCAAAAGGCCGTATTGCATTTCTCATTTTTATCAGTGTTTCTGTATAGTCTCTTGTTGTAGCCACGAAGAGTCGAAGGCAGCGCTCACATTTTGCGGCGTTGGCAAAAGTCGTATGAATTCCTAAGCAACATATGGCAGATCTATAAATGCTTATAAATAAAACTGTTGTGCATTGAAGTTATTAATAACTGATCAAGTCTGGACAAAGCCTCTCACCAAGCGCAGCCTAGTGGGATTGCGAAACACACTTGAGATGTGTGAAGGAAGGCAATGTTGCCACCACCCAAGAATGTAGTGTGGAGCCAGCTGCCTCTCATTGTCCTAGGGGATTTGTAACTCCCATCACAGATTGGTGTCATAACGGACAAGAGTGAAGCCGTACAAATTGAACAACTTTATTCATAGGGTTGGGGAGTGGTGGGATCAACTTTGACAGATGCTTGCTGCCTTCCATTAGAAGATCTCCTATGTGTCCCACAATAGAGGGTTATAAAATTATGCATGGTGTATGGAGAGAAAGAGAGAGAGAGAGAGATGATAGAGAGAGAGATGATATAGAGATAGAGATAGAGATAGAGATAGAGATAGATAGAGATAGAGATAGAGATAGAGATAGAGATAGAGATAGAGATAGATAGAGATAGAGATAGAGATAGAGATAGAGATAGAGATAGAGATAGAGAGATAGATAGAGATAGAGATGATAGAGATAGAGATAGAGATGATAGAGATAGAGATATCCATCCCCCTCCCTTCCTCATAACAGAACAGCTCAGGGTCATAAATGGATTGGAAGTAGATTCGAGACAAATAAAAGAATGTACTATTTCACACAATGCATCATTCATTTATAGCAGGGGTGGCCAACTCCCGAGGGACTGCGATCTACTTTCAGAATTAAAATCTGACAGTGATCTACCCCCTTTTTAGGGGTTCAGGTCAAAGTTGCTGAGTTTTTTTTAGAGGTGGGAAATACCCCATTTTGTTGGGGTTTCTTTTTTGGGGGGGATGGACTTTTAAGGGGGAAGGGGATTAGTCGCTCAACAAAACAGCGCTGTGAAAGCATTTTGCCTCACAGCAAAAACTCCGTCTTCCATTACAGATATCAGGAGAAAATCCAGGCAGGGAAGAGGGGGCGAGGCAAAAGCAAAGGAAAATTAGCCCGCGATCGACAGCGATCGACTGCAACCTCCTGGGGTTCACCCAGTTGATCCCGATTGACCTATTGGACATCTCTGATTTATAGAATTCACAGACACAAGATGTGATGATGGCCACCAGCTTTAATGCCCTTAAAGAGTGGGCTAGGACAATTAATGGAGGAAGAGACATCCATGATGGCAGCTGTATGGGATGTCCATGTCTGGGGCAGCACGTCACTGGAACTCAATTGCTGAAGGGCTCCAGTGGAAGAAGGCTATTCTCTTCAAGCCCTTTGGGTTCTTGGATGAATGTAAGAACCCAGAGGGCTTGAAGGGAATATATATCCCAACTTTCGCCATGTGGATCTTAGAGTGGCTTACAACAATAAATATGCAATATACAAAATTCAAAAACCACAAATTTAGCAGGTGGGCACAACATAAACTCACTTTAATAAATAAAAAGATAAATGAAAGAGTAGATTAAGTTACATTTATGCCGTGGGTTTTTTTCTGGGGGGACGCAGGGGACACATACCTCTAAACATACTGTGAATCCAAGTTTGGCCTCATTGAGGGGCAGTATTTCAATAGGAGTAGGAAAATGAGAGTACCCCTAAACCTTTTTTTTAAAAAAGGGAAAAAAGCGCTGCATCTATCTGTTAATCTTCCTTGGGTTATGATGAATACTCAAACACAACGTATTCTACCCCACCCCTCCTTACAAACACAGCTTCTGGCATAAAATAAATTGTGCGTCTAAAGCCATTATCAGAACCTTAATGGCAGCTCTTGATATCACACATACACACACTTGTAATGAAGATACTGACTCCAGTTTCAAGATGTAGAAGTGGGGTTTTTGTGTGTGGTTTATTTTTGGTATTTGAGCATTCTCTGCAGCCCACCTAATAATTTCACACACACTCAGTCATTTTAGGAAACACTTGTAAGTCATTTGACATTTAATGCATCGTACTTGAAGCATCTTTTGATGCTTATTTGCAAAGCTGAAATGCCATGCTGATTGTTGTGGAAGAATAAACAGGAAACATCTGAACTGTACAAGGAGATATCAAGACATAGGGGTTGAAACCAGCATAGTACTAAGGCAATTGTTTCATCACCAGTATTTCTGCTTGTGCAACAGAATGCTATCCCTGTAATCTCCTACTGAATGCCCCCATGAATCTATTAAACAGGTACCACCAACCCTCTAGAGCAGATTAGGGGTGGGCGCAAGGTGTGTATGAAATGGGAGGAGATGGGCAGAGCTATCTTTCCTATTGGGCTTACTGGCACGTTGCGCCAGGGCGCTGGCCTCTCAGGGGCTCCCCAGCAAGTGGGGAGGCTGTGCGGCTTTGCCGGTGGCCTCCGCTTTCCCTGCATGCCCGCCAGCTGTGCCCTGTCAACCATATGGCTGCTGGGCGTGCAGCTTGCCTCCCAAGCCTTCGCGGGAGGAGAGCAATCCCTGCAGAGGCTTAGGATGGAAGCTGTGCCCTGCCAACTACCGTATTTCTTGCTCCATAAGATGCACCAGACCATAAGGCGCACCTAGGTTTGGGAGGAGGAAAACAAGAAAAAAATATTCTGAATCCCAGAAGCCAGAACAGCAAGAGGGATCTGGCTTCTGGGATACCGTGTGGCTGTTCTGGCTTCTGGGATAACCGCGCCAAGCCTCTTCAGGGCAGCAGGATGAAGGCTCCCCCTGCCCGAAGAGGCTGCACATGGCTAAGCCAGAAGCCAGAACGGACGCGTTGCTGAAGGGGCGCTGCACAGTTCTCCTTCTCTGTGCAGCACCTCTCCTTCGCAGGAGAGGCGCTGCGCAGAGAGGGAGAACTGCGCAGTGCCTCTTCAAGTGAAGCTAGAGAAGGAACAAAAGGAGTCCCTTCTGTTCCTCCTCAGGCTTCGCAGGACAGGCGTTGCGCAGCTCTCCCTCTCTATGCAGTGCCATTTGCTCCATAAAACGCATTCACATTTCCCCTTACCTTTTAGGAGGAAAAAAGTGCATCTTATGGAGCGAAAAATACGGTATATGGCTGGCGGGTGTGCAGCTTCCTCCCGAAGCCACCGCAGGAGGAGAGCGATCCCTGCAGAGGCTTGGGAAAAGGTCGACAACTCTGCGAAGGGGGGGCCTGAGGGATCTTTGCACCACGGCGCCGGATATGCTTAAGACGGCCCTGGAGAGAGGGAAGAGTCCCATTGCACAAGCAGAAAACCAAGCAGTGGCAGAACTTGTTATCAGAATATCATGCTCTTACTTTAAGTATAAGCCTATGCCCATCCCCTGTGTTAAAGGTAGATACAGTGGTACCTCGGGTTACAGCTGCTTCAGGTTACAGACGCTTCAGGTTACAGACTCCGCTAACCCAGAAATAGTACCTCGGGTTAAGAACTTTGCTTCAGGATGAGAACAGAAATTGTGCTCCGGCGGTGCAGCGGCAGCGGGAGGCCCTATTAGCTAAAGTGGTGCTTCAGGTTAAGAACAATTTCAGGTTAAGAACGGACCTCCGGAACGAATTAAGTACTTAACCCGAGGTACCACTGTACATCGCCTATAAAAGTATCCGACACTCTTTGCCTCCCTTTCAGAGCAGGAAGAATCAAGCAGGAAATGCAGAAAAGAAGTCCAACTTTTGTTTACCATTCATGGGCACAAAACCCAGGGATTGGTTCTCAGGGGACGCAGAGCTGTGAATTCAATATTTAATTCTGTGTTTTTAAATTAGTTTCAGCTCCAGCGAAGGCTTCTGGGTATTTCCACATTACTGAAAACAGGGCTGCTTCCTGAGAACATTAACATGGAAGCGAGCCCATCGATTCTGAGTCAGTATGCTTAGGACTGTAGCTTTAAACATAATACCTTTATTGCTTCATTGATCCATCGGTCTGAAGTTAAACAAGAAGTTAATTGTCTGAATGCCAGGTTCTTTGATAAGAAACAAACAAACAGGTAAGTGAAGATAATCAAAACAGAAATGAAATAAAATGTGCCAGTAAGGTGCAATGGTGGAAATAAGCTTAATGAATTGTATACATTGATGGATTTGAATTGGCTGTTACAGTCCAGAAAGAAACTTTATGGGCAAGACAGGCTCCAAAGTAGCTGAACTAGTGAACTGAAGTCCTGTTAGTTTGTTCTTCTGTCTCAATGTGTGAGAGGGATAGCATGCATGAGCCTGTTGGCCACCCCTCATCAATGGACTGTGAAACTTCACAGTTTTTGAGTATTTCCTTAAGTCCATAAAAACTGATGCAATAAAAAATTTGTTAGTCTTTGAGATAACTTATTCCATGTCTTCCTTTTTTTAGGGAAGGAATCCCCTATTTTGGGAACGACATCAGGGAACCCAATCACCATACAATGTATATGGCCTAAAATTTTGCATGAGTTCCTGTTTAGGATATTGACCAAGGCTGAAAGACAAAAACAACCAGCTCTGTGTGTACTTCTCAAACAGCAGCCTTCCATATTGCATGGCAGACTCTTGCTTGAGGTCTGACTTAATGTAGAGCAGATTCCTATGCTCCTAATGATTCACAGCAAGGAAATATCCATTCTCTCTCAGGGAAAAACCAAACTGAAAAATGAAGGATCATCTGCTAAAATGAAAGGCTTAAGGGAAAACACAAAGAAAGACTTTTTCATATGATGTATGCACACTGTTGATGAAGCTCCCTGAAATAGGATAAATGGCAAACAACGTAAACAGTTTTTCGAAAAAAATTCTTGCAAATATTCCATCTAAGAGGAAAGAAGAAGAAAATCCCCCTCTTATTAATGGATTGCGCATTCAGTTACTGTGAAAATGACATCAACACGTTACTTCCAGATGATGCAAAACAGAAGCAAGGAAGATAACTTTTCTTTAATTTAAAACCCTTTCACCATTTTATTTCTGGGTAGAGAGGCATAAGATGAATGAGTGGACATGTATTTGCTGCCATGAGCACGACTTGTGTAAGTGATGTAAAAAGGTGAGGTGCTGCATTGTTTCTTTTTAACTCTAAATTTTATTTAGTTCTTATAATGATACATGTCAAGACATACGATTCATGCAGAGGACACAGCATTTTGCTGGAGGAATTCAAGTTCATATCAGAAACTTAGGTTTACATGGTCAAAGTGGATTAAAACACTTTGGTGCCCTGGCACAGAAAACACACTTTTCTAACTTAGAAGTGACAGAGTGACAGACAAATGTTCTGACAAGTGTGGGGTCAATGAATGATTAATGGAAAGATATAAGCAGCCTGCAAATGAGTCAGGATGGAAAGATATAAGCAGCCTGCAAATGAGTCAGGATGGAGGCTTGTTCACCTATAAATGCCTCACAGGCAAACCAAAACAAATGCTCACCAAAGACTAGGCATAGTCTAAACTCCACATAAGCTTTGCGTAAGCCCATCAGAATGAATGTTCAATAAACAGGTTATCCAGGTAAAGGTAAAGGGACCCCTGACCGTTAGGTCCAGTCGTGGCCGACTCTGGGGTTGCGGTGCTCATCTCGCTTTATTGGCTGAGGGAGCCAGCGTACAGCTTCCGGGTCATGTGGCCAGCATGACTAAGCCGCTTCTGGCGAACCAGAGCAGCACATGGAAACGCCGTTCACCTTCCCACCAGAGCGGTACCTATTTGTCTACTTGCACTTTGACGTGCTTTCGAACTGCTAGGTTGGCAGGAGCAGGGACTGAGCAACGGGAGCTCACCCCGTTGCAGGGATTGGAACCACCGACCTTCTGATCAGCAAGTCCTAGGCTCTGTGGTTTAACCCACAGCACTACCCGCATTCCCAGGTTATCCAGAGGAGCCCTTAAATAAGCAAATACCGTAATCTCCAAACCACAACACAAGCAATTCAGGTATATAACCCATGGTTATAAGTATGCAATTGCAAGAAAATGGAGTTAGACCAGATCGCCAGTCAGAAAGATACAATGTGTAACTGATCAATAAAGCATTAGTCTCTCTCAGTCAACGCCCTCTCCTAACCCATTACCCATTAGTAAAGACATGCCAGTCTTCTCCAATCCGATGGCCTCCAAAAGTTGATGGAATACAGATCCCATCATCAAAGCTTTATGAGGAATGGTTGGAGGAAGCTGGGTATGTTTAGTCTGAAAGAGAGGAGACTAAGAGGAGATATGATAGTCATCTTCAAATATCTCAAGGGCTGGATGCTGTCTTCAACCTATGGTCCACATTCAGCCCATTTCCACTTACCTGGGAATAAGCCTCACTGAACTCAATGGGACAAACTTCTAAATCAACATGGATGGGATGGTGTGGTAAATTCTTTGCCAATGCATCCCAAATCCACATCTCTACCTTCCTTCCTCACATCATAACCTACATACTTCTAGTCAAGTGTCTAGAGACCAAGCCTTATGAAGGACGGTTGAGAGAGTCGGGTATGTTTAGCCTGGAAAAGAGGAGACTGAGAGCGAGATATGATAGCCATCTTCAACTATCTCAAGAACTGTGACATGGAAGAGGGAACAAGCTTGTCTTCTCCTGCTCTGGAAGGTAGGACTCAATCCAATGGCTTCAAGTTACAAGAAAGGAGATTCAGGAAAAACTTTCTGGCTGTAAGAGCTGTTTGACTGTGGAATGGTCTCCCTTGGGAGGTGGTGGACACTCCTTCCTTGGAGGTTTTTAAGCAGAGGTTGGATGGCCATCTGTCATGGATGCTTCAGTTGAGATTCCTACACTGCAAGGGGTTGGACTAGATGATCCTTGGGATCCTTTCCAACTCTTCAAATCTATGATTTTATGGTCCCTGACCTTTGATCATCAGAGTTGGTATCCAAGAACACCTGGAAAGCCCCAGGTTGCAGGAGATGGGCCCGTGCATTGATATTGCTTTGGTATATTTTCCTTTTCTTCCAGAGACATCACATGGAGAGGTGGAGGAATGTTTCCTTCTTACAAGGAAAAGAACGGATGTGGTTAATTAGAATAAACCCATCACTGGCTACTAGGGGTGGCAATCAAAAGTTCAACCTCCATTTTTTATTTTTTATTTTTATTTTATTTTATTTTTTGCAGACACTTTACTTCTGAATACTGGATGCTAGGGACTCACAGCAGGAGATGCATATCACTGTTCATGCCCTATTTGTGAACCTCCTTGGGACATTTGCCTGGCCATTGTCAGCAGTAGACAGAAAGCTGAGCTAAATGGACCATTGATCCAACCCAGCATGGCAATTTTTATGGTCTTAAAATAGACACATTGTACAGCTTCTGGCTACAATTTATAGAGAATATTTGCCAGGGGAGAGGGTAGATGGAGAGGAGGAAAGCTGCCCATAAGAACTGTCACATTTCTGCATACCTTACAAAAATAAAATATTATTTATTTATTTATTTTGGTAATAAATCCATCATTGTGTCTTTTGCGGATCATGGTGGTCAGTGCACCTTTAAACAAATGCATGCATGAGAGACTCGGCTGGCTTGATATCCATGATAAATCCAAAGCATTGTGTGGGTTCCTGGTGCAGCTAATTTCTGTTTCAAATGGAGAAACGTAATGGAGAAAAATGCTTGTTTGCTGGAAATGTCATAAGGAACTGCTTGTGTGTATTACACTCTTTCAGCATCTGTGATTTATGTGATGGAAGTTAGAGGCATGCTGAGAGAAGTGAAGCCCAGGCGTTGAAAGCCTGAAGTAGTACAAAGGACTTTGCCATCCAAGTTGCTTGGGGAAATGTTTTTATTATTATAATTATTATTCCAGGGCCAAGGAAGAGGTGAAGATAGAACAGGTGAAGCTTTGAATCCCAGTTCTGACAAATGTGGATGAGAACGCCATGATAATCAAATCATTTACACACTTTAAGTGATTTTAACATGTGTTCAGGCATATTTTGACTCCTTTGGGTCCTGATATGGGGAAAGTCCAGGAAATGGTGATGCAGAAATGTCACTAGAAGACACCATCAAAGGTGGGCATGCTTCATGTTATGCAATAGTTGGTTTGGAGACAGGACTTTTGATTTGTTTTGGAGTTCAGTGTTCATTTTTATATACATGCAGAGGTGCTGAGTATATAAACTCCCCTGTTTCTGCCAATGGAGAAAGAACTGATACACTCTCAGAGACGGAGAGTGTATGACAAGCCCAACAGAATTCTTTTGATTTTTTTATAATATATTTATTAAGGTTTTAGGAATTTATATAAAATAGAAAAATCAGAACAACAAAAAAGAACAATGAAAATACATACAAACCAAACAGAACACATACAAAACAAGTATAATTTCAATCCCTTATATTCATAAAACTTACTTTCCCGACCTCCTCATACCTCCCCTTTCTGTATTCCATTCTCTAATTAAGTCAATTCAGCAAATCCTTCCCCTAATTTCTGTATAATTTTTAACCTTTCTTTTCTTAATCACATAATCATTACAGCTTTTAACCACTTAATTTCTGAATCAACATCGTTCTAGCCTTCAATAATTTTACAATGTTTCTTAAGATAGTCCTTAAATTTCTTCCAATCTTCTTCCGCCGTCTCTTTTCCCTGGTCTCGGATTCTGCCGGTCATTTCTGCCAGTCCCATATAGTCTATAACTTTCATCTGCCCCCAACAGAATTCTTTTGAGTTTCGTCTTTTACATGACATCTGTGCTCTTTATGGAAAAAAAAGAAAAGAAAAAAAGTTAATTTGCTTTTTCAGAACACACTCTTAAGAGAAGTTATGCATATAGAGAGCATACCTTGTCACATGGATTCGAACTGCCGACCTTATGATCAGCAAGCCCAAGAGGCTCGATGGTTTAGACCACAGCACCACCTGTGTCCCCATTGCTTTGGCCCAGCTTCTGCCAACCTAGCAGTTTGAAAGCATACCAGCACAGGTAGATAAATAGGTACCGCTTAAGCGGGAAGGCAAACAGCATTTCTGTGTGCTCTGGCTTCCGTCATGGTGTCCCATTGCGCCAGAAGCGGTTTAGTCATGCTGACCACATGACCCGGAAAGCGGTCTGTGGACAAATGCTAGCTCCCTCGGACTGAAAAGTGAGATTAGTGCCGTAACCCCATAGTCACCTTTGACTGGACTTAACCGTCCAGGGGTCCTTTACCTTTACCTTTTACTACACATAAAGAAAGCAAGTAGCTTCACGAGCATAGGAGGTTACATGTGGATAAATATTGCTATGTCAAAAGTCTTTTTATATAATACAATTAGAATTTTGATCTATGCAAGCTTCCTGATAATCTCATGGACTTCTTATACAAGCACTATGGTTGGATTAAAATAAAACCATGGCACCATTATGTAGCTGGTCCCAGTTGTGAAGGATTGATGGGATATGAGCATTTTCATAAATAAACAAACAAATAAATGCAAAGCCCCTGTGCAAATGATAAAATGAGATTGTTCCTGAGGCTTAAGGCAATAAGAGATTAGATCAGATATAGATAGACTTCATTTCTGACAGGCAAATTCTCCTCCCCACCCTGCCAGTAATATAGCAGCACAAATGGTAGAGTAGTTTTGAAATGGGTTCAAGGATTCATTTTAATTGGGTTTTTCTTTTTTCACGTAAGGACATAATTCTCGATTATAGCAGTTCTTTGCTTCCTAAGAACCATCTGTGCATATTTGACAAAACCCATTCCCCACTTGATGGTACCCTGGAGATGTTAAGAACATGCTGGTTTGGCACTAATTTTCTTAACTATCTCACTTTAACACAACTAAACATTCTTAATTATGGTATCTTAATTTTATATTTAATATATCGATCATATATTTGTATTGCATTGAAATGCCCCAAGCTTCTTTTTCAATTCCATTCAATATCCAAAATTTGAATGTAATTGTTGAAGAGTGTAATTGGCCTTTGGTTGAATCTGCCTGTTTGACGTATTCTGGGTTTTGTTTGTAACACCGAACCCATATTAGTGCACTTGGGTGGACTGAGAGAGCAGAGAGATATGAAGGGATGTCCCTGTTGTCCCCATGCATTCCTGCTTCAGTTTGGACATTGTCAGGGACTGAGCAGAGGAGGAATGGTGGAGACTGTCTCCCTAGCCTGGCCATTCCAGAGAAGAAGACAGTTCAGAATTACAGTGGTAGCTCGGGTTACAGACGCTTCAGGTTACAGATGCTTCAGGTTACAGACTCTGCTAACCTCGGTTTAAGAACTTTGCTTCAGGATGAGAACAGAAATCATGCTCTGGCGGTGCGGCGGTGGGAGGCCCCATTAGCTAAAGTGGTGTCTCAGGTTAAGAACAGTTTCAGGTTAAGAACGGACCTCCGGAACAAATTAAGTTCTTAACCCACAGTACCACTGCACAACAGGGGTTTGAGGGAGATCCTCTGAGCTGAGGAAGATGAGGGGGAAAGTTGGGAAATAATGGGAGAGGAGGAGGAGGCAAAGCTGGAGCAGCATCTGGCTGACACGTTGTCACTAGAAAGCATTCCAGACCCACCATCTCGCAGAACCTGGCGAGCCTTAAATGTAGGACAGCAAAGGGCTCATAAGCAAAGGGCCCTCAGCACCACCCACAGAAGAGATGACGAATGCGGAATTGGGAGAGAAGGGGAGGGGAGATTTACTTGAGGCAATGCCATTATTTCAAGAAGCTGCATTCCTACACCTCTCTCCATAAATATTGAATAAAAACAGGTGGTAAGGACTTTTCCTTGTCTTATCTGTTCCTGGCAACCTGCCGTGGAGGCTGGTTCCTCTGCCACCTGACAGACATTCACATGTTGAGTGCAAGGCCTTATCATGGAAGATAAGGCTATCAGTGGCTACTAACTACTATAGCTATATCCTGCCTCCACTATTAGAACTTCAGAATTCCAGGTGCTGAGAATCTCAAGTGGGAAGAGCACCGCTTGCAGGCATCTGGTTGGAACAGGATGCTGTACTAGAAGGACCATTGGCCTGATCCAGCATGGCTCTCTTATGTCTGTTTTTAATAGTTTTTAACATTGTATACTAAATCGTTGTGACTTGCCATGGGACCTTAGGGAGAAGGTGAAATATGCTCAGAGTCGAGAGTGGATTTCATGCTCTTTATTCAGCTCCTAGTGGTGAGGAGGAATGAATGTTCCCCCACAATATCTGCTTTATATACATTATTTACACAATGGGCTGCACATGATTGGCTAATTCCGGAATTCTCCTGTAGGCCAATCAGGTTGTGGATTCACTTCCATCTGGAGCTGGATTGGGTGGCTCCTGCGGACCAATCATACTGCTCCATTGTTCTAGGACCAATCAGACTGCTGCATTCTGAATCCTATTGTTCTAGGACCAATCAGACTGCTGCATTTTGGATCCTATTGTTCTAGGACCAATCAGACTGCTGCATTTTGGATCCTATTCAACTCAGTACATAACAGAAGGGTAGATAATAAATTGAATGTCAAATCCTTATCATCATCTTAAGGAAAATTCTAACCATATTCTAGTGAATGCACTTAGAAGTCTCTCCATGATCGGGAACCTGTGTTAGCGGAGTTTCTGATTGTGAAGAGGCTTCTAGGAACTTTCACCCAAAGACACTTCGAACCCCAAAGTTTATGGGAAGATATGCAGTGGAGCTTATGTGCCCTGGGATGTTTGGAACAGAAAGAGGTACCTGGTGCCCATGGGAACAGGACAAATATGGCAGAAAGCAGAGGGAGCAACAGTTGGTGGAGCCACAGATACTGAAAGGCATTTTTCATAGGGGAACAGTTTAGGCCAGAAGCACCAGCTTGCAAGGGCAATGGGGAGGAACATTGTGCATGTGAGTATTGTGCCTCCCTCCCTGAGCCAGGCAGAAGCTTCCTAGGTTTAAGAAGGAGGCAGAAGAAGAACATTTATGGAACTAGCCTAGTCCCCCAAGTCCAGTGACTGCAAGCAACTGTCTAACTGGCTGTAAATAAGAAGGCAGGCCGGTGCAGTGTTAGAAACCAAGATATTATTAAATAAACCTTCACATTGTTAGTATTAGAAAACATGTAGAAGATAGAGAAATAATATGGTGTATTGATTTTTTTAAAATGTTTTTAGGTTTGATGTTATTAGTAACTTTTTCTTTTAGGAGGCAGCAAAGTGGGTGAAAGGAGAAACAAACCAGAAGCAGAAGTTGGGGGAAGCCCGAAAGGGGGGGGGAGGAATGCATAGCAAATGTTATGAATATGAGATATGTGTAATGAATGAAAAATAAAATAAAAAATAAACTAAGATATTAAAGCTAGGAGCTAAATGGCACCTTAAGCCTAGGTTTATGGGTGCAACAATGGAATGTCTAGGTGTGCTTTCTTTATAACAAGAATACAAAGCCGAAAATGAATGAACTGCAGCTAAAATATTATCTTTATTTTTCACATGGTCTAGTCCTTCCCCTGCCCAACCACCTAATATTCTTGAGAAAGTCTCTCTTCCAGTCTTCAGAGAATAGGTGGAAGTGGGAAGTCAAAAAAGGTCTTCCTTTCCTTTCACTCTGCAGTTTTAATCTGCAATCTTAGGTTCAGACTCTTGAGAGTCCCATGGACTGCAAGAAGATCAAACATATCAATTCTGAAGGAAATCAGCCCTGAGTGCTCACTGGAAGGACAGATTGTGAAGCTGAGGCTCCAATACTCTGGCCACCTCATGAGAAGAGAAGACTCCCTGGAAAAGACCCTGATGTTGGGAAAGATGGAAGGCACAAGGAGAAGGGGACAACAGAGGACGAGATGGTTGGACAGTGTTCTCGAAGCTACAAACATGAGTCTGACCAAACTGTGGGAGGCAGTGGAAGACAGGAGTGCCTGGCGTGCTCTGGTCCATGGGGTCACGAAGAGTCGGACACGACTAAACGGCTAAACAACAACAGGCTCAGCACTGTGCCCAGAGCTCAGAAACTGCTCGCGTTAATGAAATTCCCTGTCGCAAAATGCGCCTAGAACAAAGGGAGTTTCGAACACTGGGACGGTGGGGGCTGCTTCAGGACAGACTGAGGTTGATGAAGCAGTGTACCATTTGCCATAATAGACCAACTTCCAGTTGGAGCAGGGCTTGTACATGTATCCCATGCCCTCCTCATTCTAAATGGGATGTGGGTGGTGCTGTGGTCTAAACAACTGAGTCTCTTGGGCTTGCCGATCAGATGGTCAGAGGTTGGAATCTCCACGATGGGGTGAGATTGCATTGCTCTGTCCCAGCTTCTGCCAACCTAGCAGTTCAAAAGCACGCTAATGCAAGTGGATAAATAGGTATCACTGCAGCGGGAAGGTAAACGGCATTTTCCGTGTGCTCTGGTTTCCATCACAGTGTTCCACTGAGCCAAAAGCTGTTTAGTCATGCTGGCCACATGAACCGGAAAGCTGTCTGTAGACAAACGCCGGCTCCCTCGGCCTGTAAAGCGAGTTGAGTGATGTACCCCATAGTCGCCTTTGACTGGACTTAACTGTCCAGGGGTCCTTTACCATTCTAAATCCTCATTTGTTTGTCCCAAATGCATGAAGAGGGTTGATATTGCCCTTAAATGTTGAAGGATAAAATATATGCAGGATTACGAACTGATCACTATTGTTGGTCCATGCCACTTTTGGGAAGGACAAAGTGCAATGAACATCTAAGTTCCAATCCATACATTAGTTGGCAAGTTGCTGTTCAAGCGAGGCCAATTCATGCCAGATTTTGCAAATGCTGAATTCCTCCATTAGCACGATGCTAGACATAGTTCTCCATCTCAAGTTAAAAAAGAGAGACTACTTTGACTTTCTCATAGGGAGGAAAGGGATAAGGCATTTCCTCTCTTGACAATTGACAGACCAGTATGACCATTGTGCCCACTGAGGGTAGAGCGTGCTATTTCAAATGAGCCGTTTAACTACTGCACCTCTTCCCAAAGAAATATTACACTTTACTAGCATAAATTACCTTACAACAGTTTGTAACATAGCTTGCTTACACAATGAAATTGAGCCCCATACAAAAAGAACCCCTCTACAGTTAACTCTTTGGGGATGCGGAGATGGTGATTCTAGGAAGAAGGATAACTCTACTTCATACCTCCACCGCTTTAATTATAATCCATTTGGAAACCAAACTCCCCCAAACTAATTATTGTAAAAACAGCTTTATGGTATCAGTGGTGATATCAATGTCAATAAGTGGAAACAAACGAATCAAAAGTTGGAAACGTATTAATGCCTAAACAGAAAAACAGGAACTTAAAATAAACTTGCTAATTATTTCCAAGCAGCCTTCGAAGCAGACAAAAAAATGCACTTTGATTTTTAGCACCACAACGCTGTGGAAACAAACACATGTAATTATATTTTTCAGTACGTTTTTTCCAAATTAGCTGACTTACCCGGCTCCTAAAATATAAGTCCTATTTTAATAATTTGTCTCCCAGTATGAACTCTCAACATACTTTGATATACGGATATTAAAAGCAGTCACATCCTTGGTATAAAATAAAATTCTAATAAATTAAAGGGTGACTGAAAAATCTCATATTACAGCTTGTAATGAAAGCAGAGGTGCCAATTTAAATCTGCTCCAGCAAATATGTTATTTTCACTGAAAATGAAAAATGTACTGTGAGAATAGATCTAGATGCTGGCAATAAACCTGTCTGAACTTAGGGTCCTTGATATTGCTCTGATACATTTTCCCCCATTAAAAATAAGGGACTTTGACCTGGAAATTATGAAAGGGATTAAGATATGCATCAGTAGAAAGATTTATGTCTCATGTTGACAAATTATTCATTAAATTTTTATGTAACTTGCCCAGTGGGATTATTATTAAATAAGATTATTGTGGCAGTTCCTATCAATGGACTCATCTTGATTGGTGAGAGTCAGAATGGGAGTTTGGGCTGTTAATCTAAACTACTGGAATAATGGAGTGGGGTGGTGGAAGTAAAGACAGATCCTTTTCCACTTGGTTAATTTCATAGGTTTTAATCTCTTTATTATCTTCCTTGGTCCTCTGGTAGACAATAACATATTTTCAATGCGTGCTAATTTGTACAGCTGGAATGTGGCTTAGACAATTTCTGTCCATCACAGCCACTTCTGTAAATTGCCTTGTCACTTTTAGTCAAATTCAGTAATCGTAAACACCCTCATTTACTCCAAACCCCCAGAATGGAGATGTGGGAGATAGTGAGTGGTTTGAATTAGGGGGGTCACGTCTTAATAGCACTCCGTTGCTTGATGTGCACTGTAAAAACTAGGTCATAACCACACCATGCATTTACAGCAAATTTAAAGCATGTGGCTTCTCCAAAGAATGCTGATAACAGTGGCCAGCTACAGTTTCCATGATTCTTTGGGGGAAACCATGTGTTTAAAAGCTACAGCAAACGTTTCTAGTTCTGTGTGCTGCTAACTGGATGCTAAGATGGGAGCTGGGGACCCAGGCTGCCGCTGCTTCCGTTGTGTGGTTGACCCTACCCGAGATGTAAGCAATGGTTTGTGCTGCAACTGGTCTTGGTTCTTCTCAGTCCATCCAAGACCCAAAACAATTCCCACCCACCCTTTTCATTTCAAACAGAGACCAAACATTATTTAGCCTTTTTAATGTGTTTGTGGGAGCAGGGTTATTGGTTTGTTTTTGTTTTATTTTGTATTTTGTGTTCCCATTTTGTGTTTTTATGTGGTGAACCACCCCTGTGATCTTCGGATGAAGGGTGGTATACAATTTTAAGAACAGACAAACAGACAGACAAACAAATAATCTAACATATGGATTAGGTATTAGACTATTCTGATAGCATCACTACATACCCTCCAACATTTCTCCGATGAAAATAGGACCGTCCTATTCAATACTAATACTAATACTAATACTAATACAGTCGTATCTTGAAAGTCAAATGGAATCCATTCCGGAAGTCTGTTCGACTTCCAAAACGTTCAGAAACCAAGGCATGGCTTCTGATTGGCTGCAGGAAGCTCTTGCAGCCAATCGGAAGCCCCGTCAAACATTCGACTTTCAAAAATAGTTCAAAAATCAGAACACTCACTTCTGGGTTTCAATCGATTTGTTTGGGAGCCAAGGTGTTTGAGATCCAAGGTATGACTGTACTACCACTACCACTACCACTACTACTACTAATAATAATACCCCACCCATCTGACTGTGTTGTCCCAGCCACTCTGGATGGCTTCCGACATATATAAAACCATAATAAAACATTGAACATTTAAAAAAACTTCCCGAGTTCAGCATTGTCTGCAACTTCTCTCTGGGTTTTCGGTCAACCCTATCTAGATATAATGGAGACTGGGACCTCAGTGCTCTACCACTGAGCTATAGCTCTACTGCTAAGCTACAGAGGAAAAAAAGCAAGAGAGGGAGCCAACCACTCTTCACTGGGAATCTCTTTCATAACCTATGTGCAGCTACTGAAGACACCTTTCCTCTTGTCCATTCACCCATGCTTCCACCACAATGGGGCACAGAGAAGGACCTCTCTTTGTTATCTTAGGGAGCAGGCAGGATGATACAAGATGAGATCCCTATGGTATCCCTAAACCATCAATTAATCTGACTTCCTCGTTGATTTCAATGGGTTAGTTAGAGGCAGCCCATTGTTACAAATAATAGCAGTAAAAAATTATCTCCAGTTTTGAGAGAGAGCTATTTAGAGGCCTTCATTTTCAGGGTTGTTTTTTTATCATTGTTGAATTTTCACAATGACTCAAGTAAGACAGAGATAAAGCATTCAACCAGCTTGAACTTAAATATGTGTTCTTAGTAGAACAGGCAACTGGCTTTGAAGGGAAATTTGCAAAAGCAGGCTGGAGCACTAAATGCTTGACCCAAAGCGACAACAGAGATGAGCAGAGATAAAACAGATATTCTTAGCCTACTGAGTTGATTGAGGTATTCTCTCTTCCTTTGCATTTATACTCAAACATTTTCCATCACAAAACCTCAGCTTCACACCACATACATTTGCAGACTTTCGCATTCTCTCAGATGACAACAGAAACTGACAAAGATGTCATTTGCCTTCCACACGGGACACCAGCACAATAGCTGCTTCTCTCACTATCTCTCAACAGGTAGATATATTCTGAGAAAGTGTGCATTGTGGAGCCACAGTTATTTGAATATGAAGACATCAGGTCTCCTGATTTAAAACACACAGATACATACACACAGTCTAGATCTTCACGTCAATGTCTTTTCCATTCTTGAATATCCTATGATCTGTGATTTTTGATCTTACCTTTCTTTGCTCCTTCACTTCCAGATCCCTCCCTGCCTCTGTGATCTCCAACCACAGTCCTTCTTCCACTGATTTGATGGGTTGGGGGTGAGGAAGTCTTTGCCTGATAGTGGACCCCTTTTTGTAAGGGTTCCCCAAAAGAACATGGCTATCCTGCCACTGCAGGTTAAACTTACTCTGAAAAACAAAACAAAAACCTGACTAGATAAGATGTATTCAACCTTTTTCAGACCCAGGGTCATTTTAACCCAACCACAAATGTCAGGCTTCAGGGAATTGGCTTCCTTCCCCGTGGCAGTAGATAAGCAGAACAAAGGGAAAGGAGTCTTCTTACTAGTTAGAATCTTTAATAATCACAGCGAGAGGCAACACAACACATCTCTCTAGAATGGCGGTGCTCCCAATTAAGGCTTATTCCCCTTCCGTCCCTATTAATCTACATCACTCTTTTGTCTTGTAATCTTAGCTTTTACCCTCTGTGCTTTCTGTACAGAGACTTTCTGAGCTCTTCTAGACTGGGGGAGGGGAGGATGGGGGGGTGGAATGCTACCCAATGACTGTGAATCGGTTAACCCTCTCTCTTCCACTGTTTCTTCTCCTAGCTGTTCCCCATCCAGTATTTCCCAGCTTCTGCCTTCTGAACTATGCCCCTCTGTAAGCCGTTGTTCTAAATCTATACTGTCCTCCTGCTCCTGGGGAGATTCAGGGTCAGGTGGAGGAGGTGTTTCCCACCATGCCTCCTCATTGTAGCTCTCCTCAGCACAGTCCCTGACAACACATTAGGAGACCCATTTCCTAATCTTTTACCATATATTTCCATGGTGGTAATGCTCCAACTCACCAGTTGAAGACCATTGCTCTAGGTTGTCCAGTATTTGGTGAGGAGTTCAAAGTCTCCTAGAATCATAGAATCATAGAGTTGGAAGAGACCACAAGGGCCATCGAGTCCAACCCCCTGCCAAGCAGGAAACACCATCAGAGCACTCCTGACATATGGTTGTCAAGCCTCTGCTTAAAGACCTCCAAAGAAGGAGACTCCACCACACTCCTTGGCAGCAAATTCCACTGTCGAACAGCTCTTACTGTCAGGAAGTTCTTCCTAATGTTTAGGTGGAATCTTCTTTCTTGTAGTTTGGATCCATTGCTCCGTGTCCGCTTCTCTGGAGCAGCAGAAAACAACCTTTCTCCCTTCTCTATGTGACATCCTTTTATATATTTGAACATGGCTATCATATCACCCCTTAACCTCCTCTTCTCCAGGCTAAACATGCCCAGCTCCCTTAGCCATTCCTCATTAGGCATCGTTTCCAGGCCTTTGACCATTTTGGTTGCCCTCCTCTGGACACGTTCCAGTTTGTCAGTGTCCTTCTTGAACTGTGGTGCCCAGAACTGGACACAGTACTCCAGGTGAGGTCTGACCAGAGCAGAATGCAGTGGCACTATTACTTCCCTTGATCTAGATGCTATACTCCTATTGATGCAGCCCAGAATTGCATAGGCTTTTTTAGCTGCCGCGTCACATTGTTGGCTCATGTCAAGTTTGTGGTCAACCAAGACTCCTAGATCCTTTTCACATGTACTGCTCTCAAGCCAGGTGTCACCCATCTTGTATTTGTGCCTCTCATTTTTTTTGCCCAAGTGCAATACTTTACATTTCTCCCTGTTAAAATTCATCTTGTTTGTTTTGGCCCAGTTCTCTAATCTGTCAAGGTCGTTTTGAAGTGTGATCCTGTCCTCTGGGGTGTTAGCCACCCCTCCCAGTTTGGTGTCATCTGCAAATTTGATCAGGATGTCCTTGAGTCCATCATCCAAGTCATTGATAAAGATGTTGAATAAGACCGGGTCCAAGACAGAACCCTGTGGCACCCCACTAGTCACTCTTCTGAAGTGACTAGTCACTCCTCCCTGAAGTCCAACTCTAGAAATAATTACAAAGAAAGGAGCTTTGCATCCCCCCACCCCAAAGTACAGAGGAAGTGAATCTTATAGAACTATATTCAGAATACTGTGCAGCTAGCACACATGGGGAAGATTTTAGCCATAAATTCCACAGAAATCCTTTTGTAAATCAAAAGAGCCAAATGCCAAAGTGAATAGCATTTACTTGAGGTGGGGATGAGAGGGAAAAACCCAAAAGGCAATATTTTTAAATGAAATAAAAAAAAAAGTCAACTGAAATTAGGACATTCTATTTTACATGCTTGAGCAGTGTATTGGGTTTCAGAGCATGCATAAAATTCCTTACAAGAAAGAGGTTCCGAGAAAATATAACTCCTTTCATAACATCTTTGGTTGCCTGGTTGGATGGATCCAAGCAAACAAGGCAACCGTCATAGACGGGCTAGACACAGAAGAATGGTAGGAAAAATCAGTTGGGGAACCACCAAGGGAAGAAGGCTCAGAGCCTAGGGAATGGTGGTGGAACAATGATGAGTGTTCAGAGGGAGAAGACTGGGAAGAGGAGGTGTTGGAAGCTGAAATGATAACAGGTCTTAGTGAGCTGGGAGAGTCTGTGGCAGAGAGAATTCTAGAATCAAGGACAGAAGAGGAAGCACATGAGTGGGAGGAGAGAGGTCAAGAGGCACAGATGAGTCAGGGTGGTGAAGAGTCACTAGTGTCTTCACCTTTTGCTGCGACCAGCTCCCCCCCCCCCTTGTCTTCCAGAACCAGAAGTGGGCTGAAACGGGTGGAGCAGTGACAGACTGCATGCAAGCACAGTCTCTGATTGCTTGGGGAAAGCCTTGGAGAGGAGGGGACTTAGGCAACCGTGGGGTGGGGGGCGGATTTCAGTTTTGGCATCCTGACAACTGTTTCATAGACTAAGACCTACCAGGCATGAGCTGCTGTGCTCATTTGGCCTGACACTCAACCAAGTCTGTGAAGACGGTGTTTTTGCAAATAAAGAGTTAACTCCAGCTTACTAACTGGTACGCTCTGTGACAGCAAGTGAGTGAATGCCTGAGTTATGAATGGGAATTTTGGACTATGAATGGGCAGATTGCTCTAAGTCCATTTTGCTTTGGATGTGAAGAGATACATTCCATCTCATTTCTGCAGTTAAAGCACGGACTTTTTTTAAAAAAAGCAAAATGTTAACTAAAATAGTACTTACAAGATGGTCTGAAGACTTTTAACCCTTTAAAAAAAGGCCTCCCCAATAAGAGGTGGTCACTGGGAGTGGCTAGAAAGCATGAATAGTAAAGGTAAAGGGACCCCTGACCGTTAGGTCCAGTCGTGGCCGACTCTGGGGTTGCGGCGCTCATCTCGCTTTATTGGCCAAGGGAGCCGGCGTACAGCTTCCGGGTCATGTGGCCAGCATGACTAAGCCGCTTCTGGCGAACCAGAGCAGCGCACGGAAACGCCATTTACCTTCCTGCCCGAGCGGTACCTATTTATCTACTTGCACTTTGACATGCGTTCGAACTGCTAGGTTGGCAGGAGCAGGGACCGAGCAATGGGAGCTCACCCCGTTGCGGGGATTCGAACCGCCGACCTTCTGATCGTCAAGTCCTAGGCTCTGTGGTTTAACCCACAGCGCCACCCACGTCCTAAGAAAGCATGGATGGGATGTTCCTATTCCTCATGAGAACAATGCCATCCCTGCTCGCTTTCCTCTCCAAAGACCTCCACCGACATTCTGCACAACTAAGGAAGCAAGAGAATCAGCTCCAACTTTCGCTGCATTTGATTCTGGCCCATGCGGCGAAAATGGCCTTTTGCCTTCTCTAACTTTCCATGGCTAATCATCCAGTTGTTTTGATATAATGGCTCTCCCTGCAAAAAAAAAGGGGGGGACTGCTGGAGTGTTCAGCACGAGGAAAATGGAATCCTGAGACGAGTAATTCACAAACCCCTGTTAAAAGAACCAGGCTTTCATATTGCTGGCAAATTGCATGATATCCCCAAGGGGCTCAATTTAACAACAGTGATCATCAGCCATTTAGCTCAGCCTTCCCCCCCCCCCCGGAACTTTTCTGGATGCACACACACAGACACATTTCTTCAGCTATATTGCCTTAACTTTGGAGCCCTTGAACTTAACAAGTGCTGCTCAGCATGCCTATGAAATTTTCAACAGATTTTTCTCCCTTACAACGCCTTACACTAGCTTCCATCTTCAACTTTGGCCCCATCTGCGCCGTGCATTTCAAGCAGAATCATACCACTTTGAACAGTCGTGGCTTCCCCAAAGAGTCCTGGAAACTAGTTTGTTGAGGCTGCTGAGAATGATTAGGTGACCCCTAGTTCCTTGGCAGAGCTACCATTCCCAGAGTGGTTTAACAATCAATCCTCCTTCCCGGGGGAACTCTGGATGAACGCTCACTAAATAGCCAGTGTAATCCAGCCTCGCTGAAAACAAATCAGATTGCATACTCAATAAAGAGGTCTTCTGGAGGCAGCCTTGATGCTGGAGACAGGTGGAGAAGACCTTATAGAAGCATTTGGGTTTGGCTCAAAGTCTGACCATTGGGCACTGCAGCTTTAGAATAGTTACACCCCCTCTCCAAGTTTCCTGCCCACCCTTTCCTTTTACTCTTAATTTTACTCTTTATGAAATTTATATTCCACCTTCCTCCCAAAGCAGTCATTTGGAGAAGATGACCAAGCAGATCAGCAAACCTTTACTCTTGTTTGGGGCACACCGGCCAACTGGAAACTAGAAATGTGATCTACACAGGGAACCTAGGAAGCTGCCTTATACCAGTGTCCCTATTTTCCAGGGACAGTCCTGGATTTTTAGAAGCCAACCCAGTTTCTGATTTGATCCCAGAATGTCCTGCTTTTCATCAGGACATCCCATAGAAATATTGGAGGGTATGGAGTTATGCGACCCCCGAGCCAAGGGCATAAGTAATCATACAACCTTTAGAAGACATATGAAGGCAGCCCTGTATAGGGAAGCTTTTTAAAAAATGTTTTATTATGTTTTTATATATGATGGAAGCTGCCCCGAGTGGTTGGGGCAACCATGCCAGATGGGCAGGGTATGGTGATGATGATGATGATGATGATGATGATGATGATGATGATGATGATGGAATGGGACATCCCCATTTTCATTGAAGAAATATTGGAGAGTATGTTATACTGAATACAGTGGTACCTCTCATTATGAACTTAATTCGTTCCGGAGGGCCATTCTCAGCCCAAAACCGCTCGTAACATGAGGCGTGCTTTTTGCTAATGACACCTCCCGCTGCTGCCGCACTGCTGGCTTGCATCCTGGAGCAAAGGTCACAATAAGGGGCATCTACTTCCGGGTTAGCGGAGTTTGTAACCAGCAGCGTTCGCAAGGGGGACGGTACGTAACATGAGGTCCCACTGTATTGTCTAGAAGGGCCAATGGTCTGGTGGACCTGTAAAAGGGTAAAAGAGTATTGGGAAAGAATTCATAAAGAATTCATAATGTTTAAAAGTACTCCCCCCCCCCCCAAAAAAAAAGAAACAGAGTCGTTTTGTTGTGGATAATTCAGACGGAAATTCCCAGATGTCAAAAAAGGTTGTTTATTCATGCCACTACTGTGGCCCATGTTTTGTTAGCTCAAAAATGGAAAACAAGCAAAGTCCCAACTAAAGAAGAATGACAACTTAAACTGATGGAATATGCGCAGCTTGCAGACCTTATATAGAATAAGAGAACAAGAAGAACCTAGGTTTAAAGAAGATTGGAAAATGTTTATTGAATATATGGGGGGGTTGTGTACGTTTGGAAACGTGGGCAGCATTAAAATAAATTCAACGGTGTAAATAAGTTTTGATGGATGTAATAATGGAATACTGAATGGATTAGTTTATATAAAATATGCAGGGATTTGTGTTATGTAAAACGAACCATGGAAAGAGAAGAAGGGACGTCATTGATATTTTAAGGTTGTTCAAATGAATATTCTAAAATGTAAAACAAAATTTAATAAAAATCATAGGGGTGGGGGAACCAGAAGAGCCAATGGTCTGATTCAGTATAACATACTATCCAGTGGCTTTCCATCCATTTGCATCAGAGGATCCTCCTGCTGCTCTGGAGGTAAAGGTAAAGGGACCCCTGACCATTAGGTCCAGTCATGGCCGACTCTGGGGTCGCGGCGCTCATCTCGCTTTATTGGCCAAGGGAGCCGGCGTATAGCTTTCTGGTCATGTGGCCAGCATGACTAAGCCGCTTCTGGCGAACCAGAGCAGAGCACGGAAACGCTGTTTACCTTCCCGCTGGAGCAGTACCTATTTATCTACTTGCACTTTGACATGCTTTCAAACTGCTAGGTTGGCAGGAGCAGGGACCGAGCAACGGGAGCTCACCCTGTTGCAGGGATTCGAACCGCCAGCCTTCTGAACAGCAAGTCCTAGGCTCTGTGGTTTAACCCACAGCGCCGCCCGCGTCCTCTGGAGGTGCTGGGGATTAAATCAGGGAGCTTTTTGCATGCAAAACAGATGCTCTACCACTGAGCACTGCGCCTGCTCCACCATCAGCAGGGGAGAGAAAGTTTGCTTCTGTCCTATTCCGTAAGTTAGGCATGTTAACAAGTAGGCTGAGTAGTCAGTAATAAAAGACGAACCTGAAGCGAGACTGAAAGCAATCCCAGGAAGGGCACAGCAGGTGGGCCAGCACACCATCCACTTTCCTCGCTGTTGTGGGACTTTGATAAACCCTCTAATCTTTTAAGCTGAAGGAACTGTTCTTGCCAATTGCCAGCCTCTCATCTAGCTGCTTTTAACATCATTAAAGCAGCAGTGCGTTTCCCCGCACCCTCTTCTCCTCCAGTCAGACGGTGTCACTGAGAAATATTATGCCGTTTCCTGTCTGGATCTGAATGCAGCGAAGTTTCACCTTGTCGCATCGTCCTGACCCCATTCCCCACCCCACCTCCTAAAAAAACCCCACAACCCACCAGGAACCTCAGGGCATATGCAATTCAGGAGAGGCTCAGGCGAGGCAAGGCGCACTTAGGATTGAAGGCAGAAGCTACCTTATTTTACTAGCAAAATCAATCCAGGAGTAGAAAAGTAATACACTCCCAGACGTGAGGATGAGAGACCTTCCTCCAGGCTATGGATTATATAGCTCATGTATTTGGGTTACATTAGCATTTCACACTACGAAGCCTGGATTTCAGTCACATCTTCCAGCAGCGTAATAGCACAAAATGGAGAGTCTCCAGAGGCAGAAAGCTCTTCCTGCATGGCACTCGCTTTATACCTTCCTGGTGGACTAGGAGTTTGAAACTTTCGCAATTTGCAGCACTCACCTTCGTTTTGATCAGTCGGCTTGCAGTTCATTTTCTCAGTTACTTTCAGAAAACAAGAAGACCAGCCCAGCTGGGCCAGACAGAGAGTCTATCTTGCATAGGGCTCTTTATGTGGTGGCTGCATAGCTCTGGTATACCCTCCTAACTGGCTTTGAGGACGGCCCTATATACCTTTTTATTCCTGTTGGCTTTGGGGTGATTTATGGTGCTTTGTTTTGATAACTGATTTATCTGTTCTCACAATTTGCACGCTGTTCCATCAGACCCTCCAAGTGTCCCTATTTTCCACAGATGTCCCTGATTTAGAGAAGCCATCCCGGTTTCTAATTTGATCCCGGAATGTCCCACTTTTCCTGAGGCTGTTCCTATTTTCAATGGAGAAATGTTGGAGGATATGGAGTTATCCAACCCCCGAGCCATCTGAAGGCAATCCCGCATAGGGAAGTTTTTTAAAAAAATGATTCATGTTTTATTATGCTTTTATATATGTTGGAAGCTGCCCAGAGTGGCTGAGGCAACCTAATAAGATATGTGGGGTATAAAGAGTAAAATTATCATTATGGAATGGGACGTCCCTATTTTCATCGGAGAAATGTTGGAGCGTATGCTCTATCTGCTGCCAATATTTTGTTTTGTCTGATTGTTTTACAATACTTATCTAATTGATGCTGTTGTCTTAATATTGCTGTTTGTAACTTTATTATTTTGCTTCACTGACTGATATAAACAGTCTTGAGATGATCATCTATCCTGAAAAACAGTTTTTAGAAATATATATATATATATATATATATATATATATATATATATATATATAAATGTAGTTCAACCCAACGCTTTCCATTCTAACAAACAAAGAAGTGGCAACTCTTGCCTCTGTGCCAGGCCGGTAGAACCAATGACCCATGAATATGATACTCCTGCCTGGCCCACAAAGTCTTCTCTTTGCCTCCCAATGCAGACTAACTTATGGCATTGGGGGGGCATTTTCAGGGGGGACATTTTCAGGGGGTCTACAGCTGGGGAGGGCTGAGTCAACCCTCCCTTCCCTATGTGCTAAATTCCTGTCTACTGAAAATAACTCCTCTGCAGCAATTAGGTTGGGAAAAAGCCTTCCCATTGGCTTTAAGAGAAGGCTTTATTCAATCTTAATTCCTACATTTAAGCCTTAACTGAAAACAAATCTTATATGAGACCTCCTTATAGTTCACTCAGTAGAGCATGAGATTCTTAATATCAGAGCCATGAGTTCAAGCCTCAATATTCCGTCATTCCAAGGGGCTGGACCTCATGGTCCCTTCCAACTCTACAATTCTTTGATTCCATGATTCTTTTTATGTAAATTGCCTTGTAAAAGTAAAGGGACCCCTGACCAATAGATCCAGTCGTGACCAACTCTGGGGTTGCGGTGCTCATCTCGCTTTATTGGCCGAGGGAGCTGGCGTACAGCTTCCGTGTCATGTGGCCAGCATGACTAAGCCGCTTCTGGCGAACCAGAGCAGCGCACAGAAATGCCATTTATCTTCCCGCCAGAGCAGTACCTATTTTTCTACTTGCACTTTGACATGCTTTCGAACTGCTAGGTTGGCAGGAGCAGGGACCGAACAGCGGGAGCTCACCCCGTCGTGGGGATTCGAACCGCCGACCTCCTGATCGGCAAGTCCTAGGCTCTGTGGTTTAACCCACAGCGCCACCCACATCCCTTAAATTGCCTTGAGACACTGGTAAATCAACAGCAGCAAGAATAATAATAATTACTAATGGTGGGGTTGCAGCTTGAAAGGGAGAATTAACTTGCTACTATCATCATCATCATCATCACTATTACTACCTTTGTCTTAACCCTTTAACAACTACAGATTAAGTGAAGGTATAAAAGGGGAGTCATCTGTACTTTAAAAAGAGAGAGATAAAGATAAAGAAAACCAGATGAGAAACGGGCGATGCTTTATAAGCTTAAAACTTGGCTCTTCAAAACTTTGGACTGTGAATCCCCAAAATGCTAAGTGTGCATCTACGAACGTTGTTGTTGTTTTTCTAGTTTGCCCTAGTTAATCACGTTGGCGCTCGAAACAGAATGAAGAGATGGAGAGAGGGGAAAGAAAAAGAGAGAAAGAGACTGACAAAGGAAGTCCACATTTCCACCCTGACAACCCACGAGCACAGCCTGCGACACGTTGTGCAACAAAAAATAAACAAATATAGATCAGAGCCTCAGGAATCGCTGGGCCATTAAAACAGTTTACACAGCATCACAGATAATTACAATTATCCACCTCTCAGGGATGTTGCAAGTGCCAATTTTTCCCCTGCAAAAGAAAATAAATAAATAATCCAGAGCAGATGTTGACAACTCAAACTGGTTTAGGAGGGAGCTTTAGGCAGTGCTGTCAGCAGTCTCTGTGCAAAATGCTGATAGAACTAGAAAATATGCTTGTGATGTTGTGTTTCCTTCATTTTTAAGCAACAAAAATGTGCTTACCAGTGGACGATTCATTTGAGAGAGATACAAAAAGAATAAGGAGGGAATATCCTATGATGTCAGATTGGATCGTTAAAAGCCTTGGTTTGTGGCCAGGGAAAGGGTGGATGGGGAGAACAGATGAGATGTGGTCACAGATCCAAAAAGCCAGATTTTCTTTTCTTTTTTTTTGTATTGGTATTGTTTATCTTACTTTACTATACCACAGATGTGCACAGCCTGTGTCCCTGTACACACAACTCACCATCCTGTTTCCCTCTTCCCTTGACCTAGGGGTAGGGTTGCCATACGACCAGATTTTCCTGGACATGTTTGAGATTCCAATGATGGAATTGGCGTCTGGGGGTAGTTTTGGGAAATTGGCAAAATGACCGGATTTTTACATCTTGAAATATGGCAACCCTACATAGGGGAAGTCAACTTTTTATAACCAGTAGGCCCACTTGTAATTTTGAGAAAGTGCCGTAGGCACTGAGTCACAAAATGGCTGCCATGGGGTGTGTGGCATAATACAAAATGGCTTCCACATCCAAAAGAACAGGAAAAGAAAAGGGGAAGAGAGGTGAACTTAAGTATCAGAAAATGAGGGAGTGAACTGAAATTGACAAAGATAATGAACCAAAATGGGCAAAGTCACCAATCCCTAGATGCAGCCTAAGAGACCCCTCATTTGCATGTCCATCTTTATCTAGTTAAGGGAGCCGGTTGAGGATGACATGACCAAGGTACCTCAAGATCCCAGAGCCATCACTAGATAGAAAAATGGTTGCCATTGTCTGGTTATAAATTGGGGGGGGGGGGAATGTCAACACTTAGGCAAAAAAACAAAATTAATATCAGTATTTTTCCCCAGATTCTTTTAAGAATAGATTAAAGGATGAGGCTGAAATATACACAGTCCTTTGGTGACATCTGGAAATGAACACATGAATAAAAAGAGAGATGTACCTCTGCCCTCCACATATGGATGAAACTGACCTATTGCCCCAGTGCACAAGAAATGAGAAAACTTCTGTCACTGCGTGCTGGGATGCATAGTTAATTGGCTTTTTATTTCTGGTGCTTTAAAATGGTTATGAAGCTGGCATCTTTTAAACTGAACCCACATGTCCACATTGTACATGTTTAAAATTCCACTGCGCTTACGAGAGTGAGATAGTTCTTGAGGAACCGATTGTCTATTCCGTTGTGTTTCTCAAAGTCATTACATGGGCATAAAGATCTGTCATTACAGATCCAATTATAGGAAAGAGGTTGTAAATTGCAATGAAGTCAATGGTTCCAATTCAGGATTGTCCTGCAGATTGAGCAGTCATTTATATCACTGTAAACTGCCTGCAAAAACAGTAACAAATCGGTTCAGAGGCATTTTACACCTGTTTTGTTCTGGTATTGATCTCTTTCAGAAAGGCGCAAGGTAACAATGAGACAAATCAGGAATTTATATAGGCATATTGTGTTTATGATATGACTGACAAAGAGCCAAATTCCAAAGATGTGAAGTGACAAAAAACTTGCAAGTGAATTCCGAAGTGAAGGGATAAGATTCCTGAATAGATGTTGAATATTATCGTTTCATAAATTCTTTATGGCTTTTTTCCACACTAGCACCCTTTCACACTGCTAAACAGCTGGAGGTGCAATTACAACACTGGTCCATTCGGCACTTAATATAGTGTCATAACACCTGTGCAATGCTGATTCCCCCTGGAAAGGATTTAAAGTATCAAGGAGTACTCAGAAGAAAATCCCATTGGGCTTGATTGAATTTGCTTTCTAGAAAGTGTGCTTCTGATTCCCATTTCCAATCAGAAAAATCATGGTGGTTTATATTAGGTTCTGGATTTATTTATTTATTTAATGGAAAATAAGGACCAACAAAAGCAGGCCAGTTTCACTTTCCTGGATGGGTGGATGGCCTACATGATCTTCCCAGGGGGCATAAACTTTGGTGACTTGGAGGTTTCACCCTGGTTCCCACAAAGTCTCTAAACCCCCTTGCCCTGCCTTGGTCATGAGCCCATGAGAAGGGCTAGCTATCTCTCCTTCAAAAGGTGCTGTCGAGACACATGCTATGCACATTTAACATATGTGATTTCAACCATAGACACACAGCTGCAGCTCTTTCCTAGCCTTTTTCTTCTGCCTGCATCTCTCTCTGCTTCTGCCTTCTACCAGTTGCCCCACCTTGCCAGCCTGTGTGTGTGTGTGTGTGTGTGTTGCCCCTCAGAGGGTGGGACTGATCTGAGGGAAAGAAGTGATTACATACCCCTCAACTGTCTTGGGAAAACCGGGACATCCCATTTCTCCACACGAGAGTATGGTGGCTATTTTGGGTTCGACAATCTTGCCCCAAAAAAACACTTTTTCAGAACCACAATTTCGCACACGTGACTTTCCCAGGAACCTGGTGCAGATGATCCGTAAACAGAAGGCAAGAGGGATAGTTCCAAGCAGATATTGTGAAATTATATCCTTTGTTGTTTCTCCATTTTGGAGGTGGGGAGTGTTTCTTTCAAAGGGAGAGCATGAATTTCAGCTGAATTTCAGTTCTCACTCACAGTACATTTCCCCCCTTCTTTTCTCATTTTTTTTTAAACCATTCTATTAAATTGAAGTGAAAAGTGACTTACAAAAATTTGAAATTCAATTTTTATCTCTAAGTCGTCTTGAAAGGGAAAAAGGCTGGGTGCAAACACATCACTCTAATTCTTATAATACAATGAAACATAAACCATACAGTCATACCTTGGAAGTCGAACAGAATTCATTCCGGAAGTCCACTCGACTTCCAAAATGTTCGCAAACCAAGGCACGGTTTCTGATTGGCTGCAGGAAGCTCTTGGAGCCAATTGGAAGCCGTGGAAGCCCCATCGGATGTTTGGCTTCCAAAAGAAGGTTCGAAAACCGGAGCACTCACTTCTGGGTTTTGATCAGTCGGGAGCCGATTTGTTCAGGAGCCAAGGCGTTCGAGATCCAAGGTACGAATGTACGTTGTGAAGGCCAGATTGCAAAACACACACACACACATGTTCCTTAAAAGGCTTGGGTGAATAAAAGGGCCTTCACTTGGTGTAACAAAAGATCATAAACATGGTACTTGGCATACTTCTTTCAGGATACAGGTTTGTTCTACAACCAAGGTCCTCCAACATTGAGAATGCTGCCTCCCTAGTAAGTAACCTTTCTGACCTCTCCTCACTTGGTGGGGCCATTTGGGGCAGGAGCTCCAATGAGGATCTTAGGAAGTAAGTACATACTGCTTTGTGGAGTTAAATAAAGTAAACGTCTATTATTCTCTTGGCAACAGAAGAGCAATTTGAATGATTATCATTATCATCATTATCACCATCATCAACTGCTATGATTCACTCCAGAATCTTTGAAAATACTGCAAATTGATGAAACTCACTTTCAGCTTTCAGATTCAGGGAAAGGGGAAAGTGAGTGAGAAATGTTATTTACATATATATATATATATATATATATATATATATATTCTCATACCCTACTTTGCAGCCTAGTTAATAAATTATGATCCTTTTAAAAAAATAGCCAGACAAGATTCATTACTAAAAAGGCAATTTCTTATAAGCCAGCTTTCCCCTGCCCTGAAGCCATAAAAATTATTCACTGATCTCCCACTGTGCTGCCACTTCAATTAGAGTTAAATGTTGAACTTTTGTGCTATATATCTAGTATTGATAGTTTCAAAGAACGTATCACAACTTGCTTTTTCTTTTTTTAAAAAAAATCTAATAAAATGGTGTTTAAAAGGGTATTGAATGTTTCATAAATATACAAGGAGCCACATTTGTTATACTCCACAATTAGATGCAAAAGCTTTAAGCCTGAATATCAATGCATAATTTCCACTAACTTAAAAATTGATCTGCCAGAGTTGCACACCCTCTAGCAGGATTTTAATTAAATGAACTTCACTCACCTTTCCCCACTAAATTCCTCAGATTCATTTTCTATTACAACTGAATGCATTTCCCAGCAAACTTTTAAAACTGTAAAATAATGTTTAGTAAACAATGTTCTTAATAATGCCTATGAAACGAATACGCATTGATCGGTGCGGATTCTTTTGTAATTGTGTAAGACTTTGAAACACAAACACACAACATAGACACACTTCATCCATCCAGTCACATGAATATTGTGCACCAAAGCTATTTAGAACATCTCAGAGTATTTCTGAAAGACTACTATTGCGCCCACTCCAATCTCTAAATGGTGACTGGAAGATCCAGCCCTCACCCAGGGTTTGGTTTCCTTGAAATGAAGGTCAATGGAAACTCTGGTATTTTTAGGATATATCATAGAATCATAGAGTTGGAAGCGACCCAAGAGTCATATAGTCCAACTCCTTGCAATGCAAGAATCTCAGCTAAAGCATCCATGACAGATGGCCATCCAACCTCTGCTTAAAAACCTCAAATGAAGGAGATTCCACAAGCTCCCAAGGGAGACCATTTCACTGTTGAACAGCTTTTCCTGTCGGATTGGTTTTCCTTGCAGCCATTGGTTTGAGTCCTACCTTCCAGAGCAGGAGAAAACAAGCTTGTTCCCTCTTCCACATGGCAGCCCTTGAGATATTTGAAGACGACTTTCATATCTCGCTCTCAGACTCCTCTTTTCCATGCCAAACCTATCCAGCTCCTTCATATGGTTTTATGGTTCTGTTTATACATATCTACAGCCTGAGCAAAGGATGGAGGAGCTCTCACCGCAATCAGAAGCATGGCTGGGCAACGGTTCCAGAAGGACCATTTCTGTAATGGTGCCAATGCTGTGGACCTCCCTCCTGCTGTAGGATGAAAACAAAGGAACTCTGGCCCAGAGGGCAGAAACGGGCCTTGTGACTAATATACAGTGGTACCTCGGGTTACAAACCCCTCGGGTTACAAACACTTCGGGTTACAGACTCCGCTAACCCGGAAGTAGTACCTCGGGTTAAGAACCTTACCTCAGGATGAGAACAGAAACTGTGTGGCGGCAGTGGGAGGCCCCATTAGCTAAAGTGGTACCTCAGGTTAAGAACAGTTTCAGGTTAAGAACGGACCTCCAGAACGAATTACGTTTGTAACCCAAGATACCACTGTATAGCCATTGTGCCTGAGACAATTTGCCCTTACCCAACAGGAATCTTGTGTTGCTCCCAAAACCGTTTTATTATTTTATTCCCTCAGGGCTTTTTGGCCTTGATTGATGTATTACTGATCTGGCTCACTAGTATTTATTCCTGTATCATTCTAGTGGCCTTTGTGGATGGTAGTCAGCTAAATTTTACTCAGAGTAAACCCACTGAAAGGAATTAACAAGGCTAAGGCCAGAATTTACCTAAGGAATCCCATCAGTGGAATCCCTGTGCAAGAGCTTCTGCTTGTACAACAGGACCCCCCACCCATGCACCTCCCTGCTATTTTTTGGGGGGGAGGGTTGTTATTAGTATATTATTATTATTGTTGTTGTTGTTGTTATTATTACTTTTCTATCCCACCTTTCTTCCAAGGAGCCCAAGCTGGCGTATATCTTTCCCTTCTCTATATTATCCTCACAACAACCCCTGTGAGGTAGGTTAGGCTGAGAGAGTGTGACTGGTCCAAAGTCATCCAATGGGTTTCATAACTGAGTAGTGGTTTGAACCCTGGTTTTCCAGGCCCCAGTCCAACACTCTAACCATTGTACCACACTGAACACTGAACTGACCCCCCTGAACAGTGCACAGCAAGAGAAGAGAGAATCATTCTGCCTGCAGAACTGAAATGCTTGCACTGATGGAATGATCAGAAGATTGCAACATTTAATTCCTCCCAAAGCTAGGTCAATTAACTTCAATAAATCTGCTCTCAGTAAACCTTAGATAAACATCACCCAGAGTTTTCAAGTTTTCTATGTAGTACCATCAACTTCATTTCATTTTGTGTATTAATCGTTTTCTATGAAGCATCTCAAAGTGATTCCGCAATTCGGTAAAACATGTCGAAACCGTTACATATATAAAAACAGCTAAAGCAATTGCTTCTATAGAAAAAAACCAATTTCAAATTCTGTACAGACACTGAGTGGGATAAATGATTAATCATACCATTGCTTCATTTATCTTATCTTATTTTTTATATTCTTTATTGAAAAATGAGAAAGATGTTTTGTACACAATATAAAATTGCAAGTGTAAAAGGTAAAATAAAATGTGAAAAAGATAACAATTTTCTCCCCCCACATTCTTTCTTCTTCTTTTTTACACAGGTGTGTTTTTTATTTTTTATTTTGCAAACTAATTTGAAGGACTTGCATAGTAAGAAAAGCAGCCTATAGATAGAAATTAATAGCTATCACCCAGACGATTGGCTTACCAAGTGACTAAATACACATGATGGTAAAAATAATCACTTGGATATACAGTGGTACCTCGGGTTAAGTACTTAATTCATTCCAGAGATCCATTCTTAACCTGAAACTGTTCTTAACCTGAAGCACCACTTTAGCTAATGGGGCCTCCCGCTGCCACTGTGCCGCAGGAGCACGATTTCTGTTCTCATCCTGATGCAAAATTCTTAACCCGAGGTACTATTTCTGGGTGAGCGGAGTCTGTAACCTGAAGCCTATGTAACCTGAAGCGTATGTAATGACTGCCCATTACCACTGTAATGACTGCCTGTAGTAGGGGAGGACTTTTGCTCAGTGATGAAGAACATGTTGTGGATGCAATTGTTCCTAGGACTGATCCCTAGAATCTCCATTTACAAAGGACCCTGAGTTGCACAGCTGGGAAAGACCCTTGTCAGGGATTCTGTGGGAGTACGCAGTGCTGGGCTACATGGACTCATGGTCTGACTCAGCACAATGCAGCATCACACGTAATCACCTCCCATAATGATTCGGAGCAAAGCAATTTGCAGCCACCTTGTCTGATACGACTCGGAACATTTTACAACACCTTGTGCAGCAATATTATTTTGAAAGAGCAAAAGTAAGCACTGTTAACAGTCTTGACTGGCAAAAGGCCGTAGCTCATTCCAGTCACAGAAAACATCTGTTAAGAGCCTGGGTAATATAAAATAGTCCTGCACATCAGTATATAATGAACAGGTCAAGCTTGGTTCAACCGTTGGAGCAAATTGAAGATGTAGAGACACACATCTAAATGAAGGGACTGGAACTCTTCCAGCTGGCTTAGGGAGAGATCGACCAGGCCTTTTACTCGTGACTAGAATGCATAATAAGCACCTGATCCTAAACACATTTACTTGGAAGCAAGACACACTGATTTCAGCAGCCTAGATTTCTGACAGTTGCTTCTAGTGGCAGCCAAAGTTGCAAATTGCAGAAGCACTGCCTAAGTATTTAATAGACCCAAATTTGGCAGAATGCTACGGACATTGCATGTCAATCTGGACCCTCACTGCTAGTCTTCTCCATACCCTTCCAAGAGTCCAATGTGTTTATCACAAACAGTACCTATTTCAGATGTACAGTACCAATTTTCTCACTATGTGCACAGCTTTCTGATGTGTTCTGAATTTGTACCAAATATCCAAGCTGAACTGCCAAATTTAGTGATTTGGCAAGCGGAAGCCAGATTTTTTTCCCTTCTTCTTCTTCTTGAGAAATGGATCTCATGACAACTTTGTTAGCGTGTTTTGAATTTTGAAAGTCTAAACATTTTAGTCTTTTGGAAGAGAGTTACAGCACGCGAATTTGAGTTTGTAATCTGTGCTCATGCTAAGCATCTTTTAAAAAATACCACCAAGTAGGATGCAGTGTTACAGAGTAATCCTAAATTTATGAAGCCAGTGGAATTTACACCAGGTTCAGTTTAGCCAAGCTAAACTTCATACCCTTCAACATTTCTCTGGTGAAAATAAGGACATCCTATTCCATAATATCTTTTTATTATTATTTATACCCCACCAATCTAACTGGGTTGCCCCAACCACTCTGAGGGGCTTCCAACATATAGAAAAACATATATGTTTTTTATGTTTAAGCTTCCCTATACAGGGCTGCTTTTAGAGGTCTTCTAAAGGTTGTATGACAAACCTTGCCAACAAAGGTCCGTATAGTTAAAGCTATGGTTTTCCCAGTAGTGATATATGGAAGTGAGAGCTGGACCATAAAGAAGGCTGATCGCCGAAGAATTGATGCTTTTGAATTATGGTGCTGGAGGAGACTCTTGAGAGTCCCATGGACTGCAAGAAGATCAAACCTCTCCATTCTGAAGGAAATCAGCCCTGAGTGCTCACTGGAAGGACAGATCGTGAAGCTGAGGCTCCAATACTTTGGTCACCCCATGAGAAGAGAAGACTCCCTGGAAAAGACCCTGATGTTGGGAAAGATGGAGGGCACAAGGAGAAGGGGACGACAGAGGACGAGATGGTTGGATAGTGTTTTCGAAGCTACCAGAATGAGTTTGACCAAACTGCAGGAGGCAGTGGAAGACAGGAGTGCCTGGCGTGCTCTGGTCCATGGGGTCACGAAGAGTCGGACATGACTAAATGACTAAACAACAGCAACAAAGGTTGCATAGTTCCTTATCTCCTTGGCATAATTCCATGCCCTTCAACATTTCTCTGATGAAATTAGGGATGTCCTAAGGAAAAGCAAGACATTCCAGGATCAAATTAGAAATGGGGACAGCTTCTGTAAATGTGGGTCTGTTCCTGGAAATTAGGGACACTTGGAGGGTCTGGAATTTCCCCTATTCCAAACTCAGTGCTACTTCTGGTATCAACATGTTTCCTCAAAGAGAAATACTAACACAAGTGGGTGTTGCCATGGCGACCACCAGATTTTTTGATGGGATTGCTTCTCCCATCATGCCTTCCCATTGGCCATGTTGGCTACAATGTGGACTACAATAGTAAACACTTTAAAATAAGTATGTTTCATTGGCTGCAGTTGAATTTACTTCCGTATATCCATGATATGATTCGCCCGACACCAATCAGATCTGAAGAATATTTACTTATGGGCATTGCATTACAATAAGAGTTACTCTCTGGCAAGTCTATTTAGTTCTTAAAAACTTTCCAAACCTGCAATTTTAAGCAACATTCCTTGGAATCGGGGATGGACGAGAATTTATATGGTGCTCATTTTTAAGCAACCAGACCTACTTTGCACCACCCAAACTGATATTTGGGTTGAAACACACTTATCCTTTATTTTCCATTTCTCCGAATTTTGCCATGTTCTCCTTGGCTCAATATGTGGGGTTTGTTTTTTTTAAAGAAAGATATGTTTAGAAATGTGTACATTGAGATAAAAGAATAATTTATTTTTTGTATTTCTTTAATGCAGAATAATGCAAAAAGAAGAAGTGTGAAATAGCTAGAGAACAAAATGGTCCACCTATTCCTATTTATAAATAATATCCTTTGCACTGGGCATAAAATACCTTCAAGCAGTTACATTTAGGACTAGGGAAATATTTCCTTTTTCCCGGGTACTTGAAAATTAAATTAAATTAAATTATTACTTGTTACATATTAAATTATCATTGCTTTTCACTTCTCTTTAGAAGAAGTTTGGTTGTTTTCTTAATGGCTCTCTTGTCCTAAAACCAAGAGATACACACAGTCTTTTTGGTCCCTTTTTTTAATGAACTTGACAAATTGCAACTGCAGCCTAGATGTTAACTGACAGCTGTTTGAGGAGAGATGATAATTGCTCTCATTCTAAATCAGCCATTGCTGAAATTAAGCATCACCACAGCAAAACAATTAGAGCAGGCCTAGTTTAAGGGAATAGTGGCTGATTCAGAGAGTAGCCCTCTATAGCACACTACTAATCTCTACATGTTTCCTCTTTAGGATACTGATGTCCGAGGGCAAACCTTTAAAGAGATTCAGGAGCAAGTCAAATATGCCTTATAGGCTTCGTTTAGGGGTGAGGGAGAAATTCAATTTGCATTTAAAATTGAACCTACCTAATTTGCACTTTCTGAAGCAATGCATGAACCAAAACACAGCCATACTTCAGAATTTGCACTTCTCAAAATTTTTGCAATTGAGTTCTCTAGCCAAATATTTTGGTCAGGGGTGAAGTGAGGTTTAATCAAGTAATATCTAAAGAGTCCCATGTTGGCTGCCCTTGCATTAGAGGCTATGGCTGGATTAAATTTCCATCAGAAGAGAGCTGCTACATTTATTGCAACTGACACTTTATTTTTATTGTTCTACATGACTGGAACAATGAAAAAGGTAATTGATATTTATAATAATTGTACAACAGCTTTGTCTTGTCTTGTTTTGTTGCACTGTTATTTAATGTTATTATAAACACTGGTTTTTATTTTTTATTTTTAAAAATGATTTAAATCATTTTAAAAGATCTGGTACAAAGTGACCTGATTTTCACCAGCTGGACTAATGTGTAGATCAGACTATATGTAGTTTAGGGTTGCCATACATCCTGATTTTCCAGGACAAGTCCTGGAATTCGCCTCCGGAAATGGCGTCCTGGATTATTTTTCAGAAATCGTGCAAATGTCCTGGAAAACCGGCAACATGCCAAAAATGCCTTTTAAAAGCTCCAAAATTCAAACAGTAACCCAAATGTAGTTATCTTCCAGATTTCACACTGCTCCAGATAGTGCTAAAATCATTGAATCATCTGGTCCCTAACAAAAAGAAAGAAAACATAGAATCAAAAATGCAAACCATAAAGCACCACAGCCTGGAAGGACAAAAATACAAAGATACAGCACAGCTCCAAAGGGATAATAAAGTATTAATTCAACAGTGGAGGTGGAACATAGCCATCAGGGAGTTGCTGCCAATAGCTTTCTCCTCCGCAAATTTATCTCGTCCCTTTTTAAAGCCATTCAAACTGGTGGCCATCATTTGGAAGAGAATCCCGTAGGCAGTGGTAGGGTGTACTGCTCTTTGCCTGCCCTGATTCTCACCTAACCCTTGTGATTATTTAGCTCATATATGGCAATATTTGGCATGCCTACTTTCCAGCCGAGCCTGCATTTTCAGAACTTGCCATTAGCAAAATTCAAAGTCAATGTAGTGTTAAATAATTTGTTTAAAGGAAGATTACCAGGAAGTCAGAAAACTATAATAATCAGGGGATTTATTTGTAATAAAATATTTAATGAAAAAGCAATCACATAATGCCAGAATGATTTTGAGTTAGGTTGCAATGTGATAAGCTTCTTAATAAGCATTACAGAAATATGACATTGTAAAGGCACTGTAGGAAAAAGACACACCTTATTCTTCTTTTGACCTCTATTGTAAAAGAGAATATAGCCTTTTCTTTTGTTTTGTTGAGGACATGTATAGTCTAGGGAGTGATAGAGAAGAAATAAATAAAAGCTGAAAGTCTATCAGAGCTGACCTCAAACTGGGCAAGTTCAAACATTTATCGGGGTGGAAGATCCTGTCTGCATGTCAACCATTCTCTCCCCAGAAATGTTTTCCCTTACTGACTTTTACAGGGTTGCGGATGTCAATTCTGTCCCTGGGCGGGGACAGATAGTCGTAACCAATGCCTAAGTAACCACTCACATTACGTATTTTAATAAAGTTGTGGCCAAAATTATGCCAAAAACCTTTGCGTGTCGAGGTCCCCAGGGCCACCCCAATAACTCACACATCACACAGAAATTTTTGTTTAAGGTTTTTGGCATAATTTTGGCCACAACTTTATTAAAATACAAAAATGTGAGTGGTTGCTTAGGCATTGGTTGCGACTATCTGCCCCCCCCCTTGGGGGACAGACTGACATTCTGCATGCCTGTGAAAGTCAGAAAAGGGGAATATACTTGGGGGGGTAGCGACGGAGCAGGGAACCTGCCCTCAGCCCTCCCCAAATGCAACCAGGAGTTCATTGCTATGGCCCGAGCCCCCTTGACAGGGTGGACAAGCAATAGTTAGCCCCTGATTCCTTTAACGGAATCCCTTGCAGCAGCAGCATTAGAGGGGCAGGCACAGCCAATCCATGCCCCTCAACCAACCAAACCATAAACCAATGCCTAACCGCAACCTTACAAGTTGTGACGATTTGCTATGCAGTAGGCAAAAACCAAATGGCTCCAGCCAATCAGCCAGATGGACAAAATTCCTACTGGGCCCCTGCCCTAAAAGCAGATGACCCCATGATAGGCATAGCAAGGTCAAAGTGAAAAACCCTAAATATAGGGGGGGGGGGGGACGGGCAATCCGAGGCACGGGCGAAAAGAGGAAGCCCTAGCCTCGTGCAGGGAGTTTTAGTATTTCTGGCTGTCAATCAACAAATGGCAACATTAACTTCTTCCCAACAACAAGGGAAGCCCAATCGCATCAGTGGCCAATGATCAATTGGCCCGCCCCCAACTTTGGAGTGTCCTGGCGGCCCCCACCGCAACACGTGCTCTCCATGAAGGAGAACACGCTTAAACAAAATTCTTTGTGTGAATTGTGAATTATTTAGGGAGGTGGCTGGGGGACCTCTACATGCAATTATAGTCCAAAACATCAGGAGAGCATGAGTTTGGGGAAGGCTGGAATAGCGTGCAGCAGCCATAGTGCACAGAACTTTTCTCTCTCTCATAGAGTGACTTTGCTTTTGACTTCTAAGTAGGCTGAGTTTTCATCTAAATTTCAATAGCAGTGCAATATACTTTAAGGGGAAAAAAGCAAGTTTCCCCCATAAGCAGAACAAGATACTTAACATATTTGAATGACCAGCCTGGATGGGCAAGACTAAGCAAATTGATGAGCCCTCAAATCAGACATCCTTTTCAATTATTAAAAAAAAAAAAAAAGACTAGTTGTACCTAGCAGCACGAAGCTGGGAAATGGATCTCGCAAAGAAGATAAAACCTCCAAGCTAGTTTGAAGCGATAATAATCTATCATATAATTAAAAGTGGAAATGCGTTTCAGTATTCAAGGAGCTGTGATTTTGTCTGCCGTGGTCTGGGATAGCAACTTAATGAAACTGCTGCAGTATGGCAACCATGTCTTGCGTGTAAATATTTCAAGGAAAAGAAAGGGTAAAGAAAGAGGGTTTTTTCCCCATTGTCCAATGATACCCTTTAAGTCTGGACTACTAAACCATTGTGTAGAAAACAGCCTTTCGTCATCTTCTTTATTCATTAGACTTTTACAATAAAGAGTTTTTCACATGCAGCCTCTTTCTTCCAAGTTTCATATTTATTTATTGAAAAAGCATTTAGGAACATAGGAAGCTGCCTTTGGACATAGGAAGCTGACTGAACCAGACCATTGGTCCGGCTAACTCAGTATTGTCTACACTGGCTGACAGCAGCTCTGAAGAGTTTCAGAGGGGTCCAAGGGCTGAACCTGGGACATTCTGCATGCAAAACAAAATGCTCCAGTACTAAGCTATGGCCCTAAGCTGTCCATCTTTGATTGCCTTTCAGATCACTACAAACGTACAGCTCACCTAACAGTGTAATGCAAAGAACAGCCTCCTCCGATGGTCTTAAGATGCTTGGACTACTGCAAGGTGCTCTGCATGGGGCTACCTTTGAAGGTGACCCGGAAACTACTACTAATCCAGAATGCAGAAGCTAGACTGGTGACTGGGAGCGGCCACCGATACCATATAACACTGGTCCTGAAAGACCTACATTGGCTCCCAGTACATTTCTGAGCACAATTCAAAGTGTCGGTGCTGACCTTTGAAGCCCTAAATGGCCTCGGCCCAGTATACCTGAAGGAGCATCTCCACCCCCATCGTTCTGCCCAGACACTGAGGTTCAGAGCCAAGAGCCTTCTGGCAGTTCCCTCCCTGCAAGAAGTGAGGTTACAGGGAACCAAGCAGAGGGCCTTCTTGGTAGTGGCACACATCAGATGTCAAGGAAATAAGCAACTATCTGACTTATAAAAGACATCTGAAGGCAGCCCTATTGAGGTAAGTTTTAATGTTTGATGTTTTATCATGTTTTTAATATTTTGTTGGGAGCCGGCCAGAGTGGCTGGGGAGACCCAGCCAGATGGGCAGGGTATAAGTAATAACAACAACAACAACAACAACAACAACAACAACAACAACAACAACAAAATTGGGCAGGTGATCTTTCAGGCATGATTTTTAGGTACAGACCCTCCAAGTGTCCCTATTTTCCAGGGACAGTCCTAGATTTACAGAAGCCATCCCAGTTTCTGATTTGATCCTGGAATGTTACACTTTCCCTTAGAACATCCCTATATTCATCAGAGAAATGTTGGAAGGTATGGAGTTATCCAATCCCTGAGTCATTTGAAGGCAGCCCTGTATAGGGAAGTTTTTTACTGTTTAAAAAACAGTAAAAAGCCAACAATGTTTTGTTATGTTTTTATATAGGTTGGAAGCCGCCCAGAGTGTCTGGGGCAACCCAGTCGGATGGGTGGGGTATAAACAGTAAAATTATTATTATGAAATAGGACATCACTATTTTCATTGGAGAAATGTTGGGGAGTATGTAGGTTAGTGCCAGAACCTTGAACTGGGCCCAGAAGCAACATCAGTGTGTCTGCTGCGAAATAAGTTTGTCACAGATCACAGATCATGTGAATTCTGCCTTATGAAGCGTGTAAAGCACAATGGCTTCCATCAAATAAACATTAAAAGTACAAAGTGAGGAGGAAGGCATATTTTAGCTGAAAGCATCATTTAAACGCTGGGCATAAAGATGACAGCATATTTATTTATTTTAAAAATTGTCTGCTTCAAAACTACAGACATGGGCAGCTAATAACTGAGTTCTAGACTGAACTGGGTTCTTATTCTGAAGCAAGCACAGGACATCACTGGGTCCAGCTTGCATCAACTGCTATCTGATAAATATTTTTTAAAAGGTCATTGGGCTGAATTCAATGAACGTGTGCTCTCAGGAGAAACCCTGGACAAGGACTTCTGCTTGCACAATAGGGCTTTCCCCCATCTCTCCCTGTCCCTACAAAATTGTGGGGGGCAGGGAAGAAGAAGGAGAAGAGTTTGGATTTGATATCCCGCTTTATCACTACCCGACGGAGTCTCAAAGCGGCTCACATTCTCCTTTCCCTTCCTCCCCCACAACAAACACTCTGTGAGGTGAGTGGGGCTGAGAGACTTCAAAGAAGTGTGACTAGCCCAAGGTCACCCAGCAACTGCATGTGGAGGAGCGGAGATGCGAACCCGGTTCCACAGATTACGAGACTACCACGCTTAACCACTACACCACACTGGCTCTCAAACTCCCAAAACAGCACATAGTGGGAGAGGGGTGAAGGTTCATCCTATCTGGCAAGCCAGAACGATTGCCCTGACAGAACAACCAGCAAAGTGTGACGCTGAAGCCCTCCCATCACAATTTAAAAAATCCGTATATGGAACCAATATTCAGCCGGAACCAAATCCACTACTGCTTAAAAATAATCCCTGAGAATGAAGAGAAGAATACTGCGTGCTAAGATGCAGAAATCTCCCTCCCAACCCTCCTTAAAGGTTTGCTGAGATAAAGCTTGATTCCTCTCCAAGTTTCTGCTTGAAATGAGGACATGGCACAAAAGCCTTCTGTCCCTATCCTCACGCCAGAGCTACATCTCTAGATTAGTTTATTTCCCAATCCTATTCCACCCCCCACCCCCCGCATTGGCTCCCTCGGGTGAACTTTAGTGATTATGAGGATAAGGGATTATTTACTTGCACACTGCCTCTCCAAGCTCTCCAAATGTTGTCTTTTCTCTATTTTGTAAGCCTGCAAATTCTTTTGTGCCTTCTGTAACCTGAATTAACCCACACAGTGATTATCTGCTTTTATTAACCTGTTGCGTAACAGGGATAATAACAGGCTTGATCATATCAGAAAGGCACTGTGACCGTTTAGCTTGCCATTTTCATTTTCTTTAGCAAACTTTTGTCACGTCAAAAGAAAATCAAGCTATTTATCCGGCATTGGTTACGGCTCCCGCCCCCAATCCCAAAATGAAGTTAATTTCTTTTAAAGCCATTGAATCTGGAAGGCAGTGACGTATATTTTTCTAAGATTTTAATCCCCACCCCCCCACCCCCTTTTCATGGAACCTGATTTCCTGATCAGCTTTCAGGCTGTCAGATTAAGCAAGACTAGTGTTGTGGAGCAATGCACCATGCTTAATGCGACCTACTAGCCATGTGGGGTGGCCCACCAGTGTTCCATAAGCCTCCTGTTATGTTGCCTGCCTCGGACTGATAAAAACAACAGGAGGATTGTCAAAATGCTGGGCGGGCAACAACGCATGACTGGTGGGTTACATTCTGCTTCGTGGGTCGTTTGCTTTGCAGGCTTAAAAGCTCCCCGATTAGTAAACCTTGTGGACTTAAAGAACAAGAAACGCTGGATTTGCACACTCGAATCAAGTGCAGCAGATGGCCAAAGGCCACAGAAATAGTGGCACCCATCTCACATATCAGCTGGATAGCTCAGTTGGTTAGAGCCTGGTGCTGACAATGCCAAGGCTGCAGGTTCGATCCCTGAATGGGGCAGCTGCATATTTCTGCGTTGCAAGGGGTTGGACTAAGATGGTCCTCAGGATCCCTTCCAATTCTATTATTCTATTAATCTTTGATACCCATCAGTGGGGAGCGTTAGGAAGGAAAGGTGAAGAAATTTGGCTCGGTTTGCATTTGAATGAGCATCCATTAACAATGTTTCTTTTCTGAGGGCCTTAAAATTTTCAAACTGGACCCCAGCTTTAGTACATAAGGATGCTTGCTTCAGGGAATTGGACATCCCAGTTCTAAATCTTTATAGCCCTCATTTCTCATGGTCTTTCCCCCCCTGCTGTCGCTTAAAAAGGAGGTTTTTTCGAGCATTCCTCAGAGCAAATAAAAGGTATATCTTTCAAAACTTTTACATTGCCTCATGAGTCAATCTCAGGGCTTTTTTTCAGTAGGAACTCACCAGAACTCAGTTTTAGCACCTCTCAGGTGGGCGCCATTGGCATTCTAAGAGAATGAGGGAGGTGTTCATGGTGAGTTCTGGCACCTCTTTTTCAAGAAAAAAATAGCAATAGTCATTCTACAGGTGTATGATAACTGGATAGTTTAGCACTGAAGTGTAATGCCATCGGAATGATGGTGCTTTTTCTTTTTCAGAAGACATGAGAGTCAGTGTGGTGTGGCGTTTAGAGTGCTGGACTGTGACCCGGGAGACCATAATTGGAATCTCCTCTCAGCCACAAAGTTCACTGCATGACCTTGAGGCAATCACCATTTCTCAGCCTAAGCTACCTCACAGGGTTGTCGTGAGGAGAAAATGGGAAAAAAGAAGACCCACACACACCACCTTGAGCTGCTTGGAGGAAAAAGTGGTATATAAATTTATTTATTTATTTATTTATTTATTTATTTATTTATTTAACTTCCGCTCTGTAATAGTTTGGTACGTCAAAAGATAAACTGTGGAGGGGTGGCCATAAATGTGATTCATTGGATTTTTTGCATGTATGCTGCCAATATATAATTGTGGTTTATGAGAACCACTTGAAAAGTATCCTCAATTATGTAATGAAGCCTGCATTTCATTCTCATTTACCAACGCTAAGTTAAGAATAATGCATCCAGGCGTGAGTTATGGAGTTAATAGCATGCTTCATAGCTCCTGCAGGCCATGTGCTGTGCATTATACAGACAAAGACAATATGTTAACAATTTGTGTGGTTTAATTTAAAATCTCTCCAATTTACAAGCAAATTATGAAGAAAATTAGCAATCACTTTTAAGTTTGCCTGAGAAAGCCAAAATCATTTGTACTTGAACATGTCATTAAATTAACTATGATTGGTACAAAAATGAAGGGAGGAAGACTGATGCTATCATGCACAACCAGAGATAAAATGGCAACCAGGTGATGGACAGCTGGCTAAGCTCCCACCTAATTTTTTCCAAAGAGAACATTGCCATCTGTCACTTCTGGATGCAGTCCTTGCCCATAGTAAAGAATCGTAATGGTCCTAATGTTATAATGTTCCCTACAGACCCACTCAGATGGGACCCTCTTCTTAATTTCACTGCCTACCCTCATCTGTTCCTGAGGGGACAGCCCAGGAAAAGGCATTGTCTGTGGCAACCCCTAAGCTTTGGGCTCAAGATCGTTGTTAAGTTTGTGATTTTAATTTTGATTTCATTGTGCAATTAAATATTGCTAGCACCCTCTTGAAACCAGATTGGCTCACACAGTTGGAAACGAGCCAGCAAGTTGGCATATCAGTTTGTGAAGAAGTTTGATTACTGAGAAATTTTCCACCATACCTAGCTGTGAGAGATCTTAGTTATTTTACCATTTCCACACTCCACCAACATTGACTTCTAAAACTTGTTGGAATGGTTTCTTTAAAAGAAAAAAAATATTTAATTGAACAATGTACCGTATGTATTGCTTAGCTCTAAATGATGTACATGAAATTCAATATAAACAATTGTAAAAACTAGATAAAACTATTAAATCAGAGTTCAGTTAAAATGCCCTTTGGAATAATAATAATCAAAAACTTCAGTTGGTGCCGGAAATTCACTGGGGAGGGGCCTTGACTAACCTCAGATGGAGGGGCGACCCACCAAATTAGGCCCACTGTACTGAAGGCACAGCTGCTATTGAGTACAAGATGTGCAAGTGACTCATGGGAAATCAATAACAGTGACTCCCCCAAAGTCCTCAGTAAGTCTTGGTGTAGGCTGACTTCCCATTACTGCCCCTGAATTGCATCGGACAATTCAAATATATTCATAAATTCTCCTTTGGTACCTCAGGCACTACAGCAGGGTTGCATAATCTGTGGCCTTCCAGAGAATGTTGGTCTCCAACTCCCATCAGCCTTTGCTAGCATGGCCAATTGTCAGGGGCAATATATGAAGGGCCAGCGTGGTGTAGTGCTTAAAAGCGGTGGACTCATAATCTGGTGAACTGGGTTCGCTTCCCCGCTCCTCCACATGCAACTGCTGGGTGACCTTGGGCTAGTCACACTTCTCTGAAGTCTCTCAGCCTCGCTCACCTCACAGAGTGTTTGTTGTGGGGGAGGAAGGGAAAGGAGAATGTTAGCCGCTTTGAGACTCCTTAGGGTAGTGATAAAGTGGGATATCAAATCCAAACTCTTCTTCTTCCCTTTCCCTGCACTACAATCTTAAGATCCGTTCTCCATTCCTTTTATTGTTGAGCATTCTATCAAAGAATTATGGGGATTGTAGTCTGTTGTGCTGAATAAATGTAGTATGGAAATGCCCTAAGTCACACAAGAATTAAATGGTAATGAAGAGGAGTGAGATCATAAACCACTTTTGGTGTTAGTTCAGCGTTCTCCTTTTGCCTGTAGAAATCATACAAAGCAAGAACCGTCTGTTCGCGCATAGGTTAATTGGCAGATGATTCCAGAATATATACAAGGAACAACCCACGGACATTGCTGTGAGCTAGAGAGCTTTGGTGGCAAGATGACTGGTTGTAAGATGAAAATTGTCGGTTGCGGTATTTAAAAAGCAAAAGAACCGGGGAAAGCACTCAGGAAGCCAGAGAAAATAAAGGCAAAGCTCACGAGCTTTATCTGCTGGAAAGCTCATTGGCATGCAGGAGCTAAGTCGCTGAAATATGCTGCAATGCTTCCTAGGTAGAGGGTGTCTTCATTGATAAGCAAATTGCATATAATCCGAGCCTGGGTAGTTAAAATCAGCGTGCTCACTTCATTATCAGAGGGAATCATGAAGTACGTGCTCTCTCTGATACGGGACCAAAGAGGTGAAGGGGAACATTCACCACTGCATTTATTACAGCATGTCCCGAGGTTATGGGGTGCAACCAGAGACACCACTGGGATAATTAGCAGATGCAAGAACCCCACCTGCTTCGATGACTTCTTTGACATCCCACTTGTCTTAGTTTTCATTCATACATCTGTGCCTCCTGGCAAACGGTTAGCTTATGGAAGAATACATCATGTTTCCAGTTCCCTTTATGGCTATCATGAAATGCAACTGCCCCTATAAGGCAGGGCTGTGATTTGATTATGTGCTATTTTACCCAGGTGAATAATCTCAAATGCATTCCTGGACTGCTGCAACCGTAAGACCCCCAGTGCTGAAAATATGAGCGATCAAATGAGGTTGAACTATATCAATGGTGAAAGCCCCTATCATCGTCGTCTGCTAAAGCATTTGCCACACGGGCAAAGTTTTATTTGATCCTAGCTATTTGCTGCAGAAACCAGGATTAAAATAAAACCACACCTTACATTTAGGTGCTGCTGAAGGTGTGTCCTAAGATTGAAAAGGCTGAAGGCTACTATTGTCTTGTCCCACATCCTATCTCAACCAAAGACAGTCTAAACTGTTCCATCTGTATATCAAATCGGGAGAGAAAATAATGTAGAGATTAATAAACTTAAAAATACCGTATTTTTCACTCGATAACACGCACCTGACCATAACACGCACATCGTTTTTAGAGGAGGAAAACAAGGGAAAAAACATTCTGAATGAAACAGTGGATGTATCATTTTTGTGCTTCATGCTGTGGCCACAGACATGTGATCTGATGGTGAATTTGGGGTGACCCAATGCAAAAATCCTGAGAATCCCTGTGGATCCATGCTTTGTAACCACGTTTTTGCACCATTGCAGCCCCAGGCAACAGTGGGTGTGTGATTTTGGGGGGGGCAGGCTGTAGCCATGGACATGCTATGTGCTCTGATGGTGAATTTGGGGTGACCCAATGCAAAGATCCTGAGGATCCATGTTTTGTAACCACGTTTTTGCACCATTGCAGCCCCAGGCAACAGTGGGTGCGTGATTTGGGGGGGCAGGCTGTAGCCATGGACATGCTATGTGATCTGATGGTGAATTTGGGGTGACCCAATGCAAAGATCCTGAGGATCCATGTGGATCCATGCTTTTTAACCACATTTTTGCACCATTGCAGCCCCAGGCAACAGTGGGTGCTTGATTTGGGGGGGGGGGCTGTAGCCATGGACATGCTATGTGATCTGATGGTGAATTTGGGGTGACCCAATGCAAAGATCCTGAGGATCCATGTGGATCCATGCTTTTTAACCACATTTTAAGTGGGGAAGGAAGGAAAAATACAGAATGGACAAGGAGCACGAGAGGGGTGTGCAGAGAAGCAGCTGGCTAAGAATGCAGGAGAGGGGTATAACGGGAGGGAGGAAAGGAAGGCAAAAGTTTTCCCTCACCTACCCACCCAAGCCAGCCAGCTCTCTCTCTCTCTCTCTCTCTCTCTCTCCCCCCCCCCCTCCTGCATGTTTTCAGCAGCACCGGAACACTGCTTTCCCCTCTGCTTGCCTGGAGGGGAGGGGCTTTCCCTGCTCTTTGTTCCGTTTGAGCAAACACAGCAAGGAAACAGAGGCGGGTGGGCAGTAAGACCCTGAGGCAGAATGCAGGAAAGCAGCCACTTCCTCTTTTCAGGTTTCCCTTCTCCGAGACGCGCGATTTGATTTTTGCCTGATTTTTTTTGCCATTTGGCTCCAGGGACCACACATTCGCTCAATAACACGCACAGACATTTCCCCTTCCTTTTTAGGAGAAAAAATCTGCGTGTTATAGAGGGGAAAATACGGTAGATAGTTAAACCCCAGATCTATCGTTTTTATTGTTTATGTAGAGAATTATACAGAAATTCTGGTTTAAATACGCTGGCTATTTGCCATAATAAACATTCCTTCCTTCCTTCCTTCCTTCCTTCCTTCCTTCCTTCCTTCCTTCCTCCCTCCCTAAAATACACTGGAAACCTAAGTCTTCCATCCCAGGCATGCTGGATTCCTATTCCACCATTAGAGCATGGGATCATGGGAACAAGGAGTGGGGGTGCATCTTTGTGAGATGAATGTAACCCTCTGTAATGATGGAGCATTCATTGCTTGACTTCCAGAATCATACACTATCAAGAGATCTAGGCTGCAAAGAAGTGTAAGGTAAAGGGACCACTGACCATTAGGTCCAGTCATGACCGACTCTGGGGTTGCGGCGCTCATCTCACTTTATTGGCCGAGGGAGCCGGCATACAGCTTCCGGGTCATGTGGCCAGCATGACTAAGCCACTTCTGGCGAACCAGAGCAGCGCACAGAAACGCTGTTTACCTTCCCACCGGAGCAGTACCTATTTATCTACTTGCACTTTGACGTGCTTTTGAACTGCTGGGTTGGCAGGAGCAGGGATTGAACAACGGGAGCTCACCCCGTCACTGGGATTTGAACCGCCAACCTTCTGATCAGCAAGTCCTAGGCTCTGTGATTTAATCCACAGCGCCACCCGCGTCCCGCAAAGAAGTGTACAACTGTACAAATAAGTGCTCCCTTGCTACAGATGGTCACACTCTTTGTATGAAGGCTAGAATGTGAGTTTTCGATTCCTTATAATTCTACTCTGTCCCTCTTTGTTCTTATGATGCAGTTTCCTTCGACCATACCTCAGTATTGTCTGAATAAGAATGTAATATTGTTCCCCTTCATTTGTGTAACAACTGATCTGATAGAATGTGCAGGAAATCGAGATATGATAGGTTAAAGAGAATCCCTGCATTTATGGAGATTGTGTGACCTCAAGGTAAATAAGAGTATGTGTTTGAGGGGTGAGGGAAGTAATTCAAATAAATGCCCGCGTGATCCTCAAATAAATGCCCGCGTGATCCTCAAATAAATGCCCGCGTGCTCCCCAAATTATATACATGGGATGATAAAAGGGATCTAAACTTCTTGGAAAACACTAACTAAAAATAATGATAAAATCTCAAGCAGTAACAGTGTGTAAACTCTCAGCTGCAGCCTTCTACCCAGTCAGGAGTACTATAATGCTTAATTAATGGAAGAAACTCTCTTTGCACACAGTGAAATCACACATCTTTCCAGAGTTGTTTTACATTCTGTGCAGGAGGCACTGCAATTTTAGGCATTTCTCCTTCAATGAATTAAAGCATAATGTAATTTTTCTCTTTTATGCTTAGCACCTGAAGTACATATATTTAAAGACTGTGTGTGTGTGTGTGTGTGTGTGTGTGTGTGTGTTTATGCATAAACTCTATTAAAATTTCAAGCTTGGGAAATCAGATCTAAATCAGTACTAAGTTGGCCCTTAATAAGAGAGATGGGAGGAAAGAGATGTTCAAAAAAATAAATGCCAGTTCGGAAAAGCACGATTCTAAACGCATGCTTTTGAGTGATGTTAAGTGGATTTCTCCACGTTTGTTGTTGTGGACATAATGGCCAGTAGCTGGTTGTGTGAAGTGACACTATTATCACCTCATCAATCCCCCTTCTGTGAGGATCCCAACTGCCCCCAGAGAGGAACTATCAGAGAAAAGAACTGCAATGGCAGATAGAGATGGGTCAAGCTGTCCATTTTTTATTTTTTTCTCAGTTTCTCATTTTCCCAGTTCATTTTTCCACATTTCAGAGGTGGTCTGTTCTGTTTCTCCACCTGAGTCAAAATGGAAAGGTGCTACCCTGTTTGTGTGCCCACTTACCCCCCCTTACTGTCCCTGCCAAATCCTCGCTTACCGGGGGTCACACAGCTGTGGTATCCGGATTCTGGTGAGATAACACAGCCTTGCACATTGCACAACCTTCCTGAGACTCTGATAACTGAGGCACTCAGGGAAGGTTGTGTGAAGTTTCCAGAAGATGCCACAGCTGCTTCTCTGGTGTTGGCAGGGAGTGCCGGCAGAGGCGCTCCTTAGATTCCACCGCCAGAGGTGTCCGCCTCAGTCTGCCTCATAGCCAGGCTGGCCCTGCTACATCTCCACCTCAGTTTGCAAATAGTTGGGTGTGTTTTGTAACTCCTTGTGTAAATTCATCAACCTTTTAGAGAGAATTTCTGCTAAATACATAGGAGATTAGCAGATAATAGATTAGCTAATATACATAGGAGATGGGATGCAGGTGGCGCTGTGGCACTGTGGGTTAAACCACAGAGCCTAGAACTTGCCGATCAGAAGGTTGGCGGTTCAAATCCCCGCGACGGGGTGAGCTCCCGTTGCTCCGTCCCAGCTCCTGCCAACCTAGCAGTTCGAAAGCATGTCAAAGTGCAAGTAGATAAATAGGTACCACTCCAGCGGGAAGGTAAACGGCATTTCCGTGCACTGCTCTGGTTCGCCAGAAGTGGCTTAGTCATGCTGGCCACATGACCCAGAAGCTGTATGCCGGCTCCCTCGGCCAATAAAGCGAGATGAGCACCGCAACCCCAGTTGGTCACGGCTGGACCTAATGGTCAGGGGTCCCTTTACCTTTACCTTTACCTTTACCTTTACATAGGAGATGGGAAGGATCCATCCCAGTCTGTTGCCCTGCTTGTCTCCTCAGTCTGTTTTCTTACACAGCATTTGTCACAGCATTTGCTGGCCCCTTTTCCAAATTGGTAGGCATTCACACACTATGTACACCAAATAAGGATTTACCCATGCTCTCATCTGAAATGGTCCCATCTCTCCTGAAAGGCTTACACTTTGGCTTATAAACCAGAGAGGCTTTTCAATGTCCAATTCGATCAGCTGTCCAATGTGATATTTCTCAAATTTTTATCTTGCTTTGAGTACTCCTACATACTATTTTATTCTATTTCTTTTTAGAAGTGGGGCAAAAGGGTGCACCCCTTAGAAAAGTCTGTGATGGGATTTTTTCCCCCATCCTGTTTTCCACCTCAGTCAAAGATTTGAAGACCAGAGAGGAAAAAAGAAAGTGACTTTTAAGGCGCTACCTTTGCTAAAAGCTACATTTGTTTCGGATGAAATGTGTCATATATCTCCCTTGCAGCGCTGCCCTGTCTGATTTGTCTTGTCACATTACTTCTCCTATCATGTGTCACATTACCGGAGGTCGACCCACTTTAGCTAACAATAAGGCTCACGTAAGGAGAGCTGCAGTAGATGATTCCACAGTCATTCAGGCTCTATACTTCAACCTTCGCTCCCGAAATAAAGAGCAAATGCCACCAAGCCATCCAGCAGAACTAGCTACCCATAGAAAAGGAAAGTAAATTGTCAAATTCTCTAAGGACAATAGTCTGGAGGACTGATGGAAGTTAATTTAGGGACTTCTGATACATTCCTGCCTGGGCCTGAACTCTTATCACAGCTAAATGGCAGGCCATGAACCCTAGGCATGCACAAGATATTCTTCAAATAACCTACAACATTGGGACCGAATCCAATAGTCCAACAGTCTTGGGAGGAGGAGAGAAAGAAAGAGACCTTATTCATGGTTCATTGGGCTGATTTGATCAGGAGCTGTTCCTTGGCATTCAGAAGGGGTTACACCAGCAGAGCTGGAATAAGCATCAGGCCAAAGCCTTCGTTCTTGTGCAGAGCCAGGCATGCAGCTGGTGCTCAGTAAACAGGAAATAAGGAGAGCAAGGAAACAATAAAGTGATACTCAAGGCAGAAAAAAATCACTCCAAGAAGGTCTCATTAAGAGGACAGCTCGTTGTGAATAAATGTCAAGAGAATTCTGTTTCCGCACTAAGTCTGTATAGAGATGCTTCGCGCAATGTTGCCGTGGTGCCAAAGAGGGAAAGCCGTTTCTTTGCTTTCCCACTTAGGTGAGGATTTTAAACTTCTGTCATGCTAAATGGGTGTCATCAGCTGCCCATCAATTAAACAGTACTGTTTGGAACTGCGTAGTATTACTGTAGCACATGGGGACTAGGAAAAGACCATGGAACACCAGGACTGGATTGGGTATTAGGAGTGTCTCTTGGGATGGCATGTGTGGGACAGCTTCCAATGACGGGTGGATCAGTCCATTTTGATTTCACAAGTTTCTGCTCTTAAATTACGGAATTTTACAGAATTTTATCAGCATTTTCGTGCGTTCCTCCTGACATTTACATTCTTGATTGCAAGTTGCCTATTATTTATAGATTCGAAAGCACATTTTCTTCAAAAAAAGAAAAAGCATTTTATACCTTATTTTTCTTGCCAACACATGCATTCTTTTCTCCTAATATGCACACTTTTAGATACATTTTTTTATTGGAGAACTCTACGGCAAAATTCAGAGAAGTGCAAATTTCAAAAGGTAGCAGCATTTCAGTTCACATACTGTTTATGGAAACCACAAATGTAGATAGGTTCTCATTAAAATGTGGACCAGAACTTCTTTTTCCTCCCAGGACCCTAATTTCAGAACCCATGAGCACTGTCCAGGATTGGGCCTAATATGTAGGAGGCATCAATACATTGTATTGGGGGAAAGCCACAGGGTAGACATTTTGGTTATTGCTAGAGAAAAAAATCAATTAATTGCTGGCTTTGATAGTAGCATTTGTTTAGGTTTCTTTGTCCCAGCATTTGTGGCTCTAACCCGAAATCTTTTTGCATAAGGCACCTGTACCTGTTTCAGGCTACAATGCTATACTGTTCACAGTTACCCAGGAGTAAGTTCCTTTAAACTCAGTGGAATTTTCATCTGAATGGGCATGCATAGATAGCACTATAAGGCAACAATCTTACCAAGACTTCCAGGGAAGTAAGCATCACTGGATAATTTAAATTAGGACCTTTGCTTTGCAGCAGCTGTGGCTGTCCTTTTGATGGGTGGATGAAGAACCTACATTATGCTTTGCTTTTCAGGTTTTGAAGGCCATGCAGCTGATGAGACTATGAGGATTAATGGGACTCCGTCAGTTGAACTGCCCTATGTCCATTATAGGCAAGCCACCTGCCTCTGCCGAGCAAAGCAATCAGGTAAGTTGGCAGGACAGACCCTGGGCTGTGATTCACAGCAATATTTATGAATGGCATTGGTTCTTTCCTCGAAACATAAATGACATTTGTAGTGATACAGGGAATGGTTACAGAAAGACATAGAATGCTTATTAGCTCCAGAACACTGTTAAAAAAAGAAGCTGTGAATCCCAATGTTGTTAATGATCAATGGAGAGAGGCAGTGAATTTTAAAAAAAAAGTTCAGGTGCCGTGCTCCTATTTTGGGCACCATTTTTCAATATTGCCTCCAGGAAAGACCGACAGGCTTGCTGGGTACAAAATCATTATGTGGAGAAATGGGGTGGCAGATGGCTCCATCAGGAAAAAGCATTTTTGATCACCGTCTGCCTGTGCATTCAATGGCAACTAAGAGAAAGAGGGGGAGGGATGCTTAAGGAAAACGGACATTACTCAACACAGGATGTATGAGCTGTCAGATATTCATAACAGACTTTCATCTTTGTTAGTATTCACTTTCCCCTTTCTGAACATCCCAGAAAGTTACGGGAAGCTCTGTGGGCATTCTTAACACTTAGGCAGGTTCAATATGCATTTGTCGGCAACAGATGGTGGATTAGGAATCAGCAATGAAAAACAGAAAGAGGATACAATGGCATTTATCACACTCCCTGCGTCTGCTTTCTCTGCCTCGCCTCTCCATTACCAACCCCCTCTGTACAGTCTCCACTCACCTTTTTTCACTCTAACAAGTGAAACACACCTGCAATCTTGTCTGGGCTATGCAGAGATCAACATCATTATTGCGTCCCTTAAGAGATCTGTACACGCTGCAGAGCTAAGCCCATTAGGGACCAAAAGAGAACATCATTTCCCTCGTTTCTTGGTAGTGACGAAGACCTAGAATTCAAGCCTTCAGCCCGAGTCTTCTGCTGCTGGCGTATGTTCCCACGCTTCAAAAGAATAACTTAGTGAAGTGGGAGTTGACAAGTGTCATGTGAACAGTTGGGAAAGAGGTAGTGGTGCTAAGCCTAGTCCAAACTTTGATTCGGAATGGGCTCAGAGTTTCCAACTTTCCATAGTTTGCTGCTAGTTCTAAACCTGCTGTTACATGGGTGCTATAAGGGGACAAATTGATGCTTTTGAATTATGGTGCTGGAGGAGACTCTTGAGAGTTCTGTAGACTGCAAGAAGATCAAACCTATCCATTCTTAAGGAAATCAGCCCTGAGTGCTCACTGGAAGGACAGATCCTGAAGCTGAGGCTCCAATACTTTGGCCACCTCATGAGAAGAGAAGACTCCCTGGAAAAGACCCTGGTGTTGGGAAAGATTGAGGTTACAAGGAGAAGGGGACGACAGAGGGTGAGATGATTGGACAGTGTTCTTGAAGCTACCAGCATGAGTTTGACCAAGCTGCGGGAGGCAGTGGAAGACAGGAGTGCCTGGCGTGCTCTGGTCCATGGGGTCACGAAGAGTCGGACACAACTAAATGACTAAACAACAACATAAGAGGACAGGAAGCATCAGTTGGTTGCACACCTAATTCCTTAGGTCTGGAAGTGGGAAAGAGTCAGGTCTGCACGGCATACCTACTCAGCATAGTGGAGGCAGAATCATCTCCTTCTCCTGGATAGAGGACTTTATGAGCACTAGAAAGAAAGTGTTCCTTCGATTTCTTGCCTTCAAGCTTGGAGTGCCATTGATTATGTAGCCAAAATGGCACCACCCGGACTCAAGAGGGAGACATGCAGAAGGACCAAAAACTCTTTAAGAACAAAACCCCAGAAGGTGGAAACAAGGAGGAAGTGGGTGGCTAATCAGAGAATGAAGCACTCTAAGAAGCAGTATTTTGTTTCCAACCCCACTTAATTTAAAATTGAATTTCTCTTGCAGTCTCGGATGGCATATTTGCACCAATATATGTGGCAGGAAACATGAGTGAAAAGGAACTCTTTAGAAACATGTTGGGATTCAAAGTGGTGCTAGGTTGGAAAGTTGTTATCAAATTCTAACTATTGCAAGAAAATATTAAGTGCTCTCTACATTTTCTGTTTTTTCCCCTACACACCTCCAATTCCATAATTATTTATGATCTTTTATTTTTTTCAGAGAAAGCTTGGAACCAATTATCTCTCTTGTTTTCTTAAAGAGCTCATCAGAGCATATTGTTACAATGAAAGGAGGGGAGAGAAGGAGAAAGCCATTTGCTTTAATAATACGACAGAGCGGCATTCTAATTGAATCTCATCCCACATTTGGAAAAGCTAATACCGAAAAAAAAAAATCATTGAAACTTAATATGAAAAAGAAAATATTGTATTGTGATGGCAAACTTCATGAATTTTAAGTTAAATATTGTGTTAATGAGAAGAGTTGGCAAAAACGTTTAAAAAGATATTTGATATATTTCTCACTGATTATCCTCGTAGCCTCCACTTACGACTGTAGCGGGAAGCTGAAAATTCTTGAAGGCAACATGGAATTATTAAACACCAAAATATTTTCATTAAGAGATGTTTATGAAGCAAATCTTTCAAGCAAGGTAACTCTCAGTTTGCGATGAAAGGGGAAAGATGCAAACAATGTTTAGGCCATCCCATCTTATGTGGAAAGGGCAAAATGACAGGATAAAGATGAGGAGAGTCCCGTAAAATGGAATTGTATGCACAAAATCTTCTCTCCACCATACTGCATGATCATGATAGGAGTTTAAAATTGGGAAAATGAGAAACAAAGAGAACCAGAGGTTGACAGATTCATCCATCCCTAGTGCCGGCACCCTCTTGAGTCCAACAGATTGTGTTAAAGCCTTTGCAGAGTCTACTTCTGAGCAACACCAGCTGGGCTTGAGGCACTGTAATGACTAACTTGTCAACATGGACTTTTCTTAATGCCACTCACCAGAAGATGAACAGTGGGGGTCCCTGTTTGCTTCACCCTACTCCCACAAGGAAGTGTTCGATGCGGCTAAATCTCTAGCGGCCAAGGGCAGATTCCTTTCTTCAGCCTCTCCGGACAGCTAGCAACGAGAGATAGGTTGAGCAAATGTTCCTTCATTCTACACGTCTCCAGATGCTTACTAGAGCAACCTTTCTCTTTCAGGTTTCTGCATCACCTGTGTGCTGTAACCAAATTGTAACAGGCTGTGCGACACAAGGCACCAGGATAAAGGGTGGCGGGTCATGTGGCTTCTAGCATTGGCAGCGAATGCTAATAGGACAGACTGAAAGCCAAAGCAAGCGATGGGGTGAAAATGAGTGAGTGTGGTAGAAACACCTGAAAAGGAGAATCTGGAGAGGAAGGACAGAACTACAGAAAAAAAGGTAGACGAATTGCAAAGCCGGGGAGGCAAATAAAACCCCACCCAGAGGGACTGAGTATCTCTCATGTGAGCCGGAAGACTGAAGGCTGAGTGTTAATTATTAGTATTTGAAATGTAAATTGATTCTGAGCAACCAGCTCAGTGTAATCAGGACGTTGTTTTGACTTTTCAGGACTGTCTTTAGAAAGCCAACCCAAGGAGTTCCGTCTGTGATGATATGAGATCCTGGCATCCCAGAAGTAGTGCTGTGCTGTGTAGCAATGGAGCTTCCCCACCTCATCTTTCCTAATACGTGCGCCATGCCCTCCCCAAATGTTCTCAAGAGGGTTGTGGGACCCCTTTTTTAAAAAAGCATTTTAACAGGGTGTGCAGTGAAGAGGGAGAGTTTCGTTGTGCAAAGAGAACTCCTTGCACTGATGGGAAGTGTTCCTTAGTGCTACATTTGGAACCCAGAATAGTTAACTATGCTGTGGTGCAATGGGTCAGTGTGTCTGGCTGTTAACCAGAAGGTTGGTGGTTCAAGCCCACCCAGGAATGGCTATGGGGAGAATACCTGCACTGCAGAAGGTTGGACTTGATGACCTACGGGGTCCCTTCCAACTCTACATTTCTATGATTCTATTAAATAATTGACGGCCCAATCAGTCAATGGTGTTCCTTATGTTGCTCAAGATAGTTTCCTCTATCCATCTTATTTACTGATCAGCTGACAGCACAATCTCACACTTGCTTACTTCAAAGAAAACGTCCACTGTGTTCAGTGGGACGCACTCCCGAGAATGTGCACCTAGAACAGTAGGCGAAAATATTGCAGCGAATATTGTAAAGTTTCCCCACACTTGTGGCTTGGTGAAATCGTGAGAATGTAAGATACCAGCTGAAATACCCCCTCCGCTCCGAATGATTCTTTCAACATTTTCTGTAAAATAATAAAATGTGACTGGCAGATGCACTGCACTGCGCCGTGGTTCAGCTGTGCTCTGCAGAAATCTCTACTTCTTGGAAGATTGATGGGAAACTGAAATCTTTTAACACTGAATGAGTAATGTCCTGGAGTTGGAATCACTGCTCATATGGGACCTCCATTTGCACTAATTGACATAACTATCACAGAGCCCCCCTGCCAACACATCTAAGTATAGACAAAGGGAGCTGCTTCTTTTCCATCTCCACTACACTTTGCATTACAGAACTGCTCAATCAATTCCCTTCAGTGAAAGCTGACCAATTTCCCACTTCTAGCCTGGGCTCATCAATATTCCTCCCAGCACACCAGCCTTTGAAGAACTTCAGCACATTTTTAGTTCCTTTCTCATCTTCTCAGCTCTATTTAAATGCCATGAACTTTACCTGGGCGAGGCCATCTCACATCAGCTCCACTTCCATCACCCTTCCGCCCTCACCTCCAACTCACTTGCGAACAAAAAAGCAGGTTTAAAATGACAGATACCCTGAGACCAAGAAACAAAAACAGGGGAAGCCAGATACAGCATTGAAATAGATCAACAAAGTCCGGTGGACTTGAAAAAGTCCTGCTATTTTATTTTTTTTAAGCACTGCAGGGGGGAGGGGGGAGAGAAATATTATGCCTTACACATTTCTCAACAATTTTTTGAAATTTCGTTATCTTTGTTCAGATTGTAAGACTTGGTGCTGACTAGTGATGGACAAGTTTGTCCATTTTATTTTCTCATTTTCCAAGCTGAAGTCCAGCTTTCTACATTTTCACATCAGGTTGCAATAATAATAACAATAATAATAATAACAACAATATTAATAATCGCTAAAATTTGTTAGCTTTCTGGGACACATTTCTCCTAATATCCAAATTTTTGCTAACCATTTCCTCTCATGCAGTGAATAATGTGCTATTTGTATGTCAACTTTCATACATTTACCCCATTGGAGAATTGCATCATAACATTTGGAGCACTGCAAATTTCAAATAATTAGTTGTGTCGATTTGCATATTGTTCCAGGAAGTGTAAATTGCGTAGCCTCTCATGAGGATGCGTACCAAACCAAATTTCTTCCCCACCTCTAGTGCTGCTCAACTTGTGACCCACGAAGCTCAAAGCAGCCAAGAAAACCAGGTATGGTTGGGCAAGTAGGCTGCGACAGATCTGCAGATTGCAATGTGTGCATGCCTGGAGACCAATCAGCCCCTTTAGTGGAATAGGCTGCAAATGAATTTGTGACTTTGTCCCAAGCAAATCATGTGAAGCAGAAGGTTGGTCCACCAGTTGAAGAAAGAACTCACTGTAATTTGTTTGCAACTCTTTAGGCGGATGCACAATTTAGTCTGCACAACATGAGTCCCAAAGATCTTCTAGTCATTGAGAAGATGGCTATCAGTGGCTACTAGTCATGGTGTCCTTGTTCCACTTTCACTGATGGAGGCAATAAGCCTATCAATACCTGGTGCAGAGAAGTATGATTGGCGATTGAACTGTTGCACTCAGATCCTGTTTTCCTTAGGTATCTGATTTATCACTGTGAGAACAGGATGCTAGAGTAAATGGCTTTTTAGCCTGATTTAACAGGGGTATTCTTAAATTTCCAAGTATTCTGAATCACCAGGTATTGCTCCCTTCTTTTTCAGTCTTAGGCATACAGCAAAAACAGGTGTTTTGTGGAGGCCCTGGTAGAACCTATGCATGGAGAGTAGACTGCACTCAGTTTTAGTGGGTCACAGACAACTGCAGATCCTACTGAAGAGCAGGCAAGGGGTGTCAGAAGAGACAATTAAGATTTTATTAGTGCATCTTTTGACAAGTGGGCTTCCTCTTCAGTATATACCTGAATGTGCCAGCTATGATAAAAAGTGAAGTGGCAGGACTAAAAAAGTTAATTGCCTTTCAGTCAACAGGCATCTAATGTAAGTATGTCAGTGAAACTGAGATAAGGGAGGATATTCTCTCCAAATACCTCTGCCTCTTGGTCTTGTTTCTGTTCTGAAATACTTTTTCAGCATAGAAGAGGCATACCCTGCAGTCGATTAGCTGTTGCATTAGAGAGATAATTGGAGGAACTGGGGCAAAAGAAAACAAACAAGAGCTGAGATATAAAGCAGAATTTTTAGTTTTTGCTGCCTTTGTCTTTGTGTTTTGAAGTAAAGGGAAAACCGAGGGGCAGGGGAAAGGAGGGGATTGTGAAGCGAATGATGAAATATTCAAAAGCAAACCCCATGCTGTGGGGGCCAGATTCACCGAACTTGCCTCAGAGAGGCATAAATTGTGTTTCCACACTCAGAATTGTGAGAAGGATTTGTGTCGAGTAAAGTGAGCTGCACATTGACTTCCTGAGGCAAAAGCCATGAAGAAACACATCTCTGCCTATCTTCCGCAATTGCTGCCTAAGCAGTTAGAAGCAATGCTTGGAGTTTAAATGGGTTCCTATGCTTGAAAAAAAAAAGACCCACCTTGAATCTTAGGGGACTTCACTTGTTCCACAGAAAGTGGAACAGGGAGGAGGGAATGTAGAATGTGTCCACGCCAATCCTGAAGCTGGGATTTATGGATCTCCCTCACTTTTTGAAAAAGCTGCCTCTGGGCTCCCTCAGCTATTCCATCTACTCCACAGAAACCAAGACAGAATGGGTCAAGTACAGCCTCATTGAAATCAATGAACTGATGACTTAGTTGGCTCTTCCTTCTTATGGGCCGGGTTTTAAATACATCAGTGATTCATAGCAAGGCACCGTGAAAAATGTGAGAACAAAGCTAATACAACATGATTCACTTTCTCATAATGATGGATAAACTTTAGCGGTATGTGGACGTCTGAAACTATTGGGGCTGAAGCTTTTCCTAAACAAAACTTGGAAGCTTCTTTCCACATGAAATTCAAAGGGGTTTTTTTTGTGTGGGGTTTTTTTTTTTTTTTTTTTTGGCTCATCATTAAATGTGTCGAATGCTGTGTTCTTACCTGGGGGAGTATCCAAGACTTGTAATATTTATAAAGCGAACAGCTACTCATCTCAGGGCCATTTCTGTTGTATGTATTATTTATTTCCTGGCCTTCCCCCCTCCTGTGTTAACGTATCTTTAAGAACTCTGATTAATAAAACATACCAATCTGAACACTGTGGGCCCCGTTCCCAAATATAGTTATTCAGGCCATTTCTATGCAAATGTCACAGGAGAGAGTTTGCATCACCATTTTTATTTTTATTTTAAAACCCAATGCAACAACCTTAGTCTGGGCGACATCTCTTTATAGTAAGTATATATTTTTGATGAATTTATTTCACTGCCTACTCTTGCAAGTAATTCCCTAAGGGATTTTGACATCCCTGCATAGAAAGATGCTACAATTAAAAAGACATTATACCTGCCATTTTTAATAAGGAGCACACACAAAGCAACTCACTCCCTGCACTCGGTTTTCTCTCTGTGTTCTTGAGTTCTAAACAATGTTATTTCAATATTAATCTCTACACAGATAAAGAGGCACAGCTAAAAGAATATTACAAAACTTTATTTTATTTCATTTAACATTTATATCCTACATTTTGTCCCATTGAAGTGATATACAGGCATTATAAAACACATAATGCTAAATAGGGGGGCCAGTTCCAGTGCAATCTTCATGTCTATTTCCTAAGAGGTCTCATTGAATTTATTGGGACTTACCATATTCCCAGGTATATGTGCATGCAAGGGTCGCTCATTAAAGATTTTCCCTGACCCACTTCCGGTTATCGTAGGACGATGAAATTGCAAATGTATAATGATACATCTCTCCATAGGTAACGTGGTAATTTGTAGCTCTGAATTCCTAACAGTTTCTCTGCTACAGGTGCTAACATGGAGTAATGTCTGATAATGGAACCAGCTGAATGCAGAGCGGTCATCAGCCTCCTGTACTTGAAAGGGCGCACACCACGGGAGATGTTCGATGAGATGAAAGGGACTTACGGGGAGGATGCCCCATCACACTGGCAGAGGAACGGGGGTGTGGAGGGAGCAGACTGCCCCCAGCACCACTATTCCAGAAGGGTGCAATCACGGCGCCCCCCCCCAGACACACGCCATGCACCCCCAGCATGCCGGGCGCCTCGCGGGCATCATGCCATGCCCCTGGGATCCGCATCATGCCCGTGGGGCATGCATAATGCCCACCTGGGTGGTGCCAGCCATGCCCCCACCTGCTCTCCACCCCCAGTAGCACAGCATGCAGCTTCGCCACTGCCCCATTGTATGACATAGTCAAGCACTGGCATTGTCAGTTCAAGTGTGGTCGGATTTCGGTGGAAACGCCTCCCATTCCTGGGTGACCACAGTCCGCCATTGATGAAGACACCATCCAGCAAGTGGATCGCTGCATAACCATTCGCCAACTAGCTGCAGATGTCAAGATCAGTGTGGGCCCTGTAGAAAAAAATCATCCATGACCATTTGCACATGGGAAAGGTGTCTGCATGGTGGGTTCCCTGGCTGCTGACACCTTTCCAGAAGCAGGAATGAGTCACATGCTCACAGGCTCTCTGGGCCCTGTGTCACGAAAACCATGATGATTTCTTCACCAGACTAATTACTCAGGACAAAACATGGGTCCATCATTATGACCCAGAGACCTTGCTTGCAAATTTCATCCAACTGCATCCCAAAATAAAAAGGTTAGAGCTTGTTCCTTTTGGGGGTGGGGTGGAAGGGACAAGACCACATTTTAGAGATGTCCATCTAGAGATGTCTATCTAGAAAATGTCCATCTGTGAAAGACCCTCCATAAAAACTGGATGGAAAACCCAGGGTTCTTCCTTCCAGTTTTATTTTGATTTTTTCCATTTTTTAAAAAAGAAACAGATATGGAATATTTTTTAGCAAGAAACTGTCCCCCCCCCCCCATTTTTTTCATCACAAAAGCTTCATGAACTATTCCCGTCATTTAGTATGCTTTATCCACTCTGGCAAACAAAATTCATACACATAATAAAACATAGCAGCTTTTATAAAAAAAATCCCAATAGTGAATGGAAAGGGGGGGGAGCAGACACATATGGACTAGTCAAATCAGGCAATGCATGGTGAACCTCAGACCGAGGTGGTCTGGTTGCAAAGCACCAAATCTGGATCTTCTGATCAATATACATACTTACATATAACACTACCAAGGACAGGTGAACCCAACAACCATCCTGTCTGTTCTAGGCACAATTGCTTTTTAAGAGTATTTTAAGAACATCTGTTGTGTGTATTTTGTTTTGTATGCCTCAAAACCAATGTGATCTGTTATCACAAATGGATGAACATTAAGTGGTAAATGTGTTTGTGTAGCCCATGGGATTTGTGCCTTTAAGCACTCTGAAATCCAGTCCATCTAGTGACAATAAAGCAATTATTTCCGTGCTGGTGGAACAATGGATGGGTGGCAGAGTGAGTAGTTTGAAAATAGTTTAATTTTGCAACTTGTTCAGATTGTGAGCCCTTCAAGACAATGCATATGTTCAGAAAATCCACCTCTGTATACAGGCTACAAAAGTATCTGACTGGGAACTTGTCTGAATCCAGCCATGGTTTCATTCATTCAGAGTAGTATATCTTCCGCTACCACGAGGAGGCATTTGTTCCCCTCCAACAACTATTTAGCTAGAAGGAAGCAAGGAATACAATGGGAATTTAATGTGAAAGAATAGCAGTGAGAAGCCTCCAGTTTTATTTCAGAGAGTTACAACAACCGCTAAGCTTTAGGTAGCCTCAGAAGTTCCAGTAGCCGATTTTTATTATTGTTTTGTTTTACTTTGTACATCACCTCCAGAAATTTATACGATATCAGTGTGAAAATGGAAGCACTTTTAATAGAGATCATACAACTCTCTCTGAAAAAGCAGAATGTCATCCCACCGGCCATACGCTGTAACCACGCACTTGGCATCCATTTTGTTTTTGCTGTCTCAGAGAGGCAGAAAAAGTAGAAGATATTCCATACAAAGCTAGTTGGCTACAGTTTACTTGGTAGAAGGCAAGCAATGTGTGCCCCTTGTGCTCTCTTGACAATACTTGTGCTTAGAAGTGTGCAACAACTTTGCTGGAGCCAAAATAAATAACAACTTTGCTGGAGCCAAATAATGCGACAATTTTAGGTATTTTAGGGTGATTTTAACCCTTCCTTGATCAACTATGATGCAATCCCTACTCCGGAATCAGATTAGGGTCTACACAAAGCATATCAATCTGCTGTTCTGTTTTTCTGTACTCTTCACTTTTTTCTCTGGATTTGAGTGACTTTATGTTTCTCACTTCCCTCTACATAACATGCAGAAACTGCCTTCTTGACCATTGGACCCACTATTGGTCTTGTCCACTCAATATGCCAGAACCTGTCTTTGCATGCAGGAGAAGTCCCTAACTCACCAAAGGTTTGACACCCACCAGAGATACTACGCCTACCTGAGAGTGGATTCTTGACATCTGGGCAGCCCAGGACCTCCATACACACAGCCCAGGCTTGCAACCCAGGGAGGTTATTTTGGTACTGCTAATACGGCAGTTTGGCTTCGCCCTCAAAGGCACACATTGTGTCTTGAGCTAGAAGGAAGCCAGCAAGAAAAAATGTTTCTCTATTCTGTGTCCATACGCTTTGCAAGTGAGGCTGTCTAAATGGTGCATGCAGAGCACTGAAGATGACTTTATCGATGTTGTTAAAGCAGAATAATGGAGATTTTTTTTAATAAAAAAAAAGTTAAAAGCTTCATTTTTTAAATAATTCTCCACTGCTTGGAATAAAATTCCTTTGGAGATTTTTAACACTTTGCAGGCATTATTAACAGCAGCATAATGCCAATTCAAGGACATCCCAGTACAAGAAGAACCAGTGTAAAGCTGCATGTGTGTGTGTGTGTGTGTGTGTGTGTGTGTGTGTGTGTGTGTACACACACATACAAGCAAGAATACACATCAGTCAGCCACCTCTTATTTATTTTATTGTAAGAAAGTCCAAGAGACAAACCCCTGCCCTCCCTCAAAAATGTGAAACTAATGTGTATTTTAGGGTTTTAGTGGGCCCAAGAAAGATATTGTCCTAATGGAAGAAAATGAATCTTGCTTTCTCCACAAATAACTCCTGGGCCTATTTGTCCGCAATTGGGCAGGGCTGAACCATTATGAAGGGGCTCCGATGTCTGCAAATTTCAGCTGCTTCTGCAAAAAGAGACAAAAATATGATTCATTTTTAGATTTCCCATAAGGGTGAATGAGGAACATTGAACTTTGTTTTATATATAGCCACTCAGAACCCAAATTAAAGATAGAAGTGGACAAAGCATAGAGTAACTCAGAAACTCTTTTGGTTTTTGTTGTTGTTGTTTTAACAAACCTAAGGAGAATCTTGGTGTGCATGCTTCCATATGCGCCTTTGAATTTTGCTTCTAAGAAATATTCAAGAGAACCAAGTTTCTGAATCCGAATATGCATGCAAACTGTGATGCTTAACGTAATAATCAAAGGCAATCAAAGAAATCAGTTGACTGTTTGCTAAATGAATTTCTTCATTCTTGAAACTTGATTGTACAAATTATATTCCTCATCTCAGGCAATAAAAACATGCCAGGTGACCCATGCAGATTATTAAAACAGGTGGGCGTTCAATATTCCAAGGAGCTTCTCGAAATTATCAACCTTCTAAGAACTCTATGCAAACATGATGCCTGGGGTGGGGGAGAGAAAGAAATAATTGCTTTTTAAAAAAAAAAAAAGTGTTCTGCGTGCCAACACAGATGTTCACCTTGTTAGGAATTGATGTAGTTTAGAGCAGCATTAGAAACATATGTTTTGAGCACTTGTTACACCTTGGCCTACCACTGCCTAATGGAATCTTTCATAAGCAATATGTTCCTCCCCACATTTGTATCCTATGCACCATGATTAACACAAGCTGCATAACAGTAAATTTAATTAAATTCCACAAAACCCCGTCACTTGGATTCAGACTGTGACCGAAATAACGTTTGATGCTGATACTTGATTGATTCAGACTTTTCAGAAGCATAGCTCTCTAATGGGATACTTTAGTGGGGTGAGTGGGGAGGTGACGATCGCTCCTTTCTGATGTAGCCCTGTGTGCAACTAGAAAAGCTGCAGAAGGGATATTTAAAACACCACAACACACACGTAACTGGCTGTAAAGTAACATAACATTATATATAATAAAACTGTAATCTAATCGTCATATCAAAAAATTGCAAAGCACTGTTCCTGATGGCAATAACAAATCATATTACTGTTAACCTTCTATATGTTTTTTATTGTCGTAAAGTCCAAGGATAGTCAAATCGAAAGATTGTCAAGTCCAACAATTACAATGAACAGTTCCTGTTGGTAATGCCATTTCATACTGATATTCCTTCTGCATCGTCCTATGTCTTAAAAGTGTAACAAATGAACTCGCCTTCTGCATAGTCCTATGTCTTGAGAGTGTAACAAACAGAACTACTTAGTCACAATAAGGCAGCTGATGATAGACCAGTTCTCAGGATACACCCTTGTTTCGCCCATTGGGCTTCTTCAACGACAAGGTTTCCAGGAGATTTTTCAGAAGGTTTTTTTAGCCGAAATAGTCCACAGGAATGCAGAAGTTGCCAGTGAGAGATGCTCCGTATCAATGATAATTGAAACTAAGCTATATAGGAGCAATCCCTGCAATGGGGATATTTAAAACAGCATGGCAGATGGCCCTAGGGGAGGTGGTCTTGCAGCCTGGAAGGAAGAATGAAGAATTTGCAAAAAAACAATAACACCCTCTTCCTCCAGCATGGCTCTTTGGCAGGAATCCAAGGGTAAGGATGAGCCAGCCCAGGTTCTCCTGGTTCCTGAACCAATCTGGCTGCCATCCCCTGATAACACTGGACCCAATCTGGACACAATAGCTATGCCAGGGATTGGACCTGACAGTTCAGTCCCCATTCTGTTGTTGCTGTTATAATCAGCCAGGCTGCAGATGTAGCAGTGGTTCCACAAACACCTTCCAGCAGGGTTTGGTGGTGGTTTGATTGTACCCTCAATTACCAAATTAAGTTTGGTAACATATTAATATTCATTGTGACCACTGCCCTGGGATTACTTTGTGACTAAGGGGGACCTATAAATTTCTTTAAATAACTATAGCAGGATGGTGGAGATATTTTAGGTCAGATTTAAAATGACCCCCATGAAGTTTTCTGCACTATGGCCACATCCACAACATACTCTTTTACTGCTTTAATAGCCATGGCTTCAACCAAGGAATCATGGGAAGTGTAGATTGACCTTACGGAGTTACATATTCCAGCACCCTTAAGAAACTACAGACCCATAAATCTCTGTGACAGTGGTATAAGAGTGTTTACATATGTGGTGTTGATGTGAGCAATGTGTGGTGTTATGGAATGGCGGTTGTCAAGTATTCATGGGAGAGAGAAATTTCAGTTCGCTTGACGTTGAACAGAACAGTATAGTTAGTTCATATTGGTGGATGGAAGAAGGAAGAGGCCAAGAGTGAAGGGGTGAAAAGAGGAGTGAAGCTCATTGCTCACATCAACAATATGAAAACTGGATTCAAAGTTCCAACCAAAATTCATGGATGGGGGAACTGGGAAGGGTAGGGTTGAAATTATGGTACTCTTTAGACGGAGCTAAAACAAAATAAAGCTTTTCAGAAATCTATCAAAAATTATTTATTGAGGAATTTTGGTTCAGCCCTTATATATTTTCTACTGAAGATGACAGCTTCTGGAGCTCAACCAGTTGCGCTGAGCAATGTGACTCTGACATTACAGAGAAACTCATACTCAAAAAAGCAGAACTTCCATAATGCATTGACCCAGAAACTACAAGATTTTTGTAAAATGAAATTGTTTTGGCTGATAGCAGAAGTGCCGAGTAAAATGGAATTAGAAATTGCTTTCATTAAAAGTATACTTTCTGTCTACCCCCTACTATTACAATCACAGTTTCTTTTCATCACACACTCTCTGCAAATTTATTTTTACACTGGCAGGGACTTTTGAACTCCTTTAAACAGGGAAGACAAAACACTTTCAGAGAGGTGATAGAATAATGGAAATCCATTGAAAAACACTCAGCATCAACTACATTTTATGTGATCCATTGTTCACAGAAGGCAGACACACATCAATTGGCTTTGTTGGTACACTCGAATGTAATGCCCTTTGTTCCAAATGTACATGTTAATTGGTAGCTAACTCACTTTGATGACATGTTTGGTGCACTTGAGGGACATATTTTTCTAAATTGCCATATTTTAAATAGATTGTACCTTGCAAGTCTTAAAATTGTCATTAGAACTTGGCAGAATTCGCCTTGCTCTGTGTAGACAAATGCTCCCAACTTGCTTACTCATCCTTGCAATAATGTACCTGCGTTTTAGACAGAACAAGGTAAACAGACAAAACCTAGGAGTGGGGAGTACCGGCAGAAGCTGATAAAAGTGGAACAATTGTTGCACAGGTATAGATCAGCACTGTAATTCTGAAGGTGTTTTTCACCCTTGCATTTCAAACAGGTACCTCACAACCACCTCAATTCTCATTTGCAAATCCTCTCCTCCCAATAAAAAGTAGTGAACTTTCGGAACTAATGTTTCTAGTTGCATGACTGGGTATATATTTGGTAAGAAATAAATAAATACTGGATCTTTGCCTAAGTACATCTCATGTGTTACACTCAGTATTGTTATCTAACAGAGTCCAAGTCTTGGGAATTTGAGGGTTGAGAAATTCCTTTTTCCTTAACCTAGACATGGGGAGTTCATGGCCTTCCTGAGTTCCCCATCTCTGCTGTAACTTAACAGGACTTTTCCCTTCCATGGGATTGCTTACAGCAGTGGTTTGTGCAGCCTTATTTTGTACTCCTATATTTCTGGATCAAAATAAAGGAGTGGGTTGATAAATATTTCAAAAAACGGGGGGGAAACCCCCACTCCCTACCTTATTTTGTTTTTGTTTTGTATTGGTTCGCATCATTTTAATTAGTCTGCAATGTACATCTATTTTACTAATACCCATCTGCCTGTGTTTTCTTCTGCCTCTATTTTGATCTCCAGCTGGTTTTAATAAAAACATTGTCAGTAGAAGAAATATATATTTTTATTGCATATGTTAAAAGCACAATTTCATTTAAACTTTTTTTTTCTCCTCCAAGAGTGACAAATTGTGAAAGAGATGTATCAATCACACTACCGATGTTTGCAAAGCAAACATACAAACTTTGGTGGGTAATAATTCATGGGATAGCAAGGGCAAAAAACAGTGTTCTAGTTGACCGCGAGACCTCAAGTCTAAGCACTCTGCAATGCTATATAAAAAGTAAATCTCACCGATTTTGATGGGTATTCTTCTACATAAGTACATAAAGGAATGCAGCCTTCGTGGGAAAAAGCTCTCACTGTTTTCAGTGACTATTCACATCATGATCAAACACTGATATATTGCTTGGAAATCGCTCCTGTGTTTTCAACAGGTAGATTACAGTGGTACCTCGGGTTAAGAACTTAATTTGTTCTGGAGGTCCGTTCTTAACCTGAAACTGCTCTTAACCTGAAGCACCACTATAGCTAATGGGGCCTCCCGCTGCCGCCGCACCACTGCTGCATGATTTCTGTTCTCAACCTGAAGCAAAGTACTATTTCTGGGTTAGCAGAGTCTGTAACCTGAAGTGTCTGTAATCTGAAGCATCTGTAATCCAAGGTATCACTGTATAGAACCTTACAGTCGGGAAACTAGGACTAAAAGAAGATATTCATTGTTTCTCTTATTGAAGGAGTTGAATATCTCTGGTGTTCTTTGAAACCCAAGCTGTTTCATATAATTTTAAAAATTATGAGGGTGAAAATGATTTCACGAATCCAGTGTTGCCCTCATGCGTTCCTCTAAGCCAGTGTTTCTCAACCTGTGGGTCCCCAGATGTTGTTGAACTACAACTCCCATCACCCCTAGCTAGCAAGGCCAGAGCTCAGGGATGATGGGAGTTGTAGTCCAACAACATCTGGGGACCCACAGGTTGAGAACCGCTGCTCTAAGCACTCGAAACCCCCTGCAAGGACAGCTGCTTACAGAGGAGCGGCTATCTAACCTACGATGCTCATATCTACAATGTCTGGGTAGGAAAGGGAGAGAAAGAATATAATAGGGAAGTGGTGGTGGTAGGGTTCTTTCAGTTTCCCATTTTTCCAGTCTTACATTCAGTTCTCCACATTTCCTCATCTGCTTGCATTTTTTTTAAAATCACACAAAAAAATCATCATGAAAATTCACCAGCATTTTAGTGCGAATGTCTCCTAACACGTGGTTGCCTTTCATTTTGCCTAATAAACACATTTCTACATAGTGATTTCCCCTAATAGAATGTATTTTGCATGCTAATTTGACCAATGCACACAATTCTATGCACCCTAAGATATGCATTGCTGTACACGTTACTTGCACTGAAAATTCAGAAAAGTACAAAATTCAAAGAATGGTCGTGGTTCAGCTCATGTATTGTTTCGAAAAGTACAGATTAGGTAGAGTCACCTATAAAGGTAAACTGCATCAGATTACTCCCCTACCCCAAGGAAGTGGTCCGTGGCCTGTGTTATTTCATATGGCACTAGAATAGCTTTCAAAACTACTGCTAGTTCAGTAAACAATTCCATTTTCTATTGTATCTATGTTTATCTACACATATACAGAGGTAGCTAGAGGCAGCTATTTCACACCTTAATTTATTTGATTCTTTGAAACTTTGAGATTAGGAATGTATGCAGATACAGATACATTATACCTGTATTTTACCTTTCAATGTCAGTACATGAGAAGAGTAGTCAAACACTGACAAGACTGAGTGATAATACTTCTATTTGCGCTCTGAAAAAAATATATTAACTTCGATACCCAGGCTTAAAATACACATATATCTTCATTTAAGAAAACTTCCTGCTAACTTTTAAAGCTTAATATTTCAACTTTATAGTTGTGCTATTGGCAACCAATCCTCCATAACTTCTTCCATGAAATTCGAGTATATTTTTACAGACTGCCCTCTGGATTCTCAGTTCCCTTTATTGATTTTTGTACTCCTTGGGGCTGGCTCTGTTGAAACAAGCTGTACTGTATTTTGGGCTTGCTTTTATTACTTTACCAGGCTCTGTAGCTTGGTTATTGCATTTGTGCGTCATTTTGAAATTTACGTCCTGTTTAATTGCATTTCTTATTTTTCTTCTTAGAATTATGCCAGGAATATAGCCACAAAGAGGATTTTAGGGAATACATTTTCGTAGGCTTGGAAATACTCCCTGCCCCCAACAAAGCAGTATTCTTTTTCTTTTTCTTTTGATCCAGCAGCAGTGGATGAAACAGAAATTTTTTCTTCTTTGCCTTTTAACAAGAAGGCAGAAGCAACCTTCACATTGTCTGTTAAATAGAATCCTCGGTGCACATAAGTGCTCTGATTCAGCTAAGGGTGAAGCTGCATATACATTCCAGCCCCTTTTCCTGCCTGTGTCTGTCTCTGTCTCACGGCTCTGTCTCTGTCTAAGTTCTGCTCACCACCTTTTGTGGAGATCTGTGGGGTTGAGGAGCTGCTTTTGTGGCAGGCAAGCAAGGAGGAAGAGAAACCATCCTACCCCCAGTCCTCCAGATTTGCCCAGCTTCTGGTCAGCTTGGCATGGGTCTTTCTCTGTCTGGGAAAATCTCCCGGATAGCTCAGTTGGTTACAGCATGGTGCTAATAACACCAAGGTTGCAGATTCGACGCCCATATGGGACAGCTACATATTCCTGCATTGCAGAGGGTTGGTGCCTTCCATCTCTACAATTCTATGATTCTATTTTTCAGTTTCAAAAAAATACATATAACAAATACTCCCCATAACCGCCACCCTCCCCAAGAAACTGAAAATGTTAAGAATAGTAAGGTAAAGGGAACCCTGACCATTAGGTCCAGTCGTGGCCGACTCTGGGGTTGCGGTGCTCATCTCGTTTTATTGGCCAAGGGAGCCGGCATACAGCTTCCGGGTCATGTGGCCAGCATGACTTAGCCACTTCTGGCGAACCAGAGCAGTGCACAGAAACACCATTTACCTTCCTGCGAGAGCGGTACCTATTTATCTACTTGCACTTTGACGTGCTTTCAAACTGCTAGGTTGGCAGGAGCAGGGACCGAGCAACAGGAGCTCACCCCGTCACAGGGATTCAAACCGCTGACCTTCTGATCGGCAAGTGCTAGGCTCTGTGGTTTAACCCACAGCGCCACCCGCGTCCCTTAAGGATAGTAGGAGAGGATATATTGATTAAATATTATCCTTCCTTCACTCATTCTAGTGAGTCATGTAGCAGAGGAGATTCATCTCAATACAGCTAGTTTGCAGATTCGTTTGAATCTCTTTAGTTAAGCAATCCAGTCTGGCTTGACCAGACTGGATTATTCCTGGTGTCCCCTTTGATGCCTCTGAAAAGAATAAAGACACAAGAGTCTTTCCTTAAAAGTAACAAGACGTTTACTCACATTCATCTTCCAGTATGATCCCTGAAGGCAGACTTTAGCTTGTGGTTACAGAACATAGTGTGAGTTTATCCCTTATGGGGATAGAGCCCATGTGCTGCTGTCTGAGAGCCAGCAGACCGCAAAACACATTAAGAGAACATCCTCAAGAGAACAAAATGGCTGCAGGAGAGCAGCATGGCATCAAGCGAGATAGTTGGCTGCATGACTCAGCTCTTTTATGGAGTCAGCCAGGATCACACCCATCTCCCTGGTCACATGCAGGGGGAGGACACTCCAGACCAGTGGAACAGGAAGTTATACTGGCTGGAGTAACATCCTCCTGCCTGTGTCCACTCTAGGGAAACAAGGAATGTTGTATTTGACTGCTCCAATGGATTACATCCCACAGAAACATCCCATGCCTATCCAAATACAATCAAAGATTAAGCAGATTTGTGTTAGTTGCTGTTATCATTGTGCAACTGCGTGGAGTCACAGGACTCTGTTTACATTCCAGAGACCTTGCAGTCTCACGGGAGAGGAGACGGGATGTGATGTTAGTGGTTTCCTTGTTCCTTGTTCAGTTGCTCTCTGCTTTCATAGAGAGAAGATGTCTTTTCTGTTCTGTGTAGTTTAGAAATAAAACTCTTTACAATGTAGCCCAAACCTCTCGTCTCTTCCCTGTGCTGGGAACCCTGCTGGATAGAATGTGCTTGAGGCCTTATCAAAGGCTCAGGTCATTAAACATGTCGGAGGCGATTTCAAAGGCTCAGCTTGGAGGAAGATGAGGCCTTATCGGCTTGGCCGAGTGGAGATTCCGGCAATTTGTACAATAGTTTAGAGTTGATAATAGCTGTTAAAGGTATTCTACTCTCCTTCTTTACAGATTGTCCCAGAATGGTAGGATTCCCAGATCCATATCTACTCCTTCCAAGGAAGCCCTCAGCCAGGTAATCAGGCAAGAGTAGTTGGGGAACCGACATAAGGAACCTTGCTAGTTCTGAGGGGTCCAGTTTGCAGCTGCCCTGTTATCATAAAATTGCTGGGTCCATTTTAGAGGACAAATCTTTATTATTAAAAAATATAAAAGGGCTTTTAAAAAGGGTAATGAAGAAAAAATGTTGAGTCACCTTTAAGAATACCTGTTCAGTCAGTAATTGCCATTTCTGCTCCACCTCTCTATAGTATAGAACAAATCTGAGAAACAGGCTATAGTAGTGATAATAAGTATTATGAATACATGTAATAAGTATTATGAATAAGTATAATAAGTATTATGAATGTCGGTTTCAAGTGAAATGATTGCAGCCTGGATTCAATCGCCAACAAAATTAGAAAGAGTTGCTATATCAAAGGAATTGCTTTAGATTTCCTCAGCTGACAGTCTCGGCCAATAAGAGTGGTAATCAGTCATTTTTGTCTGCAATTAGCACCGTTACAGCAGTTTGAAAATAGGCATCCTAATCACATAAATTCTAGAAGCACTACATATATTCCCCCATGTGGAGATGCTGGTTCACATAAATAGCCCTTTCTTTGCAAACCTTTGAGGCTCACAGCATGGTGGTCACTGGCAAGAGAGAACTGGCCCTATCATCTGTGAACCTTGCTGGCAACAGTTTAACGCATCTATAAGCTCAAGTGACAGCAGCAGAAAGCAGAAGGAGAAATAACCACGTAGAAATGCCTCGTGCACAAAAACAACATTTCACTCTCTTCAACAGCCAGGATCCAAGGAATGCGCCATGTATAGAGATTTATTGACAGAGGTAGGAAGTCAGTTAAAATTTAAAACATTTGAAGAAACAAAAGAGTTATTGACGGATTGGTTGCAATACCAACAGGTAAATGATGTATTTAAGAAAGATAAAAAAGAAAAATGGTTTTGATACAGTAAGATCTAGGCTGGAGATCGATTTATTGGCTGATACAAGGAAAATATTATCAAAATTGTACAAATTGCTTTTGGAGTGGCATACTAAAGATGAGGAGGTTAAAGGGGTGATGATACAATGGGCTAAAGATTTTGGATATAATATTCAGTTAGAATCTTGGGAAAGGCTGTGGAATGAAGGTATTAATTTTACTGCATGCAGTGCACTTAAAGAAAATGTGATGAAAATGATGTATAGATGGTATTTAACACCATCAAAATTTGCTAAAATGTATAAGATAAGATCTAACGAGTGTTGGAAATGCAAAGAAAAGGAAGGCATCTTTTACCATATGTGGTGGACTTGTAAAGAGGTAAAGTCTTTCTGGGAAATGACATATGAGTTAAAGAAAATGTTGAAAAACACCTTTGTTAAAAAACCAGAAGCCTTTTTACTGGGTATAGTAGGTGAAGAGATACCAAAAAAAGATAAAAGACTGTCCATGTATGCAACAACAACGGCAAGAACCCTTTTAATCCAAAAATGGAAACAAGAAGAAGTACCAGTGAAAGAAGAGTGGCAGGTGAAAATGATGGACTTTGCAGAACTGGCGAAGCTGACGGGGAAAATCCGAAACTAGCACAATCAAGTATTCCAAAAAGACTGGAGTAAATTTACCCAGTATTTGAAAGATCATTGTAAGCAATCAACAACATTAGTAGGGTTATCTGAAGACTTGTAATGAGAAATTTTTTACCTTTCTATATTTATTTAAATTTTGAGGAATTTTGTAATGAGTTAAATTAGAATTGGAATATATATAAAATGCTGTGATAGAAAGGTTACTTTTGAAAGCCAAGAGGTGGGAGGGAAGGAAGTCGATAAGCTCTAAAGAGCCAAAGAGGTAAAGTGGATAATAATGATGTGACTATATATGTTTAAATAGAAAATTAATAAAAAATATTTATATATATGAAACAAAGAAACTGTGAGCCCATGAAGACTTTAAACTCGGCCCCGGCCACTCCAAGAACAGCCAAATTCCTTTCACACACCACATGAGAAGAGGTCCACCTTGCAGGGCCTTCTGACAGTTCCCTCACCACAAAAAGTAAGGTTACAGGGAATTAGGCAGATGACCTTCTCGGCAGGGGCACCCTCCCTGTGGAATGTCCTCCAATCAGATGTCAAGGAGATAAAGAGCTACACAACTTTTAGAAGACATCTGAAGGCAGCCCTGTACCAGGAAACTTTTTAATGTTTGATGTTACATTATGTTTTTATATCAGCTGGAAGCTGCCCAGAGCTGCCTAGGAAAGCTAATCCAGAATGTGGCAGCTAGACTGGTGACTGGGAGTGGCCACCGAGACCACAGAACACTGGTCTTGAAAGACCTACATTGGCTCCCAGTACGTTTCGAAGCACAATTCAAAGTGTTGGTGTTGACCTTTAAAGCCCTAAATGGCCTCAGCCCAGTATTGCCGAGAATGTTGTTTTTGTTTCAATCATTACAAATCATTGACAAGATGGACTGTTTCAAGAGGTGGCAAAGAGATATTTCTAGATTTGTCTGGCAGGGCAAAAAGCCCAGAATAAAATTTAAGATACTTACTGATGCTAAAAACAGAGCGGGGTTTGCCCTGCCGGACTTCAAACTTTATTATGAATCAGCAGCTTTTTGCTGGTTGAAGGAATGGCTACTTCTTGAGAACACTGACATCTTAGATCTTGAAGGTTACGATAATCTATTTGGGTGGCATGCATATTTGTGGTATGGCAAGGTTAAAGCGCATAAAGCATTTAAAAACCATATTGTCAGGAAAGCACTATTTAATGTCTGGACAAGATATAAAGATTTTTTAGAGAATAAAACCCCAAGGTGGTTATCACCTATGGAAGCGAAAGCTATGAAAAAACTTAACATGGAGGCAAAATGGCCAAAGTATTGTGAAATCTTGGAACAGGAAGGTGACAAGTTGAAATTGCAGAGTTATGACAAGCTCAAAGGGAAGGTGCGAGACTGGTTACATTATTTTCAAATAAGAGAGGTTTATAATCAAGATAAGAAAATTGGCTTTCAGGTGGAAAAATCAAAGTTGGAAACAGAACTGTTAGAACCCAATGCTAAGATATTATCAAGAATGTATAATCTGCTGTTGAAATGGAGTACTGAGGAAGAAACGGTAAAATCTGCTATGATTAAATGGGCACAAGATATAGGACATAACATTATGTTTGCTGACTGGGAACAGTTGTGGACCACTGGGATTAAATTTACGGCATGTAATGCCTTAAGAGAGAATATTATGAAAATGATGTATAGGTGGTACATGAGCCCAGTCAAGCTTGCAAAAATCTACCATTTGCCCGAGAATAAATGTTGGAAATGTAATGAAATTGAAGGTACATTCTTTCACCTTTGGTGGACATGTCCGAGGATTAAGGCTTTCTGGGAAATGATTTATAATGAAATGAAAAAGGTGCTTAAATGCACATTTGTGAAGAAACCAGAGGCCTTTCTCCTAGGCATAGTTGGCCAATTGGTGCCAAAGAAGGACAGAACTTTCTTTATGTATGCTACAGCAGCAGCAAGAATACTTATTGCGAGGCACTGGAAGACGCAAGATCTACCCACCTTGGAAGAATGGCAGATGCAAGTAATTGACTATATGGAACTGGCTGAGATGACTGGCAGAATCCGAGACCAGGAAGAAGAGTTGGTGGAAGAAGATTGGACGAAATTTAAAATTTATTTACAGAAGCATTGTAAAATGTATGAATGTGGATGATATTGAAATAAAAGGAAGAGGTTCTAGTAACAAGAGATAAAAATTGGAAACTATAAATTTGGGAGGTAAAATATTTAAGGACAAAGTAGTACGATATGAATTTGCTGAGCTAACTGTTAAAGAGGGATACAAAAAAGGGAGGTGTGAGGAAGTCAGGAAAACAAGTTAATCAAAGATGAATAACTAGAAAAGAGTGATTTGTGTTTGCCTTATGTTATTTATGTTATTTGTGGTGTGTTGATTGTTCTTTTCTTTTATGTGAAAGATTGCATTGTTGTGTTTTTTATTTTTGTGTGTGTTTATTGTATTATGTCTGGATGTATCTTTTTATTGTTAAACCTAATAAAATATTATTATATATATATATATAAATGGCCTCAGCCCAGTATACCTGAAGGAGCGTCTCCACCCCCATCGTTCTGCCCGGATGCTGAGGTCCAGGGCCGAGGGCCTTCTGGTGGTTCCCTCACTGCGAGAAGCAAAGCTACAGGGAACCAGGCAGAGGGCCTTCTCGGTAGTGGCACCCGCCCTGTGGAATGCCCTCCCATCAGATGTCAAAGAGGTAAACAACTACCTGACATCTGAAGGCAGCCCTTTTCAGGGAAGTTTTTAATATGTGACATTTTAATGTATTTTTAATCTTTATTGGAAGCCGCCCAGAGTGGCTGGGGAAACCCAGCCAGATGGGTGTGGTACAAATAAATCATCATCATCATCATCATCATCATCATCATCATCATCATTATTATTAGCACTGTGTCAACCTCTTTGCCACCATACTTCCATCCCTCTCCACCACAGTATGCTGCAGTGATTCAGCCGGATGGAGGTCCACTGATGGATGCAGTCCACCCATGCTGTCTGCTGCTGCCACAACGTCCAAGGAGATGCCTAGTGGAAGTGTACAAACAGGACCTGAGTGCAACAGCACCCTCTTGTGATTCCCAGCAACTGGTATTCAGAAGCATGCAACCTCCCACAGTGGAAGCATGACATAACCATCATTGCTAATACTCATCAATAGCCAGTCCTCTGTGCCATTCAAGTTGGTGGCCATTGCAGATGCCAGTTCCACAGTTTTACTATGTGAAAAAGTACCTTATTTTTCACTCTATAGGAAGCACCTTTTCCCCTCCAAAAATGAAGGTGAAATGTGTGTGCATCCTATGGAGTGAACGCAGGCTTTCGCTGAAGCCTGGAGAGCGAGAAATATATATTTTTTCTTTATCCCCCCCCCCCTAAAAACTAGGTGCACCCTATGGTCCGGGGCACCCTATGGAGCGAAAAATACGGTACTTGCTGTTGTCTGTCCTGAATATTCTAGTATTCACCTGACTGGATGGCCCCAATGAAGTTCTAGTATTATGAGAAAGGGTTTCTTTCCTTCCTATCCATTTTCTGCTCAGCTAAAATCTACTCAGAGTTTAGTGGGGCTTAATCCCAGCTAAATGCATGTAAGATTGCAGCCAAAGGGGATTTTTGGATCTTGGTCCATTTTCTGCGGCCACTGCTTATGTCCAAATTAAATATATATTTCCCCAAAAGTAATTTTAGACCAACATGTCTTTTTTAAAGCACCATTGCATCATGAAGCTGTGATGTATTGTTTGTTTGTCCCATGTTGAAATAATTAAATCTGAAAGGTGATGATTGCTTTTGAACATCTGTCTTTCGCTTTCAGATTCTTCACACTCTGTTGATTGGGTTATGCTTTGTATTATTTCAATACCCACAACTGTCAAGAGAAATGGGGGTGGGGGTGGGGTAGTTCTCATACAAAGTGATGATCCCGTCAGAAGCTGTAGTTCATTTTTAAAATAAATGGTAATAGAGTATGACAGCTCCAGCTCTGAACGAATTGTTTTCTGCAGTTTTGAAGGGCTGAATTTGTTGCAAATTGGAAAATCGTCTATTCTTTCTTCCATTTGAAAAATAAAGATGGTGAGAAGGTCTGTTTTTTCTAATTTAATGTCAATAAAATGTCTTTAAGCCTTTTGGAAGCTGCCACGCATTGATTGTTGAGAGAAAACAAAACAAAGCAAGAGTTAATAATTTGCATCAGCAGTGTAGAACAATTTGATGTTGTAATCTTCCCACTGCACATCACTCTTACTTAAGAAAATAAGACTTTGAAGAGCATCTAGCTTGGTGCATGAATGTATATTTATTTGGGGGGCAGGGTTTCCTCTGTTTCTTAACCTGGTCTCAGGAATCAACTTCAGCCAAAAAAAATCTAGTTAAGCCATAGTTCTACTGAAAACATTTGTTTGTTTATTCTAAACTGCATATGCTGTCTGCTAGCTAACAATGGATTTTGTGATAGTTAGCAAATACATAAATACATTGAAAATACATAAAATGTGTTTTCTCCTGCTCTTGGTATGTCTCCTTTTCAATGAAACCTTGTTAGAGAGAGGGGCGGAAAGAAAAAGAAAATATATAAAACATGTTTATTTCCCCAGACTGCCTTGGTGCAAAAAGCAGGTTTCCCTTTTGTTATTGTGTGTTCTTGCCTATGCACGCACAAATGCCCGGGTGCCCCTCTGACACATATATTCTGGGTGTGTATGTGTTGCGATTAAAGCCATTGTACCCCAGTGAGGCATTTGCTACCTATACCAGAAGGAATTAGGAACCAGACAATTAGCTAGAGCTCAGAAAAAGAATTTGTGTTTGTTTTTAATTGCCAAATAGGAAAATGTTCATTAGTGTTCAAACAGTTATTAAAAAGAAAGAGAGGCTGGCTATACAGAGAGTATTGAAACAGGGCCGTTAACTTAGAGGTTAAGTTAATGCCAATGGCAGAAGATGCATGAGACATGTGATCTCAGATGAAAAGGTGTGGTTTTCCCCCAGCCAAGGAAGGCATATGTCTGATAGTTAACTCTTTACTGATATGAAAATCACAGCAGCTTCCACAATGCTCCAGATACACATGCACACACACACACACACACACCTCTAGCCTCTAGGCCCACTGGTCTAAGCCCTGCACAGAGCAGTTGCACCAAGAGGGAGACCCCACCCCCTGTTAGCTTATATACCCTCCCTTGACATGTTGTGCCTGAAATTTCTCCTGCACAAAAGTCACTTCTTCTCTTCCTGCTTCAAACCCCTTCTGGTTCTTGGAGACAGTGGGGCATGGGAAGGTGGGGAGTCTACTGACCCACCTGTCAGCTGAACCGCCCCTTTTTCTTCCATCACACTGCATGCACCTTTCTCTGTCTCAGACTGCCCTGACTCCCCTGTCTTGCTGGTGGCATCAAACCTTAGAAATCACTGGTCCCCTGTCCTGGGTCACTCTCCAGGTCTCCTGCATCCACCACACATTCTTAGGAATCTTGCCAGTCCCTGACAGAAGGCAATAGCAACAAGGATAATAATTCTTGCTGGGAGCAAGAGGGAAGAAGGGAACAGAAAAAGAAAAAGAGAGTGCAGATATTACCACTCCTAGAGCAAAAAAAGGGGGAGTGGGGGGGGGAGATGCTTGTGAATTGTGGATTGTCTTAGGAGCTAACAAGCTGAGATGCTTTTGATGGAGTCAACAATGGATTCACATCCCAGTCAACAAGGTACAGCAACGAAGCGCCGAGCTGTCACATAAAGCATATGCAAACTAGGCTAATGGATGAATCAGGTGATGAAGGATGCTAGCAAAAGAGCATTTTATTAGAAATACATTGATCAGGGAGGCTGCTGCTGATCTGTGGTCAGCTGGTGGATGCAATGGGTTTATCTAACTTTTTCATACTCATAGTAGACCCACTAAAATCAGGTCCATTGGTTTCAATGAGTCAGTTCTGAGTTTGAGTTAACTGAACACAGCCCATTCTAGTTATGTATATAAGCACATACCCATTAATAGTCTTAAGAACCCACATAGCAAGTAATGTAAGGTCTAGTTCTGGTTGCAAGACCATGGGCTTGAATCCTTAAATAAGTTAACTTAAGGAACTACATAGAAGAAAAGTTTCTCATTCTTCCAGCAGCCCTTGCCCCATGCCTTTCCCCACATTGTTTAGAAAGGTCTCCTGAAACATCTGAAGAGACCTTGCAGGGGTAGGGATGGAAGGATCTTTCAGTTTCTCATATTGTCAATATTAAATTTACTTCTCCATATTCTGCAGCAACTTCTGGGTTTTTTTAATCCTCATGAAAATTGCAAAATTTTTAAAAAATAGGATAAGTGCAATTTTCAAAGGAAAGCTGTGTTTTAGTTTACATATTGCTTCGGAAAATGTGAATTTGATAGATTTGGCTTTGAATGCATACTGAATTGAATTTACTTCATCCCTACTGGAGGTGGGGTTATCTAGGTTTGTGCTGGGGGAAAGAGATAGTAAACTTTTCTTCCATGAACCTTCTTTACTTATCTCACGTTGCAAGCCATGATTATTTGCAGATAGACTCCAATATGACGACTTCTTCTTCTTCTTCTTCTTCTTCTTCTTCTTCTTCTTCTTCTTCTTCTTCTTGCTGTGCCTCTTGCTAACAAGTGGGTAGCTTATTGAGATTTTATAAGATGTCTTCTGTGGTTTCCAGCCAAATTTCTTTCTTGAAATATACATTGAGACAGCAGCGGCATTAAAGTTCACCTCAAGGTAAAGTTATATTAAGATATAATTAACCATTTTATAACAGATCATAATTGTGTTTCCATGCAGGGAGAAAATATTTTGATTTCCACAATAATTATAGGAAAGCAATGCAGTTAGCGGCAGCAGTGAGCTTATGCGGTGTGTAGGGGTTTCAATCAAAGTGGAACTACTTGTAGTTAACTCTGTTTTATCCCTTATGTTTTTTAATGATTTGTGGCAATCAAGAGTACTCTTATGAGGGAAAATAATCAATGAGCAGATTCACAACTTGTGAGAATGTTAGTCTCCTGCATTTATAGCCTCCTTGCTCCTATTGCTTCCTTTTAAAAATGGTAACATAATGAATTGAAATGGATGTGATTGTGAGTGGTCAGTGATAAAAAAAGGGGCAAGCCTCTCTCCTGACAAGGAGCTTGCCCCTCTCACTGTTGTTGTTGTTGTTGTTGTTCAATTTATATACTACTGTTTATCAAAAGATCCCAGGATGGTGCACAACATTAAGAAGATATTTTATGGTGGGCCAGAGATGGAAAGAAGAGAAAGTCCCTGTGGTGTTTGCCCATTCGTTTAGAGCCTGTCTGTACAGAGGGGAAAGAAAGGATTAAAAATGTAAACCAATAGGAAAGCTGGAGGCGGAGCCTACATGTTTATCAACATCTTTATCAACGACTTGGATGATGGACTCAAGGGCATCCTGATCAAATTTGCAGATGACACCAAACTGGGAGGGGTGGCTAACACCCCAGAGGACAGGATCACACTTCAAAACGACCTTGACAGATTAGAGAACTGGGCCAAAACAAACAAGATGAATTTTAACAGGGAGAAATGTAAAGTATTGCACTTGGGCAAAAAAAATGAGAGGCACAAATACAAGATGGGTGACACCTGGCTTGAGAGCAGTACATGTGAAAAGGATCTAGGAGTCTTGGTTGACCACAAACTTGACATGAGCCAACAGTGTGACGCGGCAGCTAAAAAAGCCAATGCAATTCTGGGCTGCATCAATAGGAGTATAGCATCTAGATCAAGGGAAGTAATAGTGCCACTGTATTCTGCTCTGGTCAGACCTCACCTGGAGTACTGTGTCCAGTTCTGGGCACCACAGTTCAAGAAGGACACTGACAAACTGGAACGTGTCCAGAGGAGGGCAACCAAAATGGTCAAAGGCCTGGAAACGATGCCTTATGAGGAACGGCTAAGGGAGCTGGGCATGTTTAGCCTGGAGAAGAGGAGGTTAAGGGGTGATATGATAGCCATGTTCAAATATATAAAAGGATGTCACATAGAGGAGGGAGAAAGGTTGTTTTCTGCTGCTCCAGAGAAGCGGACACGGAGCAATGGATCCAAACTACAAGAAAGAAGATTCCACCTAAACATTAGGAAGAACTTCCTGACAGTAAGAGCTGTTCGACAGTGGAATTTGCTGCCAAGGAGTGTGGTGGAGTCTCCTTCTTTGGAGGTCTTTAAGCAGAGGCTTGACAACCATATGTCAGGAGTGCTCTAATGGTGTTTCCTGCTTGGCAGGGGGTTGGACTCGATGGCCCTTGTGGTCTCTTCCAACTCTATGATTCTATGATTCTATGATTCTATGTGTATAAAAGGGCTTAGCCCGAGGTTTGTTAGAGTTGTTGGTGGGTAGTTGGTTCGTTTTAGTGGGTTGGCTGGTTGGGAAAGGCAGTTGGAGAAGCAGTTGTCAGGCAGTTGGAAATAGAGAGACAGTTAGGGCAGTGGGTTCTTGAGTGAGGGGAGGTAGAAGAGATAGAGAGAGGAAAATAAGACTAAGAAAGTGAAGAGTAACATTTGGAATGCCGTAAAAGTTTGTTTGTGTCTGAAATAAAACACACTCTTCTTTATTACCTTGAGAACCAGATGGAGACTGAAGTGATTTTACCGGGGAGGACCTGGTTGGTGGCAGTGGATTAGTGGTGTAAGGGTCAATAGTCTGTGAGACGACCAGGGGCTCCGTACGAACACCACAGTCCTGACCAGAGACGAATGGTTGATGAAGATGATAGACTATGCTGAAATGGCAACGCTGACTGGGGAAATCAGAAACCAGGAAGAGAAGAACATTAAGAAGGAATGGGAAAATTTTACAATGTATTTAAGAGAACACTGTAAACAACAAAAAACCTCGGCAGGATTTGAGTAATGCTTGTAATGTACTAAAAATTATGGTAAAAAATGGATTATTTAAGAAAAATAGAGAAAATAAGAGAAGCAGTTGGGAAAAGATTAATAATGGTAACCATGGAAGGGCGGAGGGGAGTCAAAAGGTTTCAGGGAATCCTAAATGATGATGTTGATGTTTAATGTTTAAATTTAAATTTGCAATGTAAAACTTAATCCCAAAGAATTGACATAAAACAATAAAAAGAACGTATTTTATGGAGCATGCTAATAAAAACATAACACAGAGCATAAAAATAGACAGCATACTATTAAATTATCATGATAACAGTTCCCACCAACACACATACACACACACATTTAACAGGCAATGGGTAAAGTCCTGGGTAAACAGTAATTTTTTTTGCCTAAAGACATGTAACGATGGCGCCAGGTGAGCCTCTCTGGGGAAAGCATTCCTCAGTCAACGGAAGGGTGTCCTCTGTGGGTTTCAAGATGGCCTACATTGCCAAAGAGAAACTGAGGGGGGGTATAAAAGCCAGAGAATAGCATTGGAGGTATCAGGCTTATTTATTTCTTTTTAAGCAACTACGAAATCTCTTATGCATACTTTAAAAAAATATATGCTTAAAATTACCCTGAATCATTTATGGGGCTTGAGCATCTATAAATATTATCCAGTACAGGATAGGAAAATTAGCTCAAGAACCCATAAGCAGAAGTGGTTGTTTTCCCCTCCGTGTTTCTGAAGCAGAACAAAGGAAATTAAAATTATATACAAATGCGGAATAAATGTTTGGTATTTGCATACAAATTAAACAGCGAAGTAGCCCACTTTGATTCTAAGAACTGCATACTCCTTTAGAAGTAAAATGCACAGCCATTTTGAAATGGAGCAAAGGAACTCTTTAAAAAACCCAAAACTAATTATAGATTTGGAAATTGGGAGAAAGGACTGCTGCTTCAACCAGGAAAGTGCATGCGAGAGAACAAATGGTGCTGTTTCCAAATAACCAATTCTTGTAGGAAATAATGACCTATTGGCTAAGAGAGAGAAAAGAGAGGAACCGGTAATGTAGTCCCACCATATGAGCTAGTACAATACCATGCAGTTTAATTTTATTAATTGACATTGATTCCTAGCATTTGCAACTCACAGCAGACAGAATGAATATGTTGCTTTCTCAGAATGGAAATATTTGCTCACTGCTTGTATTCAAATAGGATGTGCCTGTGTGATTTCTTCACATACGGAAAATAAGAAGAAGAAGAAAAATAATTATGCTGCAGCAAAAACACTCAGGTGGGTAGTTATGCAGATGTGAGAGAGTTTCCAGAAATTGGACTCTATTTATCTTTATATTTGTGAAAAACCCTGTAAACATGCAAACCTTGTAAGAGTGATTGGCTGCTAGCTCTACATGAACACTGCATACCCTCCTACATTTCTCCAATGAAAATAGGGATGCCCTGTTCCAGGTATAGGCAAACAGCCCTCCAGATGTTCTGGGACTACAATTCCCATCATCCCTGACCACTGGTCCTGTTAGCTAGGGATCATGGGAGTTGTAGTTCCAAAACATCTGGAGGGCCAAATTTGCTTATGCCTGCCCTATTCAATAGTAGTAGTAATTATTATTATTATTATTATTATTATTATTATTATTATTATTATTATTATTTTATTTATACTCCACCCATCTGACTGGGCGGCTTCCAACATATATAAACACAGAATAAAACATTACACTTTAAAAAACAACAAAAAACTTCCCTGTTCAGATGTCTTCTAAGGTTGTATAGTTACTTATCTCCTTGGCTCGGGGGTCACATAACTCCCTACTCCCCAACATTTCTCTGATGAAATAGGAGTGTCCTAAGGAAAAATGAGACATTCCAGGATCAAATCAGAAACTGGGACGTGTTCTGTAAATCCAGGGCTGTCCCTGGAAAATAGGGACACTGACCTTGTCTTTTTTATATGTGGAGAGCCTATGTTAGATTTTGTATTAATGACCAGGTTGCAAAGAGCTATTTCGGGGGCACCAAGGGTTCTGACATGCTCTGTGGATTTTGTACTTTTTTCTTTGAACAGATGACTTGGCTGTAAGCTGCACAATGCCACTCATAAAGCTCAGTTGAGAGTAGTGTCAGTTGAGTGCTGGTGTTTGCTAGGTTGCGGAGGTCCTTGTGACACGCCCTTCATTGTGACACCTCCCTCTGCTGGCTCCTTGGTCACTAGGGCTCTAGAGGCATAGCCATCTCCTTTGGTTTGAACATTCAGCGAGTGAGAGAGAAGTGGATGGAGATGTAAGTAGACACCCAATGCCCTTTTGTGTTGGAGGGGCTGTTATTGGATTGTTTTTGTTTTTGTTATGTATATTGTATTTTGAAAATGTGATCTTACCCTGTGAACTGCCCTGAAACCTGTGGGTATAGGGCGGTATACAAATTTAATTAATAACAACAACTATAATAATTTTAGATGGTTGTAACCTGCCCTGGGACCTGCTGGTGAAGGAGGGTAATAAAATGAATAAGTACCCAAGAGGTGATTTCTGGTTCAGCAATATAGGACCAAAGAGGCAGAGAGGTAGATTAGACAGCTTATGCTCAGTAAGTGCAGGAACAAAGAAAGCTTGAAGATAAAGGAATAAATTTCATTTTACATATTTGTACAAAGCTGAATGTCGATTAAACCTTAGCAACTTAGTGTCAGTTGAGAGTAGCGTCAGTTGAGTGCTGGTGGTTGCTCGGTTGCGGAGGTCCTTGTGACACGCCCTTCATTGTGACACTTCCCTCTGCTGGCTCCTTGGTCACTAGGGCTCTAGAGGCATAGCCATCTCCTTTGAGAAAGTGGATGGAGATGTAAGTAGACTTTCTCATCAGCATCTGCATTCTGTGCTGGTAATGCTCTACGGCAGTGTTAGGGAACGTTTAAAATAGGGAGGTCCTAAGGAAAAGCAGGACATTCCAGGATCACATCAGAAACTGGGACAGCTTCTCTAAATCTGGGACTGTCCCTGGGAAATGGGGGCACTTGATGGGTCTGTTACCTGGCCTTTGACACCAGAGAGTTGTATTTTCAAGACACGCCCTGTTGACACCCAATGCCCTTTTGTGTTGGGAGGGGGGGTTATTGGGTTGTTTTTGTTTTTATTATGTATTTTGTATTTTGATATTGTGATCTTATCCTGTGAACTGCCCTGAAACCTGTGGGTATAGGGTGGTATACAAATTTAATTAATAACAACAACTATAATAATTTTAGATGGTTGTAACCTGCCCCGGGACCTGCTGGTGAAGGAGGGTTATAAAATGAATAAATATGCAAGGGGTGATTTCTGGTTCAGCAATATAGGACCAAAGAGGCAGATAGTAGATTAGATAGCTAATCCTCAGTAAGTGCAGGAACAATGGAAGCTTGAATATAAACGAATAAATTCCATTTTACATATTTGTAAAAAGCTGCATGTGGATTAAAACTTAGCAACTTAGTTGTGTCAGTTGAGAGTAGTGTCGGTTGAGTGCTGGTGGTTGCTAGGTTGCAGAGAGAAAGTGGATGGAGATGTAAGTAGACTTTCTCATCAGCATCTGCATTCTGTGCTGGTTACGCTCCCTGACAGTCTTAGGGAACATTTAAAATAAGGACCCTGATTGGGATGTGTGGCAGAATGAGTGTCCCACCATCTGCTGGACTTGCCAACCAAGCCTCTGGAAAAAAGTTGGCCTCTGATGGCAGATGCTGCACTGCTCAAGCTCCTTCCATTGGCATTGGCTGTCTAGTCAGCTTCTCCATGGTTAGGCCAACACACCATGGACACCCTTCTCAGCACAGTTGCAGAGCAGCATTGGAGTGTATCCCTTTCACTTCTGGATGAAGTGTAGCACCTGCCACACTTCAAAGAGAAGAGATAGAAAGGAGCTTGCCAACACTGGGAGCATCTCACTGCCCCCAAAACTGAGGCTGAGTCTAATAATAATAATAATAATAATAATAATAATAATAATAATAATAAATTTATTTATACCCTGCCCTCCTCTGCCAGAGCCAGGCTCCGGGGGGCTAACACCAGTAAAATTACAATAAAACATAATAGAAAAAAAACCAACTTAAAATACAGGTTAAAATGCAATTTAAAATGTAGCCTCATTTTAAAAGTAGCCCATAGATCAAAACCATAAGGGGAGGGAAACATAAGGGTCAGACTGAGTCCAAACCAAAGGCCAGGCAGAACAGCTCTGTCTTGCAGGCCCTGTGGAAAGACATCAAGTCCCGCAGGGCCCTAGTCTCTTGCGACAGAGTGTTCCACCAAGTCGGGGCCAGTACTGAAAAGGCCCTGGCCCTAGTTGAGACCAATCTAACCACCTTGCAACTTAGGACCTCCAAAGTGTTGTCCTTTGTGGACCTTAAGGGACAGGCCTCCCAAAGTTATGCCCAGCCAAGTCTTGTGAGATGTCACCAAGTACTGTAAGCATCACAAGCTTTTTCCAAGGCTTGTTGACATTTTTGTGAGATTTTGCTAAGTCTCGCGAGACTTGGTGCAGAGTAAAAGCTGCCAGCAGTGTTGGGCGGGGGGAGGCTGCAGGTCTCTGCCTCACATAGTAAAATGGCTTGTACCAGCCCTGCATCACCCTTTTGCAGCTGTCTACACTCAACATGTAGATGTCAAAGGATGCTTGGGGGAAGGAATGAGGAGTTGGGGATAGGGCAACAGTTCAGAGTCACGTCTTCTACACAACACATGGTGATGGGGAGCTAATTTCTTTGTCAAAAATAAAATTGTGGCACTTTTTAATGGTGACATCCAACAATGCAAGTCATTTTCTGAGTGGAGGTAGGAGCCTAATTAAAGATGCAATTGATGACTTCTCAGTTTTTGATATAAATTTATCAGCAGACGCTTCTACTTGAAGAGCCATACTGAAAAGGAAAAGTTAGATTGCTGGCATGGCATGCACGCTATCCCATTAAAGGATCTTGTTTCATTTGCTCAGCCTGCAAGAAAACTAATTAAGTCAAATGCAGTTCCAACCACATCATCTGATCTGTAAACAAAATTGAGGGCTACAAATCGAGGGTAGGCTTCAGAGTAGCACAGAAGAAGAAAAGACCTCCCCCTCTGTTTGTGTGTTTGTGTGTGTGTGTAGTGTGGGAGAACAGCAGTGCTTCAGACCATGTAACAATTAACTGGAAAAACCATAGAGCTGTGTGCCTAGGAGGCACCAGAGCATCATGTGATCCTGACAAGGCAGCATCTCCTGTACCCCAAAAAACCCCTTAAGAGATCATAGCTTGCCAGAAACAGGGAAGTGAATGATGGGAGCTACAGGACTGTGTATAAGGCCTGTTGGTCTGTGATGAAGTAGTGGTGTGAATGCTGGAGGAAGGTCTTGAGAAAGCTATTGGGAAGGGTGGATGTCATGCTGAGTGCCCTTGACATTCACCCAATCAACTGGAATTCACCACAGAAAGCCTTTCATAACCAACTACCTCCTTCCAAAAGCAAGTCTGTGCCTAGCAAAGGTGGCTTAACCATAGCTGCCAGGAAAGACGAATGCTTTGTTAGAATTCCTGCTCTATGATTGCAGTCATGGGATTGTTGTCTTTCGCATGACGGTATATGTTTTGACTCCACAGAGTGGGAAGTGACGGAGACAGGATGTTTGTGTTACTGTGTTCCGCGTAGTGGGACTATTGTCCTTTGTTCTTTTTCTCTTTGCTGTCTGATGCTAGAGAGAGAGGGGGAGCCATGTCGCAGTGCTCTGTGTGTGTTTATATGTAAATAAAGTAGATTAGCCAACATGCTGAGTTGCTGAGATCTGTTACGCATGATGCGCAAACTCTGCGGATCCCTAAGTGTGCTGGTGTCTGTAGGCATCGGTCACTGTGATGTTCAGGGTGAAGAAAGCTTTTGAAGCTCCCAAACGAAAGACCAGGAGGAAGAGAACATGCCAGTCGGGCATGTGTCTCTGCCAGGGTCCTACTCGAGTGTAGGCTGAACTCCTGACATGCTTGACACCAATTCTAGCTCAAGATTTAGAGGAAAGAGAGGGAGAACTAGTTCCCCAATACATTTTTTTCTTTTCTTTCTTTGTTGGTAAGATGGAGGTGTTTTAAAATAGATTAGATTCAGAAAGTACAGGGAGGGAGAGAGATGGCCTTAAAGCGTTAATACTGCTGTTACAGTACATTAAAAAATAAATAAATGCAAAAGTGAGTGGATCACATTACAAAACAGGACTGGGAACAATACCCTTTGACAATAATACAGAACACCATTTCATATACTACCAAGAACAATTACAGGATGTCATCTCGTCTTCTTTTCTTCATTTAAAACAATAGACCACCAAAGAGCCCACTCATTAGAAACACTGCTTCAAATGTCAGCTGTTCAACAGGGACTCATTATAACATGTAATGTTATCATTACACTGTTTATTTTTGCTCTGATTCAATCACTTGTTGGCTAGGCAAGGTTCTTGGTGGATCTGCAAGCATATTAATCCTGCTGCCATTTCCCACACGACACAAGTGGGTCAGGAGCTCGTCCGAAACAGCCAGCATAAATGATGTGCCATCCTTATGGTAATGATAGATTCCTGGATTCCCTTGTTGTTTGGGGGTGGGGTTTTTTTGGGGGGGCGGCTTTCAATATAATTCCTTATGTTATTTAAAGAGCACAGAAACACACACAAACACACAGACAGAGAGAGAGAGAGAGACCATTTTAAAAGGTTTTAATAAAAGTTTTCCAAAGATTCTCTCCAACTTTATTTATTTATTTATTAGTGTGGTGAACAACACCCAAAGAAGCAAGAATGATAATAATTAAAGAATCAAACTCCCTCCCATCCCATTGTGAGAGTTTTGCATGTTTCCTACACTGAGGAGCTCACAAACTAATGAGAGACACAAAGGAGGGGAGGGGAAAAGAGGTGTGAGAGGAGAACAGGTTCTCAGTTGCACTTATAGATCCTGCCCGCATAGGAAGGCCATTAGGGAGAAGCATAAGTACCACTCACCTGGTGGAGAGAGAGGTCCACTGGTGGTGTGGCATGCAGTGAGAACCTGCCATAAAGATCTGCTGGTGGTGTCATGAGCCCTGCAATGCTCTCAGGGCTGAGCATGAATTGGCAGCCCCTGTTGAAAGAGGAGGAAGAGGAAGAAGAAATAGAGGGGTGCAGCTAAATGGGGGGACTTCGGTTTCTATCCTGACTTCAGCCATTTTGGATGGGGAATTAGGTGTGCCAGATCTCCCCAGTATCCTTTTCCTGTAGAATAGAGTGCCTGTCAGGAGTCCCAGTTTCCGTCTTGATAACAAAGCAAGCGTAGTTAATTAAAAAGGAAGATTTATTGCAAAAACAGAGTTCACCAGACGGCTCTAACAAGCCGCCAGCCTTATCAATCATGATGACCCTTCTGAAGACTGCTTCCTGCGAGACCAGAAGCAACTGAACTTTCGCTCCTGGCGTCTCTTGTTTTGCTTTCTGTCTTGGAGCCCTCCCATTCGCCAAGACCTTGGACTGAGAGGGTCAGCTCCCACCTCTTCCCCATTCTCTGAGGGGCTGTCTCTTAGCTCTTTCCCACCTGATAAACTGCTTCCTTCTCTGCTTGCGGAATTTTGCACTTCTCGAGAGCGTTGGCAGGGTTCTGGCTCACTCTCAGTCATTCCCTTATCAATCCACATTCCAAGGAGCGAGGAGTTGGCACTCGCCAATGCTCATCCTGCCTGGCAGTTAACCCTCTCTGTTCCTGGCTACTTCCTTCAGCTGATTGCCAACCTTCCCTGAGATTTGGCTGCAAACCATCCCTGGGAGCTGGCTCATTCACGACATTGCCTCAGTGCAGGCTAGAAAGGTCTTGGAGCAGGTGGGGTCAGAGGCAGCTGCAAATCAACAGGAGCTGCCTTTGAACAAGGTGCCACATTCACAGAGAGTTGGAAGCCGCCTCCAGCATGGCTGCATATTACATAAATATATTTAGGAATTTGGCCTTACTGAGTACTTATTAATCGTTTTGCAGTGATACATTTCCATTAGATGTTCTAATGCAAACCTAGGCTCTGGAGTATATCTTCTTCTTTTAAAAAGTATGTTAAAAATCTCTCAGGAGAGCTTAAAATTCAAAAGCGGAGATAGCATCACTTACTCATGTTCTTCACATCTCCAGAGATGACACTCTCTAGTTCTTAGTAGCTGCTCCAGGGACTTTGAAGATTTGCAAAATGATATTGCAAAGAAGAACATAATCTAGTCCACTCCTTCTACAAAAGAAACACGATTCCTTGGATTTAAAAATGATTACAAATGGGGGAGATGAGAGGTCATTGTTTCGTTATTGTTTTTGTTCTTGTGTATTTTGTGGTTTTATCTTGTATTTTTATGCTGTGAACCACCCTGAGATCTGCGGATGAAAGGCAGCATACAAATTTAATTAATAATAATAACAATAAACACAATAAACACACACATTGTAGGCCTCAAATAGCTGATATCATTCCTATTTATGAAATTAATATATTGTTTCCAGTTGCCTGCAGTCTACAAACATGCTGTATGTAGGCTGATAAAAGCCTTCTCTTTAAGGTAGAGCTGAATCGCAGAGGGGCTTTCTTACCTTTATCCAGAGAAAATGTTGGCGCTCTGCCACATTGTGTGCAATATACTGTAGTGTTATCTCCATATGCCTCTAAATACCAGCTGCTCAACAGTGGTGAGAGAAGTCTATTGCCCTGGCTTTTTGCATATGCAGAGGCATCTCATTGGCCAATGTGGAAAACAGGACGCTGCAGTAGATAGACCTTTCAACCATCGCAGCAGATTGCTTGTGATGGGTGCAAAAAAAAAAGGGGGGGAAGGAAAAAAAAGAAAGAAAAGAGACACAATATCGGGGGGGGGATACTCCATTGATATCCACTTCCCTGTTTAATTCACAGTATCTCCACTGGAACCATCCTTGACCAAACTAAACTTTTCATAACAGGCATGGAATAAGTCTCCTAAAAAATGTAATATGAAAAGCAGTTTCAGGAAGATGATAATCTGGTTGGAGGAGGTGCTGCCTCACTCTTTCTCCACATGTTTGTCCCCCACCAGAGCAAAGTACTTGCACAGCAACGGGGAGAGGGTTAAACAACAATGTTGCTGTTCCTCTCTCAGATCTGCAACCCATCAGGGCTACATTACACTAAAAATAAAAGAGAATAGCGCCCATCAGGAGACCGTTACACAAAGCTGCCTTGCGACCTCAAGTTTGGCTCCTAATCAAGAGCTGTTTGGGAATGTAATTTGGCTTTAAGTCAGCCTGCCCTCTCTCTCGTATGGTGTGTAAGTTCAGCACTGCATGTTAACTGAAAAATCTTCTCCGCAGCTGATCTTCCTTTCATTTAATGTCACCACTCTTCATCAATTCCATTCTTTTAAAATAGATGCAATTAAATATAAGGCTCCCAAAGTCATTTTCTGAACATGGGGCTTGTAAAAATTATTTCCACACAGCGTCACTTGTTTCCCTTACCTTTTTTTATACAGTGTATCTGAGAGAAAAGAAAAAATAGTGCCATGTCTAGATAAATTTGTCCTTTTGACATTTTGCTTAGGGCAAAAGCAACTCATGTTTCTTTGTTGCAGGCTCCTTCAGATCACTGGAGGCCTGACTCAAATGTCCAACACATTTTCAATACAGCAGTCCTTTTTCGTGTGTGTGTGTGTAGCTGTAAATATAAAGGAAATGAGGAAATGGATACTAGGCAGAAAAATGATTCTTTAGGCAGTGTAAAGGGAACAAGAGCTACCCTCATCCAGACATGAATACTAAAGCTCTGATAGCAATGAACTGGCCTGAGATTTCTAAGCACAGTGCTTTCAGAATAAAGGAACCATCTTTCATCACAGTCCCAAATATAGCAGGCTGCAAGCTTTAATCCATTAATCAGCATGGTTAATCAATTCAAAGGTACTCTGTGCAATCAGATTCCCACAGATGCCGAAGGTCATGTCTTTTATTGTCTTTAAACAGGGATGGACAAATTATTTCTGCTCTGTGTTACTTGTGCATGATTTTAGTCATAATTCTCTTCTGTCCCATTTCCACATGAATCTGTGATTCTTCTTTTTCAAAAAGACAAACATATTTTCGCAAGCATATTTTAGAATATATATATTGTTTTTTAAATGATGATGATGATTCTTTATTAAATTTCTGTACTGCCCTTCGTCTAAGGATCATATGGTGGTTTACAATATAAAAACATACCATAGTAGCAAACGAAAACAATACTGCCCCACAGTTTAAAAGGCCGTCGATTGTGTTAATTAGCCTTGATAGAGTTTGAACTGCTGAGAATTGCACCAAGACGTCTGGGGAAGTGCGATGTCTGGTATGCACCAACCACTAGATTTGATCTTAATCAGATCTTGGACTACAGCATTATGCTCTATGCAGGGCTACCTTTGAAGGCGACTCAGAAACTACAGTGGTACCTCTGGTTAAGAACTTAATTCATTCTGGAGGTCAATTCTTAACCTGAAACTGTTCTTAATGTGAGGTACCACTTTAGCGAATGGGCCTCCCGCTGTTGCCGCATGATTTCTGTTCTCATCCTGAGGTAAAGTTCTTAACCTGAGGTACTACTTATGGGTTAGCGGAGTCTGTAACCTGAAGCGTTTGTAACCCGAAGCATTTGTAACCTGAGGTACCACTGTACAGCTAATCCAGCAGCTGTCAGACTGGTGACTGGGAGTGGTCACCGGGGTCGTATAACACTGGTCTTAAAAGATCTACATTGGCTCTCAGTATGTTTCCAAGCACAATTCAAAGTGTTGGTGCTGACCTTTAAAGCCCTAAATGACTTCTGCCCTGCATACCTGAAAGAGCGTCTCCATCCCCATCATTCAGCCCGGACACTGAGGTCCAGCTCCGAAGGCCTCCTGGTGGTTCCCTCACTGTGAAAAGTGCAGTTACAGGGAACCAGGCCTTCTCGGTAGTCATGCCCGTCCTGTTAAATGCCTTCCCATCAGATGCCAAGGAAATAAACAACTACCGTAATTTTCGCTCCAAAACACGCACTTTTTTGCTCCTAGAAAGTAAGGGAAAATGCCTGTGCGTGTTATGGAGCGAATGCACGGATCGGAGCCATGGCTGCCATCAGTCAAGCAAAGCGGGAGCCGCTTACACACTCTACGAGGCTCTCGCTTTGCTTGCTTTAAAGCGACCTGGAGCCGGGGAGGAGGGAGGGAAGGAGAGTCATGGCAGCAAAGCCGGCAGCAGCCGCTTACACGGGAGGAGGGACGGAGCTAGCAAAAGTCCGTGCGCTCTCTAAACAGAGCAGTGAGGCTGCAGAGGGATGGCAGGAAAGATAAAATTTAAGCAACCAGCAGCAAAATAAAACCAACCTCGAGCTCTGAGCCAGCGCAGTGAAAACCAGGAAGTAAAAAAAAAGGCTGGGGAGGGCATGAGGGAGAGGGGGAAACTTCGCAAATCCCCGCGTCTCAGCTGATCCGCGGGGACGGAGCAGCTTATTTTCAGGCAGGATAGATTTGAGCATTGTCTGGGTCCTAGTGCCCCTACCGCTTTTTTGTGCTCCATTCTATTGCTGCTGGTGGCTGCTTATATTCAGGCTGCAAGGAGGAGCGCTTTTACACAGCTAATGGCGAATCCCCTGCAATCCAAGTCCTCCTCACTTGCTCAAATCTATTCTGCCTCAAAACAAGGAGCGGAAGGAAAAGGCTGCAAACTGTTAAATGGAAAAAAAACCCAGGCACAGGGCAAATACCTTAAGTATACCTTTAAAGCAACAGTGCTCTCCCCCCCCCCCCGCTCAGCTCGCAGAAAAGCTCCTTCTCCACACACCCCACGCGTGCTCCTTGTCCCTTGAGTTCTTTTCCTTCCCTCCCCACTTAAAACGTGGTTACAAAGCATGGATCCACATGGATCCTCAGGATTTTTGCATTGGGCTACCCCAAACTCACTGTCAGATCACATGTCTGTGGCCACAGCATGAACCATAAAAATCATACATCCACTGTTTCGTTTAGAATATTTTTTCCTTGTTTTCCTCCTCTAAAAACTACATGCGTGTTATGGTCAGATGCGTGTTATAGAGCGAAAAATACGGTATATGACTTTTAGAAGACATCTGCAGGCAGTCCTGTACAGGGAAGTTTTTAATGTTTGATGTTTTATTGTGGTTTTATAATTTCTTTGATGCTGCCCAGAATGGCTGGGGCTACCCAGTCAGATGGGCAGCATATGCAAAATAAATTATAGTTATATTCGTATTAGTATTATCAGTCTCTGTAGCTGTTGGGAGCACAGGTTTATCTATTATGGAAGCACTTGATATCTTTCCAATTGAATGGTTATTCAGGACTGCATTACATCTGTTAAAAATGAAGCTCTACTCTTCCCTCCCCAGTAATATGGAGTTTCCTTTAATGAATGTACATCTTTTCTGGGTTTTGCTAAATAGTATAGCCATTTTGGTTGATGAAATGTATTTTCAGGCAGGCAGCAGCTCAATTAACAAGAATAATAAAGTTGGTTGGTCATCTTTCAGTGAACACAACCCATTTAAAAGACCTACAGCTATTAAATAGCCTCTGTGATTGTCCACTCGCCATTGATCACTATGGAAGGAACCTGTGCATGCTAATTGCTTACTAGGAAAGCAAAAAAAAATAAATTAAAAATAAAAACCCTTCTATCAACCAAGCATTCTCTCCTTTAATTCAGACCAGGACAAATAGACCATTTATTCTTTGACAATGTAATTTCAAGAAAATATGCGGCCAGCAGACTGTACATTTTCCATGTTCACCTGAAGGGATCTGCAAAATGCAAGACCAGTAAAGACCACGGATTTACATCTCTGCCCACCCTTGAAATGGTTTGCTAGGGTTGCAATGCCATCCTGATAAATAATGCAGTTTGCCTGCGGTCATCCTGTTTGCTCCTTGACAGCTGAAAAGCCAGTCGGCAACTCTGTCAGTCTTGGCCTTTTTCAGCAGTTGGTGTTTGAGCGCTGGCAGGCAAAGAAGTATGTGAGCTTTCGGACTCGCCTCTGTTGAGAGAATAAACAAACATCAGGCGGCCAATGCTCTGCCGCTCAGATGGCAGGTAGCCAATAGGAAAGTAGCTGGCAGTTACTTGTTGAGCAACTGATAAACAACATGGTCCTCCACTAGCATACCTCGCTTTTCCAGCTGCCTGGCTATACCTTAGGAAATGGCTTCAGCAACACTAAAAGCAGGCTTTCCAAACAGTAGGTGAAATTCAGGAACGTTGGAGAAGGCTTCCAACCCTGCAATGGGTCCCTTCCTCCCCACTGAAGCCTCCCACATATCCCAAAAACTTGCACGGAAGAGTCCAAGTGGGTTTGAGAGGGGTACAAGAGGCCGCAGGGAGAAGGAAAGGAAGGTGAAGTCTTGTTTCACTCACAGAAGTCCATTCCACTCATTGGCTATCACCCAGTGTTTTATCCATTCTTCCCATTCTCAGTCCTTGGTGCTCCGCACTCCTTTATCCCACCCAATGTTCTGCACCTTGACAATCCTGGATCATTCCAGGTGGTTCAACCTGAGGCAATCCAGGGCTGTCTTGTATCCAAACTCACCTAAAGTCCTCCTGAATCGGTGTGATTCAGTCCAGGATTTGGGCTTGGGCTAAACCCTGTGCACAGCCCTAGTAAAAAGAGCTGTGGTGCTCGGAGGGATAAGGATGGTTACAGGTGAATCCAAAGCTGTGACAAGGAAATCCTGCTATTAAAATAAACCTCTGTTCTTCCCTGAGAAATAGGTACCATTTTGACTACATGACAGTTATCCTCCTGAGGGTCATTTTACACTGAGCAAGTAAGTATGATAAAAACAGTAGGTAGATATGAATGGGTAATTAAAAACCCACAAACTACCATTTTATAGTAGGTAATATTAATAAAGCACCTTTCATTGAAAAATTGCCTTTATGTCCAGGATTTGAAATCAAACTAATGGGCTGTTCAAGCACCTTCCACATATTATTCTCTTGTGAACGACACGCTCAACAGCTGGTGTTCAAATCATTTGCTTAATCATTCCCAGTGTTATTCTTCTCCCATCTCCCATTCTTTAGATTGCTCTTTTAATGCTAAAATCAGGTGCCTTTTCCTAACCAGGCAGCAGAATTTCTGGGAAATATTTCTTAAAACTGTTCAAAGAAGAAAGGGCATGTAGCCTTAATAAGCAGGTGGTACCAAATCCTGGGTGGGTGGGAAGAAAGTGGGTTTGGAGCACATCAACAAGTTGCGTTGTGTTTTGTTTGTGTTTTGTTGAGCTCTTCTACTTGAGGTAATAGTTATCTATACTGTAGCTATATTGTTTGTTTTTATCCTTTATATTTATTTCTCTGTATCAAGAATGCATCGGCTAACCTCCACAGAATTTTAGGCCTCTCTCAATATTAGCAGTGCTGGATAGAATTGGCTGTTAGTTTTATCTTTGACACTTAGCGGGGAATACATTATACGGTCTGTCACATGGCTCGTTTTATCTTTGACAATCTTTGTAACATGGCCAGGTAAAACACCCTGTCCCCATGTGGAGAGCAAGGTGAATACCAATCACATAGCAAGCCCAGGCGATCCTGTTCATAGCACTATTTGCAGATGATGAAAAGACAGTATCATTTACAATGTTATATTGACCTAGTACACTGTGAAAGTAACTCCTGAAGCAAGAGCTCAGAGGCCTGAACCTCATTATACTGAGGTATGCAGAGCAGGTTTCCTCTATATAGCAACATGTTGTGTGTGTGTGTGTGTGTGTGTGTGTGTGTGTTTAACCATAGCATGGCTTTTATTAACTTAAAAGTGGCTTTAAAAGGGTCACGATTCTCAAACAATGGTAGCCACAACTGTGAGGTATAGTTGGAAAAGTCTTCCCTGGCTCAGATTTTAGTGAGCACAGAGAAGAATTTGGGGGTATTTCTCTGAGATGAACATATAAGCATCACCAACCCCCTTGCTGTCAAGCTGTTAGAGCCATCTAAATATATTGATTTAAACACAAATACTAGCCACTATGCACCGTGCCAATGAATTTTCTCTTATTTCCTAGCAAATATAAAGACAATGGCCTATGATGACTCATGATGTGGTGGTTCGTGAAATCAATTATGAAATGTTGTGTGCTTCCCACATTGAAATTGACCGATGGAAAATTTCATTTGAATCCAAGAAACACATTACCTCTTATTAGATCCCAAACCCTAAGAGAACTTGTTCTGAGTTCCTGTCTTGATTAAAGAGGGAGCTGTGTTCTCCAACAGGGATTACCTCCTCAAGAGAGCTTGCCAAGCTTGCTCTGCCCAGCTGGGCCATTCCTGGGAGAAACTATGACAAGGAGGGACAGCTGCAATTTTGCAGGAGAAGATTGACTTCTCCTCTTTCATGACAGGCCTCTCCTCTTTACTGCCCCTGAAGCAGCACTACAGAGGATTGGCTCCTCCCATATAACAGCTAGTAAACAAGAGGATTTGTTTGGGTGGTGCTGGTCACTACTCCTTCATGAATGGCATCCCTTGCATGCACAGAAGCTCCTCATGAAGGAGCAGGACCCTGTAGGATTGGATCCTTCCATTTACCAGCTGGTAAGTGAAAGAATCTGATCCTGTGTGGTGCTGGTGCACCCTACCATACTGCTTTTTCAAACCCCATTTCTACCATGTTTTTAATAGGGTATTTTAGACCCTTAAAAAATGCCTAGCCCTGCCCCTGATTTGCTTTTGCTATGGATCCAGGATGGGGCATATTGTCCCAAGGATGGCAGAGTGTCTGTAGCACAAATCTATGGGCCAAACTGTGGTTGAGGAGACAGGGTTTTTAATTAGAAACTACCTAATTCACACATCTCAAATCAATATGTGAACAAAACACAGCTATTTTTTTTGAAATTCACACTTCCTTGCTCTCCAGGGAACTGATGCAGTTCTCCAACCAACCAGAGATTCAAAAAATACATATGTTATGGAAAATGTGCAGTAAAATGCATGTTGTTTTGTTGTTGTTGTTTTGTTGTTTAGTCGTGTCCGACTCTTTGTGACCCCATGGACCAGAGTACACCAGGCACTCCTGTCTTCCACTGCCTCCTGCAGTTTGGTCAAACTCATGTTAGTAGGAGCCTCAGCTTCAGGATCTGTCCTTCCAGTGAGCACTCAGGGCTGATTTCCTTCAGAATGGAGAGGTTTGATCTTCTTGCAGTCCATGGGACTCTCAAGAGTCTCCTCCAGCACCATAGTTCAAAAGCATCAATTCTTCGGTGATCAGCCTTCTTTATGGTCCAGCTCTCACTTCCATACATCACTACTGGGGAAACCATAGCTTTAACTATACGGACCTTTGTCAGCAAGGTGATGTCTCTGCTTTTTAAGATGCTGTCTAGGTTTGTCATCGCTTTTCTCCCAAGAAACAGGCATCTTTTAATTTCGTGACTGCTGTCACAATCTGCAGTGATCACAGAGCCCAAGAAAGTAAAATCTCTCACTGCCTCTATTTCTTCCCCTTCTATTTGGCAGGAGGTGATGGAACCAGTGGCCATGATCTTAGTTTTTTTGATGTTGAGCTTCAGACCATATTTTGCGCTCTCCTCTTTCACCCTCATTAATTCCTCCTCACTTTCTGCCATCAAAGTTGTGTCATCTGCATATCTGAGGTTGTTGATATTTCTTCCGACAATCTTAATTCCAGTTTGGGATTCATCCAGTCCAGCCTTTCGCATGATGAATTCTGCATGTATTTTAAATAAGCAGAGATACAATATACATCCTTGTCGTACACCTTTCCCAGTTTTGAACCAATCAGTTGTTCCATATTCAGCTCTAACTGTAGCTTCCTGTCCCACATAGAGATTTCTCAGGAGACAGATAAGGTAATCAGGCACTCCCATTTCTTTAAGAACTTGCCACAGTTTGCTGTGGTTGATGCAGTCAAGGGCTTTTGCATAGTCAACGAAGCAGAAGTAGATGTTTTTCTGGAACTCTCTAGTTTCTCCATAATCCAGCGCATGTTTGCGATTTGGTCTCTGGTTCCTCTGCCTCTTCTAAATCCAGCTTGCACTTCTGGGAGTTCTCGGTCCACATACTGCTTGAGCCTGCCTTGTACAATTTTAAGCATATATTAGTTAAATTAATATACCTTGGAAGTTGAATCCATTCTGGAAGTCCGTTCGATTTCCAAAACATTCCAAAACAATCAGAAGCCGCAGAAACCCTGTCAGATGCTTGGCTTCCCAAAGAATGTTTGAAAACAGTCACTTCCAGGTTTCAATCGTTTGGGAGCCAAAACATTCAAGAACTAGGCTGTTCAACTTCCAAGGTACGACTGTACAAAAAAATGCATTGTGTTAAGGAAAATAGCAAAAAAAAAAAAGTGCAGTTCATCAAAACTGCAAAGAATGCTATGTTTATTAGGAGAAAACTGCACTAAATTGCTGTCAAATTGAATGATGATTTTTTAAAAAAATAATGATTACAGAACAGTTTGAAATTGGGAAAATGAGAAATGGAGAGAAACCAAAGTGGATAGAGTCAGCCATTCCTATTCCTAAACGAAGAATTCTGTACTGATGACTCAATATACTTGCTAGCAAAGTTTCTATCTTTTACCTCTGGGTTTTAAAAGAGTACTTGAGATGCCCTGGGAAATATTAGATTCCTTATTCCCATGGCATCTTCTGCACTGCTTCCCTCTCCAGTTTTTATATTAACTGGTATATTTTAAATGGAAGCAGCTGACTTTTGCAATGAGGCTATTCACAAAGTAAATTAAATACTGGATTCCAGCTCTTACTCCATCCCCTTTGCTGCTTGAGGACGTCACCTCTGTAACCAAGTACAAGCATTTTCCTTGACTGGAGACCTTAAACGTTTATTTGGTGTATCAATTTTGTTAGTTAATTCACTTTCTCTCTCTCACTCTCTCTTTTACGTACAAGGACTCTCAGCTCAGGTAGAAAGACGAGGAAAGAATTAACTTTGGATTTACCACCCACTCAGGTCACTTTACAAGCTATTTAGTTTATGTGCTTTCCTCTGGTTCCCTCCAGCGAGTCCCAAAACAGCCGAGGAGATTAGAAGAAACTGAGATCCTTATTTGTTCCACAATTATATTATATTTTTTTGCTTTGGATTGCATTTTTTAATATCAGTTCTCTCCTGAGTGGTGTCCTTAGCTTAATCCTTCTCAGTTACTACTACAAAGTTGCTTTTGTTGTTTGTAATTACTATCTTATTGCTCCGCCATTGTTGATGAAGAACAAAATATTTATTTTAAGAGGGTCTAATCGGTTGGCCTATAATTATCAAGAGTTTTGAGCAACACAAACAATGGCAAGGTCATGCCACTGATGATGTTTACTGTGGGTGAAACAGGATCCGATCCATTCTCTCTCCCAGACTCTTCCACCTGTCCTGTGAGCCTTCACACCTTCCAACTACCTTTCCCAGTGCGGTTGGTGCAGATTCAATGCAGACAGGAAGCCAGGGATGAGAGAAATGGGGAGGGTGAAGAGAGCTTGTCAAGCTTTCTCTGTCCCTCACCTACCTCACAATTTATAAATTACTCACCATGAGGGATCAATAAGCACTTGAAGGGCAAGATATATACATAAAATAAGAAAAATTCAGATTTCTGATTTTAAAAGAGCAGCAGATTTCTCAAAAGTACCTCTAAAGTACCTCTAAAGTACCTATAGACAGCATCTTAAAAAGCAGAGACATCACCTTGCCAACAAAGATCCGTATAGTTAAAGCTATGGTTTTCCCAGTAGTGATGTATGGAAGTGAGAGCTGGACCGTAAGGAAGGCTGATCGCCAAAGAATTGATGCTTTTGAATTATGGTGCTGGAGGAGACTCTTGAGAGTCCCATGGATTGCAAGAAGATCAAACGTATCCATTCTGAAGGAAATCAGCCCTGAGTGCTCACTGGAAGAACAGATCCTGAAGCTGAGGCTCCAATACTTTGGCCACCTCATGAGAAGAGAAGACTCCCTGGAAAAAACCCTGATGTTGGGAAAGATGGAGGGCACAAGGAGAAGGGGACAACAGAGGACGAGATGGTTGGACAGTGTTCTCGAAGCTACCAGCATGAGTTTGACCAAAATGCGGGAGGCAGTGGAAGACAGGAGGGCCTGGTGTGCTCTGGTCCATGGGGTCACGAAGAGTCAGACACGACTAAACGACTAAACAACAACACCTATAAAACCTGAAGAAACCTAGTGGGCCATGTCTTTATCCTACTCAGAAGCTGCTATGGGGTCCAAAGATGCTAATGGTGACCTGAGGTTCTTGCTCCTGTTTTGTTCCCATGCTGTGGCCACTAGAGATCTTGCCTATTATTTTATTTAATATGATTTTCAAAGGGACTTACAAGTAACAGGTAATAATTATCTGTCACATGCACATGCACACACATACACCAGCAGCCTTTAGAACTGGCTGGTGGGTGGTACCAAAGCATATTCCCCTTCAGTGCCAAAGTCCCAGGGCAACTGGCGTTTTGAGTTCCAACCTGGAGGTGGAAGCCAGCTCTCTGCAGCTGCTCTTTTTTCTGGCCAATGGATGAGGCCAGGTTGGTCTCCCCCTTACTGTGATGTTCTCCAGAGCAAAGAGATTCACCAGTCAGTGCTGCCTGAAGGCAGAAAGTCTGAAAGTCACTGCTTTATCGAGATGAGGGTGAGGCCTCAGTGACAACCAAGGAATATATTTCATTTCCTCAGTTGCGTTATATTGAATGGTACATAGACATTGATCCGGTGATTTCAGAGTCTCTATGAATAAACAAAATATCTCAACCTGGAGGTCCACTTCACCTGTTTCTTGTTCTTTTGAAAGAAGAACACATTGTAGTCTAGGACAGTCCAGTCAAAGGTCTAGGACAGTCCAGTCAAAGGCAACTAAGGGGTTGTGGCGCTCATCTCTCTTTCAGGCCAAGGGAGCCAGCGTTTGTCCACAGACAGCATTCGAGGTCATGTGGCCAGCATGAATAACAACTTCTGGTGCAACAGGACACTGTGGCAGAAGCCAGAGTGCACGGAAATGTCATTTACCTTCCTGCCGCAGTGGTACCTATTTATCTACTTGCACTGGCATGCTTTCGAACTGCTAGGTTGGCAGGAGCTGGGACAGAGCAATGGGAGCTCACTCTGTCCTGGGGATTTGAACCACTGACCTAGAGAGCACCAGGTTGGTGACGGCGGACTTAAAAAGACATGCCAGAAACCTGTTTGTGAATTAAGGTATATTTCCCCTGAACTGGATTGTATTTGATTTTAAGTGAACAAGAAAAGCAATGCTGATTCTAAATGAAACAGACACAATAATCTACTGGCATAGATTCTTTTGAAAAAATATTGGCTCTTGGCAAGCAAGGGGGTTGACTGCCTTACTGCATTTGGCCTCGGGATATCCATCTTAGGCAGGGAGTTTGAAATGAAACCAGACATCAAGCCTGGATTTAATAAATAAGGGAGGCAAGAAGGTCACACTTGAGTTCAGGACAGCATAATTACCTCCCACAGGATAGTAACGATTCGAGTCACCCTCTCCATCAATGAGGAATCTACAAGCAATGCTGATCTTATTTATTATTCACACACTACCATCCTGTAGCCAATCATCACAGCCTTGTAGCATCCTTTACTGTAAAGGCTTAGAGATATCAATAGAGTAGTACTTACACAGTGGCTGCATTCCAGGGAAAAAAAATCAGATGCACACAAGAGGGGAAACTGCCAAGGTAACCCCTGCTTTGACGTTTTCACTGAAGCATCTCCCATTGCCTTAGAGGCACAATACGGGTTTAGCTTTAAATGTGCAATGTCATGTGACATGTAATGGGAGCAGAGGAGAACCAAGCTTGCACGATTCTCTTCTGAATTTTGGCTAGTGACACTGGGAAATATTTTCCCCGTCCATTCCCCCCCCCCATGTTTCCATCCACTTAGATGTACATTTTGACATTATATGACAAGAAGAAGAAGAAGAAGAAGAAGAACAACAACAACAACAACAACAACAAGAAGAAGAAGAACAAGAGGAGGAGGAGGAGGAGGAGGAGGAGGAGGAGTTTGGATTTGATATTCCGCTTTATCACTACCCTAAGGAGTCTCAAAGCGGCTAACATTCTCCTTTCCCTTCCTCCCTCACAACAAACACTCTGTGAGGTGAGTGGGGCTGAGAGCCTTCAGAGAAGTGTGACTGGCCCAAAGTCACCCAGCAGCTGCATGTGGAGGAGCAGAGACACGAACCTGGTTCACCAGATTACGAGTCTGCTGCTCTTAACCACTACACCACACAAGCTCATTTCACAGCTGTATTTATGTGATTGCAGAAGGAAAATGGATCTTGCATCCCATAAATGAATAAATAAGCAAGCAAGCAAGCAAGCAAGCAAGTGCCCCATCTCTAAATCCTCATGTTTCAATGAAATAGAAAATTTCACACTTTGTGGGTCATTTTATAGCAGGGATGGAGAACCTGTGACCAACGGATGTTGTTGCACTCCAACGCCTATCAATCTCAGCTAATATGGCCAATAGACAAGGATGATGGGGGCTGAGGGTCCAGCAATATCTCAACACTTCTCGAGCCTGACTTTAAAATTATACATTTCATATATTTTTTTAATTATTCTGCTCCGCATTTGTATGGCTTGCTATTGCATATTGAAGAAATATTCATCTGTAATCAAATGTATAAATAAAATTAATAATAATAATAATAATAATAATAATAATAATAATAATATCCTGCCCTTCTGGCTGGGTTTTCCTAGCCACTCTGGGCGGCTTCCAGCAAAATATTAAAATACAACAATTCATCAAATATTAAAAGCTTCCCTAAACAGGGCTGCCTTCAGATGTCTTCTAAAAGTCAGATACAGTGGAACCTCAGATTAAGTACTTAATTCATTCCGGAGGTCCGTTCTTAACCTGAAACTGTTCTTAACCTGAAGCACCACTTTAGCTAATGGGGCCTCCTGCTGCCGCTGTGCCTCCAGAGCACAATTTCTGTTCTCATCCTGAAGCAAAGTTCTTAACCCGAGGTACAATTTCTGGGTTAGCAATCTGTAACCTGAAGCGTATGTAACCTGAAGCGTATGTAACCCAAGGTACCACTGTAGTTGTTTATTTCTTTGACATCTGGTGGAAGGGCATTCCACAGGGCGGGCACCACTATCAAGGAGGCCCTCTGCCTGGTTCCCTGTAACTTCACTTCTCGCAGTGAGGGAACTGCCAGAAGGCCCTCTGCTCTGGACCTCAGTGTCCGGGCAGAATGATGGGGGTGGAGATGCTCATTCAGGTATACTGGGCCGAGGCCAGTATCTGAAGGAGGGAAAATCTCAGAGCTCAAGCCAGCTGATAAAAGGAGAGAATGAGCCTCTACAGCTGTGATCATGCATTAGACTCCATCAGCACATGGAACTGCAAAGCAGGGGGAACAACCAAATAGCAATAGATTCTGTGTTCAGGATATTAACTTCTCCTGAAAATGTACTTATTTATTTCCTGATCTTATACCCTGCCTTTCATCATAAAACAATCCCAAGGCAGGTCACATCATAGTATACAACTGAATCAAAACACATTAGAGAATCAAACCAGATTAAAAATTGTAATGTAATGTTCAACAAACAAGTCCTATTTGGGTAGACAGACCCACTGCTATTCAGAAAGCCTGGAAGAATAGGGACATTGTTGGTGAATGCAGAAAAACAAACAAACGTTGGACAACATTGGCCCTGACATAATGTTTTTGTATTCAACATCTAGGGTGCCATCACAGAGAAGGCCTATTGTTGAGTCCAGGCAAATATCAAAGAACTCCTGGTGGATTTGAAGCCATGGTCTGGATGGCACAGAGAGAAGCTCTCCTTCAGTTAGCTAGGTCCTAAGTTGTTTAGAGCCATACACCATAACACCAAATGCTTTCCCCCCTAATTAATTTGGGGCTCTGTTTATGCAGAGGCAAGGAATCTACAGTGGGAGCAAGATGTGCATAAAATTGGGGAGAATCCACATGGAGCTTTTGCATTTCATTAATGAGCCGAAATCCCGTGCACCAAGAATTCAAGCACTGATGATAATTTAAAATACAGTGGTACCTTGGGTTATGAACTTAATTCGTTCCGGGGGTCCATTCTTAACCCGAAACTGTTCTTAACCTGAGGCGAGCTTCCACTAAGGGGGCCTCCTGCTGTTGCCGCACTGCCAGCGCGCGATTTGCGTTCTCATCCTGTGGCAAAGTTTGTAACCCAAGGTACTACTTCTGGGTTACCAGAGTTTGTAACCTGAAGTGTTTGTAACCCGAGGTACCACTGTAAATGCCTGTTATCATATAAACAACTGGACACACCCACTTTTACAAATTAGTCATCCCCAGTTTGCAGCTCCAGACATGTTGATCAGCACCCAAAACATTAGCCACTCTCGGTAGAAATGTTATTGTGCAAATGCTATCATATAAATGTAAAGTGCAACTTTTTAATAAAAAATATAGAAATTCATTACTTTAGACTGTCTTCAGCAATTATGTATGTAGATTGCTTAAGGTGTTATTTCCTTTGCTCCATACATTCTGAAATCATCAAGTTATCTGCAGCTTAATCTCAAGCTTGCTTTTTCGGTGCTACTCTAGAATGAGGGCAATGAAACCCAGGCTTTATGTGTCCAGAAAGGTTATTTTCTGTAGTATAAACTCTCCACCACTGCCCAAAACACACACAATAATTTGGCCTCCGAAACAGATCTTGACAACTTATTTTAGCACTCTGCACTGTCTGCCACATTCACACAATTTTTCCAGAGTATTTGCTGAAAAGCTGGGTCAAAATTAACACTGTCCTAAAACAAAGTACTCTCTCTTTTAATTAAATCTGACAGTCACCGACTCAGTTACTAGGCAACCTGTTGGGATTCAATTTTGTCTTCCGTTGAAGTGTTATAATGTAGCACATGGGATAATACGCATCAGAAGTGAAATGCACCTGGATTTCTTTAAAAAGGCAATTGGAGAAATACCTACGAATAAACTAACACTCCTCAAATATCATATGTTTGCCTAATGGCATAATCAAACCAGTCATCAGTTCTGCAGGAGGCTTGTTTTTCAGTTTCTCATGAGGATGTTACCAAGAGGGAGGAAGGAAGGAAGGAAGGAAGGAAGGAAGGAAGGAAGGAAGGAAGGAAGGAAGGAATCTATCTGTAGAAGTGTTTAAGAAGGTTGCACATATACAGTCTCTCAAATGAATACGCAGTGTTTTGTGCCTAGACACGTTCCGCATGTACAGTGGTACCTCAGGTTACATATGCTTCAGGTTACATATGCTTCAGGTTACACGCTCCGCTAACCCAGAAATAGTGCTTCAGGTTAAGAACTTTGCTTCAGGATGAGAACAGAAATCGGGCTCTGGCGGCACGGCAGCAGCAGGAGGCCCCATTAGCTAAAATGGTGCTTCAGGTTAAGAACAGTTTCAGGTTAAGAACGGACCTCCGGAACGAATTAAGTACTTAACCTGAGGTACCACTGTATTGCAAATGTGACAACAGCTTTCTATATTTGTCCTGTCCAAGCAGTGTAGGAAACTTTTAGAGTGTTTTTTACATGGACAGTGCAATTGATCCTCACACAGCTGAGCACACATAAAAGCCCCAGTCAAATCTTCCTGAGCAATGGATGAAAGTCCGAGAGGAGCCCAAAAGCATGCTGGAGGTTACATGCATCACTCTATTCCCTTGTTTGTTTGTTTGTTTGTTTGTTTGTTTGTTTGTTTGTTTCCTGCCTTTTGCCCAGTGCCAGCACTCAAGGCGGTTCACAAAAAGGTTTTTTTAAAAAATCAATTGATTGATTTTTATAAAATTTATATACCACTTGATTGTAAACTACCTAAAAGCGGAATTATTTAAAACAATTGAAATGTCCAGAGAGTCAAACCAGCAATAAAAATAAAAATCAGCATTCTAGATATTCATGTAGGCTTCTCTAAACAAATATGTTTTTAGCAGGCACTGGAATGAGTATAGCGAAGGAGCATGCCTCATATCAATTGGCAGGGAGTTCCACAGTGTAAGTGCCCCCTCACTAAGAGATCAATAACAAATGCAGGTAACACACACAAAGCTAAAAACATTTTAAAAGCTTATGGTTATGAAACAATTAAACTGTCCACCTATGGATCAGTTAATGTGGCTCCCCTCTTTTTTTTTTTTTTTTAGTTATAAAAAGTGTAATATTAAGGCTGCAATCCTCCACATTTTTAGCAAAGTGGGGTTTACAAGCCTACGATCGGGCTATATTAGTGGAGATCAATGATTGCTTTTCTGAGTAACAGACGCACAGTTACAGTGACTTAAAAGTCTGGCTAGAACAGCAGGCGTTTCATACCTGAAACTCTTCTCTTTCACTAATCTGGTGGTGTTTCCCCAAATGTTTATGGTTCTCATGTCTTCCAATCTATCATTCTTGCAGCTTCCATGGCATCTAATTTAAAAAGGGGACAGAAGTGTGGTAGGTGAACATTGCACTGTCATATTTTTGTGTGGGCTTTTATTTGGGTCGTTTAAATAAGTTATAGCTTTCTCGGTCTGGTATGCTTTAGGAAAGGCAGTAAAAGACCACTACCACCACCTAGTTTTATTTAAATCCGCCTCCCTCCCCACCTCATTATTGCAACTTAACTTGATTTGTAAACGCACAATGGAAAAGAAACAAATTACTCTGACAATCTTTCTGTTGCTTTTCACCATTCGCTCGCATTAAATGGCAAAATGTGAAAGATGACCACAAATTGATAATGACACCCGCAGAAGCCAACAATAAGATAAAACACCCTTTTGCGTGATCTGGGTGAAAGAGGAGTCTCTGGAAAATGAAAACACACACTTGTCATTAGACTGGACTGCTTCACAGAGGACTGAGATCTCTTTCTCTGGCAACACTCCTCATTTCAGTTCATTTACGGCAAGGAGACGTACAGTCCTTCGCTACAGTGATTGATGATTTGGTTGGGCTAGGCCGGTTCCGGGCCATTGCCCTAACGTCACTTTTGATAAATTGTCTTCCGTGCCTCTGTTTCTCTGCTGTTGAGAGTGCAGCGAGCAGTTTTTCCTAGCTTGATTTGGCTCTGAAGGGGAAGAAAGCAACTCAGAATACATTACACTTACGTTCAGCGCTGATTACCAAAGGGTTCTGTTGTGACAACGAGAAAAGTCCATGGTTATGACAGTCACCCTTTCTCCATCAGCACAGAAGTCTAGTACAATCAATGGCAGGAACATAATAACTTCCTTCGTTGCTGCATGTGAACTTTCGCTACTGGGCGCGAGGAATTACCTCTAAAAAGTAATTATAGTTTCAAAGTTTTAATTATACTGTAATAAGAATTTTTCCTCTTGGAGAAATGCAATGCTGGCCACTTGTGTAAATGGCTTTGGAAAGGATTAGCTTAATTAAGGTCATCCACCAATGAAAAAGAATCTCAGTTTATTAATCACCATCTTATTCTTAACAGATTAATCTATTAATAAAATGTAAAAAACCAAAACAAAACCAGCATATTGCCAAAATCCCACTGTAAGTAGCTTTTTATCATATTGAAGGAAGCTGGTATTTTAACATTCAATAAACAAAACCTTCCTCTTGTTAGACGAAATGACATCGTCAGGTGTGTTTTCCTCCCTGATCATGAACGCAACAGCCCAGAGCCAAAATGGCCTTTAAAATAACACTATACAAGCGAAGTGAAAAGTTGTCCCTTAAAAATAATCGAGTTGTCGTTGGCTAATCCACTGATTAAACTGATCAAAGACTGCTATGCTAAGATTAATGTATATATTTATTGGTGACTTCAGATCATCAAGACCCTCATACTTGCGAATTATTTCTGTGGACTGTCATCATAAAGACCCCATTCTCTTCACACGTGTTCACTTGGCATAAAGTATTTAAAACTGCAACCTGATTGCCATTCCATTCCCTTCTGCCAAACTATTGTACTTTTGTTCTACTTAGAATCATGCTGAAGTCCTCACTTCAACAATATCCTGATCAGACAGCAGCCATCCAATAAAGCTCTTTATGATACATTACTTCCTTTGATCATATTTAATTGGGGTTATCAGGATTAATCAGCAAAAACCCTGTTCCAAATGTGGAGTCAATCAATATCATCAATGAATGTCATATCACACGTTTGCTTGGCTTGACCTATTTTCCATCTAAGCCACATTGATTGCCGTTAATTATGCACTCTTGCTTTAAATATTTATTGATTTTGTTTTAATTAACTGTTCCATTACTTAGTAAGGAATTGATTCTAGGCTGACTGGCCCACAATTGCACCAGTAATCCGTGGAGACTTTAAGAACGTATTCTTCTAGGGAAGTAGGTCTTAAACTCTGTTCCAGGTAACCATGGGCTTCCTCAGGGACATTGCAATGAGGTGGCCAGTAGAAGCAGACAAGCTTCTGTTGATAGACCTTCTCGTCTGTTCCCTGCAATGTATGTTCCCTACAATGTGAGCCATGGAAGAATGTTGGGTGTGCTCTACATCAACCTCTTAGTTCATCCAGGGCATCAATGAGGTTCAACAGTGACCCACATGAACTGATTGTCAGCCTTAGGACAGCCTTAGGATCACCTTTTCCCAATGTGCTGAGTTACCATGTGACATAGGTCAATGGGAACTTGTTTCCCTGAAGAGACAGAAAGTATGAAAACCATAGTTCTGTGTCTTCTTCAAGGCACAATCTAATTTATCTATGAGAGCAGGTTAGGAGGTAGCTTCTCCCTATGCCATCTCCCAAAGATGTGTATGAGGGAAACATCTGTGTGGGGCCATTAACTGTTAATTGTTTAATTGCACACTGAAATTGATTATGTATGTATGTTGCTGAAGAGCTTAACATTGGGAAATGCCAGTGTGGTATACTAAAACGAGAAGAGAGCTCTTGAAGCTTCTAGATGGATTAATGATTAACAGTTGATGTTCTCAGCTCTTTCAAGTGAGTCTTTAACCTTAGGTCACATGGTTAAGGTATTCAATTGCAAATCGCCATTTTGAAGGAAGTTGCTTTGGTCTTTTGTTCCCAGGCGCAGTGAGAGAAAGATATGCAAATGATGCATCTCCAGGAGAAACAGCCTCAGGCTGATGGAGGCTGTCAGAAGAGAGAGATCTTTGAATCTAAATCTGTTTGGAGTTATATAATATTTCTAAGAACATGAACCTCCGCTTTGACAAGTATATGTCTGATGGAACTATTTGGATGTATCGATTGTTTTTGCACCTGTTTTAAAGAAGTTCTGCTTAGTAAAGCTTTCTATAATATTTATGGGTCATTTTATTCCATAAGGAGTCCGTTTTTATGCATCCAATTGCTTCAAGCTGCACAATATCAATATCTGCACTAGTAACTGGGTTCCTACCTATGCAAATATCATCCAGCCAGTAGGGAGGGTTAATATGTGCGGTAATGAGCTCACACATTCTCCTCTTCTTTTTAGACACTCTTCATCCTTGCATTTGCTAGACCATGTATGGGGGTGGGGTGGGCTTGGCATTTATTGGTTTGTTTTGTTCTTGTTTTTATTAGGTAGTATGTGTTTTTATTTTGTGCTTTAATGCTGTGAACTGCTCTGTGATCTACGGATGAAGGGTGGTATAAAAATTTAATAGCTAAATAAATAAAAATGCTACCTATCCACACACATGGCTGTGTGTGTATGTGTAGGTGTGAAAGCCTTCCATTCCCACACGCTGCGTCATAGGGCATGTAACAGTTACGTGGTCACCTGGTCAGTGTTGGAAGTGCTTTGGAAGCCTTAGGAAGCAGTGCATTGTGGGTCAGTCATTGATGCTGTAGTATAGGAAATTTGTGCCCCTTCAGTTGTTGTTAAACTCTGGGGCTGATGGGAGCTGGGAGTCCAACAATGACTGGAGAGCCAGAGATTCCTCATGCCTGCTTCAGAGGAACTGACTGTCTCCTACCCTTGCTACACCAGATGATGTTTCTGCCAGGGGATGGAGTCCAGGTTCCCTCTTTAAGCCCCAAATCTAGCACTGTATGGATTTTTTATGATATTGCGTCTAGCACCAAAGTACATCAGCCAAATGTGAAGGTAAGAATGGGGAGAGAGGCAGAGGCAGCTGAAGTTGCCCAGCTGTTAGGAAATGGTTCAGAATTTAGATACAGCCATTTCAGACCATAGGACAAAGCTGCCATTGTAAAGGTAAAGGGTAAAGGGACCCCTGACCATTAGGTCCAGTCGTGACCAACTCTGGGGTTGCGGCGCTCAACTCGCTTTATTGGCCGAGGGAGCCGGCATACAGCTTCCAGGTCATGTGCCCAGCATGACTAAGCTGCTTCTGGCAAACCAGAGCAGCACACGGAAATGCCGAGCAACGGAAGCTCACCCCATCGCGGGGATTCGAACCACCGACCTTCTGATCGGCAATTCCTAGGCTCTGTGGTTTAACCCACAGCGCCACCCACGTCAGAATTTAGATACAGGCATTTCAGACTATAGGACAAAGCTGCCATTGTAGCTAAAGCCAATTCATAAGATCACATTGTTAGTCCGCTACTTTAAACACTGAGATCTCTACCCTTTGCTATCTTGAATCTTTTATTTTAATAGCACAAGGGATTGTGTACCCTTCTGCATGTAACAGAAGGCAATATCCATGTGGCAGCAGGATATTACAGAGAAAAGGGTGGTTAAGTCAAAAGCAAATATCAACAGTATTTTTCATGCAGTACATTCACTTGTTCTTCCAGTGTAGGGTTACAAAAAATGTCCTCTGATTTCCCTTTAAGTGCTCTGTGAAAAATGGAAGAATATTCCGTATTCACATTTACCGTTCTGTACATTTCTGTTATATAATATGTATATAATTAGGAAACGACCCCATTTTAACTTGTCAGTAAAGGTGTTGCACATCTCCCCCTCCCAATTCAGCACTCATGAGTAATACATGGAACGCTGATGTGTCACTTGATGATGCATAAAACAGGAATAATTTAGAGCTTTTTCAAATATCCAAGGCAGGAAAGATATTGGGATCCAAGGTCCACAATACAAAATGTTCTAAATATTTGCTGGAGGGCGGAACTGAAGAAGAACTAACCCTATCATTTTTTCACTGCTATTTATATCTCTTGCATCTCCTCTCTGGTGCTGTTTCAGTATCATCCCCCTTGCCCCAAGCTTTCTCCTTCCCCCTTAGGAAAGGGCTGCGGCTCAACGGCAACATACTTTGCATGCAGAAGATTATCGGTTTAATTCCCAGCATCTTTTGCAAGGCTGGGGAAACTGCAGTCTGGAGAGATGCCATATGGGTTACATATGGAGACAGGTTTTGCTTAAAACCGGACGGCACATTCTATATCACAGAGTATAGAGCACCTAAATCTGCAATTTGTTAAATCAGCAGAAGTATAGTGTCCAGATCAGGCATCCCCAAACTTGGCCCTCCAGCTGTTTTGGGACTACAGTTCCCACCATCCCTGACCACTGGTCCTGTTAGCTGTCCTGTTAGCTAGGGATGGTGGGAGTTGTGATCCCAAAACAGCTGGAGGGCCGAGTTTGGTGATGCCTGGTCCAGATCAAGGGAATTAATTGTACCATTCTATTCTGCCTTGGTCAGACCATACCTGGAATACCGTGTCCAGTTCTGGGTGCCACAATTTAAGTAGGCTGTTGACAAACTGGAATGTATGCAGAGGAGGGTAACCAAGATGAGGAATGGTTGAAGGAGCTGCATATGTTTAGCCTGCAAAAGAGGAGACTGAGAGGAGATATGATAGCCATCTTCAAATATCCCGAGGGCTGTCACAGGGAAGATGGAGTAAGCTTGTTTTCTCCTGCTCTGGAAGGTAGGACTCGAACCAATGGCTTCAAGCTCCAAGAAAGGAGATTCTGAAAGAACACCAGGAAAAGCTTTCTGACAGCAAGAGCTGTTCAACAGTGGAACGGTCTCCCTTGGGAGGTAGTGGACTCTCCTTCTTTGGAGACTTTTAAGCAGAGGTTGGATGGCTACCTGTCAAGGATGCTTTAGCTGAGTTTCCTGCATTTTAGGGGGTTAGACTAGATGACTCTTGGGTCCCTTCCAACTCTACAATTCTATGATTCTATGATTCCAAATTTAAACTGGACCCAAGCAGAATTAAAAGCATTTGGGGGAGGCTTCACTGGAGGAGAATTTATGAAGGTTTCCAGACCTTATATGTTAAGAAATGTCCTGGCATACATTCTCTCAGTCTGCACCCTCATGTGACTTCACTTCCACAAGGCTGTCCCGAAATGACCAATGAGTCCTGAAATCATAAACTAGCTGGTAAATGAGATGCATTAACTTAGGCTGCAATCCTGTATGCACTTCCTCGGGAACAAACCTCACTGAACATCGTAGGGCTGAACAAACATGAATATAATTCCTCTGTTGGTCTACAGATGCAGATAAACTGTAAATGGAGTAGGTTCCGAAAGATTTAAGATTTATTTAAAATGATTTATATCTCTTCTGCATGCAGCACTTAAAGGGAAAACTTCACAGATGCTGGGCACAACGGCTTCAATTTTCATAACAATGCCAATGTCCTGTGAGCTCTCAAAGCACCATGCCTTCCATTTTACAATGCAATCTCCTTCATTTGAAATAGAAACCTATTTTTCACAGCTTTAGTGGAAACCCAGGTACTGATATATGAAAATAAGACAGAGAAATTCATAACTTTTCCTAACCCCCCCCCCTGTTGCTCACTTCCATAGGCATCTCAGTTTTATAGAAAGGGAGAGAAATGAATTGTCCCAACATGACATGCTAGACAAACTCCTTATTTTTCCTAACATGCATTAATGCACCCAGAGTGATTTGAACTTTGCTTACTATTGGCTGGTGGGGTATAAGGAATATAAGGAATAAATTATTATTAGTAGTAGTTCATGGAACTTTGAAGTGTCAGGCATAGCTCTAATGGCTTTAGCCCAAACGTAGCAGAGTTTTCCTGCACAGCGAAGAAGCTAGTTGAGGTGGAAATGACTAGTCAGCTAGACTCAGAATAACTATTTACAGGATTTATTAAAAGGAAAAATAAAACCAGCAGAGTTTCTGCATACAAAACAAAGTAAAATAAATCCTTCCTTTCTCTCTCTCTCTTAACCATACACAGCACTTCTACTCCTAACACACCCCTAACACACCAAACTGTGCTAGCAATCCCTAGATAACAGAGTTGAGTGCTGGTCGTTAACCAATCAGAGTAAGTAATTTCTAGGTCAAGCTGACCTTGGCTTTCTGCCAAGAGTAAATTGACACGGCCTTGAGTTAATTGTGTGAAGCCAGAATCTGTAAGTTTCCCATGAGAACCAATTAACAGAAACTGAACACCCCCTCACAGATTCTGCTGGACAATTAACATCAAATACACCTATGTAGGAGATTATTTTTCCAGCAAACCTAAACCCTTGCACATTCGCTTGTTCTTTACCTTTGCCAATGGTTTAGTTAACACATCTGCTACATTTTCTTCACTTGATACATAAGTACAGGTGATTACATTGTCTTGTACACAGCAACGCACATTTTGGTATTTTACAGAGATATGTTTGGAACGCGATTTGAAACCCTCTGTTTTACTTAAGGTTATACAAGCTTGATTATCAATGTAAACTTGTACTGGTTCTCCACAATTTACATTTAAATCTGTTAACAAATGCTTGAAATAAATCACCTCGTTGCACAATTCACTCAACGCGGCGTACTCTGATTCCGTTGATGACACACTTACAACGTCTTGCTTGCGTGACCGCCAGCTGATTAAAGCTCCACCGACCATTATGACTAGTCCTGTGACAGATTTTCTATCCGGCAAATTTCCCCAGTCACTATCACAGTAGCAACTCAACATTTCATCCTCTGAAGAATTTGATTGTAACATATAGCCAATTGTCTGTTTGAGGTATCTCAGAACTTGTTTTACCCCTTTCCAGGCATTTAGTGTGGGTTTTGAGACCAATCTACTTAATATGCCTACTGCATAGCTAATATCAGGTCTGGACCACTGTGCTAGATACAATAAACTTCCAATTACAGAATGATATACATCAGGATGTTCAAATTCAGGACTCTCATCTGTATGAAGTGTTTTTATGAAACCTGGATCCATAGGCACCACTGCCCCTTTGCAATCCTGCATCCTGTATGTAGTCAGTAGTTGTTTAACTTTGTTCTGCTGACTAATTAGGCAGCTGCCATCTTGGGCCCAGCACACTTCCAACCCTAGATATGTCCTAACCGGGCCTAAGTCTTTCACTTTGAACTTACTGGACAATTGCTTGGCAAACCTTTTAGTTTGTTTATCTGTTTTGCAAGCATACAATACATCATCTACATAAATCAGACAAAACTCTTGATCACTGCCTGTACCACGTACATAAACACAATTGTCAGCTGTACTCTGCTTGAAACCAAATGACACTAAGGCCTCATGGAAACATTTGTTCCAAGATCTTGCAGCCTGTTTGAGACCATATAGAGCTTTGTTTAATTTCAACACTCTATTGGAACCTGTCTCATAACCAGGCGGTTCGGCTAGATACAAGTCTTCTGATATTGATGCATGTAAATATGCAGTCTGGATATCAAAATGGTTTAACAGGAGTTTTCTCTTTGCTCCAAGCGTTAGAATCAGCCTTACACTGTCCCCCTTAGCAGTAGGGGAAAAAGTCTCGTCATAATCTTTTCCAGGCCTCTGAGAGTATCCTTGAGCCACTAAACGAGCTTTGTATTTGTACTCTCCTGTCACCAGAGGTTTAAGTTTGTACACCCACCTGCAGCCTACAATCTTTGCCCCCTCAGGCGCTGCTACTGGTGTAAAAACCTTGTGCTCATTCAGAGAGGACATCTCTTCCTCCATTGCCTGCTTCCAGAGCTCTGCCTCCTCTTTTGGTAACTTTAACACCTCCTGAAAACTCTTGGGCTCTGCAATTACACTAAACACATTTGCAGTATCTGGAGAAAAACGCACCGGAGGCACTCCTTTGTTTTGTCTTTTAGATCTTCTGGGAGAAAATTTTTCTTCTGACCCACTTTCCTCCTCAGAACTACGACCTCTCTTTTGTTGCTTAGCAACTGGTCTCTGGCTAATTCCACTTTCTTGAGAGCTCTTATCTGAACTTTCCTCCCCCTCAGACTCTGATTCTCTATGTTTACCTTCAGAGTCATGAAGCTCCTGGGAAGGTTCAAACCAAACCTCAGTATTGGCATGCAGTCTCTCCCAGCCACTATGTTCACAAAAAGTGGCATTCCTGGAGATCACAATGCCATTTGTCCCTTCAGCAAAGCGGAAACCTTTTCCCAGCTCCTGGTAACCCACAAACACTAACTGTTTGGTCTTAGGATCTCCCTTCTTTCTCATTTGTTTTGGAATTAATACCCAGGCTTTTGATCCAAACACATGCAAATGGTCAATTTTGGGTTTTTTCTGAAACAATTTAAAGTATGGAGTTGTACCTATTGTTTGATGAAAGAGCCTATTTTGGAGATAACACGCGGTGAGCATGCTCTCCCCCCAATAAGACATGGGCAAATCAGCATCATCAAGCATGGCAAACATCATGTCTTGTAAAGATCTGTTTTTTCGCTCTGCAACGCCATTCTCCTCTGGGGAAAAAGCGTTCGTTTTTCTATGCCCAATGCCACGCTTTTGTAACCAATCTCTAAAAGCATTTGACATAAATTCGCCACCTCTGTCCGTCTGAATCCTTTTGAGTTTAATGGACAGAAATCTTTCCACAGATGCCACCCAGCCTTTAAACTTAGTGAACACGTCACCCTTATTCTTCATGGGAAAAACCCAAGAATAACGCGTGGCGTCATCCACAATTGTTAATGAAAAACGCGATCCACCCCTGCTTACAGCAAACGGACCAATTACGTCCATGTGAACCAGCTGTAGCGGTGACTCACTAACTCTGTCACTTCTGGGGTAAGAGACTCTGTGGGTTTTAACCTTTTTACAAACATTACAATCAAGGTACTTGTTACAACTCTTTAAATTACCCCCATCGGCCAATTCAGACATTTTTAGTATACTTTTCCAGCCAGCATGCCCCATTTTCCTATGCAATAAGTGCACACAGTTGTCATGTATAGCTTTGTTATTCACTGCAGGCTGAGATTTACTGACTACTGCTGCAACTTGAGATCCTGCTTTAAGCCAAAACAAGCCTCCCTCTGACTTAGCAGTGCCTAAAATCTCACCAGCCTTCTTAATAATGCAACTGTCTCCTTCAAAATACACTTTAAACCCAGCTTTTAGCAAACAATCTACAGACATCAGATTGCTCCTTAATGAAGGCACACAAAGTACATTTTGCAGGCATTCATGAAGACAAGGAACAAAAACTGCACCCCCTGAAATCACTTCGGAAGTACTTCCGTCTGCTAGAGCCACCTGGCTGCGCTGTGCTGAGTTCTTGGAAACAAACAATTCATCTGAATTTACGATGTGCCGAGACGCTCCCGAATCGACCACCCAGACAGCTTGTTTCTCATCAGCAATCTTGACCTCGGCGGTCACCAGCTGAGCCGACTGTTTTTGTTTGAAGAACTTCTTTTTCCGCTGCTGCTGCTGCTGCTGCTGCTGCTGATCTCGTCTCTGCTCCTGCACCGGCAACTGAGACTTGACCAACTCCGGACATTGTCGTTTTAGATGCGCTGAAGACCCACATCGGAAACAACGCCTAACAGCAAACGCTGACTCCTCACCGGTACGCTGCTTTTGCTTCACCTCTGGCACGGCATGAGAACTCCTTCCAAACCGCCCGCCTGTAGAAGCCTCTGCAGCCAACGACCTTTCTTGCCTCTTCTGCCATTCTTCAATCAAACGCCCAGTAACGTAACTGATTGATAAATCACGCTCCTGTATGCCTTCTAGAGACAAAACTAAATTATCCCAGCTTTCCGGGAGAGAACTCAAAATAATAGCCACCTTCTCCTGCTGGTCTAATGCACAGTCTCTTTCCTGTAGCGCAGCAAACTTTAACTGTAAACTGTGTAGGTGTTCCTGCATTGTAACCCCAGGCTGTAACATTGCCTTGTACAATGCCTTGCGAATGAACAGCTTGGAAACCGCTGTCTCACGCACATGGAGTTCTTTAAGTGCTTGCCACACACCTCTAGCTGTCTTGATTCCCCTCACATACGGCAACTGGGAATCTTCCAGCCCCAAGACAATTGTGGCCCTTGCTCTTTGGTCTTTATCGAGGTCTTCATCATCAGGCTTCGCAGGAAACTTACTCACCACTTGCCAGAGACCATCCCTCTGCAGCACTGCCTGCATGCGTTCCGACCACAGCAAGTAATTGGAGTCATTCAGACGCTCAAAAGCCATCTGAACTGGTTGTGAGGCCATCTTGAGAGCGATGTCCCTGGAACCCGGAACCAGCTACTCACGACCACCGAGAGAGAAAACAGGAACCACAGCACCCAGCACTCACACGCTGCAGCTGTTGTCCTTGTGTCCACTGCGTCACCAGCTCACAACAGTCAGGAACCAGCCAGTGTCCATCTGCTGCACCAACAGGAACAACAACTTCTGGAACTACTGGAACCAACGCCGTTGATGCTGACACCACCACAACTCAGGCTGGCAGCACAATGCCCATAACCTCATGGAACTTTGAAGTGTCAGGCATAGCTCTAATGGCTTTAGCCCAAACGTAGCAGAGTTTTCCTGCACAGCGAAGAAGCTAGTTGAGGTGGAAATGACTAGTCAGCTAGACTCAGAATAACTATTTACAGGATTTATTAAAAGGAAAAATAAAACCAGCAGAGTTTCTGCATACAAAACAAAGTAAAATAAATCCTTCCTTTCTCTCTCTCTCTTAACCATACACAGCACTTCTACTCCTAACACACCCCTAACACACCAAACTGTGCTAGCAATCCCTAGATAACAGAGTTGAGTGCTGGTCGTTAACCAATCAGAGTAAGTAATTTCTAGGTCAAGCTGACCTTGGCTTTCTGCCAAGAGTAAATTGACACGGCCTTGAGTTAATTGTGTGAAGCCAGAATCTGTAAGTTTCCCATGAGAACCAATTAACAGAAACTGAACAGTAGTAGTAGTAGAAGTAGCAGTATTACTACTACTACTATGTACTTGCAGAATAGCAGCCGCCGAGACCACATAACATGGGTCTTGAAAGACCTACACTGGCTCCCAGTACATTTCTAAGCACAATTCAAAGTGTTGGTGCTGACCTTTAAAGCCCTAAACGGCCTCGGTCCAGTATACCTGAAGGAGCGTCTCTACCCCGATCATTCTGCCCGGACACTGAGCTCCAGCTCCAAGGGCTTTCTGGCGGTTCCCTCACTGCAAGAAGCCAAGTTACAGGGAACCAGGCAGAGGACCTTCTCGGTAGTGGCACCCACCCTGTGGAACGCCCTCTCACCAGATGTCAAAGAGAAAAACAACTACCAGACTTTTAGAAGACATCTGAAGGCAGCCCTGTTTAGGGAAGCTTTTAATGTTTAATAGATTGTTGTATTTTAATATTCTGTTGGAAGCTGCCCAGAGTGCCTTGGGAAACCCAGCCAGATGGGTAGGGTATAAATTATTATTATTAGTAGTAGTAGTAGTGTGTGAAGTTATACAGCATGTTGCCCCCCAAAAGGAATTGTCACACACACGTGGGGGGAGGAGACTACAGAAGAGGGCACAGATTTGCATATGCTATGTTTAGTGATACATAGCTAGTTCCATGCAAACTGTCCACAACATCTTGGAGGTAACCCTGAATATTCAGTTCCAAATATTCACTAGTGACAGTAAACATATCTTGGTATTCAGCATACGAATAACACCATGGCAAATTTCATTTAATGCAGGAAATTGCTTATGTGGTACCCAGCACTGTAATTTTCTGTTTGTGCTTTGCAAAGCATCGCCTTTGGAAATCAAGCACGCCTCCTGAAAGATTCAAAAGTGAGTGAAGTGACCGATTTGCATCTGTTCAGCATCTACAACAGATTACCTAAGTTGTTGTCGATATTAATGAATTTGTGCTTGTCATTTTGCTGGAGATGACCCTTGGAGACTTCAGTGTTAAATCCACATTTTTCTTAGTTTTCACCCCCAAGATTATCAGTTTTAGAGTAATTTGAAAGGAATGCCAGGGAATTTGCAAGCATGAGCATGTGAGGAAAGGATTTGCTTTGTCATTGAGAAAGACGACAGAGAATATGCCAACATTTGTCAAACATGTTCATCAATCTTGGTGACCTTTCTGAGTGATTTAGTGTACCTGAACATTCATTATGATTCACGGAAAGCGAAACAAGAAATAAACAAAAATTCCTCCCGTTTTTTGTTTTTTTAATGTGGTTGTATGATACTTGGATACATCCTGTTCAATAATGAAAAATCTCTTCCATCATTGATAAATGAAGGATTTATTCATGAAACTTCCAGTAGCATTAATGAGACATTGCCTGGCATTGATTGGAGAATAAATTTATGTACTATGGACAGGCACATGTAGGAATTAATTTCTCTTTTTTTAGCCAAAGACTGAACTGTGCAAGCCTGTAACCAACACTATTGCTATTGCCTCTGAGAGGAACATGTCTGCCACTTCAGTTCTTCCTACTGCCCATGGGGAAAACTGGCAGGAACTGAGCAAGCAAAATGGCACAGCGTTGGCATGCAACTGAGCAGAGCTCTGCACCTACTCCTGACCTTGCCAGCACTGTAGGTGGTGGTCACATGCCCTACTTTGCAGAGGGCAGTCTTCTGTGTCAAAGGGCTGTCAGAGGACCATCCTCTATTTGATGGTGTCCTCTATTTGAGAGTTTTCCAGTCCAAGTCTGGTTCAAATGTAAGGGGAGAGCAGGGGCCTTGAAGCTGCCCAGCAATAGTTTTACAAGTTGCTTACCTCATTATGGCGAGGTGTGTTGCGTTTCCATTTAAAACATCTTCTTCTTTGGCGATCACTTGTAGACGAGAAAGATTGTCTTCCACAAACACAGTTTTAACAGTGAGTCCGTAAGTAACTGTGGAGGCCAATTCTGGATCCACATGTACTTCCACAGTGGGGACATAGGTTTCCGGGTGAGAGTTGATCATGGTGAGGGTTTGCCAAGTGTGCCTTCCTCTTAGCACATTTCTCCATTTTGTCCTGAGTTTGAGTGTCTTCAAAGACCATGACACTTTTGGTAAAGGCTATTCTCCAATTGGAGCACTCACAGGCCAGTGTTTTCCAGTTGTTGGTGTTTATACTACTTTTTTTTTTTTAGATTTTCCTTGAGAGAGTCTTTAAACCTCTTTTGTTGACCACCAGCATTATGCTTTCCATTTTTAAGTTCGGATTTCTAAGTTTGTGTCTATATATCGAAATTGCCATATGTAACTCTGATGCAAATTGTTATCCACTTTCCTCTCTTTTTTTGGCAATGCGTATCTATACCAAGGGGACACGGGTGGTGCTGTGGGTTAAACCACAGAGCCTAGGACTTGCCGATCAGAAGGTCGGCGGTTCGAATCCCCGCGACGGGGTGAGCTCCTGGTGCTCGGTCCCTGCTCCTGCCAACCTAGCAGTTCAAAAGCATGTCAAAGTGCAAGTAAATAAATAGGTACCGCTCTGGCAGGAAGGTAAACAGCGTTTCCGTGTGCTGCTCTGGTTCACCAGAAGCGGCTTAGTCATGCTGGCCAAATCACCCGGAAGCTGTACACCGGCTCCCTCGGCCAATAAAGCGAGATGAACACTGCAACCCCAGAGTCGGTCACGACTAGACCTAATGGTCAAGGGTCCCTTTACCTTTTTATCTAGACCAACAGCACTGTCGTACCATTAATCCTACATTTATATACCACCTTGCCTCCCAGATATGTGGTTGTCCTCTTCCTGCTTTTATCCTGACACAAACCCTGTGAGGTAGGTTAGGCCAGTCACCTAGTGAGCTTTATGGCTGACAAGGGATTTGAAGCCTGGTTTCCCAGGTCCAAGTATGAAACACTAACACTCTCAGCATGCTTACAACACCAGGGTGGGCCCAGCATTGTAAGCCACACTACAAGACTAGTGATACTAACTGTCCTGTGCACCTGAACTTTCTGGCAGTATCATTTTGTTATAGCACTCCAATTGTTGGGGGGTAAGCATGGCATGTTTAAAATGGTCTTGGTAACTTCAGACACAGGCTTGGAGCTTTGCTCAACACTACAGTTGTGGGTAGCCTCTGGGATGCGGGTGGTGCTATGCTCTAAACCACTGAGCCTCTTGGGCTTGCTGCTCAGAAGGTCGGCAGTTTGAATCCCCATGATGGAATGAGCTGCCATTGCTCTGTCCCATCTCCTGCCAACCTTGCAGTTTGAAAGCACACCAGTGCAAGTAGATAAATAGGTACCACTGCAGCGGGAAGGTAAACGGCATTTCTGTGTGCTTTGGTTTCCGTCATGGTGTTCCGTTGTGCCGGAAGCAGTTTAGTCATGCTGGCCGCATGACCCAGAAAGCTGTCTGTGGACAAACGCTGACTCCCTCGGCCTGAAAGAGAGATGAGTGCCACAACCCCATAGTCATCTTTGACTGGACTTAACCATCCAGGGGTCCTTTACCTTTTACCTGTGGGCAGCCAGCAGCCAGCTTGCCTACAATCTACTAAACTGTGGCCTAATGGGTGGCTGACACTGAGGACACCTGCACAAGGATCACCAACAGCAGTATGCCCAGGATCCACCAAAACATCAGCTTTCCTCATGGTTGCAAAGTGGCTAAGAGTGATGTGTGTATTCAGTCAGCTGAAGCAGGATAGAGGGCTCACACCATAGTCTGTCTGCACTGGGAATTGGCCAGCTGAGGCAGAGATCTGCTAGATCCTACCATACTCATCCTGCAAGAACTTGGGTTTGGATCACTCCCTGTGATATCTGTAGAAGACACACTTTTCAAAAGCGTTTTAAATACAACTGATTTGTGTTAGGAATAGCCCAGTTACAATATCTAAACAATGGGTATTTGATAGCTTCTGCAGTAGCCCCTCATAAACTTTCTCTGCCCTTGGAGATTAGCATCTATTTTGTAAATATTCTCTCTCTCTCTCTCTCTCCCAGGGTGTGACACCATTTCCCACAAAAAAGAAAAGTAGCTATATCACTCAGTTCAAATGGCTGTTAAATGCCATACATTTATCTCTAGTAGTGGAAGGTGAGAGATAATGTAAGAAAAGTGTCAGGATGCTGAACTCGATTTCACTAATATCCCAAGACATGGAACATCCTTTGACCTCATTCTGTGATCTCACCACAAGCAGATGCCTGGTAGTCTGGGCCAATCATTGCTTGTATCTGTGAAATTCAACCCCACCCCTAAGAAAAAACCTATTTCACAGGTTCAAAGAATTGTGAAGGTGACTGAAAAGGCTTAGGGGAATATTTAATGACAACATTTATCTCTAAGACAAATCCTTCCTTTAACCTTGACCACACCAATTCAGACAGCAGCAGTTTGGCACAGTCCTGGTCAGCAAGGAGCAATAGGCTGCATTGCAGAGCCGTTGCAGCGACAGAAATCTATACACAAGATATATCTTTAGAAAAGGTGAGATGGCCTATTGTAAGAGATGGACGGAAGAGTATGTGTCATATGAGTCATCCATTAAAACAAGTGCCACCTGTCATTTTCCCGCCACCTCATCCCCATGAATCACCACCAAGGAACAACACTTTCATCATTGACAGGGCTGTGCTGGAATTCCTCATGCAAGCTATTTTGAGCAGGATTGGAGGGGAATCTGGGATTATGAAGCAACCATCACTCCCAGCCAGTGGCGTAGCGTGGGTTGTCAGCACCCGGGGCAAGGCAAGTAATTTGCGCCCCCTAACCCGTGGATTTGCGTCCCCTAACCTGTGGATTTGCGCCCCCTAACCCTAACCCCCAGATGTTGCGCCCGGTGCGGCTGGCCCCCCTGCACCCCCCACGCTACGCCACTGCTCCCAGCTCTCCTTTTCCAAGATCACACAGCAGAATCATAAAGTCAATCAGAGTAAGAGCTGTACTGCAGCTGCTGGGATAGGAATGGATGCTCCATGCCACTTCTTATCTTATTTTGTTGTTGCTGCTGCTGTTGTTTTTACCCAAGAATCACATTACAGTATTAGAAGAAGTGCAAAATCCCATATATATGTTCCATGGGAGAGGCATTTAGGTTCAGTGCTAACTTCTGAGTGCCCCTTTCACAGCTATTACAATGTGGCTGAATCAGCCCTAACTGAGGGAAGTTCAAAATATAAATTATAAAGCAAATCAAATACTTGGGAGAATTCTGAAAGCTGATAAATCAAATAAGGCATCAGTTGTCCTTGGGCCTAACTTCCTACACTCTAGAGACCTTCAAACTTCTAGGATCCATCAGTTTGGTCCAGCAATGACTGTTGGCTGAGGTTCATAACAGCTACCTGTCATTTGCGCTTCCTTGAAAATTGCAACACAACCTTGCTCTCTGCTTAGCAGAACCCATTTAGCTCTTTACTCCAGGTGATATCAGCTCCTGAGATGGATCTTCAGCTTCCCTTCAGATGCCAACCTCCTTCAGTGCTCTTGGCTCTCTTCAGCTCCTAAACATCTCTGGAGCTTCTTCCTTAGTCTCTCAAGCTGTCTTCTGCTACTCTCTTCTGACCAGCACTGGACCCAGCCATTAATTTATGCCTAATCACCATGAGCCTGACCAAACTGCGGGAGGTGGTGGAAGACAGGAGTGCCTGGCGTGCTCTGGTCCATGGGGTCACGAAGAGTCGAACACGACTAAACGACTAAACAACAACAACAAAATCACCATGATTTGAATGAAATTCCACACTCTTATTGGTCTATAATTACGAGCTATTAAGTCAGCTCATTGGTCCATGAGCTGACCAATTAAAAAGCAACAACCCTTTTGATTCTGAATAGAAAGCGATAAACCTCCCCAAGCTTAGCCAATCCCATGTTGGCAATAGGCTACAATCACAGAGTTTAACTGATACTTTGCCGCTTCTTAGTCAGCAATGTATCCCACTAACTCCCTGCAGGAGCACAAGTCAGTTTAGTTCACAGTTAATACATCACTTGCTTGAAATGATATCAAATCCTTATAATAAACTTTACCATATAAAAATATGATTTCGCTACAATCTTATTCAATCTCTTTTGGATTTTCTAGGCCTTAGGTGCTTCACTTGAAGAGGATCTCCCAAGCTTGGGGACAACATGATTAAAGAGCTTTTTTGCTGTTGCTTCTATGCTGGTGCAGGAAAACACAACTGAGCCTGGCAGATCTGTCATTTGTGATTGATCTCCATTTCTCCTTATTCCATTCTTCAATTTTCTCATCTGTTTGTGTGTGTTTTTTAAGAATGTTCACATGAAAATTCATCAGAACAAATTTCCCGTAATATACAAATTCAAATGCAATTTACACTGATATACATGTTTTGCATATTTCTCCCAATAGGATAATAGAATTGTCGAGTTGGAAAGGACCTTGAGAGTCATAAAGTCCAACCCGCTGCAATGAAAGAATCTCAGCTAAAGCATCCATGACAGATGGCCACCCAATCTCTGCTCAAAAACCTTCCATGAAGGAAAGTCCACCACCTCTCGTGAGAGTCTGTTTCATTGTCGCACAGCTCTTACCATCAGAAAGTTCTTCCTGATATCTAGTCAAATTCTCCTTTCTTGTGACTCAAAGCCATATTTATACTGTATGCTCTTTTCACTAAGATATACATTTGTCTGCACACTCAGCACATGCCTCTTTGTACTCTTTACTTGGGTTAGAGACCTTCATCGCAACATTCAGAAAAGTAAGAACTTGGCAGTGTGGTTGAGTTCCAGTTCACATATTGTTTGAGAAAGTGTGTGTTATGTAAATTCCCATTTAAAACTGTGAACTGAATCAGAGTTATTGCCCATCCCTGAGTTGTATACTATGGGAAAGGGGTGTCCTTGGGACTAGGCAGTCAACAGGGGCTAGGGAGGGACGGGGGAGGATGTCTGGACCTCCTGGCTTGCAAGTTGCATTACCTATTCCTGCTGCAGAGTGAGGACTTGTTGACTAAGCTGCAGAAAATGCTGGGAAACAAACTAGATCACCAGCATTATGGCTAAAGATGTCATGAAAGACATACTAGTGGGAACGGTTATGTGAGGTTGTTCTCTCTCTCTCTCTCTCTCTCTCTCTCTCTCTCTCTCTCTCTCTCTTCCACTGGCCTTTCAGATTTGTATCTGCCAGGTAAAGCATCTGGAAGCTGCTGTGTTCACACTTGCTCTCATTTTGGCTGCTGAGATCCCTCCTATCAAGTATTGCACACACACAAAAAAAAGCCTCTTATTTGAAAAGTGTTAATTGAACATGGTGGGAAACAGCAGCCCAGGGGGACATACAAGATCAGACATGTGGGAGGCAGGTGAGGAGAGTACAAAGAAGGGAAATGCAAGCGCATTAGGAAATGTATGAAATATGGAGAAGTCGGGAGGGGGAAATGAAGTGGTGTTGATAGCAGAGAAGATGCATTTCAGGGATCGAATAATAAAGATAAACTGGGTCCAAAACAGCCCATCCAAATTAATATGCTAAGCTGCATCTTCCTCAGCCTACAATCATAAATAGGAACAATATGCCCAAGCAACACTTCTTTCGAGGCTAGGCTAGATAAAATCATATACAAAATGTAAATGTGCCAATTACTATGCTATTTTTAATCTATTTGACATGGTTTTCTTTAACACCCCCCTTCAATCTGGTACAATAGAATCATAGAATCATAGAATTTTAGAGTTGGAAGGGAACCCAAGGGTCATCTAGTCCAAACCCTGTAATGCAGGAAACTCAACTAAAGTATCCATGAAAAATGACCATCCATCCTCTGCTTATAGACCTCCAAGGAAGGAGAGTCCACCACCTCTCATTGGAGTCTGTTCCACTGTTGAACAGCTCTTACGGTCAGAAAGTTCTTCCTCATCTTTTTTCTTGTAACTTGAAGCCATTGGTTCGAGTCCTAACCTCCAGAGCAGGAGAAAACAAACTTGCTCCATCTTCCATGTGACAGCCCTTGAGATATTTCAAGATGGCCTCTCAGTCTCCTCTTTTCCAGGCTAAACATACACAGCTCCTTCAATTGTTCTTTCATAGGGCTTGATTTCCAGACCTTCAATCATCTTGATTGCCCTCCACTGCACATGTTCCAGCTTGTCAACATCCTTCCTAAATTGTGGCGTCCATAATTGGACACAGTACTCCAGGCATGGTCTGACCAAGGCAGAATAGAATGGTACAATACACCCCTTGATCTGGACACTGTCCTTCTGTTGATATAGCACAGACTAGCATTAGCTTATTTTGCTGCTGCAGCATCACACTGTTGACTCATGTTAGGCTTGTGGTCCAGCAAGACCCTAGATCCTTTTCACATGTACTGCTAGTAAGCCAGGTGTCCCCCATCTTATATTTGCATATCTGGTTCTTACTGCCTAAGTGCAGAAAGATAGACAAAGTCTTCATCTGCCAATTGTTAGTATCTTTTTGAAGATTTACAATAAAAAACAGCAACAATCCAAGTCAATAGAGAAAAAACTAAAAGTATTATCCAGCCACACTTAATCAATTTAAGGTCTCCTAGGTGGTGCTGTGGGTTAAACCACAGAGCCTAGGACTTGCCGATCAGAAGGTTGGCAGTTCGAATCCCCACGACGGGGTGAGCTCCCGTTGCTCGGTCCCTGCTCCTGCCCACCTAGTAGTTCAAAAGCACATCAAAGTGCAAGTAGATAAATAGGTACTGCTCTGGTGGGAAGGTAAACGGCATTTCCGTGCGCTGCTCTGGATCGTCAGAAGCGGCTTAGTCATGCTGGCCACATGACCCAGAAGCTGTACACCGGTTCCCTCGGCCAATAAAGCGAGATGAGTGCCGCAACCCCAGAGTGGGTCAAGACTGGACCTCATGGTCGGGGTCCCTTTACCCTTACCTAGGTTTCAAAAGGAGGTGAATGGATTGTGCCGTTCTAGATCCCTGCTACACTGGCAAGTGGTGTGTACTATACCTAAATGTGCTGGCTTTACACTTATGATCCTATCCCTTTCAACACCAAGTAGAGAGCACAGGAACACACAAACAAGATACACTGTCCCTACAGAAGCAGACATCCCTACATTCACAACAACTGTATCACCACATACTCAGCCACAGTGCTGCACATTGACAATATAGACTTATGACAGGTATGTATAGAAAGCACCAATTAATGCACAGTTGTTGTTGTTATAATATTTTTATATAGCCCTATACCCGCAGGTCTCAGGGCAGGTAGAAAAGGACCATTCTCGTGATGCTACCCTCCGGACCTCTCAAGAAAGAGACACACAAAGAAGGGCCTTAGAAGATGAACAAAGGGACCAGGTTCATATAGAGAGAGGTGGTCTTTGAGGTCCTGAGGTCCTGAAATGTTTAAAACTTTATAGGTCAAAACCAGCACCTTGACTTGGGAGCAGAAATATATCACTCTGTCTGTGAATATATGAGTTTGAAGTGAAAACACAATAAAATTATTTCAGTGGAGAGTATCCCCCCAAAAAACAAAATATAAGGCTAGGTTCCTGTTCACTAAAGTTGACGTTGTCAAGATCAAATAGTGTGATAATATCCTTTGGCCAATTTCTCTCTGTCTCTCTCTGTCCCTGTCTCTCTTCACTCAGTAGAGCTAACATCAGCATGGTTTACCTAGTGGAAAGTGTGATAATTCGGATATCCATTATGTGATGGATGCCTTCAGATAACACTTTCTCCCACAGATTCCATTATTATTGTTGTTGAACAAATCACCATACATTGGAAAGAACTGGGTTATCTGTAAATACCCCAGTGAGTCAGTGGTTTACAATTATCTGCCTTAAGTGCAATTAAAACTCTCATTAAATAATTTAGTGGGGCTTTTTTCTTCTTCCTGAAGTTCTATGAAAGGCTAGAACAGAAATGTGTGATCACCTGTGTTTGACGGTTGCAGTGAAAGATTAACGTGGGTGAGAAACTATTAGGCACATAATTAGAAATCGTAAATCTTCCATTCTTATTGGTAAGCCTTTGTTATGTATTAAAAATACATTTTCTTGCAAGCAAAGAGAGTGCAGAAGAATGTAACATTTTTTATTGCTCTTCTCCATCTAATGCATGTTTTATTATTATTATTATCTGATAGCATGACAAGAGTTGTCTTTGAAGAAAAAAATGCCATCCTTTGAGTTTAAATGTTATTTGTTTGTTTGTTTAGAGAGTTTATTTGCTATTCCTCAGGTAAAAACTCTCTCAACAGCTTCTATAAAAAATCAAAAAAGCAATAAAATCAGGTAAAAAAAGGGGGGTGCACCACAGCAAATACAAATGCAGAGAGAACAACCACAACAAAATATCTGCAAGTTTTCATTCATGTTAATAAAACAAAGATAGCCAGTAGCCTTGTTTATAGCAATGTGTGTAAAGAAGATATGTGACAAATTACAATAGTGCATCTGATCTGTACTACATTTCCCTAAAGGTAAAAATGCTGTTATCATTTGAGGTAAATGGACCAAGTGTAAACATAATAATAAAGAATATAGCTTCTAGTGAATGAGTTCTATGAAGTGTCAATGATGGAATCTTGGAAGATTTGTAAAACTGGGATTGGAGGAAATGGAAAGTCTGCTGCTTTGGATCTGATCTTGTTTTTTGTTTTTTTATCACAATGGAAAAAAGAGGAATTCCAACACTCCAGCAAAAATCACATTCAAACCTGACCTCATTGATGTTGTGACCAGTAACAGCAACATTTGGATCAAGCCCTGAGAAGTGTCTCCATGGAGGACTAAGCCCAGTGAGCCAAGCAAATCAGCAACCTCTTTTGGCAGTGATGCAGTTACCATAGTGACTGCTAGGACCAAGTATGAGCCTTCCATTTGAGAGCATCTTGGACATAGCTCGGCAGCTCCACTTGCAGAGATGGGGAGCCTGTGGCCCTCCAGATGTTGTTGGACCCACCATTCTTGTCCACTGACTATATTGGCTTGGGCTGATAGGAGTTGGAGTCAAACAACATATTAAGGCTACAAGCCCCACCCCCCATCCTTGCTCTGCCCTGCTGGGCAGGGAGTATAGGGCTCAACTGGGGAGGGGGGTAATTTTCCAGCAAAATCTTATCATCAGGGAGGAATTGTGAACACAAGTGGCCTAGGAAAATGAGGGGATCTGAACTGGATGATAGGAAAAGGATGCAGAAAGATGAGAAAAGTTCAATTTGCAATGTGACCTATGCTTTCTTGGGGACATTTGTTTGCATCAGTTTCTGGTAGCTGGCATCTTTAGAAGGAAATTGAGCAGTTCACTTTGAGAATTGATCTCTGCATGTGTGTGTTTGTGTGCTGTTGCATAAAGAAGTCAGAATAATCCTTACTGTCATTTTTTTTTTTTTTGTGGAATTCCACTTACGTGATAATATTTCCATGAGAAGGTAAATCATATGTTGAGAAGATACACTCAAGTGCACTTGATTTACATTTGGCACAGTTTGCTCTTGCTTTTCTGGAGGAAGTTATCATCCTATTTGTGATAGGTTTTTAAGATGTATTTTACAAAGGGTTTGGGATATAAATGAGATATATTTCCTCTGTTGCCAGGGAATATTGATCCCTATGTGAAATTGCTTGCAATTATCTTTTCCCCACACGTGCAAGGAAACGAGGTCTGCAGATTCTTCTGTAGCTGCTACACAGCACAGTAGTTGCATGTGGTTTAGCAAATGGTTGTTTAATGATAATATCTCATTATTCTGCATTATGAGTGGGGACTTTGATTTAAGAAGACGGAGCAACCAGAACCAAAAGTCCCATAAGGCAGGTGCGTGATGTCGGTGCGGTTGGAAAACGTCGCCACAATGTAATAGGATCAGAATTGGGAAATGCTTAATTATGTTCAGCAGTCAATGGGTAAATCACAACCTCCAAGCAAATATTTAAAGTTGGAGATACTTTGGAGGCAGAAAAATAGTTACTCACTTTTGCACACCGCAAAAGTTGTTCAGAGGCAAACAAACAGAAGAGAAAGTGACTTAGCAGCAGCACTGACAAGCGCTGTGTGTGTGAATGTATATTCATATGTCCCCAGGCATCATCTACGGAAGCACATATCAAGTATTTAAAACAGAAACAACCTCTCACTTTTCTCATAGCTGGTACTGAAAGCTACTAAGATCTGTCTCTGGGTGATTTCCTATTCAAGACAGCATATATAAAATATGCATACCTTAGTCTGAGCAAAAGCGTAACTTTGTTGTTGGATTATAAATATGAAAAAGTGCTGTGTTTACAGTTTATGCAGTTTGCTTAACTTATCTAGGGATAAGCTTGCCATACGTCAGGAAAATTCCCGGGTTTTGGGTGTAAAAATGGCGTCGGGGAGAATTTTGCTGAACTGGCAAAATGTCAGGGGAAACCCTGATGTTTGGCAACACAATGGAAAAAGCAGTGGAAACAGTTTCAAAAGCTTACATTTTGAAATATGTCAACCCTATCTGAGTGGGGGAGAACAAATCCATTCTCCTTGCTTCATTATTCTGCAGGATCATAAGGCCAAACATCAGTAATCATGATCCGGGTAGAGCACAAAAGTTTAAGTCCCATGACTCAGCTATACAGCTGCAAATAAAACGTTTTAAGCATGTTTTAAGTGCAATAGACAATGTGACACTTGATGGCGATGGTGAGCCGTATGGAAAATTCAATTTATTTTTAAAAACACTTTCAAAAAAGCATTTTCAGAATGGTTTTTTAAAAAATATATGTGTAGATTCCACCCCACTTTGAAGTTCAGTGGCAGACTTAGGTAAATACCGTATTGACATGAATATAAGCCGTACCCAAACATAAGCCGCACCTTTAAAATTGGAGGGGGGGGGGAGGAAAAAAGAAAAAATACCCAAATATAAGCCACTCCATTCCTCGCTGCTCCTGGGTGCATACTGGAGGGTGGGGAGAGCAATGCTGCGTTACGGCGGTCTTTTCCTTGCTCTCTCCCTTCCCAGCCTTGGGGGAGAGGACGGGGGATGATGCATTGCTTTGCCGTGCTCCTGGCCCTGTTTGCCCCGCGCTCCTGGCTGTATACTGTAAGGTCGCAAATGTAAGCTGCACTTTAACTTTTCACGGTCAGAATTTTGGGGGAAAGTGAGACTTATATTCAGGCCAATACAGTATATGAAGAAAGGAAGATGAACAAATCTAGGAAGTGGGCGAGTCCCTAACAAGGAGGACGGGCAATTTAAGATGATGGAATACACAGACATACACAACTTAAAATGATGAATAACAAGTAGAGTAAGAGAGCAGGAGGAACAAGTACTTAAAGAGGAGTGGAAATTTTTTTTTGTTGAGTATGTAGAAAATAATTGTACACAGATCAAAACGCTATCAGCATTAAGGTAAATTCAACAGCATAACATATTTAAAGAAATATTATAAAAGGGGGGATTTGAACCAAGCCGATATATAAGAATATGCAGGAATTGGGGTTGAATTAAAGGAGCTTTGGAAGGGGGAGGAGGGAAGTCATTGAATGTACAGTGGTACCTTGGGTTAAGAACTTAATTCATTCCAGAGGTCTGTTCTTAACCTGAAACTGTTCTTAACCTGAGGTCTCTCGCTGCCACTGTGCTGCCGCCGTGCAATTTCTGTTCTCATCCTGAAGCAAAGTTCTTAACCTGAGGTACTACTTCTGGGTTAGCAGAGTCTGTAACCTGAAGCGTCTGTAACCTGGAAGCGTCTGTAATCCAAGGTACCACTGTATTGGTATTTTGTAATGTATATCTAAAAACTTCAATTTTTTTTTTAAAAAAAAGATAAAATCTGATTGAGTTCAATTGGGCTTATTCCCAGATAAGTGCATACAGTATTAGAGACCAATTGCTTTTATTTATGGGGGTTATTCTAAATTGGACATAACTCTGAAAATCTCTGGTCTGAAAAAAACCAGAATAATTTACTTAGTTGTTGTTATTAATATTACTATTATCTTTATAAAGGTAACTGGGAATATGTTTACCATGATTTTAATGGCTTTTCCAGTGAGTGAAAAAATGAAAAGGAAGCCACTTTGCATTCTGAAACTGCACCCATTTTTGTAATCTTTCATTAAAGAGGAACTGCATTTGCTAATTAACTACATACTAGCACGTCAAAGTATTATTAACAAAAGCTGAAAGTTAATGGTAGTTCATTATTCCCCCAGCTATCAAACTCCATCCCCCAGGGAATATTAACTAGAAACAACCATTTAAACTTTGCCAGCCAGAATGTTATTAACTCACACCCAATAAGCAATTCGAGTGGATATCCAGGCTGTCTGAGAATTTGAAAAATACCTATGGGCTATGGGCAGTTTATAATGAAATTAAGGGGCAATGTTCTACTCCTTTGAGCAATACTGAATATCTGCTTACTAAAGATTCTTGAAAGCTTGCTAGGATGCAGCTCAACGTTCAGGAGCTGAGAAAGTTTTCCTCAAAGAACAGCGTCATAACCTCCAAATTCTACTTCAGCTCAGAATAAACTCTAAAACAAAGAAGTATTCCCAGTTTACCAACCACCAACCCCCAGCCCTGATTTCCTAAAATGACAGCCTCACCCAGACATTCCCTAGCGGTACAAAGCTATCATTTGACACACATGGATTGTAAGAATAAGAATAATTAGTAGTAGTAGTTTATTATTTATACCCTGCCCATCTGGCTGAGTAGCCCCAGCCACTCTGGGTGACTTCCAACACATATAAAAACATAAAACATCAAACATTAAAAACTTCCCAGTACAGAGCTGCCTTCAGATGTCTTCTAAAAGTCACATAGTTGTTTATTTCCTTGACATCTGGTGGGAGGGTGTTCCACAGCACAGGTGCCACTACCGAGAAGGCCCTCTGCCTGGTTCCCTGTAACCTCACTTATCGCTAGAAGACCCTCGGAGCTGGACCTCAGTGGGGATCTGACACTTCAAATCCTCAACTGTCCAAAGCAATGGTGGTGGGGTTTTGAATTAGCTTAAAAAGGGGCAAAGCCATTCCCCAATATTGGGGAAAATAGCCTGGCATTCCACCCTCAGATGCGGGTGGCTCTGTGTTAAACCACAGAGCCTAGGACTTGCCGATCAGAAGGTCGGCGGTTCGAATCCCCATGACGGGGTGAGCTCCCACTGCTCGGTCCCTGCTCCTGCCAACCTAGGAAATCGAAAGCACATCAAAGTGCAAGTAAATAAATAGGTACCGCTCCGGCAGGAAGGTAAACAGCGTTTCCGTGCGCTACTCTGGTTCGCCAAAAGTGGTGTAGTCATGCTGGCCACATGACCCGGAAGCTGTACGCCGGCTCACTTGGCCAATAAAGCGAGATGCGCGCCGCAACCCCAGAGTGGGCAACAACTGGACCTAATGGTCAGGGGTCCCTTTACCTTTACCTTTACCACCCTCAGTGAGGTTTGAGCCTTCATGAACTCATCATTGTTGAGTTGTATTTCTTTCGGTCATTTCTTTTGAAAACTATGTGGGATAAAATAAATATGGAAAAATAAAAGAGCGGGAATCCAACATGGATTCCACTTATGCTTTGGCAACGCTCTTTCGAATGGGTTGCTGTGTCACTGATAAAACACCCCAGCCTTTACATTTCAGTTGCCAGAATTAAATAGCTTACAAATGGGGGGTGGGGGGAATGTATAAAAATATTATGTTCTACCTAATCGAAAGCAAGCTGCTGCTGCTTGCTGTTGAGGCCAGCTGGTGTTTGTATTTGACATCTGTCAAGTACATTGGGGTATTCCCGCCCCCCTGCAGCTTTTGGCAACATGTTGGCTCAGATTGACATATTACATATGAGAGCTGGGTGGGCCACAACTCAAAAAGCCTTGTAAGGTTGTGTGCAAGCAATGTCTCCATTTCTAACAACAATTCCCCATGCTGCATTGCAAACTGCTTTTGAAACCCCACAGTGCTCAACAGGGACCTGTAAAGTTATGCGTGGGGCCGCTTCATTGTAAGTGGCATTTGTGTCAGGTGACGGAAAAAGCCACAATTTGGCTTCATACCTGAGATGGCCACTTCGCATCCAGCTGAAATGTTCTTTAAAAAACAAAAAAGCTTTGCACATCACTGCCATATATTAGATGGGGGAAGAGATGTATCAAATAAATGTAGCTTTCCTGAAGGGAAAACAGGTGTAAATCAGTTAAAATGTTTGTCTGGGAGCTGTCAGTTTATCACCTAGGTGATGATCCCTTTATATTTTTTACTTTGCCATGTGAAACATAAAACAATTTGGCATGACAGGATGACAAAACGCTGCTTCTCCCAGCTGAAATCTCCAGCCTCTCTGCGATTACAACTCAGATATATTTTACATTTGAGATTAGCATTCACAAATCCCAACTCCCAGCACTGAGGCATTAAATAGCTGTTTGTACATTTGGCAAGGGAATCTTGTCGTTAAGTTACAAAACATACACCACCACCACAACAACATACACAACAACAACAACAACAGCAGTAACAACCTGTACAAAATGCAGACAATTACTATCTAAAAAGCAACTGTAATCATACAGTCCAGGATGCCTCACAGTTTGCATTTTGCATGGAACACATCAATGGAATAGAGCTGTTCTCAAATCCAGCCTCTTGATTTTACTGGTTAGCTTTTCAAAGGGGTCGAGCAATGAAAACAAATATTTGCTCAATAACACACAATTCTTCCACTGACGAAGGTACCATGGTATTAACACAGTGCTTTGAAAGTCAGTTCAAATATCTGAGTCTGCAATCCTTACCGTGTCTACTCAAAAGTAAGTCCCCTTGAATCCAACGGGACTTACTTCCATGTAAGTAGGGTTTGGGGTGCAATCTGAGTTAACCAACAGCCTACAGGCCTAGCATTACAGGCATCATACAAAGTTAGAATAAGCATTGTCATTTTGAATAAGTAGAGGCAATCTCTAAGTGGTGTACATCATCAGAATGCAGGTGAAGGAATCCAGACTTGGCTATTCCTCCTCTTAAACACATGTAAGCAGAGAGACAGACAGACAGACAGGGAGATTGAGAGGTGCATAAACCATCTCATCAAGGAGAAGGCTAGGATGGCACCTTTGTCCATAATAAAATTGCTTTCCACAAGTAGAGCATTTAGATAAATCAGATTTACTCAATGATTTGCTCTTGCAGCCTTCCTGAAATCCCAGTGTGTTAGATACTGGGAAATCTGCACAGAGATGAAAGGACAGTTCCCTACTGAAACCATTTTTGGTTACCATAACCTTTGTTTTTGTTTTTCTACTGGTAAGTCCTAGACAAACAGGTTTAGCAGAAATGCTGTACTTGATAAGCAGCTTTTGTTTGAGATTTGCAGGTTCTCTCTCCACACTGGGCTTCTTCAGGAGGACGAGTGGGCTATAAATTGAATAAATAAATGAACTATCAATAACATGCAGGGAAAAGGATGATGGGCACCTGGAAAACATAGAGCCAGACAAATCCTGCAGTATTTCAGTGCCTGGCGTGCTCTGGTCCACGGGGTAACGAAGAGTCGGACACGACTAAACGACTAAACAACAACAAATATGAAGCAGGGAACCAGTTCAGACTTGATCAGAAAACTGAGTCTGGAATTGACACTGGACTTCTCCTCTCTAGAGCAGTAATATATTTGTCTACCTTGCCACAGCAAAGAAAGTCATAAGACACTATGGCCCATTCTACTGGTGGGAAACCTGGATGGCCCTCTGGACTCCAGCTCCTTCTAGAAATGGGGAGAAATTCAATTCAGTTCACATCGGAAGCCAAACCTATCTTCTGAAACAATAAGTGAACCGAAACACAGCGATTCCTCAAAATTTGCAATTTTGCGAATTTTGTGGTGCAATTTTCCAGCCATGTTTTAATGCATATATTATGGGGGGAAATGTACATTAAAATGAATATATTAGTGAGAAATTGCATCCAAAATGCATTATATTAAGAGAAGCTGCTTACAAAAATGTGTACAACTGCATCAAAACTGCATCTAAAAAATGTGCTTGTAGGAGGACTACGGTGCTGAAGAATTTTCATGATGGTCTTTTAAAATGCAAATGGCTGCAGAAATTTGGGGAACTGAGGCTGGAAGAATCCTTAGCTGCCACCAGCATGGGCAATGCGTGGGGATGAGAGCAACTGCAGTCCAATGCACCCAACTACATCCCTGGTCTGTTGCATTGGCACTGCTGGGAACAACTGCATTTTGGCTTCTTCTCTCAACAGAACTGTCTCCCTCAGTGTCCATCTCACCTGGCCGTTAAATACTTATATAACTTTATGAAGAAAGCAGTGTCTGGATTTACTTGTTTTGATTTGATTTCAACTTATTATATTTCTATATTTCAAATGAATTCGAAAGCATATTAAACAATAATGTGACAGAACGCAATAGAGTACAGTGGTACCTCAGGTTAAGTACTTAATTCGTTCCGGAGGTCTGTTCTTAACCTGAAACTGTTCTTAACCTGAAGCACCACTTTAGCTAATGGGGCCTCCTGCTGCCGCTGTGCCGCCGGAGCACGATTTCTGTTCTCATCCTGAAGCAAAGTTCTTAAACCGACGTACTATTTCTGGGTTAGCGGAGTCTGTAACCTGAAGTGTATGTAACCTGAAGCATATGTAATCCAAGGTACCACTGTATCATAAATACAGCAAATTTGTTTTTCTGCCTCCATCCCTTTTTCCTGAATGCTTAACCTAAACTGAAGGTTCAGTGAACTCAGTGGAAATTCACTTCCAATTATTACATGCATAGGGTGATCAGGCTGCACACCTCGCAGCTTGTAAGCAGATAGCATTCTAAAACTTGAAACCCCAACTTCGGAAAACTATGAAGCAAACAACATATTGTTGTTTTATATAGTTCCGCAGCAGAATAAAACTTTCTTTTTATGAGTCCATTCTTCAAAGAGAGTTTGGCCAAAATGCCATTGTGACATTCCGCAGCAATGAAAAGCGATCCATCTTTGCTTTGTACCTTAACCAGGCAAGGTATCCATTCATTATTTCCTCCCAAACAGGATCTTCTGGAGTGCTACATTTGAAAGTCCCCTTTATCTTCATTAAAGTGTCATGCAAGCCGACAAAACTTTGTCATTGAATTCCAGCAGTTCCGTGAGGCTAACAAGTTCTGAAAGTTTTCAGAAAGAAGCAATATTTGCCGAAAACCCAGAACACAGTAAATGATTTCTCAGCCAGTTTCTCAAGGGTATCTTTATGGCTGTGTTGCTCTGAAATTGAGAAAAATCAAATGCGACTACAAGAGTGGCTTTTCTCCCCATCACTTCCCAGAAGAAGTGCTACTTTGTTTTAGGTTGTAAAAAGAGCGAATTAGGATTATATAATAAAGACTTCTGGAGCGCACAACCTCTCTGGAAGGAAAGAGCAAAATAATGCAGGCTTATGACTCCAAATTGACTTATCTCTTCACCTCTTCCTCTGTTTGTGCAGTGAAATTGAGTGTAACTAAGAACAGGAAGCTTTATGCAAGTTCATGTATGATCCATGATTCTTGGGGAAACTGAGCTACTAGGAGGGCAAAAGATCAGCAGAAAGCTAACACGGAGACAGAACACAGCCGTGCCAATGGCTTTGCCCTTCATTAACCTAAAGCTGTCGGTGCACACATATCACCTTGCAAGCATTTACTCACTTCTCAGACTGCCAAGTCCAAGGAATCATTCTGGAAATGCTCCAGCTATCCCCCCTGAAAAAATGCACAGTATTATCACCCTTATTTGAAGAGGTATGCTTTCCTTATTTTAAAAACTGTTTTCTCCCCTCTATTCCAGAGTTTCCAAATTCCAGTGTCCCTTGCAACAGAAGCAGGAAGGGCAAGGAAATGTGAGTGTTTCAAACAACCAAAGCATACTTTATTCTTAGCTTTCATCAAGGGTGACGTGGAGGTGCAGAGGGACAGCTGCCTCCCCATCAAGTAAATAAATAAAAATACTTAACTAACTGACCAACTGCGTTGCAGATAACTCAGTTCTGCCTCCTCCAACATAAAGTCTGCCCCCCTAAAATAAATCTGGCTGCGCCCATGGCTTTCATAGTTTAAAACTAAGTTTTTGCATGCCCAAGGAAAGAAAGAAGAAGCAAAATCTGCACACACATACACAAAAATCAATCAAGTGAATTTTGTGAGATGAGCAGGCTCGGCTGCCCACCACTCTTCTGTGCTCATAGCCCAATTAGTGAAGTCAGAGCTATGACTGACAAATGAGTTGTTAGGAATCCCTGTGGTCCTAACTAGCTGTCATTTCCTGCTTCTGTCTCATTTTGAGATTTTCAGATTTGTTGTGTGTTATAAGAATACAAACCTAGACAGCATCTTAAAAAGTAGAGACATCACCTTGCCGACAAAGGTCCATATAGTTAAAGCTATAGTTTTCCCAGTAGTGATGTATGGAAGTGAGAGCTGGACCATAAAGAAGGCTGATCGCCGAAGAATTGATGCTTTTGAATTATGGTGCTGAAGGAGACTCTTGAGAGTCCCATGGACTGCAAGAAGATCAAACCTCTCCATTCTGAAGGAAATCAGCCCTGAGTGCTCACTGGAAGGACAGATCCTGAAGCTGAGGCTCCAATACTTTGGCCACCTTACGAGAAGAGAAGACTACCTGCAAAAGACCCTGATGTTGGGAAAGATTGAGGGCAAAAGACCCTGATGTTGGGAAAGATTGAGGGCACAAGGAGAAGAGGACGACAGAGGATAAGATGTTTGGACAGTATTCTTGAAGCTATTAACATGAGTTTGACCAAACTGCGGGAGGCAGTGGAAGACAGGAGTGCCTGGCGTGCTCTGGTCCATGGGGTCACAAAGAATCGGACACAACTAAACGGCTAAGCAACAACAACAACAACAACAACAACAACAACAACAACAACATATCTTAACAGCAGTTATGTGAGGTAGGTGAGTCTGAGAATTTGTGACAGGCTCAAGGCAATAAATGAGCAAAATCTATGAGTTAAGTGGAACAAAGGGCCCAATCCATATACTGCATACTGGGCCCAGAAAATCCTGTTGGCTTACCTGCATGGGGTGGTTTACTCAGGTTAGAAGTCAGGCAGGAGAGAAAGGCATTTTCACATTCCAGAGTTGCATGTTAAGGCCCCAGGCCCCACAGTTGCCTTAGATAATAAACACATGGACACAATTATTTTTGGTTTATGGGATAAATTAGGGTACAACTTTATTGATTACAGATGTGAGCGGTTTGGCTTAGGCATTGGGTGAAACCAAGCTATATTCTGACTCCTGCCCATCTGCAGGGAGTCCACGGAAGGGTAAACCACCGGTGGGGGGAAGCCTATGACGTACGTCAAATCGGGGCGCCCCGCGATGTCCCTGTGGGGTCGTGGCATGGCCCTAGCCCATGTCCAGGCTTCGGACAGGAACCACAGCCCTGGATCCCTTTAAAAGGATACCCTTATCGAGGAGGGGCAGGCGGATGCTACAACCTCTCCACTGTAAACAAAGGCTTACCCAACTGCTAACCTTAAAAAGTTGTGACGATTGCTGCAATGTAGGCGAAAACCAAATGGCTGGTGCCAATTTGCCCCCAGCCGTGCCGATTGGACAGCCAGGGGAGTGACGCAGCTGTCAGTGTGATGCGGGCGGCATCCCTCCACCCCCCAACAGGATCACTGAAGGTCACAGATGCCCAGCCACAACACCACCCTCTGGAGAAGGTGAGCAGAATTCCTATGCTGGCAAATGCAGTGGATTGACGTATACAGGAGACAGCAAATGCCAACTGTGATATTCTTGCCTTCTATGCTTCAACATCTGCTTTGGACACTATCCTAGAGGCTAGCAGCACATTGAAAATGACAATAAGGCTGAACTCTTCAGGAACAGTGGCCATGGTGTGCATGTCTGCATATATAACAGTCATAGCTGTTACTATTTACGATTCTTCAAAATTGCTATTGAATTTCCCTTTTTGCTACATGCCTTGAGACTGGTAGAGCTGAAGGGAAACAGTAACAAATACGGTGTTTAATAGGTCGTTTAAACTCACAGACATATTTAATTTACTTGGGAATAACTGCAGAACTTTCCTCCGCAGTATAATAATATCCAGTTTCCAATCTATAGGAAATGTGTGTGGGCTGGGTTGAGCAAGCACATGCATATATGTACAATCTCCCTCGCGCCGAACATAGATTGTACAGCAAGCAGCAAATTCCCACAGTTCTCCCTGGGCACAAACATTATCCTTTTTTTTATTAATACCAACATCAATTCACGAAGAAGTCTGCCAGCCACTTCCATCTGCCCATATCCACCACTGATCACCAGTTTAAGCTTTCTCAATTTAGGGAGGGAAATGGAATTATTTTTTCATTGCCTTCTGCCCAAGCCACTGGCAGCCATATCATCATTTCCATCTGCTCTTTCCCCCCCAGCTTAATCCCACCCAGATTTATATTTACAGGATTCTCATTTAAAAAGTGTGTGTGTGTGTGTGTGTGTGTGTGTGTGTGTGTGTGTAAAGCGGGGACTTATTTAAGCAACGCAACATGTGCCATCCAGAGGCAGACCTCTCACTTACTTAGAAAAACAAACAACAGCAACCCGCACAGAATTCTGTGCATATGCAAGTTCAACAAATCATATGTCTGGACACTGTCTGAAAATTGCTAATGTGATCACACACCCCGTCAAAAAAAAAATCCCTTAAAAACAGGGATATCAGAACTCCTTCGTCACTGAACCGACAATACACTCTGTAGTTTATTCAGAGCTGGGCTGGAGGCAACAAAATAAGATGTCGACACATACATCTTCCAGTTGTCACCTTGCATCACATTGCACTTTTCAAACAGTGCAGAATGGTGACAGTTCCTCCCGCAGTTGAAGGCTGCAATTGTGGTTTCATTGCAATCTTGATTTCCCCCCCTTTTGCCCATCCAAACCACTTCATTTTGTTTTTAAATTGGTAGGTTATTTTTTGAGGCCAATATATCAGGAACCCCCGCAAAAAGAAACTTGAAATAAACTGAATGGTGAATGGCTCAAATTGTATTTTCTTCCAAAAACATATGCTATTTTCTGACCAACAGCCAACAACTGAGGGGGAAGGGAATCCACATGCACCCCCACACAAAAAAAACCATGAAAGACAAACAGACTAAGCCCATTTTCCTGTAGTCTCTTAAGACAGAACTCTTACCTGGGAACTGCTTCCTTACTACAGTAGTACCTTGGTTTACGAACTCAATCCGTTCCGGAAGTCCGTTCTTAAACCAAAGCGTTCTTAAACCAAGGTGCACTTTCCCATAGCAACGGGGGACTCAATATACAAATGGAACATGCTCAACAGGAAGCGAAACATGTTCTTATTCCAAGGCAAAGTTCACAAACCGAAACACCTACTTCTGGGTTTGCAGCCTTCTTAATCCAAGTTGTTCATAAACCAATCTGTTCTTAAACCAAGGTATCACTGTATTGACTTAAATTAAGACCTGCTGAAATAAGGTTGCTGAAATGGTGCCCTCTAGAAGCTATTAGACTGCAACTCCAATGAACTGATAGTCAGGGGTGATGTGAGATGCTGTGTTGACCCTGGATAGAAACATCAGAAGACTGGGGTGAAAACTAGATGTTATGATACAGGATGCATGTGTCAGGGGCTGGGCAGAGGAGGATGAGGAGTGGTGGAGACCGGCTCCCCATCCTGACCCTGCCAGGGAGGAGGAAGAGGAAGACAGTATAGATTTACAACAGGGGGTTGCAGGAGGTCACCGCTCAGAGGCAGATGAGGGGAGAAGTTGTGAAATAATGGGAAAGGAGGAGCAGGCAGAACCCAGGCAGCAGCTGGCTGAAAAATCATTAGAAAGCATTCCAGACCCACCATCTCCCAGAACCCGGTGAGCCTTAGAAGTAGGAGAGCAAAGAGCTCAAAGACAGAGGGCACTTAGTAGCACCCGTAGAGGAGATGATGAGGATGACGAATGAGGAAGGGGGAGAGACAGGGGGGTGGAGATTCACTCGGCACAACGCAATTCTCCAAAAAGCTGGGTTCTAAAAAAACCCTTTCCCTTGTCTTTATAATTTCCTAGGCAACCAGCTGGGAGCCACTGACAACACCCTAGCAGCATGGCTGCTACCAAAAAGAGCAGCCCAATGTGTCAACCCCTATGGTTATCTGGTAGTACAAAACATATGATGAAGTGGCATCATCACCATCTCAGTTTGACGTGATTGGGTGCTCCTCGTGGGGACAGACAGACTTTGAGCATGATAGCATACTTTTTTTATTACTGGATATTACCAGAGAAAGAACAAGAAGGAGACCCACATCTGCTTCTCTTGCCAAGGGTTCCTAATCCAGGGGGCGGTGCTGTGGTCTAAAACACTCAGCCTCTTGGGTTTGCCAATCAGAAGGTCAGCAGTTTGAGTCCGCGTGATGGGGTGAGCTCCTGTTGCTCCGTCCCAGCTCCTGCCAACTTAGCAGTTTGAAAGCATACCAGCGTGAGCGGATAAATAGGGACTGCTGTGGCGGGAAGGTAAACAGCATATCTGTGTGCTCTGGCACTTGTCACAGTAATAATAATAATAATAATAATAATAATAATAATAATAATAATGTATTATTTATACCCCGCCCATCTGGCTGGGTTTCCCCAGCCACTCTGGGTGGCTTCCAACAAAACATTAAAATACAGTAATTCATCAGATATTAAAAACTTCCCTAAACGGGGCTGCCTTCAGATGTCTTCCAAAAGTCGGATAGTTGTTAATTTCCTTGACATCTGATGGAAGTGTGTTCCACAGGGTGGGCGCCACTACCGAAAAGGCCCTCTGCCTGGTTCCCTGAAACTTTGATTCTCACAGTAAGGGAACCACCAGAAGGCCCTTGGAGCTGGACCTCAGTGTCTGGGCAGAATGATGGGGGTGAAGACGCTCCTTCAGGTATACAGGACCGAGGCCATTTAGGGCTTTAAAGGTCAACACCAACACTTTGAATTGTGCTCAGAAACGTACTGGGAGCTAATGTAGGTCTTTCAAGTCTGGTGTTATATGGTCTCGGCGACCGCTCCCAGTCACCAGTCTAGCTTCCGCATTCTGGATTAGTTGCAGTTTCCAGGTCACCTTCAAAGGTAGCCCCACGTAGAGCGCATTGCAGTAGTCCAAGCGGGAGATAACTAGAGCATGCAGCACTCTGGCGAGACAGTCTGCAGGCAGGTAGGGTCTCAGCCTGTGTACCAAGTGGAGCTGGTAGACAGCTGCCCTGAACACAGCATTGACCTGTGCCTCCATGGACAGCTGTGAGTCCAAAATGACTCCCAGGCTGTGCACCTTCTCCAGAAGGAGTTTAGTCATGCTGGCCTCATGACCCGGAAAGCTGTCTGTGGACAAATGCCAGCTCCCTCGGCCTGAAGTGAGATAAGCGCCGCACCCCCATAGTCAAGTTTGACTGGACTTAACCATATAGGGGTCCTTTACCCTTACCTTAATCCTTTGTGATGTCAAGTTGTGACTAGGGATGGCAGAGAATTCTGTTGAAAACAGAAATAGGAGTGGATATTGCCGACATTTGCTTATTCATCCCATGTCTGAAACGGAAATAAATCTAGTATATATTATCAGTAATTGTTGTTATTATTGTTTTCAGTCTGCAAACAATATGCAATTGATTTCCTCCCCGTCCCTTTTGCATTGAAATGAATTGGGTGGAGTGAAAATGTATCTTGTGTAATTTACACAATAACTTACACTGTTACATAATTTTGCCACAGTGGACATTTCTTGTGTAGATTCTGCCATAGTTTTGGGAGCAGAAGACAAACCACAGTGGAAAGGAAGCACTGCTCCATAGGACAAAAACAGAGCAAAATGGAAAGCAGTGTCTTCTCGTGTTTCTTGCTCCAACCTGATTTTACAGTTATTCAGCACAAAAACAAAATCTTCTAGCATTTGTCACTGAAGGCACAGATGCAGAAATGTAACCCAAACAACTAGGGAAGTTTGCTAGTAGAAACAAAGACCTTGGCAAAGGACAAATATTGATAACACAGTATTGTAGGAAAGAAAATAGCACCATAAGCAGTGTCTGTCTAGAATGAGACCAAGGTGTGTTGAGCCCAGCATTCTTGCCTCCAGAATTTGGGATGCTGCTAATTCATCTATCTTGCCTTTCAGATTTCTAATATTAGAATAAAACTAGGGCAGAAAGCTTTAACCCATCCAATCAGTGGAGTGATCAGCAAAAGCTTTAGTTGATTAATCAGTGGGGGCCAATTGTAATCAGTGAGGGTAATTTTGTGTGTGTGATGATGCAGGCTAAATACACATTTGCTTATCTTTGAGGGCAACTTTGGTTATGGTGTATTATTACAACAGAGAATTATTATTTTATTTAAGCCGTGCATCAGAGGGACTTATTCCTTCCAAAAAATATGGAGTAGCTTTTGTTAATTGCATTGCAACTCAGTTTGCATTTTCTTTGCAATATAAAAGAAGGAACCAGTCTGGGTAACATGTATGTTTTAAAAACACACATGTGGTTATTCGCTGTGAAGTACCCAAGAAGTCAACAATGTGGGAAGGAGCCTGGTCCAGAGGACCCTGAATTTTTTTGTGGGATGGGAGAAAAAGAGAGGTGTGGCCTAGTAGGAGAGAGAGAGAGAGAGAGAGAGAGAGAGAGAGAGACTGAGTTCTCCACATTTCCACCTCAGTTTTACACACACACACACACACACACACACACTTAAGGTCCTAATGAAAATTCATAATAATTTAAGCATTTCAATCAAGACATACTTTTTTATGCAATTATGTCTAATATACATGTTTGCAAAGTATTTCCCCTATTATTATTATTATTATTATTATTATACCACCCTTCATCTGTAGATCTCAGGGTGGTTCACAACATAACAAAATATATAACATATTTTATGTTATTTTCACTAATATATGCATTTTTATGCATACTTTCCTTTAGTACATGGGGGGCATGTTATTGGAGAACTGCACTGCAAAATTCAGAGAAGTGCAATTTTCTTTTTAAAAAAAGTTAAGCACATTTTTATTAGTTTTGAAATAATAAAAAAACAAAATTACAGCCCTCACCCCATGCAACCAGTTGACAGGATTCTGGTGAGAATTATGTGGTTCTCTTCTCTTCTCTTCTCTTCTCTTCTCTTCTCTCTCTCCCTCTCTCTCTCTCTCTTCCCTCCTCTCTCTCTGTTACAATAATCCAGGGGTCAGCAAACTTTGTCAGCAGGGTCCACTGTCCCTCAGACCTTCTGGGGGACCAGATTATATTTGGGGGGGGAATGAACGAATTCCTACAAATAATGCCCCACAAATTCCTACAAACGAATGCCCCACAAATAACCCAGAGATGCATTTTAAATTAAAGGACACATTCTACTCATGTAAAAACATGCTGATTCCTGGACCGTCCGCAGGCCAGATTGAGAAGGCCATTGGGCCGGATCCGGCCCCCGGGCCTTAGTTTGCCTACCCATGCAATAATGCAATATAACTTACTGTTAGACAGTTATTCAGAAGTACAATTCAGGAGAATCTAATGTTACTCCAGTTTGTTTGTACAGATGGTCAGGGGCACAAGGAAGCTACAGAAAATCATGGAGAACATATTTGTGAAACTGCAGGTGGCAGGGTGCTTTCCCACCATATGGCATGAAACTTCATGGGGGTCTTTTGTTCCTTTTATTATCCTTATTTCGTGTGGTATTTTTTTTTTACTATAACTATATGCCAGATGCCTCAACCCACAGCGGCCTTTGACTGGGCTTAAATATCCAGGGGTCCTTTGCCTTACTTTTACCTTACCAAAGTTCAATACAGTGGTACCTCAGGTTACATACACTTCAGGTTACATACGCTTCAGGTTACAGACTCTGCTAACCCAGAAATAGTACCTCAGGTTAAGAATTTTGCTTCAAGACGAGAACAGAAATCGTGCGCCAGCAGTGGGAGGCCCCATTAGCTAAAGTGGTGCTTCAGGTTAAGAACAGTTTCAGGTTAAGAACGGACCTCAGGAACGAATTAAGTACTTAACCCGAGGTACCACTGTACTCAAATCTTGCAATTCCTTACATATGTAGCCTTGCTGCTACTAAAAAAATATATGTAATTCTTCATGTCCTAATTTGGCCCTTCAAATACGTGCTGCAGAGCCTATTGATTCATGGGTTGTTTTTTCGATCTCGTCATGCTCTTTTCTCACCCTCAAATCCCTGTGCAATTGAGTCATGCGTTCCCCTATGCCTATTGCTTCGCCAAGAAAGAAGATGCAGACTTACAGCAAACCAGCCTGCCAGGTCTCATAGCCTTTGCAAACATGGGACGGACACTGCGGCAAGGAGATGTCTTGTCTGCGCCCAGGCAAATGCGCATAAATTCTTTATACAGAAAGCCGCATGCATCAGTTTGGCCAGGACTTCCCATTGCTTCCCCTGACCAGATGAGGGCATAGTTGGCAAATACCAAAGTCTTACAGATAGCTCAGAGCCTAGCACTCCTAAGCCCATAGATAAGGGTAACATCAAAGCAAGGGAATATAAATATATATGAGCTCATTGCTACAACAACTACCAATTAATTGTGGGGTTATCTTAACTACGTACCAAGATGGCATTAGCGAAGCTTCCAGAACAGCTCATCTTTGGTTCAATGCAGCATCCATTTTTTTAAAAAAAATATTTTTGGTGGAAATGCTGGGGCAGGGGGTGGCCAACATCCCATCCATTTTCTTGATTCTATTCTCTTACATTCCGTAACGCGCAATAAAAGAAGTCACCCAAACCATATTGTTGTTATTTTCAACATGTATATTAGCATTGGGGACGTGGGTGGCGCTGTGGGTTAAACCACAGAGCTTGGGACTTACCGATCAGAAGGTCGGCGGTTCGAATCCCCGCAACGGTGTGAGCTCCCATTCCTCGGTCCCTGCTCCTGCCAACCTACCAGTTTAAAGCACATCAAAGTGCAAGTAGATAAATAGGTACTGCTCTGGCGGGAAGGTAAACGGCGTTTCCGTGTGCTGCTCTGGTTTGCCAGAAGCGACTTAGTCATGCTGGCCACATGACCCGGAAGCTGTACGCCAGCTCCCTCGGCCAATAAAGCGAGATGAGCGCCGCAACCCCAGAGTTGGTCACGACTGGACCTAATGGTCTGGGGTCCCTTTACCTTTTATATTAGCATTGAGGTCTAAGAGAATATGGCAGAATTGAGATTCTTGTAAGCACCCAAGTCCTAAATCACTAATATTGACTTTGAGCTGCTCTTGAGAGATTGGGTGGTCATTTTTTGAATATAAAAGAAAATCTCAAATGCTATGATAATTCCCCCTGGTCAGGAGCTATGCTTATTCTTAAAGTCTCACATATAAAGGATGACACATCAGTGGAATTAACAGGGAGAACACTGGAAATAAGAAACAAGAACCTGCAATCTTTTGCATGCCTGAAACGTAATAATAGTGAAAGTGGTTTGGAGTTGTTTCATAAATGGCTGTTGTCTAAAAGGGTTGTGCCCATATCAGCCTTTCCTTGAACATTTTTGCCTCCAAAAAACTGACATCTCAGATATGAGCAACCAGCAGGATTTCAAACCACTTTCATTTCTACAGCATTTGGCAACCATTCCTTGACTTCATAAAACAAGAAGACAGAGTTCAAAACCCGCTTCTGACACAGGGTAATCTGTGGAGAGACCTACTAAATGAACCTCAGGAAAGAGAGATATTGACAAATGACACTGTGGTGATTTTGAAGTTTTTAAAACAATTATTGTTGTTTTATTGTTTTATCTCATATACATAACACACACACACACACACAAAAAAAACCAACATAATTTTTGCCTTCAAGTGTGAATTTCAAAGGATGATTTGTACATCATTTCAGAAAGTGGAAACTGGGTAGGTTATTGATTTTGTTTGTTACTATTTTTTGGCCACCTCATGAGAAGAGAAGACTGCCTGGAAAAGACCCTGATGCTGGGAAAGTTGAGGGCACAAGGAGAAGGGGACGACAGAGGACGAGATGGTTGGACAGTGTTCTCGAAGCTACCAGCATGAGTTTGACCAAACTGTGGGAGGCAGTGGAAGACAGGAGTGCCTGGCGTGCTCTGGTTCATGGGGTCACGAAGAGTCGGACATGACTAAATGACAAAATAACAACAAATGTGAACTTTAAATGTGAACTGAATGCAATTTCTCTGCCAGCCCTAGCTGGAACACCATTCCAAAGTGACTGCTTCTCCCAAAATATTTCTCAATACATAACCCTTTCCATTTTTCACTTGATCAGCTGCTCTACATTTTAAGCCACAGGGCAGCCTAGTTCCATTGTAACTGATGATAGTTTAAATGTTTCTGAGATGGACATCTCTAAAGATTAGCTGAAGAACTGTAGCGCCTCTTTTCCAAGAGCAATGAGAAGACACATGGGACTCTTTTTTCTGCCAGGCTCTCCTCCTAAGCTGCACACAGCTCAGAGTACCTTCCCCCTGACAGTGAGTATTAGGTTCAGGATACGGCCATAGAAAACAAGCTTTCCAAGAAAGGCTTAGAAGAAATGCTTGGATCGACACACATAGTCCTGTAGATGAGAACAGAGGATCCAAATGAGTAAGAAGTGATCCAAGTGAGCATTAGAATAATGGCAAGAAATGTGGCTCATGTCTTATGGACACAGCAGCATGGCTGACAGGAACTGGAAGGGAATTGAAGAGAGCACAGAACAGGAGGTTAACCAACCCTTGGTGACTCCAAGAACTTTTGCATGTGTTTCTCGAAGAGCTTTTTCTTCCCTTGGCACGTGCTGAGCTGTTCCTGAAAGCTGATTGAAATACTTCTAAAGCAGAGCAGCTTGCAAAGCAGAATGGAGATCAGCTGTTCAAAGACAAAAGGCAAACATCTATAAGCACACGTCTTTTGGGATCTTCCAAAGCAGCTCTTTAGATTCTCCTATGTCCAAGATTAGATTAATTCCTGATAAGAACTTCAGAAGTTCGGGGAGGTTAAAAAGATCTCCAAAAGTAACAAAAATGAATCCCTTGGGAGATGGGCGTTTGAGGATCCTGGGATCGCAATAAATGTTTGTGCAGATCCGAAGGTGCAAAGGTACCTGGAACATTTTCTAGCCCCATGCAACCTGGGCTCTGAATTGCAAGCATTCGTGAGAGATGGCCATCCAGCTTTCGTTTAAGCACTTATGGTATTTTTATTTATTCAGAGATTTCTACACCCAGACCAATCATGTCGGTCTCAAGGCAATGCACAACAATGTCAAAGTTCATGTGAAACACTATAATCACAAAGGTAAAAAGAGCAACTCGGGGCAGACTTCAAGAATACTTCCATAGAATGAAAATGTATCAGTTAATCTGGGGGAAAAATAGGTTCAGGGGGGAGAAAACAGCAGAGGAAAATCCCAATTATTTTTTCCAGTGTACTCTTGTGTTGCAAATGTGGCCCTGTCTACACACAACACTTGGAACAGTTTCATGCTGCTTTCCAGTGCTTTTTTTCAAAAAATAAAAATAAAAATGTTTAGGGGCACTCTTATTTTGACTCAAGAAAATCGCCATTTTATAGTTCAATTCAGGAAAAATAAATACAGTAAATGGACAAAAGTACAAAGATTCACAAAATGTGCAGGGGTATGCATACCCCTTAGTACCCCCAGGAAAAAACAAAAACACTGCCACTTTCAATAGTCATCGCTTCCCCCAAGGAATCATGGGAACTGTAGTTTGTTAAGGTTGGTGAGAGTTGATAGGAGACCCCGATTCCACTCACAGAAGCCACTGTTCTTAGGGTGGTTTAACAGTCAATATGTGTTCCCAAGGAACTTTTGAACTGCTTTAAATGTATAGTAGTTCAGATGTGGCCTGTGTCTGTATCTCCTCCCTGCATTTTTAAAGAATCTAGCATTTGAATCCTTCAGAAGCTTTTCGGACTTATAAGAAACTGGAGATTCTGAAATTAGATTGGCACCTGCCTCCCTCTCCCTCTCTCTCTCTCTCTATATATATATATCTGCAAAGTTGCAGAATTTCCAGGTACCATCTGCAGCCCAAGCTGAAATGATCCTTTGGGGAGCAAGGATTTGGAATGCAATTCATCCAGGTATTGTCATTATTCACATAATGCACCTGCCTCATTTAGCTGAACACATGCAAATGGGATTTGGAAACAAAAACTGACATGGCTAGAACACTGATAGAAGACAAGCTGTGAGCACCACAGGGAGCTGATCTAAATCCTCCCATTGACTATGGTGGGCTTTGTGTCGCCTTGTGCCGTCAAAGGAATTCGCAACAGAAAAAAAATACTGCCCTACAATGGCATATGGAACAACACGATTTTGTTTTGTGTAACCTCTTTCACAAAAACTGTGGGATTAATGTGCTTTGTGCTTAATGGCCTTTGAGCAACACTCGGGCAATTTTGTCATAAAAGACCATTACAAGAGTTCAGGGCGAGATGTTTTCTGGAATCAGTCGGAAGCAATTCCACACTAAAATAGGTGTGCGTGTATGTAAATTAGATATGAGCTCTGTGGCACGGAGCCTGCCAAGAGTGACTCAACTCTACTGACCAATTAGACAATCTTAAAGAGCAGCGCAGGAGTGCTGTTGAGTGGGTAGCTTTGGCTTCTCATGGGTAGGGATTTTGCAAGGGAGGGGAGATCATTTTAGCTGGGTTCATACTTTATTTTGAACCTATCTAATTTGCACTTCCCGCAACAATGCATGAACCACAATGCAGCTTTCGTTCCAAATTCACCCTTGCGTGTGGAAACCCCCCCAAAACCACCCCCAAAATAAAGACACAATAGACACAGAATTTAGTTTAAGGTTTTTGACATTAATTTTGGCCACAACTTTTATTGATTACAGCATGTGAGTGGTTGCTTAGGCATTGGTTCCAGACTACCCAAACCTGCACAGTGGCAGGAACAGGACTGACACTGGACACCACCATATGTCAGTAAGGGAAAGCATCCGGGGGGAGCGAGAAGCTGGCTTCAGTCTCACAGCTCACCCCAGATGCTCCCAGGGGCTCTGGTGTGGTCCTAGCCCCTTGATAGGGTTTGGACAAAAGCAAGGTGAGCCCCCGGATTCCTTTAACGGAATTCCTTAGCAACAGCAATGGAGGGGCAGGCACAGCCAACCACGTCCCCTCCGCAAAACATTGAACCAAATGCCTAACCGCCAACCTTACAAAGTTGTGATGATTTGCTACACAGTAGGCAAAAAACAAGTGGCACCAGCCAATCAGCCAAATGGCAACATTTCTACCGGGCCCCTGCTCCAAAACAGATGACCCCTAGACAGGCATAGCAAGGCCAAAGAACAGCCCTAAATATAGGTGGGAGGGCGGGTGATCCGATGCACGTCGCAAGAAAGAGGAAGCTCCACGCAACGTGCAGCAGCTTAAATAGCCCCTCAGTTGCCAATCACAATCCCCAAACAGCCAAATTCTACCCCAGCAACCGAGGGGCAGCCAATGGCGTGTTGTGGCTATCCAAATGGTCCCGCCCCCAACAACAAGGGGGCAGTTTTAGGTGATCTCACCGCAACATGTGCCCTCCATGATGGAGGACACGACATCTCTGAATTTTGTGGCGCACTTCTCTAGACAAATAATGTGTACAAAAAGACATATACCGTACTGGTTGCAGGGTGTGCATGAAAATAAGATGTAGAAATGCATTGCCTCATGGGATGGGAGAAATAGGGAAACTTCGGGTTCAAATCAGAAGTCTTTTGTAATTCCAGGACTGCCCCTGGAAAACAGGGACACTTGGAAAGTGTAGGAGAAGCTGCTATTGATATTTATTTTCTGTATCTTCATTTTAGACATTATTATGATTTATGTGGAAATTGTTCAGTTTGGTTGTGTATTTTTTTGACATTTATTGTTTATGACTACTTTTGTTGTATGTGTTGTTTTCATGTTGTAAGCCACCCTGAGTATGGGTGGAGCTATGGAAAGGTAGCATACAATAAGGTTACACTTATTTATTTATTTATGTTTATGTCTCCTTCGGGATACGGGTGGTGCTGTGGGTTAAACCACAGAGCCTAGGACTTGCCGATCAGAAGGTTGGCGGTTCAAATCCCCGCGATAGGGTGAGCGCTCGTTGCTTTGTCCCTGCTCCTGCCACCCTTACCATTCGAAAGCATGCCAAAGTGCAAGTAGATAAATAGGTACCGCTCCAGTGGGAAGGTAAACGGCATTTCCGTGTGCTGCTCTGGTTCGCCAGAAGCGGCTTAGTCATGCTGGCCACATGTCCCGGAAGCTGTACACCAGCTCCCATGGCCAGTAAAGTGAGATGAGTGCCGCAACCCCAGAGTCAGTCATGACTGGACCTAACGGTCAGGGGTCCCTTTACCTTTTACCTATAAACACACAATGTATAAACAGTGGGTTACAATTCAAGAAATTATGGTCAGGGAGGACTATGGGTTATAAATATAATTAATAAAAGAGCACGACAGGGTCTAGAATTGTGTGTGGGGGGGTTAAAATAATAAAAATCTGCCCCAAATAATGTGAAGGTATCAGTCATAAAGGTTGTGAGAGGAGCTGTTTGCAGATAATGCAGCCTATGAAACTTCCCGTGGCAGAAATGAGCCTTTGCTTCTTCACCGCCCACCACTTCCTTTTCATTGCCACCATCTGCAGACAAAACGTGCTGCAGAAGAGAAGGAGTGGGGAGAAATAAAGATCGGGAAGACTGGCAGACAGGACTAGGAGAGCAGGGGGGTAGAGAAGCTGGCAATGTCAATGCTGCTGCCTGAGCAATTGGCACCGGCAGCTGCCCGTGGATGGGGGCAATTAAAGCATATGGACTCCTCCAAGCTCTTGTCGCTTTGCCAATGCAGAGGAACTCCACCAAGCGCACAGAAGGTCAACCTTGCATCTCTCAGAGCTGCAGAACAGGGGCTTGACAGGACAGGTCGGCACGCAAAAGAATAGCACGTTTCCATTCACCCGGAAACGCAAGCTATAGCTGTGCTTTGTCTCTGGCAAGAAAATGCCACACAGTGATGGAGCTGGCCTCCTTCCAATGTTTACTCAGAGTGCATTGTTCCTCGGTGCTGTAGGAAGAGTTGTCACGCATCCAACACAGCATCCACCCAGGGTAATATGTAGAGTGCCTGCAACGGTTTGCCTGGCCAAGAAGTAAATTAGAATCTACACAATAAACACAAGTATTTTTTTTCTTTTCCCTCCCTCCACTCCTCCAGCAATTTCACTAAAAGGTCTAGTCTGATGCACTAAAATGATGCCGGAATCTGTGCTTTCATCTTCCAAAATGACTTCCAAAAACCCCCTCCTAAAATTCATCTGTGATTTCTCTCTCTCTCTCTCTCTCTCTCTCTCTCTCTCTCTCTCTCTCTGTGTGTGTGTGTGTGTGTGTGTATGTGTGTGTGTGTGTGTGTGTGTGTGTGTGTGAGAGAGAGAGAGAGAGAGAGAGAGAGAGAGAGAGAGAATTCAACTGTTGTATAGGTGACATTAAGGTTTTTTTTCCAAACTAAAGCAGGCAGGAATTTAAGAAAACAATATGTGGGTTGCAGAAAACAGTTGTCTTCTTTTTCATGGCAGTTTTGTTCGCATGACCTTCTTTTAATATCCATCAATTTATTCCATGTTACAATGAGGCAGGACTGAAAAAAATAAAATACTCTGCCAGCCGCATCTCTGCAAATATGGTCTTCATGATTTTTGCATATCTTCACTGTACCTCTGACCATCTGTACAGACAAATTGGAGTACCACCAGATTCTTCTAAACTGCATTTATAGATTATATTTAATAATGGGGGGGGGGGGCGGTTGAGAAAAGAGAATATGATCATTCTCACCAAAATACTAATGATTGGTTGTATGGAGGTGGGGGCTAGGGTAAGGGGAAGTTTGTTGGTTGTCATTTTGTTTTGCCCATTTAAAAACTAAGCCAAGTAATAAATAAATAAATCATGAAAGCCAACCCAAGTGATAGGAAGTACATCGAATCATAGAATTGTAGAGTTGGACAGGAGCACAAATATATCTAGTTTAAACCCCTGCAATGCAGGAATCTTTTGCCTGTGGGGCTCAAACCCAAGACACTGAGATTGAGAGTCTCATGCTGTACTGACTGAGCTATGCTATTAAAGACCATTGCACAACTGTGGGTTTTTTAGCATTTGCGTTTGTTTTCCTTCCACTGGACCCATATCAAAGGAAGAGTTCTTTACCACTGGGCCTCTTGCAAAGCCTGCATGAGAGCAACGGCTGCCCCTCCCTTGGGGTGGATCTACACACAGGGAGAGAAATGCTATAAATAAGTCAGAAATTAAATCATTGTAACAAAAGGAAAAAAAATGCTATGTAAAACCGCCTTTAAAAGTTTTTTTGCTCTACAGCGCCACCTGGTGTTGCATGTTTATGTTGTTGTTGTTTAGTCGTGTCCGACTCTTCGTGACGCCAGGCACTCCTGTCTTCCACTGCCTCCCGCAGTTTGGTCAAGCTCATGTTCGTAGCTTCGAGAACACTGTCCAACCATCTCTTCCTCTGTCGTCCCCCTCTCCTTGTGCCCTCAATCTTTCCCAACATCAGGGTCTTTCCCAGGAAGTCTTCTCTTCTCATAAGGTGGCCAAAGTATTAGAGCCTCAGCCCAATTCACGATCTGCCCTTCCAGTGAGCACTCAGGACTGATTTCCTTCAGAATGGATAGGTTTGATCTTCTTGCAGTCCATGGGACTCTCAAGAGTCTCCTCCAGCACCATAATTCAAAAGCATCAATTCTTTGGCAATCAGCCTTCTTTATGGTCCAGCTCTCACTTCCATACATCACTACTGGGAAAACCATGGCTTTAACTATAGGGACCTTTGTTGGCAAGGTGATGTCTTTGCTTTTTAAAAAGCAGAGACATCACCTTGCTTTTTTTTGCATGTTTATAATGCATTCAAAACAGCATGTGAAAGCAGGTTGTACCTCAGTGGACATTCTTTATAAGCAGCAAAAGGTCTCAGCTGAGCAGAGGTGGAGAACCTCAGACCTGGATGTGACCCTTCTAGGCCTCTCTGCCTGGCTTTTGGGATTCTCCCTTGACTGAGACTGGAATGTGAACATGCTGGGAATGTGGGCTTGAAAAAGCACGCCTTTGTTGGAAATTCTGCCCTGCCATGTGATACCTCAAACTTTTGTATCTGCACATGTAGCACTGGGAAACAACCCAATCTGTTTTGGATCCACTCTGCTGTGTCTTTTCAGTTTGATGAGTTGCGCGTCGAGGTCCCCAGGGCCACCCCAATAACTCACACATCACACAGAAATTTTTGTTTAAGGTTTTTGTCATAATTTTGGCCACAACTTTATTAAAATACAAAAATGTGAGTGGTTGCTTAGGCATTGGTTGCGACTATCTGCCCCCCCCCCCATGGGGGACAGACTGACATTCCGCACGCCTGTGAAAGTCAGAAAAGGGGAATACACTTGGGGGTAGCGACGGAACAGGGAACCTGCCCTCAGCCCTCCCCAAATGCAACCAGGAGCTCTTGCAATGGCCCGAGCCCCCTTGACAGGGTGGACAAGCAATAGTTAGCCCCTGATTCCTTTAATGGAATCCCTTGCAGCAGCAGCATTAGAGGGGCAGGCACAGCCAATCCATGCCCCTCAAGCAACCAAACCATATGCCAATGCCTAACTGCAACCTTACAAGTTGTGACGATTTGCTACGCAGTAGGCAAAAACCAAATGGCCCCAGCCAATCAGCCAGATGGACAAAATTCCTACCGGGCCTCTGCCCCAAGAGCAGACGACCCCATGACAGGCATAGCAAGGTCAAAGCGAACAACCCTAAATATAGGGAGGGGGGACGGGCAATCCGATGCACGGGCGAAAAGAGGAAGCCCTAGCCTCGTGCAAAGAGTTTTAGCATTTCTGGCTGTCAATCAACAAATGGCAACATTAACTTCTTCCCAACAACAAGGGAAGCCCAATCGCATCAGTGGCCAATGATCAATTAGCCCGCCCCCAACTTTGAAGTGTCCTCGCATCCCCAACCACAACACGTGCTCTCCATGAAGGAGAACACGCTTTATTTGAGTCTGAACCGGCTCTGTTAAAGCCAAAGCTCTGTTTTACTCCAGTGGTCAATAATGGTGAATCTGCCTTCAATCTGCCTTTTCACAGAAGTGGGTGAAGTCTGCAGGCAAAGAAGCCCATCCAGAGTGGATTAAGACTGCCATATTGCAGGCAGCTAGGAGTTTTAATGTAGGAAAGATGGATATTTTTTACAAAAAGACTCCTAACCTTTTTTATTGTCTGCCAAAACCAGATGCACTTTGCGATTGTGGTTTTCCTTTCTGAGAGAATGAAAACTGTCAAACCCCAGAATGCCAGGTGCAGTGATTCTCCGGCAAGGCTAGACTTTACTGTTTGGGGGTGGGCGAACTAGAAATCACTTAAGCTTCCCTAGTGTTTTGTGGGCAGACATTCTGAAGAGTGGTAATAATAGGCTGGCAACGTAAACATCACAACTGGGAAAGTACTTAAGAGACAGACAGGCACATCTGAATGGCAAGAAGTCTACCAGACCTAGAGGGGGGGAGGGAGAAAACTTATTAAATTAATAATAATACCAGACAGCAAGGATGCAATGCACTGAAATCACAAATGTCCTAACAATCAAGAGAGGCGGGTGCAACTTGGAACAAGCAAATTATGGGATGGGAAACCCACTTGGGATTGAATAAAATGGCAACAAAAGCACAAATTCCTATGAGGAATTTGCACAAGCTTAAAGAAAAGCAAAAGAAAACAAATGGGGTGAAAAATAAATAATCAAATAGGTTGGGAAACAGAATGGAGACTGCCCCATAACATTTCTTGGGGGAGAGGGAAAATGCTAATTCTGCTGAGCTCTCCTAAAAGTTTGCAAACATCCCTGCCCGCTCCCAGTCACTATGATTGGATCTTCTTGGGAAAATAATTCACTGTGATTTTTTTAGACCTGTCCATCAAAATCAAAGATGCCCCCACCTTTGCACCCCCTCTACACTTCACCTCTCCTCATTCTCCTAGTTAGGTTGATTTTGCTTTTTTTAAAAAATAAAAAATAAAACCAACAGCAACTGCCTTTCTATATTACTATATACAAGGCAGTTTACAAGATGAAGAAACAACAAATCAGACAACAAAGGTCACACACCTTATAACAAACCAATCAATAGAATATAATAGTACACAATAAAATTAAATATCAGCAGATAAACAGAAATTCACTCTTAACAATTACAATAAAAAATTACTAAACTATAATAAATAAAAATAATGTGCAAAATACCACAATGCACAGAAAACCATGTTAAAGGATCAAACTGAGAAACAAAGACACACAACTTTAAAAATTCCTGAATTCTTCTTCCCTATTTCTGCTGTTTCTGCTGTTCTTAAAGTCGTGGTCTAGGAAAGGCTTCAAGGGCTTCCCTGACAAATTGCCAAAGTAGTATCCTTGTTACAGCATACTAGGTTGCAGCTGTCACCCCAGGCACATCCACTGGGCAGCAAAAACCCTCCAAGATCACTGGGACTTATTCCTGAGATAGCATGTTTAGGCTGCAAAATGCAGCCATTTCCCCACAGAATGACTTTTAACTATGGTCTGGATCCAGGCACTGTTAATAGCACAGTCTTGACTTGGGCATGTGAAATTCTCACCTGAATTGCCTTTCTTCCCCTGCAATTTGGGCTGAATCCATAGCCGATGCACACCTTTAACATATACATACATGTGTTCATTCATACACAACGTAAGCCTATAACAGATCATTGTGTTTCTTCTCTTTATAGAGCACCAACTTCAGAATTAGCTTGTATTGCACAAAGGGGTGTGTGTTTGCAGGGGGCGGGGTAGAATTATAATGGAAAAACACATTGTGCAGTCTTCTGTTCGCATAAGTTAACAGCATGTAAATTAACATTTTGGGGAAGAAAGTAGAAATGAGATGTATTTTTTTCTCTCCTTTGGTACTGGGTATTCTTAGTGAGCCTGTGCATTGTTTATGATTACATTTGCTCATTATAAGCACAGAAGCACATCTCCCTTTGTGATAGATAATAACCACTTTCTTTTTCTTCCCTGCTGAAAACTGCTTGAATTGGATTAACATTACAGCAAAGCAAACTTTTCCCTTTCCCCACCATTTCTGGCATTCAAAATTATGGGAGAAGTGCCAGAAATAGAATGCCGTGTGATGTTCTGATATTATTTCAATTTCCTCCTGCAGGTGTGGCTCTCCATTTTGAACACCATTAATATCCATAATATTCCATTATTCCAGATTAATCAGTATTTTTCAAAACGGGTTAGAAAAATCTAGCAGAACTGATTTGCTTTCTGCTAGCTCATAATCATAAGTCCAGAAATGTTTGGCAGCAGTAACCAAATCCTTTATCATCTTCTCCATAAAGAGGTAATAATCTGAATGGTGCAGAGAGTGCCTATCTTGTTGCAGTGCTGACTGGACTGGAAACATTGGGTGGTATTTGACATAGTGCTAAGTGAGTTATGTGTGCAAGAAGGGATGCAGGTGGCGCTGTGGTCTAAACCACTGAGCCTCTTGGGCTTGCCGATCAGAAAGTCAGCAGTTTGAATCCCTGTGACAGAGCAAGATCCCGTTGCTGTGCCCCAGCTCCTGCCAACCTAGCAGTTCAAAAGCATGCTAATGCAAGTGGATAAATAGGTATCACGGCAGCGGGAAGGTAAATGGTATTTCCGTGCACTCTGGTCTCCGTCATGGTGTTCTGTTGCGCCAGTAGCGGTTTAGTCCTGCTGGCCACATGACCCGGAAAGCTGTCTGTGAACAAACGCTGGCTCCCTCGGTCTGAAAGCGAGATGAGTGCTGCACCCCATAGTCACCTTTGAAAGGACTTAACCACCCAGGGGTCTTTTATCCTTTTTTTTAACATTATGTGTGCAAGAAATGAGCCACACTCACACATCAAGACTTTCCCACTTTCTCCTTCCCCTGCGTACCTCTAAAGCTCATTATGGGGTTTCCCTCAACTGTCCAGAGCCCATTTAAGGGACATTGGGACATAGAGGAAGAGAGTGGAGATAATTCCTGTTGGACGAACAGACCTCATTCTGTGCCTGCAACAACTTAGTTGAATCTTGCAATGGAATTTATAGCATTTGCTTCAATTAGAATTAACCCTTCCACCTTCCATGGTTCTTATATAATAATAATAATAATAATAATAATAATAATAATAATAATAATAATAATAATTTATTATTTATACTCCGCCCATCTGGCTGGGCTTCCCCAGCCACTCTGGGCGGCTTCCAAAAAAGTATTAAAATACTGTAATACATCAAACATTAAAAGCTTCCCTAAACAGGGCTGCCTTCAGATGTCTTCTAAAGGTCTGGTAGTTGTTGTTCTCTTTGACATCTGGTGGGAGGGCGTTCCACAGGGAGGGCGCCACTACCGAGAAGGCCCTCTGCCTGGTTCCCTGTAACTTGGCTTCTTGCAGTGAGGGAACCGCCAGAAGGCCCTCGGCACTGGACCTCAGTGTCCGGGTAGAACGATGGGGGTGGAGACGCTCTTCAGATATACTGGATGTTTTATATCTATTAACATCCATTGCTCCTCCAATCACCTGCTGCTTCTGTGCATGCACACACACACACACACACAAAGTTTGTGTATATATTCTTTTTAGCCCCATTTTTGCGAGCTGCTGCATGCTAATGCACACTAAAAGACTCATATTAAATAAAATAAAAATGCATTGCTATGCGCTGATATGCATGAATGCCTGGCTCTAAAAACAACTGCAGAATGAAAATACTGCTTTTGGAAAACCCATTGGTGTGTGCTCAGCCACATATAAAGAATTTTCAAAGACCGTGCCTGTAAACCTATAAAAATCTGCCACTACAAACATTTTCATGCCATTTTAACTGCTCGCTCATGAGTGTCCCATAACAGCACCAAAAATGGGGAGGCAGGCTCTGAGAGGAGTGAAAATGTATGTGAATTTCACCTTCTGTGGGGACCACACAATAAACACCAAAAGGGGTGGGTAACTCTCCTCAGACCATGTGGTGCTGTCTTTAAATATATATATATATATGCATTTTATAATCATGCCCCATAATGATTTATACGAAATGCACAGACCAACGAAGCTTTAGTCATCCTATTGCCAACAGCATTCTGATCAAACAGCAAAAGAAACATGGCGATATCAAGAATCACAAAAAATATATTCCTCTCATGTTGCTAGTCATGTCTCATAAGCTTAAAGAAAGTTATAGGTAGGTGGGATACTGGGTTTTCGGGGGGGCGTGTTGTTTTGTTTCTTGTTTCTTTCCTTTTAACCAATTTCACAATCCAATGATCCAGCTTCACACTTATCTCATGGCTCAGCACCTTAGACATAAACTCCTAATGTGGCACTCTGTCAAACGGTTACTGATAATCTAAGCACTGTATATGTAATATCCCAAGCCTTCTCTGGCTGCAATATCCGCAAAGAATTATAAGGCAGTGAAGCACGGCACTCCTTTCCCATTGCTGCGCTGGTTGTGTCTGGTCAAGCTGTGCTTTTCAAAATCTGTCCTTATTAGATCCCTTCAAATAGTTTCCAAAACTTCCATTTCAGCTAAAATGTGGCCCAAACAATTGAACAGTAATATCTTCAAATCCGTCCGGCAAGCTCCTTCCTGTGCCCCGCTGTGGACTCTCACACACCTTAATCCTTTTGCAGCCTATTCTTTGCAGCATTTTTGCACCCTCCAGTAGTATTTGCACCCAGCTGAAGACCAAACCGCTTCCTTTAATCTTTCAAAATTTAGCTCTTAGTTGGGCTCAATCATCTGCTGTCCAGGGGCTGCCATCTTTTTTTAAAAAAAACTGGGCAGATTTTACAAAAATGAACTGCATTTAAGACTGGGGGGAAATCGAGAAACAGAGAAACCAAAATTAATAGATTCTTCCATCCCTAGGTAGAACAGGGCTTCTCCAGGTAGGGCTTGGAGAGAACCGTCTCTGAAATCATGAGGAAAATGCCTCTCAGTCGATGAAGAATTACAGTGGTACCTCTGGTTGCGAACTTAATTCGTTCCAGAGGTCCGTTCTTAACCTGAAACCGTTCTTAACCTGAGGTACCACTTTAGCTACTGGAGCCTCCTGTTGCCACCCCACCGCCGCCGCACGATTTCTGTTCTCATTCTGAGGTAAAGTACTTAACTCGAGGTACTACTTCCTGGTTAGCGGGGTCTGTAACCCGAAGTGTTTGTAACCTGAGGTGTCTGTCTGGAATCAGTGTAACACAGCTTCCTGTGTCCTTATGGTCCAAACACAGCTAACATATCAAGAAGTGCAGAATGGAGTTACATCACTCTGCCCTCACACCTATACATGGATCTACATGGATGTGTAAAACCATTGTTAACAATAACGTTATATAACTCTCAATGCAGTTTTCCATTGTTGAAGCACCCTCTGGTGTCACATTTTTATAACTCATTTACAGCGTTTTAACTGACAAGTGTAGATTTGCCCGTGCAAACATACACAGACAATTTTATTTCCCATAGTTCAAACCATGCTCAAGGCAGCTTGCAACATTTAGAAGATTACTTAATTACAAACGTAATAAAAGTAATCAAAACCAATGAACACACCAAAAAGTAAACAAATGGAACAATTTCCATAGAAATCATAAGACACAACAAATTAATATCAATAACAGCAACAACCCACTCTCAACACAACCCTCTAACCAATACCCCAAGAGTCTGTTCAACTGCCTCCACTTTTGTAGCTGGAGTCAGTCAGGGCTCCTCCCTCCCAAGCCAGGTAGGAAAAGGCCTGCAAGACATAGAGCAGGTCTTCCAAGACTCCCAGCCAAGATGGTTGGCTATAGAGCTGTGAGTGTACAAAAAATAATAATCAAAAGGGTGTGGGAAGAAGGTAAATTAGTGATGGGGGACAATGTTGAGCTTCTCTCTCTTGCTTACCTGTATGGCTTCTGCTTTGTCTTTTCAACAGTTGCATGAACGTATACCTCAAAGGGAAGCACTTGTTGGATACAAAAAAATTGAGCTCTCAACTGCAAGTGATCATTAATCCCACAGCTAACATTTGCCTTCTCCAAATCTGAATAGATTACCCTCTCTCAAGCATCTGCATATTGACACACACTGGAAACCTTAGCTTTGTAGAGGAAACAACAGATGAATGGACACAGCACAGCACACAGGTAAGTGTAAAGGGGTTCCACTATGAAGAGGAAGAGAAAAGGGGCCCAGTACGCAAATGCTTACTATTCCTCTCCATTGTAGACCCTCCAAGTGTCCCTGTTTTCCAGGGACAGTCCCGGATTTACAGAAGCCATCTCGGTTTCTGATTTGATCCCGGAATGTCCTGCTTAGGTCAGCCCCAGTACTATTTTTCCAGAAAAGGAATGGCTCCTTTGTTCTCTCTTGGTGACCACCTGAGAGGTGCTGGAATGTTGGCGGGTGTGGAGCTATGTGACCCCCAAGCCAAGGAGATAAGTAACAATACAACCTTTAGAAGATATCTGAAGGCAGCCCTGTATAGGGATGTTTTTTAATGTTCATTGTTTTCATATGCAGTGGAACCTCAGGTGGCGAACGTGATCCGTGCAGGAGGCACGTTCGCAACCCGCAGCATTCACAACCCGCAGCGCCACGTCTGCACACGCATGGGACACGATTTGGTGCTCCTGCGCATGTGCAAGCGCCAAAACCCAGAAGTAACCTGTTCTGGTACTTCTGGGTTTTGGCGTGTCCGTAACCTGAAAACGTGTAACCTGAAGCGTCTGTAACCCGAGGTACCACTGTATGTTGGAAGCCGCACAGAGTGGCTGGGGCCAGTCAGATGGGTGGGGTATCAATGTTGTTGTTGTTGTTGTTGTTAAATAGGACATCCCTATTTTCATCAGAGAAATGTTGGAAGGAGAGTATGCCACTGTATTAAAAACTTCTAGAAGAGAGATGGATACATGGGGCACTAGGATGCCTATAGAGAGAGATGAGCGCCGCAACCCCAGAGTCGTCAATGACTGGACCTAATGGTCAGGGGTACCTTTACCTTTTAGGACACCAATGACCATAAATTATCTGCCTATCTGTATTTCTGCAAGATGAAGAATTGGCAGTCTTAAACTCTTCCCAAACTCTGCACCGGAGACTGCTGGGGACATGCAATGTTTTCCAATGGAAAACATGGAACGATCATAATATTGTGGTGCTTCAGAGGGAAATTCTGAAACTTGGAGATCCTTAGAGTGGCAAAAATATAACGATAGACTAAATCTACCACAGAAAGTGATCTGTCTCATCATACCTAATGATCGGGTTAGCTCAGATTAGAATGCATGTGGCCCCCTGAAAGCATTGCCTCCCCCCAAAAGGTGAATCTTCCAATACAAATAATTGGAGAAAGGCCCTGCCAGTCTGGAATCCCTGTGAACAAAGAGGGGAAGGGAAGTTTATAAAGAGCACAGAAAACAAATATCTACCCCCATTGCCTCTAGAGTATCTTGACAGAACCAGCAACTTTCCTATGAATTATACTCTTTCATTTTAAAGTATCACTATAGAGCTGTTCACTTGCTTCGAAAGTTTTAAATTTTAATGTCCCCGAAAAACTCCTCTTTCACTGGCTCAGAAGACCCAAATGAATATAAAATAAATCTTTGCAAGAACACAAAAAAACATGCAGCACATTCCCCACTATTCCCCCTAATATTTCAGCCTTTCTAGTGGTTGCAAAGAGCTTAGCAAATAAGAACATACGTCAAAAGAAAACAAAACATACCACAGCAATTAGACTAGTTTAAAATCTGCTGTGCCACAGAAGGTTCAGAATCACGTAGCAGACACATTTTCAACTATGCGATGCACTTATTAAAACAGTGCCCTATGTTGTTGTCTATACTTAAAATTGCTTTCTGCATTTATTGCAAAGGCAAACCCTCTAGAGACATAAAAAATCAGAATAATATACATATTGAATTATAATTCCCTGTGCACTTAAAACATAAATATGATTCATGCATGGTTAAAAACACATTCTAAACTTTATTAAAGGCTGATACACACTGAAGCTGCTTGAGATGAAAATGTCTCCTGCAGAATCTGTGGAACAAAATCTATATGGCAAAATGGGATAAGTTTTTATAATATGAGGAGCTATTAAAGTATAGAAATTCTCCTTAAATTTGAAACAAAACTGGTACCTTAAACCTGGTACAGTGGTACCTCGGTTTACGAACTTAATCCGTTCTGGAAGTCTGTTCTTAAACCGAAACCATTCTTAAACCGAGGCACACTTTCCCTAATGAGGCCTCCCCCCACCGGTGCCCTTCCACCATTCGGATTCCGTTCTTAGACTGAGGTAAAGTTCTCAAACTGGGACACTATTTCTGGTTTTGCGGAGTGGGTAAACCGAATCGTTCGTAAACGGGACTTTTCTTAAACCTAGGTACCTCTGTATTTCAGAAGTTTTGGATTACAATTCTCATTATTGGCCATGCTGACTGACATCTGGATGGCACCAGGTTGGAGAGGGTGGTCTATTATTATTACTATATTATTACTACTTTTATTAACATTTCTACACTCCCCTTCATCTGAGGATCACAGGGAAGTTTACAACATAAAAACACAAAAATGCATAACATAGTAAGAAACAAAAACAATAACACACAGTTTAAAACGCCATAGGTTGTTTAATTAGCCAAAGGCCTGGGAGAAGAGGAATGTTTTTGCCTGGCACCTGAAAATATGTGGTGACGGCATCAGGCGAGCCTCTCTGGGGAGAGCATTCCACAAGAGGGGAGCCACTGCATAAAAGGCTTGCTCTTGCGTTGCCGCCCTCCAGACCTTTGTTCTTATGCGAACAAATATTTCCCAAGGGGATCTCTTGAGTCTTTGTCTAAGGGGCAGACTAACAGATACTGAGTGATGACTTCCACCTGAGGTTGATCACAAATACAAGCCATCAAAGACCGCAATGAACATCACCTGGAAACGCAGCTCAATAAAGGCATTTCTTAAGGAAGCTGGTGAGAGTTTGATCAGATAACTAGCTCTAAAATGCTCTGTTCTCAGAAAGCATTCCTACTGAGTTGCAGGTCACTTTTGGGTTCTATCTGGAAGACCTGATCCCTTTGTTGACACTTAAAGGTAAAGGTAAAGGGACCCCTGACCATTAGGTCCAGTCGTGACCGACTCTGGGGTTGCGTCGCTCATCTTGCTTTATTGGCCGAGGGAGCCAACGTACAGCTTCCAGGTCATGTGGCCAGCATGACTAAGCTGCTTCTGGCGAACCAGAGCAGCGCACAGAAACACCGTTTACCTTCCTGCCAGAGCGGTACCTATTTATCTACTTGCACTTTGACGTGCTTTCGAACTGCTAGGTTGGCAGGAGCAGGGACCGAGCAACGGGAGCTCACCCCGTTGCGGGGATTCGAACCGCCGACCTTCCAGTCGGCAAGTCCTAGGCTCTGTGGTTTAACCCACAGCACCATCCGCGTCCCACAGTGCCAACCCGCGTGTTGACACTTATTCAAGGTCAATGCAGAGCTCAATTCTGGAAAATAATAATAATCTAAAACATCTTGACAAGCAGCTTTCCAGAGTTGGTTATTACCCAGTTCCGGAGCGGGGTGGGTTTCCTTTTAATATACTTTAACAGAGCACAGTCCACGCTTGCCTCATACAACTTTGTTGCTCATTTAAAACCACCAAACTCATTGCCACGTGACATGCCGCATAACCTGCGAGGAGTCTGGGGACAAAACTTTAAAAATCCTCAAAAATCCATTATAACTTCCTTTAGCAGTTGTTGTTTTTGGCACATGCTTTCTTTCTTACTTTGGATATTTCTTGCTATTATCTGTAGGATATCTCCCCTTTGTGTTGGTTTCCTTCAAAATGTTTTCGGTGGGAATATTGCATGCACCCACCCACCAACTCCTCGCTGGGGGTATGGATTCTAAGTAGTTTCTTAACATGCATTAGCTGAGGAAAAACATGACGCTATCCAGTTCCTGGCAACACTAAGAAACCGCTTCAGAGGAAGCTTGGGAGTTCTTATCTATGAAGCACTTGAGGCCTGTCAGAGAAAGCTAGGAGACAGGCTTATAGAATTTTAATGTTGAACTAATGTTACATTTGCAGTAAGCTGAATTAGAAAGGGTGACTGAGAGTTGAATGAAGAAAAGTGAAAAATGTCCTCTCTTTCTTACAGATGAGTTCAAATGTTCAAGCTGTCCTTTCTATGAACCCACCATTTATGAGAAACTCTTTCAACCTATATATAATTCATGGAGAAATCTGTACACAATAAGCTAAGGTAGTGAGGGTGGCATGTGGCAGGGTTTCAGAACCAGGCAAGCACTGAAACCACCTAAACGGTCTTCAGAGGTGGTTGGTTTTTTTAAATATATATATATAATTATAATTATAATATATAAATCTCGTGCTTTAATCGACCTGGAGCAAAGGAAAATTTCTAACATCATGTCAATATTAAACTAAGAAAAGTGAAACTCAGTATTATTTTGTGATGCTGTAAGACATTTTGAGAAAGAATCATTTGCACACTTGACAAGAAAATGGTTCAGTGATGCGAAATCCTTGATAGCAACCTCAGTACATGAGAATTTGCTTCCTTGACAAATTTCACTTATCACAATTATTTGAGTTCCCGTCTCAATTTTTAGAGTGAGTGGCTTTCAGCTGTTGCTTCCTTTTCATTATTCCATAATAAGGTTTTGCTTCGCCTTGCATTGTTCCACTGTGCCTGAATCTTGGGTTAACTAGAATTTCCGAAATTCTATTCCAAATTGGAGCAATCATTTCTCCCATAACTAACCCACAGTTTCTGATAATGATGTATGTTTCATTTCTGAAGTATTTTATCCCTCTTGGTGTTATTATATGCATAGCTGTGTCTATATCTTTCTTCTGTATTTGATGAATGTTGTAAATGCCCCTAGATACTGGTAAAACAGCCTGCTGAAACATTGATTAATTGATTAATTAGTTTTATTTACTAAAATTTAAATGCTGCTTAGTAAAAAAAAAAAATGACCCTTTAAAACATTTACATAAGCTGATATAAAATATCCCCATGGAAACATAGTAATAATCTTGCTACAATCATACTTAGAGTCTTGCCAAGATTTCTTTTCGTGCTGATTTATTATATGACATCACTAAAACGTTGCAAAATGGACAGCCTTAATGCACTCAAGAATAGAGCTGGAATGAATTTATCCCATCGTTCCTGATGACTAGCCACGTGTGGAGGGTGTGAGAGAGAGTTGTAGGCCTACAACATCTGAAACACAACATCTTGAAGCACTCTATGCTAGTTACACTGACCCAAGACTCCATAGACATTGTCCTTCCTGCAGTACTTTATTAAACTGCGGGCACACATCATTAATGCAGAGAACAGGAAAAGACACCAGTGAAATGAAGGAACTGAAAACAGCACTTTGTACGAAATCTGGAAACTGAATAAAAGACAGAAAAAGACAGAACAACTGGCCCCACTTCTGAGAACCAAACTAGGTACTGTAATTCAGAAGTCTAGGATCGTGGGAGAAATTTGGATGGAGAGAATTTTATAATTGTCCCTAAATTCCCCACAGATATTGATGTTATGCCACCATAGCTGTCTGTGAGGTCTTTGAAAGCATTTACAAAAGTTTACTATCCATGAAGAAGTATTTATAGGCATGGAAAATAGACTTCAGATTAGTGAGAAAGAGAAGATTGATGGTCGAATAGCTCATCATCCGAAGAGCAGGCATATTCCATGCAAACAAATTAACATTTAAAGTGTAATCCATTAGCTGAATTCATTTTGTCCTTAACCACTCTTAGTAAATTGACAATAAAGGGGGCACATCTGTACCTGTATGACTTCTAATTACTTTTGTGTACATCAGTAATATCCTCCGATGATATTCAGCCTTCTTTCTGCAAAACTAGGGAAATTGCCTTCTCACGCAGTCATTGAGTGTTAAAGGATAAAGTTTTAGAGAAAGCTTGAAGAGTTTGCGCAACCAAACCAAGATACAATTCTTAAGTTTGATAGGTGTCGGCTTCACACAGAGCATGATAGGTTTCTCTGGGTTACCTATTTGGAGTGGTTCTTCACTCATGAGAATGATTAAATGCTGGGTGGATACTTTATTGCCTGTGATGAAGGACAAGATGGCAACCTCTCGCAATACCTCATTTCACAGTGAATGTTGCCCCATAAGGTCTTCTCAAAAGTCCTAGTAGATGTGGAAAACACTGCATATAAGCAGTTTGCACCCTGGCCTAAATATGTTTATGCTCATGGTATCGGAGCTTATTCCTCCTACCTACGGGACCGCCTCTCCTGGTATGCCCAACGGAGGACCTTACGGTCTGCAAATAATAACATCTTGGAGGTCCCAAGCCTCAAGAAGATTAGTATGGCCTCGACCAGGGCCAAGGCCTTTTCGGCCGTGGCCCTGGCCTTGTGGAATGCTCTGTCACAAGAGACCAGGGCCCTGCAGGATTTGACATCTTTCCACAGGGCCTGCAAGATGGAGCTGTTCCGCCAGGCCTTTGGTCGGGGTTCAGTTTGACTCCCTCTCCCCTTTCATAAGAACTTGCATGAAAGTGGCCTCCCAATTTTGCTCACAGGCTCGTATAAGTTCAGCACAAACAGTGATTGCCTGATTTTATGTTAATGTGTTATACATTTGATGTTAGCTGCTCTGAGCCCGGTTTTGGCCGGGGAGGGAGGGGTATAAATAAAAAATATTATTATTATTATTATTATTATTATTATTATTATTATTATTATTATTCCTAATCCTGTGTTGATATGGTGGCGTTTAGTGGCATTCTCTATAAAGCTCTATCGTGATACAAACAATCACAGTACATTGATTTTACCCTTGGGTAGAATTTATGCTCTGGTAATCATGTTGCAATATCAGGGTGCAGAGATATGTGAGTATATTGTACATCATTCTGGCCATGCATAACAGCTTCTTCACATGTCTTTTTTCAGTGTGCTGATGCACGGACTGCATGTGTAGCATAAAATGTAAATCTTGATAAAGCTCACATGTTAGACCTCTCCACTGGAGAAGTCTATATAAAACTGTTGCAGTTCTGACTCTGTGCAGCTCTAAGCATGCTAACTGAGTCACATGCATTGACCAGCAACCTGGATGATGATAAATATCCTTGTATGAGTTCCATTAGTTCAGTGGTGCCCTGATGAATATCATGAAATGAAACTCTGGGGTGCACATCCCGACAAAAATCTGCACCAACTTCATGGGCAGAATCCAGTTTCTACAAACATGTCCCCTCTTGGTCAATGTGATAGGCTATGAAAAGAAGGCTTTATCTTCATGGAAAGTGATATGGATTTGATTCTGGCTACTTAATTATTATCTCATGAAGACACGTACAGCTCAGTCCTATGCATGCATGTATGTTGTTGTTGTTGTTGCTGCTGCTGCTGCTGTTTAGTCGTTTAGTCATGTCCAACTCTTCGTGACCCCATGGACCAGAGCACGCCAGGCACTCCTGTCTTCCACTGCCTCCCACAGTTTGGTCAAACTCATGTTGGTAGCTTCGAGAACACTGTCCAACCATCTCATCTTCTGTCATCCCCTTCTCCTTGTGCCCTCCATCTTTCCCAACATCGGGGTCTTTTCCAGGGAGTCTTCTCTTCTCACGAGGTGGCCAAAGTATTGAAGCTTCAGCTTCAGGATCTGTCCTTCCAGTGAGCAGTGAGCATTCTTCGGTGATCAGCCTTCTTTATGGTCCAGCTCTCACTTCCATACATCACTACTGGGAAAACCATAGCTTTACCTATATGGACCTTTGTCGGCAAGGTGATGTATACTTAGAAGTAATTTTCCCTATGTATTTGCTACTTTTCTATTCCAACCTTCCTCTGAAAGGAGCCCAGGGTCAGAGTTTATTTTTTTTAAAAAAAATGAAACATTTTTTAAAAAACTTAAAACCTCTGAAACACTTTCAAGCCACGACATCTAAAATCATGTAAAACACGTTCAGTGAGGCTTGCTTCCAGGTATAGGATAACAGCCTCAAAGGTGAATTAAATAAGAATAAGCAATTGTTCATTTGATCTAAGAGTAAGCTTTTTGAGTGATTAACTTAATTTAATAAATCCAGCATAAGTAATTAACTCCTGCTGCAGATAAAACTTCTGAGACTTTGCCCTTTGGGGCATTGTTTGGAGATGTCCTCTTTTATATATATATATTTTTCTTTTTTTAGCAATGCTGCATTGCCACAATGATAAAACATTATTAACAGGAATATTCTTTTAAAAAATCAGGGTAGATTAAAGCATTTTAGAAAAATATCTACCCCCCCCCCAAAAAAAATCCCACCCTAACCAATATATCTGCACATAGCATACATTTCCATGTACTGAATTAAAAACGAACTAATAATGATTTTAAATCTGGTAACAATAAAATTGTGCTGGTATGTTTTTCCTTATTATACAAGTAGTTAATGAAAACATGAATTAAGTCTGGTAACATTTAACAAAGGGACGGATATGGCAGGAGAAATATATGCTTACAAGGAGTTTATATGCTTGCAAAAACGTCCAGAACATTTTCAGTTATCAGAAGCAAGCAGTCCATCCCATCATCAAATGGGAATAACTAAACATTTAGATTTCAGTGTTTTCAGCATTATGTTTTCTGAGCGCAGATTTTCAGGAAACAGCTCTTTGTTGCAAAAGTGTCACAGAACAAGTAAAGTTAAATGTATGAATAAAATACAAGAACTATGTAGCAACAGTTTATAACATGTAACTGCCAAGCCAGTTTCTGTACTTAAACATGTGTGCCCTATTTTTGAAGGCTCGGTGATGTACAGGCTTCAGCATGTTTTCCTGAAAATCTATGCTTTAAAACTTTAACATCTCTCCAGTGCCACCCCCAATGTATCAACTGATGGGCACCTGCAAAGATCGGCATACGGACGGCGGCCATTTTGCACACATCCAATCGACGTGCGACCATCAATGAATGTGTTATTTTCAGCCTTAGGGGTAGCACAGACATATGCACGACCACTGATGTGCGTACCGACCCGGAATGCAACCTCTGTGCAAATGAGGAGTTGCCTGTACTCTCTTGCACCGATTCTCTGTATCTGTGCAAAATAAATAAATAAACAAATAATGCACATTCTTTGTAATTGGGGCCAGACTTTCAGAACCATTGCTTCAAAAGCAAACAACTAGCAACAGCTGTTCCAAAGTAGTCTGTAGCTGCTGGAACAAAGGGGAATAGAAAATATCTGTGATAGAATTCTTTTGGATAGATCGAATTCTCTACTAAAGTCATCAGCAAGTTATGCTGTATTGCTCGATTGCCTGAACCGTGTGAACATAACTTACAATCCACAATGTTTAATTTTGCTAGTTCTATATCTCTGTGCTGAATAGAAATGCACAATGTGGCCTAAAATGTCTTGCTATTCTGTACAGCATAGCAGAAAGTAAAACAGCAAATATCACTTCAGAGACAGAAACATGTTAGGAGACTGAACTCCACTGAATTCATGCTCAGGGCAATAACAAAATGTGTCTCTGATGGTTTAAAGCTGCGTGCGGACTACTGTAAAAAAGAAAATTCCCAAGGCTTGAAATGCAGCTGAAACAATCTAGCTACAAGGCTGTGAATTTCTGGGAACGAGTGTGTGTATATGATGAAACGTAACTGCTGAAAGAGCAAGCAACAGGAATACTTTGGTTTTTCTTGATATTTTGTAGTGTCTCGGTGACTAGATGGCTACTAATCACAATGGCTATATGTTTAGCCTCTGAATACCATGCTGCAGAGGGTGGACAGGGCTATTCAACTAACATCCTGTTTGTGGGCTTCCCAGGTGCATCCGGTTGGCTGCTATGGGAAATAAGATGCTTGTCAAGGCAGTGGCATAGCATGGATTGCCAGTGCCCAGGGCCGTGCGAAGGGGGAAGAGGGAGGGAAACTGAGGAAGTACCAATGTGCATTCAACTGCTTAACGGTGTCTGTGTCATTACAGATGCAGAGATAGAAAAGAAGAGTCATTCCGTTGTCTGGAGAGGTCACTTCCTGGGTTGCTTGGAGAAGTCATTTTCAATGGAGCCCAGCAACGGAAGCCCACAAAAGCTGTATAGAGGCAGCACTAAGTGTTGAAATTTTGCACCCCTAACAATTTTGGTCCAGGGGGGATCGGCCCTGTGGACCTGTCCTATGCTACACCAGAACGTGAGCTTGACAGTTCCTTAGAAGAAAAGCAACAGGAGCAGGAGCCTGCAGCAGATCTCAGCTCTGCAAGTGATCATGAAGATCAGTTGGGTCCAGGTAACTCTACTCAAAGTGGTCCTCACACCAGCTGCCTGGATTTCTGACTGGCTCTCAACTCCCCCCCCCCTCCAATATTTCTCAGAGCCATAAGAACATTTTAATTTTTTTAATGTGATTTTCTGAAGATGTGTTTGAAATGTTTAAATCTCAAGCCACTTCGATTTAGATACAGCTAATAATTTTCTACTTGTTGCAGATTCCTAAAAATTAAATAAAGCTGTAGCCTGTCTGACTTGATTCTGAAATGTGGGGGTAAAGGAAAAGAAAAGTATGGAAACATAATTCAAGTCTAACATTTGCATTTGTCAAACCATCAAACAGATTTCATGGGATTACTGCTACTACTACATTACATTCATATTCCACCTTTCCCTCAAGGAGCTCAAGATGGTGTATATGATTCTTCCCATTTTATCATGACAGAAATCCTGAGAGCTAGGTTAGACCGAGAGTGCCTGGCTCAAGGTAACCCAGTGGATTCCATTGCTAAGTAGGGATTTGAACCCTGATTTCCCAGGTCCTTAGCTGAAACTCTAAGGCTTCAGAGAATTCATCTTGGAGGCACCAGCTCCTCAGGATGATCAAGGGGGCCTGACACAACGTTGGGAGGAGCCAAATGCCCTCTGAACCTTGAGGGGGCCTGCCCCCCTTAAAAACACATGGGGGGAGCGAAAGTGCTTCAGCCCTTGGGAGCAGGCACCTATGATTCCTCTAATTTCATAGCATTGCAAAAAGATCCCTTTCATCATGTCTTTAAAATTTATTCCATCTGCCTAATGACCTAAAGAAGCTAGTTACCCCTCACTGAGCCTGATATTCCTTCGAAGCCCAATAGCGTAGCAAAACTGAAAGAAAATCAGTCATAACAGCAAGATGAGAGGGACAGGGGAAAGTACGGCCCCCAAGGCCTTAGCAAATGCTGCCCCTTGTTTTACTTGAGCATTACATTCAGCTGGTGGGGATATATGGGCATTCCTGTTACTTCTCAATAATCTGCCACTTTAAAGCACTTCGTGAACAACAGGCTGCACGATATGGATGGTTTCAAGTCACCATTTATGATGGTTATTTAAAACATTTGATATGGGGTACCTCTGTCCATGTCATCTATAACTTCCAGCTGCACAGTAAGATGCAAACAACCATTTCACTGCTTTAATAGATTCCCAAGCAGTGTCAGGATCCTGATAATGTCCATCTTACTGAGGAGGTAGATTGCTGACTTTCCATGTGGTTCTAAGTCGCCAGATGGTCATTTGATATTACCCATTTATTGGCTTTCTCATGCTAGGCAAAATGGGAATAACGGAACCCTTCCTTACAGGACTGTGTGGGACTATGACAATGATTGTAAATCACTCTTCAAAAGAGATGTGTTTCTAAGCAGTCACAACTCTGCTAACAGCTGATCTGCACTATCCGTATATTCATAAAGTACACCTGTTGCTGGACCACTTTGACTTCTTTCAGGCTTATATGCAGTGCTTTTTTCTGGGGGGGGGGAGGATACAGGGGCCACATACCCCTAAACATTTTGTGAATCTTTGTACTTTTATTGTATTTATTTTTCCCGATTTGAACTATAAAATGGTGATTTTCTTGAGTCAAAATAAGAGTACCCCTTAACTTTTTCTTTAGAAAAAAAAGCACTGCTTATATTTCTTTTAAAAAAAAGAAAAAAGAAAAGAAAAATATGAGGGCTCACTGCAACTAAGAAAAGAGCCATCAATGGATGAGTAACTTTATGTCAGCGGATTCCAATAGGCCTAGTCTTAGACTTTTATTCAATTTTTCCAATACAAAATTTATACAAATCATACATCTTTTTTATATCCATTCTCTTTTTGACTTCCCTCAACTTGCCTGATACTCCTTCCCTTCTTAATTTCTTACACATTTCTAAAGCCTTTCTTCAATTATTTTTATAAATTAATTCTTAGTTTTACTCATATTCTGACATTTCTTCTTACAGAGCTTCATTAAAGCTTACAAACGTTATTTGATTGTCACTTAATTTATACATATATCCTGTAAACTTTTCCCAATCTTCTATAAATCTCTGATCTCGTCAATTTCGGATACTTCCAGTCAGTCTATTGAGTTCTGCATAGTCCGTCATCTTCATTCTCCATTCATCTAATGTAGGCAACTCCTCTTGCTTCCATTTCTGAGCCATCAGTATTCTTGCTGCAGTCACTGCATATAAAAATAACTTCTTTTCTTTCTTATTAATCTCATTCCCTGTAATACCAAGAAAAAACACTTCTGGTTTCTTAACAAAAGTGTACTTAAACATTTTCTTCAATTCATTATATATCATTTCCCAAAAGCTTTTTACTTTCTTACACTCCCACCACATATGATAGAATGTACCCTCTTTTTCTTTACATTTCCAACATTTGTTACATCTTTATACATCCTTGCTAACTTCACCGGTGTTACATACCATCGATACATCATTTTCATCACATTTTCTTTTATTGTTGTACATGCAGTGAATCTTAAACCTTCTTTCCATAATTTTTCTCAATCCTCCATTTGTATATTATATCCAAAATCTTTGGCCCAGTCAATCATAACCGATTTTATCTCTTCTTCCTTTGTGTGCCACTCTAGTAATATCTTATACATTTTAGCCAGCACTTTAAAATCACAATTTATTATTTCTTTCTGAAATTTCGACTCTTTATCCTCAAAGCCTCTTAATCTTAAATATTTTTTAAACATTTCATTGATTTGAAAATAATGCAACCAATCATTAACATATTCCTTAACTACCTCAAACGGCTTCAAACTCCATTTGACTTCAATTTTTATTATTAGGTTCTGATAAGTTGTCCATCCCCCTTTCATATTGATTTTTTTCACACTCAACGCCTCTAATGGTGATAACCAATACGGAGTTTTAGCTTCCAACAAGTTTTTATACTTTTCCCAAACCTCTATCAGAGACTTTCTTATGATGTGGTTTTCAAAACCTTTATGTACTTGCTTTTTGTCATACCATAAGTAAGCGTGCCATCCAAATCTGTTATCAAATCCTTCTAGGTCTAATAAATCAGTATGTTCTAATTTCATCCATTCCTGCAACCAGCAGAGGCAAGATGCTTCATAATATAATTTCAGGTCTGGCAGGGCGAAGCCTCCTCTCTCTTTCGCATCTGTCAATAGCTTAAACTTTATTCTCGGCTTCTTACCCTGCCATATAAATCTTGAAATTTCTCTTTGCCAATTTTTTAAAATAGCTGCCCCCCTGATTACTGGAACGGTTTGGAATAGAAATAGCATCTTAGGTAGCACATTCATTTTTATTATTGCAATTCTTCCCCAAAATGAGAATTTCATTCTTCCCCACACCTCTAAATCTTTTTTAATCTTACTCCAGGTTGGTATGTAGTTGTTCTGATACAAATCAATACTTCTGGGGGTTAACCAAACTCCTAAATATTTAACCTTCTTAACCACTTCTATTTCTAGTTGTTGCTGCACTTTATCAATAGTTTCTCGGTCCATATTTTTACTAATCATTTTTGTCTTTTTCTTATTCAAAATAAATCCTGCTAATTGGCCAAACTGCTCTATTTCATTCAGAACTTCTGTTACAGTGTTTGTCGAATTTTCCAAAGTTAGTACCAAGTCATCAGCAAAGGCCTTAACCTTATATTGTTTACTTCCTATTGTTATCCCTTTTATCAGGCCTAGTCTTAGACTTAAAGGTAAAGGTAAAGGTAAAGGGACCCCTGACCTTTAGGTACAGCCGTGACCGACTCTGGGGTTGCAGTGCTCATCTCGCTTTACTGGCCGAGGGAGCCGGCGTACAGCTTCCGGGTCATGTGGCCAGCATGACTAGCCGCTTCTGGTGAACCAGAGCAGCACACGGAAACGCCGTTTACCTTCCCGCCGGAGTGGTACCTATTTATCTACTTGCACTTTGACGTGCTTTCTAACTGCTAGGTTGGCAGGAGCAGGGACCGAGCAACGGGAGCTCACCCAGTCGCGGGGATTCGAACCGCCGACCTTCTGATCGGCAAGTCCTAGGCTCTGTGGTTTAACCCACAGCGCCACCAGCGTCCCAATCTTAGACTTAGAAACATGTTAATTCATTTGTTAATTCATCAACATGTTAATTTACATTGCTCCATTATTTTCTTCTTCATTTATTTTACATTGGTATCTTGTTGATAAGCTCAGTAACAAGAAGTATGAGAAGACAAAAGAACATTTGACATGCAAAACCCCAAAACAAAGCCAAAAGTGGAACAAACTAGCAAGAGTTGCAATGTGTGGTCATATTGATCATGTAACTTGACTTCACAAGAGTGATGAACTCCCATATTCAGGTAAAATCCACATGTAACTAGAATATCCTGATTAAAGTTCTACAACGCCCATAATCTCTGACAGGAACTGATGGGAATCACAGTACAAAACACCTGGAGGACTCCAGCTTGGGGAAGCCTGAGTTGTACAACTTGAAACATTCATTAACATTATAATGGTTCATATTTCAGCTGCTAGAGTGGAAAGAACCTAATGTTATGGTTCTGCTTCAGAAAGATTCTGCAATAGTAAGTTTATGTTTAACCTCCCCTTTTATATCAGCACACTTGTGACATTAATTCCATTAATAGCTTCTGTTTCCTTTCCTGAAGATGTGTATGTTTGCTTAAATCACCAAGGAAAGACAATTAGGGAGGCTAATTGTATTGAAGAAAACAACAATTATCCTTCTTCCTCTTATTATTTTTTGTCCTTTACTGGGTAGTTTGAAGTGGCGCGATAAAAGTGAAATATTCTAAACTTTTGAGCATAACATGTTTTCCAACAGATAATGGGAATTTTCCTTGCCCCTATTATCTGCCTGTGAATTGCATCTCAATTGGAGCTGTTTTTGATTTCTGAGGCTCATTCTTCAAAACCTTATAATTTATATATGCAAAAGATTGAAGCTGTCACAATGTTCTTGACAGTCTTGTAACACATGTGGTTAAACCTCGAGGCACTATCCTTTTTTTAACAAAGACACACACACACACAAAAAAAACCCCACAGAAGTCTTTCCTCATTCCCTTTCTTTTATGATAAAAAACAGAGGTCCTTTCACACAGAGATTGTGTGTTTAAGTGCTGGAAGCTCCTGCAGGCCTCCATAGGTTATTTCGTATAGCTGACAGTTGATCCTGCATACAAAAGCAATTGTACTTCGGTGCCTTTCAGGCAGTTGTCTGAGTATATGCTTCAGTTTTGGATATATATATATATATATATATATATATATATATATAACCCACCAACTTCTTTACTGCTCTGTTCCTGGTCTGTTTGATTTTTCTGGGACTGGGGATTCACTGTCCCACTTTCACTTCAGTCTGCATCTATAGCAAAGGATATCCCCCCTTTTAAAAAAATGTGCACTATTTCCCTTGCAGGGCATGCATTTTTTGTGTGGATAGTGGTGGCTCCTAGAAGAGAAGCAGAAACATTTGTTTTCTTAGTGAAGCAGCTTTTCCCAGTATTATTCCACTGAAGTTCCAGTGTATTCATCTTCCCCTTGCCTGGGACTTGATAAGGCTTTTCAGTGTGTTTTGACTCGACCCAAAGAGTGTCAAAGATCTACGTGTTCTGTTGATGATACAATACAGGAATGTGGAACCTCCAGTCTGCAGGCCAATTTCAAATCACAAGGGGTTCTAATTTGGTCTGTCAAGCCCTTTTCCCCAAAATGCAGCCACTCACTTTAAATTACTGGTGATGTCCCTTTAAGTGGGCAGGGAAATGGGCCCCACTGCTGCCACATGTCCACATAAAGGAGAAGCAGAGCAAAGCTTGGAATGGCTCCCAGTCGATTGCATCTCTTTTTCCACAAGAAGAAGAAGAAGAGTTTGGATTTGATATCCCGCTTTATCACTACCCAAAGGAGTCTCAAAGCGGCTAACATTCTCCTTTCCCTTCCTCCCCCACAACAAACACTCTGTGAGGTAAGTGGGGCTGAGAGACTTCAGAGAAGTGTGACTAGCCCAAGGTCACCCAGCAGCTGCATGTGGAGGAGCAGAGACGCGAACCCGGTTCCCCAGATTACGAGGCTACCGCTCTTAACCACTACACCACACAAGGCTCTGGAGCTTTCCTGGTGTTGCCTATATTTCCATTTCATAATCTGTTTTGTTTTTGTTTTGCAGGGTTTCCCCCCCCTAAGCTTTGTCTGTATCCATGAACCAAACAAAGACTTTGCAAAATGGTCCAGCTTAAACCCATGTTCTGTCATCATTATAACCATCACGATAGGTTTCTGGTTCAAGCCCCACATTGGGTGAAAGATTCTTCCATCATAGGGGTCGACAAGATGACACTTGTGGCCCCTTCTGACTTGTTGCAAAATGGTCAAGCTTATCATCATTATAACCATCAAGATACACAAATCCTGTCAATGTAATTCAGCGTTGAGTTGCATAAGCATGTGCCTCTGAATAGCTTAGTCAGTAGAGCATGAGACTCTTAATTCCAGGGTTGAGGGTTCAAGACCCACATTGGATGAAACATTCCTGCATCGCAGGGATTGACTGGATGACACTTTTGGCCCCTTCCAACTCTGATTTTGTTAAATGGTTCAGTAAGTGCATTATTGCTTTTCTGTTCCCTAAAGAAAAGCAGCTTTTACAGCTCAGCATATACTACAACTGTTTTTTCCTGGCACCTTGTGGATGGTGCATCTCTGAGACTTAGGTCCCGATCCTACACGTCTTCTGAGTGCACTTGAACGTTCTCTTTCAGAGATGTTGCCACATTGGTTGGTCATGCTGTCTTGCCATTTTTCAAAGAAGCCAAGAGCACTTCCTGTTATTGCAATAGCCTCCTTATGTTTTGTACTAAAGAGTACTTACCATTAAACCTTCTTCTCTGCCTCTTCAACTTAAATCTAATATGCTTACAAATTGTCAATTACACCTAAGAACTTCTCCACAGCTGCAGGCATAATTAAAGACCTGAAGACACACAATATGATTTAATGGCTTTCCTCTAATGTGGATTACATTCTATTGATGCTAATACCTGATATACTTAATTGTTCATCTCATACACTGCCATAAAAGCTCAATAAAATGCTAATGATCAGAAGCACATACCCTGGACATGAAAAACTAGAAATCTCTCTGGTCTGTATTTACTATTTTAATTTGAGCTGAATCCACTGCTGATTCGAATATGCACCAATAATATAAGGTTTGTGTGGTGGTGCCAGAGTGCTAAGACCTTCCTTTTTATCTTTAACTTCAAGCATTACTAAAGAAACCCTGGTGCACACCTGCTAAGAGAGCCCTCTGCTTCTTCACACTCATTTCATAGAAAGCAATGGGAGAGTGGGAAGATCAGCATGCTGCAGCCTGCAGCATCAGGGATAATAAATCCTTTGTACTATATGCAGGGAAAGTAATGAGCAAATGTATTCTTGCCTGTCCCAATCTGTGTTCCCTTGATTGTTACTCATCATTCGGTCTAACTTCAATAATATTCTTAGCGTGATATGTCTAAGATTAATGAAGCATTTATCCTCAGATAAGAAGCTATCACAGAAATAGATTTCTTACCAATGATGTCGCATTCAAATTAATAATTCCAGCTCTTTAAAAGATAGGCTCAGTAGTGCAGGCCAGTGGCTATAGGCTAATTCTGGTAATGTAGAGCCTAGGGGAAACATAATAGCTCAGAATGGAGCAGTAGGAGACCCACGTCTCGACGGCTCTCCTGGTTATATTGCAGAATAGCTTCATCAGAAATCGCATCCCCAGCCCTTGCCTTCCACCATCACTTGCAGGGTAATTCTCTCAGGGTGGAGTGGGGAAATGGCAAAACAATATACTTGATGCAGAAAATTCAGGCAAAATGTACCCATGGCCTTCGGGCAGGAAAAGAGACACAAAAACATGGGTCGTGTTACATATAGTGATTTAACTGACTGAAATTGTAAGTGCTTGTATGCATTGCTATGTGTTTAAATTTGATTCGTTGGTAACTGAAAGCTAGTAGTTCTCATTTTATTGGCTAAGGTTGGTCACATGAGAGGTATCCAGTGAAGAAGAGGCTCCACTTTATGTGAAGCAAAAGGACTGTGTTTTAGAATCCACTGTGAACACTGCTAAGTGGAATAGAGTATTGGAGTGCTTTTTCTCTGCTTGAAAGAAAGAGAGCACAGCTGCAGGAGAGATTTTCTGCAAGTAAAGTTTTTGAATGTTAAAGTCTGGATATTGGTTTAATTTCCAAAGGATCTTGCTACTCTTAGTTCTACAGGACACCTGCCTCAAAGTAGGAAGAACTTAAGCTCTGGGCCCCAGCCAACTTGTTCCGTCTGACAGGAAGGACTTCTGCCTTATTACCATGGTATATTTATTTCAGCTATTAGCAAGGAGACATCACCTTGCCAACAAAGGTCCATATAGTTAAAGCTATGGTTTTCCCAGTAGTGATGTATGGAAGTGAGAGCTGGACCATAAAGAATCGCCGAAGAATTGATGCTTTTGAATTATGGTGCTGGAGGAGACTCTTGAGAGTCCCATGGACTGCAAGAAGATCAAACCCATCCATCCTTAAGGAAATCAGCCCTGAGTGCTCACTGGAAGGACAGATCGTGACGCTGAGGCTCCAATACTTTGGCCACCTCATGGGAAGAGAAGACTCCCTGGAAAAGACCCTGATGTTGGGAAAGATTGAGGGCACAAGGAGAAGGGGACGACAGAGGACGAGATGGTTGGACAGTGTTCTTGAAGCTACCAACATGAGTTTGACCAAACTGCAGGAGGCAGTGGAAGACAGGAGTGCCTGGCATGCTCTGGTCCATGGGGTCACGAAGAGTCAGACACGACTAAACAATAACAATTAGCAAGGAAGACTCCTTAGTGTTGTGACAGCATAGAACCGGGCCATGCTTCATTAACTTCTTTATCACTAACTCCCATCACCCCCCAACCATTAGCTATGTTGACTGGTGCTGATGGGATTTGGAATCCAACAGCATATAGAGAGCAGCACATTAGCTGCTACCCTTGGATAGTTTTAATATTTACTTCCTCTGGAGCTCTGCATCCCATTGTCCCAACTTTTCCCCAGGTAGTTGTGTGCAGTTTGTGAAGTAGCATGAAGATAAAAGAATAATCGAGCACTAGAAATGAACACATTTATTAAATGACAGCTATTTAGTTCATATGAAGGCATTTGTGGGGTTTTTTTCTTCCTCTAAAATATTTACCAGCTTGCTTATTTTGTAGCATCTTGCCTTCTCAAAGGAGCTACTTTAGTGCCCAAGGCCTTTTGATATTATCACGATCTCACTAAATCGATCCTCCTCACTTTGGGGGACCCTCTCAGGCTTGAATCAGTGATGCTATTTTGCCCTAACGCAGACTAAAGGTGTTGCTCCCTAGAGGAACTCAATTGACTCATAAATCAAAGTTCAGTATATCCATTACATTCTATTTAGCCAGAGACAATCATTATTACAGTAATTCATTCTGTTAATTTCCTTTGGGAACAAGATCTTTTGGCCTAAAGACATTAATAGATCTGTTTTGGTTTGTTCATTTTTTTCCTCCCTCAGGTTGACTATTCTCACTATTGATCGAATTTAGAAACAATCAGGCTGCATGTTTCAGGCCTAATTTCTGTTTTGTGCACTTGCAAAGTATGATGGAGTGATTAATATTTTTGAAAAATCTTCTTTTTTTGTATTTGAACTTATAAGCAGGTCAGTATATGAAATGTGCCTTCCTTCCAAGAATTCTTTATCTGAGTTATAAAATAATAGGTCACACACACGATACAGAAAAAGTTTGGTATGCTTAAATCCCATTGACCTGGTTTGGAGATATAGGCTATAGGAAAGCCTAGATTATTTAGTTATGGGCTCTGCAGCCAGCCACTGCCAACAGATTGAATCTATAAGATTTTATTAACAAAAAGTAATTGTAAGGGAGGGATGAAGTTCCTTTCATTTGATGAGTTCTTGCAAATCAAGAGTGGCTTAGCAATCTTTCCAGGTGGGCTAAGCACATTAAACAGGCCATATGTTACAAAGGCAAAATGTAGATATAAAAATAATTTTTTAAAATACCAAAATTCAGATAGTGATCTTGATCCAAAATAGTAACCATTTCCCACATCATCCCCACCTAATTTCTCAACTACCACCTTTAACATCTGCATAATAGCAAGTTCCCGTGTCTTATTTTGGATTTGCACTGGTGACATAGGGTCATCATCAACGACAGTCATGTGTTACTAGTATTACAATGGATAAGAGAAAGGAGGATGTCCATATAAAGCTAATTAAGAAGTCTAGCATCAGGTCTTGGTAACACCACACAACCCTACCCAAGCAATAAAGTTGCATTAGCCTCTCCTGGTCAAGAGAAATACAGTGGTTATATTCATATATATATATATATATATATATATATATATATATATATATATTAAAAAAACATACGTTTTTGTGTCTTTTTCTTTTTTCATTTTTTTATCTTTGCATCAATTTATTTCTTTATAATTTAAAAACTTTTCAATAAAATATATAAAGAAAGAGAAGTACGGTGGTACCTCAATGAACATGAGCAATGGTGGGGTTGTAACCATTCCTTACTTTAACGTTCTTTAACCTTTCCATTCATCTTCTCAGTGCAAAGAAAGGGGATTAGGGCTGTGCCACAACATAAATGATGACCGTCTTGTGCTCTTTTGGGGAAAAGGCTGACTACTCGGTTTCTGTATTTATTATTTATTTAATATATTTCTATTCAAACCCCTTCACTAGAACTGAACTTAGGGTGCGGCGCAATATTTTTGCAAGCCCCCTTCCCGTATTAAAAACACCCCTAAACCAGAAATGTATTAACCACCACCACAGGCAATAATGACCATAATTAACAAGGGGAGATCCTTACAAACTTTCAACAACAAAACTACTGGATTCTGAGGAGGATTGTCTCAGAGCCCTTCCCTGCTGGAAGTATGGTGCTTGTGGTCATCATTTCATACTTTGCACCAATTTCTAATGTTCTACGATATCTGCGGATTAAGAACTGCCCTTGGTCTGATGCCTGGGTTGTTGCGTTCTTCAGCAGTAATAGACCATGGGCTTTGACACTGGCCATACATAGAAGGGAGGTACATTGGATAACTCTTCAGGAATGGACTCCACACCACATCATTATACATTTTCAGCTAGCCTCATTCATTGAGCATAATTTGTCCTTTAATTGCTAAGTGGATCTCCCCTTCCAACTGCAGGGTAATAGCTATTGTCAATTAGCACTAGTATGGTGAAGGGCAGTTCTTCATGGTGATTCATTTCTACTATTAACGTTAATTCTGCTCCAGTCAGCCGGTGTCCAATTTATCCTCTATTTGTGCCACCACTGCTAAACCATGGAGAAATTAAACTCTTCTCTGACAAAAAGAATAAAGTAGTCACAAATTGAACAGATTGTGGCAAAGTTTGGAAACTAAAGAAAAGGAAGTGTCAGTAACCCCCCCAAAAAAGTTAGAAAAGTCAGCAAAATGGCTGAGTAGCATAGCAATAAAAGGAGTAGGGTTGCATTTTATATCATTGGGGGAGGGTGCACTTTCTCCAGCTTGAACCCAAAAGACTGACTAAAATCAAAAGCAGTGGCATATGTTGTTTGTTTCCTAATCCCTTTCAAATTGTAGGTCAAGGATGGGGAACCTAAGGTCTTGGCACCAACTGCAGCCCTTAGGTTCTCATTCTCATTCTCTCTCTCTCTCTCTCTCACACACACACACCCTTGGGAAACTCCCCAGACGACACCCTCTCCTAAGCCACACACCCTCTTTTCATATCCCTCACCCATCTTGCTTCACACCCTCTTTGAATGTCTTGCCTGGAAGGAATGTGACCTTGAAACTGTACAAAAGTAAAAATTCATCATCATCAAACCTTTTATTGGCATCACATACAAACATCCAAAACAAATCAGTATAGACTTACTACTTCCCCAGTGGCACAAAACATTTGCTAAAAAAAAAGGAGGCAGAGCAGTCTATTGTCACATCTCTAGGTCTCCAGGGAGATCAGACGTCTGCAGTGTATTTCGACGACAAAAAACCAAGTAGAGATATTTAGCCGCTAACTTGGTGAGCTCCTGATTATTCCCCAGTAATAGAAAAGGTATGACCTCCAACTCTGGTTTCCACTTGGGGAAACAGAGTTGATCTAGAAATTGATGACAGAGATCAGCATATAGTTTACAATTAAGAACCACATGTGTAAGGGTTTCCACCAGGTGGTCTTCACATGGGCAAGGAAAAGTTGCATTCATTATTCTGCCCACATTGGCCTCTGGTCCTGCCCACCACTGGCATATGGTGAACCCAAGAAAGTTCCCAAGAAGGTCATCCCTCTGAGTGGAAGCTCAGAGACCAGGGATGTGAGCAGTAGCTGCCTGGAGGACTCCCAAGGAGAGGGGAGAGGAGAGGAGGCTGAGGGAACACTCCACAAGAAAGAATGTTCGAAAAGGGTGAGAGGCTGCCAGCTCTGCAGGCAAGGGGTGACATAACCGGGCTCCTGAGCCTCACATGGGTGCTGCAGAAAGAATCACAGTCAAGGGAGCTGTGGACTCACTCAAAAAGGTTGAAAACCTCTGGAGTAGAGGGTGCTTCAACAGCAAGACTTCTGTGAACTGCTTCCAATGACATTTCTCTTTTATCTGACTGATCTGTCCATCCTCCTCCATACTACCATCATGTCTCAAGCAACTCAAATGATGGAAGGATGGTGCCATTGGCAACCCCTTTGTGTAGTAGTAGTAGTAGTAATAATAATAATAATAATAATAATAATAATAATAATAATAATTTAGATATGCAACTAATTCTGTGCTGAAAGGATGTTGTTGTCTTCTGTTTCTCTAATAACTTTGAAGCCACAGAAAACAGAAATAAGAAGTTGCATTGGCCGTCTCAAAACAATCATGATTGCATCGGGTAGTACACAACATAAAGCAGCTCATTAAGGACAGAGAAAACAGAACTGATGCGCTTGCAAATCTATGAGCACAAGTCTGCCCTCTGGGCTGGCCAGGATGATGTAGCTTGAAATGAGCAACTAGATGTTATACCATTAGCCTGTTCATTTCAGAGAAAGCCAATCTGTTTAGTCTTGGGTATTGATTCTGAAGTAGTAGCCTGGAGACTAAAAGTATTGATTTAACATATTGACTGGAAGTAACCAAAGCAGATGCAGTTGGTGCTTCTGTTCAGTGACCAATGGCTCTGAATCTTTTGATTACAGGTAGAAACATGGATAAGGCAGACTGGGGCTTCCCCCCAACCACATTTATCTCTAAATTTGGGCCTGCTGAAAAAGAAGAGAGAATTCATGATCCCTTTTTCCACCCACAGAGCTATGTCTATCTTTTTCTGAAGCTAGAGTTTCATATGATTAAATGCATCGATATAACATTATACCAACGTTAAAAGTTCTTTCGACCATTTGAAGTTTTACACACAACCTTTCTATTATCTTTGATAAAGTTCACCAGAAAGGGGGAAGATAAGATAGTCCTCTGCTATGTTCTTCCATGGGACTCTTGTGCACACAGCAGAGAACTGAACCTATGTTTATGCCCAAAAGTGCACATAAGAAGCATTATCCAATGTGTGCTGTCTAATGCACACATCCACAGATCATATGGTTGAGATTCAGGGTATTTTATCTGATATTCAAGTCTACAAATATTAGATTTTTCAGCTCTAGGTCATATTCAAATGTAATACCCACACATGGACATCTGGAATGGTGGAAGATGGATGGGTTGTCTGGATTTCTTTTTTTATATTTGTACCCTGCTTTTCCATCCAAAAAGAAAGCCCAAAGCAGCTAACAACAGCATACCAAAATAGATACAATAATGTAAAAAAAAAAAAAACAAGTAAAACAAAACAGCTCTCCATGTCAAACAGCTGGTGTGTGCTGAGACCATCACTCTGAAGCCCGTGAGCAAGCAGTTTGTGATGTTGAGACCCATCCTGTCTGAAAGCTAGCCTCTCAGCATTAATCAGCCGAGTGCCAGTCTTCATTGAGCACTAGAGTGGTTTATAAAAAACTTTTTTTTTAAAAAAAATGCCTGCTCCAAAGGTCGTATCTTACTACACGAGGGATTATATAGCTGTATCTGAAATTTCATGCATATCAGTTAATATCTTGACCCTCCTCCACAAAAATAGCTGTTTACTTGGCTGTTTTCCTGTCATGAAGGCTGAAATTTCAATTCAGTGGAGGAGGAGCAGGAACTATATAATTCCTAGTGTAGTAAGATAAGACCTTTGGAAGCAGGCATTTTCAAAAAAAGGTTTTGAACCACCCTACTGAGCACAGATTCAAATGGCTCCACCTACCTGTCAAAATTGGTCTGCAGGATGATGGTGGTGAGGAAAGAAAGGACCTGGTCCACCTGCTGGATTGGAAGAAGAAGAAGAAGAAGAAGGAGGAGGAGGAGGAGGAGGAGGAGGAGGAGGAGGAGGAGGAGGAGAAGGAGAAGAAGAAGAAGAATTTATTTATTTAAACCCTTTTGCTATCCCACTGTGCTATTGGATTGTCTCATCCAGCCCAAGAAGAATGAAGCAACTGTGGCTTCAGACTCATTACCAAAAAGCTTTATTTCATACTGAAATAAAGAGAAACGTATTGTCTACATTGAAGAGGACAAAACAGCCACAATATTAACAAACTAAGGTTGAGTTCAATGAATGAAGGCTTCTACTAAACCATTCTGGGAATTTAGAGCATGTGTATTTCTCATTGTCTGTTAGAAGTAGTGAATATTCAGCCTATATGCAGTGTTAAATATTGGTTTAGTGTAATGGCTGGAACTCAGATGCCCCTGGTTCAGAACTCATTCAAGCCATGGACTCACCTTAGACCAAGTGCCAATTCTCCCTCCTTCCCCTCCAACACCATCAATATGGGAACAATTATACTGCTGCACTTTACAGGATCATTTCTGCTGAAATGCATGCAATGTGCTTGATACACTCCAAAGCACCATATAAATGCTAAACATTTTTATCAATATGGCAAAGTGGTCCTACTGCTGAGGGCTGCTAAAAGCTGGGGAAAAGTTTGGTGTGGATGCTGCTGTTCTGTCATAGTCTTAGATGTGGCATAGAAAGATACGTAGTGAGTGCTAAAGCAGTGTCTGTTTTGATCCCTAAGCCCTCTCCTTTCTTCTCAAGAGCATTACAGAGGTAGCAGGAGCTTCTACACATCTGACTAATTACGGAGTGCATTTTGCTAAGAGCTCATTATATGACTTTTGTTTTGCATTAATATTAGAAAGAAACTGGATGTTAATCTAGCCATTTTAGCCTTCTCTTAAAGAAAACAATAGAACTTTTAGCCAGCCTTTAATGAGATGTATCAACTTAATCAATAGGGTGGCTCAGAATCCACACAATTCTTTCTGTATGACTGCTGTTCTTGTTAATATAGATGAGCAATATTAGATAAATATTAGATAAATAAATATTGGGGGTGTTATTGGGTTGTTTTTGTTTTGATTATGTGTTTTTTATATATATTGTGATTTTATTCTGTGAACCCTCCTGAGACCGACAGATATAGGGTGGTGTACTACTACTACTAATATTAATAGTAATAACAATAATTTTAAACATTTTCAGACATATTTTTTTCTTTCAAAATGATGCATTTTAAATACATGGTGTGTGTTTTAAAAAAAACTGAGAAATGCTAGGACATTCAAGATGTGAAGAAGTTGATGCCTATCTCAGTTCTGATCTTCACATTAGTCAGGTCAGTTTGTATTGGGAATAATGGCACTCAAATTCCTCAAGCATCTCTGACTATGAATTGTCTATCTTTATTTCTATCCAGGGAGGGCTATCAAGTGTACCAGGAGAATTAAGAGATTTGTTTTTTCCATTCACCCAAAATGTGTGTGTGCCTGTGTGTGTGTGTGTGTGTCTATCTATCTATCTATCTATCTATCTATCTATCTATCTATCATCTATCTATAAAATACTGAACATATGTGCCTTCCTTGACCATGGGATATTTCATTTTTCCAACACCAGAAGGTATTGAAAATTTCTTCAAATATGTCATAAGAACCCAGCAGGCCAGTTGAGATTGTTACTATGGATCCTTCCATCTTCTATTCAATACTGTGTGTCAGGCAATTAGATATGGAATGATGGATGTGCACATCTTACTGCCTCCTCAATAAATTACTAATACCTAGATAACACTAGGTGACTTATAACACACTGTAACAGCAGGAGACCTGATTTCTGTTAATGATTTATTAGTGGAGAGAAAACAAGTAAAGAGGGGGAGGGGAAATCAATGTTAGCATGTAGCAATGAAACAATCTGTCATAGCAATCCTTTTATAGTGTCTTTCCAGATTTGAGATATTCTGGCTATACTTTCAAGAAGAAGCAACAACGATGCCACTGGGGGAGCAGGGGCACACACAAATTCTGAACTTGTACATTTACCCAGTTGTGAAGGTAGATGTGGAATTCTGTGCAAAATGGAAGATAGAACAGTCACACCGGCCAAAAACAGCAGGCCTGACAACTGGTATTTTGGTTTCTTTATACCTCTGCCAACGTCCAGAAAATTTTTCAAATTGCTATTCGCCTGTTATTCACTCACATGCACTGGAGGAGATTCTAAAGAAGTTTGCTTTAATAATTCAGAGAAGTTCAGTATCTTCCTGAAACAGAAGACAATGTTGGACGCTAAGGAAAGGCTAAAAAGAGATCGTGAGGTGGGAGGAGACATAAAAGAAGTAAATAAAATCAAGAATATTGTGCAGTGAGAGAGAAGAGAAAGTGATTTGTTCACTGTCCTCCCCAATACTTGAACTCTGGCCCATCTCTTTCTTTTGCAAAACGGTGGGTCATTCTGTGAAATTGATTTGCTGTGAATGCAGCGCCAGTAAAAGGAATCACAACTGCAACACAACACACATGGAACTTATAGAATTCATTTACAACAATATGTATGTGTCTGAGTACAAGTCACTATGGACAAGAAATAGTAAGTAGATATTGTTGTAAACAAAATCTGCTCTTTTTCCCTTATGGAGTATCTAAGAGCCCGTATAGAGTCCTTAAGTGGGTCCCCTATCGGTAGGAGAAAATAACAGGCCAACCAGAGAATATTGAGAAGCAAAGCAACTACTAAGCTTGATCTCTATTAAACTGTTTCAACAGGGTCCTCACTCACCACATGCAGGAGGGAGGAGGAGCCCAGAATAATGGCATGTAAGCCCTTATATAGACTTAAGGCCACCCCCCAATACATCATACATACATCACTGAAGGGGCTGTCTACAGCAGAAATACATCACAGGAGGCGGTCTACAGCAGAAATCCTGTCTGGCAGGAAACCTGTTAATGGTCACTGATTGGATTACCTGGGCATCCTGGCCATTCTTTTGTGAAGATAAATACTTAATTCCTGAGTCCAGGTAACAGGTTCACCCTATTCATATCTTAAATGTGCCCTTAAGGCAGGATTTGTGAGCACAGAGACAATGGGGAGGGTTTTCCCATTTCCATCCAAACTGCAGAGGAATATTTGTGGTCACTGGGAGAGTCAAAATGGTTTCTCCTGTACTATTTCAGACACATGGTTTATATACTGATGTATGTGTTTGCCTTGTACATTTATGAACATTGAATTTCTATATTTGAGACCTTAAATTCTTAGAACAATATCTTCACTCATGAGTTTTGAGGGGCACCTGGCTGCTGACATTTACGTGGTGGACCCTATGCGGGCAAGGTCTGGGACCCATTGCATGAGGACAAAGTTTCTGCCTTGTAATAAGTTTCCCTATAGCCAATCCATGCCACTACATCTCAGAAGTGGGCACCTAGGAATTCGGTAGAGACATCACCTTGCCAACAAAGGTCCATATAGTAAAAGCTATGGTTTTCCCAGTAGTCATGTATGGAAGTGAGAGCTGGACCATAAAGAAGGCTGATCGCCGAAGAATTGATGCTTTTGAATTATGGTGCTGGAGGAGACTCTTGAGAGTCCCATGGACTGCAAGAAGATCAAACCTATCCATTCTTAAGGAAATCAGCCCTGAGTGCTCACTGGAAGGACAGATCGTGAAGCTGAGGCTCCAATACTTTGGCCACCTCATGAGAAGAGAAGACTCCCTGGAAAAGAGCCTGATGTTGGGAAAGATGGAGGGCACAAGGAGAAGGGGTGACAGAGGACGAGATGGTTGGACAGTGTTCTCGAAGCCACAAACATGAGTCTGACCAAACTGCAGGAGGCAGTGGAAGACAGGAGTGCCTGGCGTGCTCTGGTCCATGGGGTCACGAAGAGTCGGACACGACTAAACGACTAAACAACAACAAAATAGGAGAGACTCGCGTGCTCTGGTCCATGGGGTCACGAAGAGTCGTACATGGCTAAACGACTAAACAACAACAGGAATTCGGTACACAATGGCATTGGCCCATATAGTGAATATGGCAGTTCACCATGGGGATGCTCTAAACCACAAGTGGCATTTCACCCGAGGAGCTACAGCATCAAAATTTCTGAGTGCAACAAACAACTCTGGTGGTTTTGAATAATATGGATACAAAATTTAAGGCATTCTGCCCCAAGTATTCTATCAATACTTTGCGAACCAGTTCTGCTTGTGACACCATGGGGCTCGGTGCCTAATGAGGAGTTAAATGGTACTGAAAGCTGGAATGTTTCTCTGCAGAGTGTCATTGAGCTTCTCCACAGTATTTGTTCTGGCCTCTTGAATACACTTCAAAACCAACATTAAAGTAAGATGCTTGAAAGATTTTTGTATCAGCGAACATCATTACAGATCTATTATATCATTACGATTTTAAGGACATACAAGGTGGTTTTAAAAGCTCTTTAAGATTTCACTTTTTAGTGGCAGGGATCTTTTCTTCTTCTTTTAATTGAGTTCTTTGAAAAGGTATAAAATTGGGCCCAGTAGGTGTTGGGAAGGTTTATGAAATCCTGTCAGGAATCTGTCTCAACCTAGGGTTTTAGCAGCAACTGAGGAAAACCATCCTCTTTAGTTCTTTAAAATCATTAACTGATTTGTAATGTAGCTCTCGAGTGTGTGACAGCTGAGAAATTTGAAAAACAGCAATGGTGTGAGACAAAGGCTTGTGTATGTTTTTGTCAACCTTGAAAGGATGCCTGGTAAGGACACACTGAACTTTGTGACCAGGAAGGAAAGGGGAAATTTTGGTCTTAAAAGCAATATTATGTAAGTTCTCCAATGGCTTAGTTAAGTTCAGTTCCCCTATCAATATGACACAGTCTCTAGAGGCCAACTAAAAATCACCTGGTGCTTTGAAATGTCAACAGCACACTAAGATCTCTGTGTATCCAACTGAAGACCACAAAGCTGAAAAGTTTGACTCAGTGGCAGATTTCGAGAGCAGCAAATTGACGTTAACTTGTATCTCTTTCTCTCTTGGAGCCCAGCAATGGAAAGTGGAAGCAAGGTGAAGATTATTCCCTTGGCAAAAGGACTGGGCCCCCTTCCGTGACTGGAATCTTCTGCGAGGCACAGTGGCATCTAATCTTTCCACTGACATAATAGAAGGTTGCACCATCTGTGTTCTTCTTCCTGAAATGTGGGCACTATGGGGGCATAAATCCTACTTCAGTACATTTTCAACCACTTGTTTGAGTCAATGTGGTCACTAGCAGTGGAGAGACCTGATTTTACCCACCCACCCACCCACACACATATTATCTTGGCCCACAAGCTATCTCAGCCTAAATACATCACAGGGTTGTTACGATGATGAGGTGCAGGAGGAGCTATGTCTGTTGCCTTGGGCTCCTTTGGAAGAATGCCATTCCCACTCTTATGTGAGGGTGAATTTGCTATACTGCAGTCACATTTGAGGATGACTCAACTGGTTTCTTCCTTGGGAGGAGTACTGGGGTGGTGTGGGAGGACAACTGACTAATCCAGATTTTTTTGGGGGGGGGTGTCCTAGGGATATATATCCCTGCTCCTCCCCAAAATCTCACCTCCTTTCTGTTGTATTGCCCACCACCTCTTCCTTTCCAAGTGGCCTGTTGAAAGGTCTGAGTAGGAATTTTGTGGGGAGCCTCCAATTGGCCCAGTACTCCTCTTTCTCACCTACTCCACACGGTGGGAGTAATTTTTGGAATGGTGTAATTTCTCGTTCATCTGGCAGGAAAAGCATTTTAAGATTTGGGTACCTTTAATCCAAGACAAAAATCCACAGAATATTTCCACTGTTTATAATCCCAACTCCAAAATATCTGGTTTGGAAGCAACATTTTTTATTTTATTTTTACAGTTGAGTTGCACCCAAGTTCTGTTCTGCTGTAGAGTTTGCTGGGGAAAAAATCTTTTTCATTAACTCCCGTGATTCATGCACTATAGTTTTCATATCATTTCAGATCATTCTTCCCTCGAGCTTCACCGCTAGCCTTCTGCAGACAAGCAGATGCATTTTCATAAAAATATGAATAGGAACTGTAGGTGTTATCATTTCACAGATGCTCCCCTCATGGAGGGGAGAGGGGAGCGCTGGAGAATATTGGCTATTTTTGAAGCACCTTTCAAAATCATTAATGCTAAATCAAAAGAATTCAAGGCACATTACTTTTAAGAAAAGGGTGGTTGTACTTTAACATGCCATTCAGTGTTATATATTTGTTGTTTAGTCGTTTAGTCGTGTCCGACTCTTCACGACCCCATGGACCAGAGCACGCCAGGCACTTCTGTCTTCCACTGCCTCCTGCAGTTTGGTCAGACTCATGTTTGTGGCTTCGAGAACACTGTCCAACCATCTCGTCCTCTGTCATCCCCTTCTCCTTGTGCCTTCAATCTTTCCCAACATCAGGGTCTTTTTCAGGGAGTCTTCTCTTCTCATGAGGTGGCCAAAGTATTGGAGCCTCAGCTTCACGATCTGTCCTTCCAGTGAGCACGCAGGGCTGATTTCCTTAAGAATGGATGCGTTTGATCTTCTTGCAGTCCATGGGACTCTCAAGAGTCTCCTCCAGCACCATAATTCAAAAGCATCAATTCTTCGGCGATCAGCCTTCTTTATGGTCCAGCTTTCACTTTCATACATCACTACTGGGAAAACCATGGCTTTAACTATACGGACCTTTGTTGGCAAGTGATATATATATATATATATATATATATATATATATATATATATATGAGTTGTTTTTTTAACGGCACGATCCAAACAAAAATATTTGTTATTCTCAGAGAAGTACAAATGCTAACCATTCTACTTCTGCCCCAGCACCTCTCCTGTGGCTTAATGTACACAAGGTTTATTTGGTCTTTCACAGGCTATGGGGGATTGGATGGTGTTGTTGTATGGCTAAATGGTTACAGTGCCCATTGAAAGCATAGCTGCCCTGGGAATGTGAGTGAATGGTGATATGAAATACTTTAAATAAATAAATGGGAAGTTTCCTGATCTTCTCCTCTGCTGGGCTAAGCAGGTCTACTGGAGCTTGGTCTTTGGTCCTGTCCCTGTCTCAAGGACTAGACAATCCCACCATCACCACCACCACCAAGAATGAAGGTGCAAGAAATTGTCTTGGGTTGAGAGCTGCCGCTTTGTTAATAAAACAAAATCTGCAATGTTCAGAAACATACAAGGCTAGGTGCAGGCTAGGGATGTGGGACATAGTCCAATTTTTGAATTAAAAGCTACCTAATTCAAACTAGTACATGAACTGAAACACAATTGCCCTTTGAAATTTGGACTTCTCTGAATTTTGTGTTGCAGTTCACCAATGAATGGCCATTGTGCATTGTGAGAGACCACAGAGATCTCTGAAGTCTCAAAGGAAAAGAGCTTTTGGACTTCCTGTCCTGTGAGCAATTACTTTGTTTTCTCTCCATGACTTAGGCTGCACATTTTATTCTTGAGTCAATGGAGACCTCATACATGTTTATAATATGTGGTCCCCACACAAGCTAGACCTGTTGCTTCTTTCTTTCTTTTTTTGCCCCTTAAAAATGCCTCTTGAGAACCTGGCTTCATTCCAGAGATTGAAGTTCATGGCACATTAATTCTGCATTACCTCTCAGCATGTCCATTTGAAAACAGATGTAGGCAGTCCCAGTAATGGGTGGTTGAGTGTATCTACACTTGCCCAGTGTTGTTGTGGGTTGGACATATACCAAGATCACAATAATCTCTTCACGCACCTGGGGCATATGCAGAGATGAAGGTTCTCAAACATGTGTCATGTAATCACCCCTACCCTTGTTGATGGCAGGATCTAGAATCTAGATTGAAAGCTGCAAGTTGACAATGAGCAGCAACGATTCTGGACCAAGAAAAACTTCATTTTTGTGCTACAGTTGGCCTTTGTGAATGCAGCCTTTGATGATCAGCCAGGGAAAGCAAAACACGTACATGCCCTTTCATAGAAAAGTTGGACTTTATGTGATGGGGGAGGGCGCTCCACCTAGATATCTGGGCAGGTGACTGCTGAGAGATGCTGAGGTACAACTGAGAGTCTGTTCATAGTTTTCAAATCGGCAGATTTCCACCTGTGATGTTTGAAGATGGGGAGACTGAAATTATATTGTGGCATTTCCCACCCATTTCCAACATTCCACATGGCGGCAATGCAAACACTCTGCTTAGCACACAGTTCCCTATCTTGAGATAATCAAGGGCAAACTTTGAAACCTTAAGAAAAGGTTATTTCACACCACATGAATTACATCTTCAAGTCACAGCATGCCAAAAGTTTTCTTCAATTTGCTGTATTGAGATCTGATTTCTTTGTGGTGTTATCTTGGCATTCTTTCTAAGTATGTTTCCCCACCTTTTGAAGGTGCTATTCTGTTGTCTGTGATCAATCTCTCCAGTAATTTTGCAGTACAGTTAAACTTAGGGACTGTGTATGCAGTCCCATTTACACTGCACTCCTACCACTGGTTTGGGAAGCGGTGTACATGCAGTGTTACTGCCTTGAAAGCTACAGCTTGTCGCGTTATTGAAGACCAGGAAGGGATTTTTTCCCACACTTTCCAACTTTTAAAGCAATAATGGCTGGCATGGAGCTGTCAGGTGAGCACAGGTTATCCACAGGGCAGGAAAAAATCTGAGGCACAAAATGCGATTAGCTTTTATTCACAACACAGCAGAGTTCCTCTGGCTCGTCTTCATACAGCTGGAGATGTTGCTGAAACTGACCACCAGCCCTGCCCTTCTCCTCTAGCCTTTTGCTTTGAATCCCTCCCAAGCAGACGCAGACTGCAGCAAGGGGGTGGGCTCCTCCTCTGGGCCTGTCTGGCCCATTGCAGGGCTCTCCTTGAGTGAGGTGTCAGAGGGGGAGAAGAGCCAGTGGGACTGTCCTATTGCTGGGTAGCAAGGTCAACCTCTGACTCATCTCTGTCTGAGTGTGCTCACACTGCAACTCTCAGCCTCTAGTCCTGCCCTGAGAGCACCTCCTTCATCTGACCTCCCCCCCTGCCACCTTGATTTCTCAAAGCTTCTGCTTCTAGCATCTCCCACCTTGTCTCTTCTCCAGATTGCTCCCCAGGGTTCCACCACCACAATCCGGGGGTCTGAGTCTTCTTCTTCCATGTCCCCCTTTAGGGGCCTCTTGGGCAGTCAGTACCCACCACTCTTCCTCATCTAGCCAGTCCCTGACAATTACTGGGGGAAGCACCTGTAAACAAGACCACAACGTGCAGGTGTGGGGATATCTCCAGAGATATTGAACAACTGAGGGCCTGATCTGAATCATTTCTTTTTCTAACAAAGGGCTTCACCCTAGACAGCAGCATCAGGTTCGAACCAACCAAGGGCAATAGCAGCATGGAAAGCCAGTCCAGTCCTTTGAGTGAAAAGAGCATAGAGAGCAGACTGCCTGCCCCACTTTTGCCAATTTGAATGGATTTTCCTGTAGATAAGGATCACACAGCCTTTCTAGGCTGCACAGAGAGTGGCTGTCAGAGTCTGCTTTAATATTCGGTTTTCTGTTGGGATGAGCCTATTAAATATTCTAATTATTTGCTCTTTCTTCTCAAGTTATTTATCTTCTCACTCTCTTTCTTCTATCTTCCCATGTGTGTGCCATAAGGAGGTAGCCATCATCATTAAACCCCAGACAATACAAGTTGATTGCCTCTTTCATAATAGTGCTGGAGAACAGAATTGTGCAATTTTCAGAAGACTGTACAGCAGAAAGGAAGAAAAAGTGGACACTTTTAATAGATTTAGTCTAATACTGGCAGTAAAAAGAAGAAGAAGTTCTTCATTAACCCCTGCCACACAACATCACCTAGGGAACCATAACGGCCTCACACATTCAAACACTGGGCATCTTGTTTTGCATTTTGCTTGTGCCATCATTTCCTAAGAGCCACTTTAGAGCTGATTTTAATTTGAGCAGGGAGGCTGGAGACATGTGGATCAAGGTTTGGTTTTTGTATTCAGGGGAATCAGCTTAAGACATTTCCCAAATTAAACAAACACATACAACCACTCTATGCAAGCGACAAAACCTACTGGCGAGTCTCTCCTCTTTTGTTGTTGTTTAGTCGTTTAGTCATGTCCGACTCTTCGTTACCCCATGGACCAAAGCACGCCAGGCACTCCTGTCTTCCACTGCCTCCTGCAGTTTGGTCAAACTCATGCTGGTAGCTTCGAGAACACTGTCCAACCATCTCGTCCTCTGTCGTCCCCTTCTCCTTGTGCTCTCCATCTTTCCCAACATCAGGGTCTTTTCCAGGGAGTCTTCTCTTCTCATGAGGTGGCCAAAGTCTTGGAGCCTCAGCTTCATGATCTGTCCTTCCAGTGAGCACTCAGGGCTGATTTCCTTAAGAATGGATCGGTTTGATCTTCTTGCAGTCCATGGGACTCTCAAGAGTTTCCTCCAGCACCATAATTCAAAAGCATCAATTCTTCGGCGATCAGCCTTCTTTATGGTCCAGCTCTCACTTCCATATATCACTACTGGGAAAACCATAGCTTTTACTATACAGACCTTTGTTGGCAAGGTGATGTCTCTCCTCTTAGACTATACCATTTCAGCATTGTAACACATTCAAATGCCTTCCCTCCGAAGAACACATCATGGCACATAAGGAAATAACATATGAGCAAACTACGCTAAATCCTTTTCTTCAAGGTAAGTTTAGGTTTCAGTGTATGTATGGAATGTTTATATTGGAGTGTGGATGGTGCTGTGGTCTGAACCACTGAGATTCACACAAACAGCACACACATACACAGTCCCAAATGAAGCATGAAGTTGTGTTGTTCAGAAAGCAGTTTACCCTTTCATTCTGCTGTTCATGTAAACTGAACCTTTGTTCCAAATGGTGCCACATCTTGACAGCTAGAGATCCAAAACAGTAAAAAAGAATCCACATCTCCCCTTTCGTATCAGCCTACCATGGGCAGAAATTCAGGAGGTGAAGCAGAGCTGGACTGACAGCAAATGCCATACTTTTGAACTTAGGTTAGTCAAGAAGCTGTAAAAAGTACTGGTGCCCTGTCATGGAAAAAGGAGAAAAAAATATTACAAGAAAAAGAAGACTAAAAAGGCTGCCTTGTTGCTAAGAAAACATGCAAATGCACATATCTTTACAACACAGGGATGATTTGTATCGGAAAGAGAAAGGGCACCTTTCCCCAACAACATGTGAGAACGGAAACATAGCCATCCTTCAAAATGCACACAATAGAAATAAAAATTTCTGATGTGTGAGCATCATATGATGTTTGGGCCTCATCTAAGAGACTTTGGCCAGTTTCAATGGGATATAAACCTCTGGGGACAGTCTGGGTCGAAAAACCGTGTGTGTGTGTGTGCGCGCGCATGTGTGTAGTGTGTCTCACACATATTTTAACCCGACAGCCCTTGCCTATTAAGGTGACATTTTACAACTCAGCAATGGAATAAGGACTGTGTTTTACTTAATAGCCCAATAACTTTGCATTCAGTTTGCTATTCGTCCTAAAGCCCAAGCAGTAAGTGTTATAAACCACATAAAGTATTTTGTTGCTCTCCTATATGCTTCCCCACGCCACCCCGCCTGAACACTGAGACTTCAAGCATGCTTAAAATTGCCATACAGTTGCTCCAGGGAACATATACATAATAATCCTCCTTTCCTACTGTCAATCAGTTTATTATATTTCAGATTTTCCTTGGGCAATGTAGATAAAAAATGAACACTTAAGGAATAAATACATATGTAGGATATTAAAAAAAATGATTCCAAAATACTAATGTATGCTATTAAAGATTTATTTGGGGAGGGGAATCGAGGGGAATCAACACTACCAGTACCTAGAGACAAATGGGTCATAGGTGTCTGCAATAATGTCACATTGTGATTTAGCTATTTAGACGTTATTCCTTCCCCTTCCCAGAATCTGCCTGGCTTAATTTCAAGGCCCAGTTCTTAGAGATTTTTCGCCCACCAACATCTAAACCTTGGAGTAATAATAATAATAATAGGCCTTTTTCATATTACTAGCTCACCCCTCCCCAAATTATCTTCCTGGATGAACTTTAAGCGCCATGTCATCTCACTGACTTCAAGGACTTCATGCTTGTATGATGAAAAGAGAAGGACTTTTTATTAGCAAGGAATGCAATGTATAATTACAATATCCTTATCTTCCCCATCATGCCCATCTGCATGGAGAATATTCCAGAGTCGTTCTATTTCTTGGTTGGGTGCTTAAAGCTAAACCAGCTTTCTTCCTTATTTCACTTTTCATAACACTCTGCAGGATTTCCTCTCCTGCTCCCATGCTCAATTTATTCAAATTTTCAACACAATGAGAGCATAAGCAGTGATCCAACTCCAGCCATATCCGGATGGATTAAAATATCTAACATTATTTGCTCAATCTTCAATTTGCTTTTATCTACTCAAACACAGACAAGTCTTCAGGCTAAAAAAAAAAAAAAGATTGCGGGGGAGGGGGGGTGAGATGTGCATTCCACAGTTCTGGCATGCAGAGCACACTGGGAAAATGTAGTGCCTTTTCTTGAATGCTTTGCATTTGTCTCCTAATGATTCCAACAAAACCAAATATAACCCAGCCCAGGACCTTAAAAGCTGATTTGAATAAGTTGAAAGCAGGCCTGGGATGGATGCTGATTATTATTCATAGCTCCAATAGGCATCGCATAGCTTCTGTGTATTCCAATCTTAGAAGAACTAAGGACTTAAAATAGATATTCTGCTATGGGCTTTAAGGATGCAGGAAGGTTACTCATGCTAGCAGCAGGCATTGCTTCAAGAGGACCAGGTAAGTTGGTGGCATCTCCCCAGACTTTTGCACTTTGCAATGCTAAGTGCAAGCCAAGGTAGTTTTATTTTCTCCTACGTATGTTCCCGGGATTATACTTTACTTTTCAAATCAGCAGAATGCAGGTGTTCAGAGCGACTGGACTGTGAATGAAATCACATGCCACCATAAAAAGGGGAAAAAACAACCCGCTATGCTTCTGGGCTCCTCCATGGTTGACTTAAAGGACTCAACTGCAAGACTTGTGTGCAGTGTGTGACTTTGCTATTTTAAAACAAATTTTTTTTTTTCCTGCCAGTAGCACCTTAAAGACCAACTAAGTTAGTTCTTGGTATGAGCTTTCGTGTGCATGCACACTTCTTCAGATACACTGAAACAGAAGTAGCCAGATCCTTCTATATAGTGAGAAGGTGGGGAGGGGTATTACTCAGAAGGGTGGTAATTACACCCTTCTGAGTAATACCCCTCCCCACCTTCTCACTATATAGAAGGATCTGGCTACTTCTGTTTCAGTGTATCTGAAGAAGTGTGCATGCACACGAAAGCTCATACCAAGAACTAACTTAGTTGGTCTTTAAGGTGCTACTGGCAGGAAAAAAAAATTTTTGTTTTGACTATGGCAGACCAACACGGCTACCTATCTGTAACTTTGCTATTTTAGTAATGCTTATAGTCAAGTCAGTTAAAGCTATGCTTTTCCCAGTAGTGATGTATGGAGTGAGAGCTGGACCATAAAGAAGGCTGATCGCCGAAGAAGTGATGCTTTTGAATTATGGTGCTGGAGGAGACACTTGAGGGTCCCGTGGACTGCAAGAAGATCAAACTGATCCATTCTTAAGGAAATCAGCCCTGAGTGCTCATTGGAAGGACAGATCCTGAAGCTGAAGCTCCAGTACTTTGGCCACCTCATGAGAAGAGAAGACTCCCTGGAAAAGACCCTGATGTTGGGAAAGATTGAGGGCACAAGGAGAAGGGGACGACAGAGGACGAGATGGTTGTATAGTGTTCTCGAAGCTACCAGCATGAGTTTGACCAAACTGCGGGAGGCAGTGGAAGATAGGAGTGCCTGGCATGCTCTGGTCCATGGGGTCACGAAGAGTTGGACACGACTAAACGACTAAACAACAACAAATAGTCAAGTCAAGTAACCTTTATTGGCATCACATAAGAACATTCAGAATACATTCAGAATAGATAAGACAGTGCGATCTCGCGCCCCCCCCAGCAGCACAGTCACCCGCCAAAGGGCAGTAATGCTTATATATAGCTAGTTTGAAGACTGTTCTGCAATAAAGCTTTGAAACTCATTCTTGGGGTGGAAAGCTCATTCATTTCCACATAAGGTCCAGATCAGAGATTCTGCCAAACAACTCTAACTTCCCCTTCGACATCAGAAACTTAAACTTAGCTCAGCTGCACATTTTTTCTAGTCAGCAACACTTTTATTTTATTTGTGCAGGAACAGGCAAAAATCTTGCTCTCTATCACATAGATAATTTCATATGGATGATATAACTGCTTCTATTCTTTAGGAGTAGAGGGATTCAAAGAAGGAATCTTAACCTTACTGTTGGTGGGTTTAGATGCCTACCAGTAGTCTCACAAACGAACGTGGATCCCACAAACCCTTATAGTGGCAAAGAGTTATACCGCAAGTCAGGGAGGTCAAATACCCACCAGTGGTCTGAAGATCCGACTGCCCTTTCTTCATTTGAAAACATGGCTTATTGTCTATCTTGCTTAGATACCCATTTGCAGAGGTCCATATAGTTAAAGCTATGGTTTTCCCAGTAGTGATGTATGGCTCCAGCAGCACTGGCACTGAGGGCTGGACTGGCACATTGAGCCTTGTTCACCCTCCCTGCCCTGCCTTCCTGGCGTGTGCGTGCAAACCATGCTACGCTGCTGCCTATTTGGATACTAACTCTCTATGGCAGAGGTCAGCAAACATTTTCAGCAGGGGGCCAGTCCACTGTCCCTCAGACCTTGTGGGGGGGCGGACTATATTTTGGAGGAAGGGAAAGGAACGAATTCCTACACCCCACAAATAACCCAGAGATGCATATTAAATAAAAGTACACATTCTACTCATGTAAAAACACCAGGCAGGCCTCACAAATAACCCAGAGATACATATTAAATAAAAGGGCACATTCCACTCATGTAAAAACACCAGGCAGGCCCCATAAATAACCCAGAGATGCATTTTAAATAAAAGCAAACATTCTACTCTTGTAAAACACGCTGATTCCCGGACCGTCCGCGGGCCATTTTTAGAAGGCAGTTGGGCCGGATCCGGGCCCCGTGCCTTAGTTTGCCTACCCATGCTCTATGGCAGGGACAGCCAACCGGTAGGTTGTGATCTACTGGTAGATCCCCGGCTGATCCTGGTAGATCACGGGATCCTTATCATGTACAAAAAGTTACAGGGAAAAAGCAAAAAAACTGTGCAATCCTCCTCCCCCCCCAAAAGTTCAACAACTCTGGGCAATCCACCCACCCCCCACACGCTCCTCCTCCCTTCAATGACAATGGGTACATCACTGCCAGGTTTTTTTATACTGGGAGTAAATCACAGTCTCTTGGGAGTTGGATATGCCTGCTCTATGGCACCTGGAACACTTCCTTCTGGGAACTCCTGCAGCCAACCTGGTGCCAAACGTATTGCTCTGCTTCCTTTTGGACCACATCAGCAAGGCTACGAGGGGCATCTTGTCATCTGGGCAGCCCAGGACCTCCATATACACTGCTCTGGCTTGTGCCCTGGGGAGGTCATTTTTGTGCTTCCAACACAGCAGTTACAACAATAAGCAGCAATGAAACACAGTACTAAAGCAGTACAGCAGTTCTTAATTCAATTTTATCTTTCCTCTCTTTGGTGGTTTAGGGCAGCAATCTTATATCCAGTTTCCCGAGAATAAGCTTCATGGAGCTCAATGAGACTTACTTTTGAGTGGAAATGTATAGGATTCTAGACATGAAAGTCGCAGGAGCACCATCAGCAAAAATACCGTCTTGCCCTCTTTTATTAAATCATTTTAATTTTAATTCATTTATTAAATGGCACCGTTCCCAAATAATATTTATCCCAGTGAAATTCACAAGGCAAGTTTGCAGAGCTTAGCATAACGGACCTGATGTTTTCATGCTCTCGCCAGAAGTGAATGGCATCTTGTTCCTAGCTGGAACCTGTTGCAATACTGTCATACGATTTCTCTGGAGGTATATCTAGGGCTTCCAAGGTAAGATTGCCTCCATCTGGTGCTAGAGGACATTTTTGCAAAGAGCATGAAGGCAGAGCTGTGCATCATACCCATATGCCCCTAAGAGTATTAAAAGCTGCACATCTCCATTCAAGCTTGCAATTAATAGCTGAGCTCATTATACAAAAATGTGTGGTAAAACCAGGCATTGGACTCCATTATTCAAAAATCTCACTTCAATTATGTAGCCATGAGGTTAGCTTTCAACAGTGCTTAATTAAAGTTCACGTTCCTCCAGGAGGCTGACCAAAATGTCCCTGGCATCTTCCAAGTTCTTACAAAGTGCCTTTTCAATTTTCACATCGCCGTAGTTTTTATTTTTTCCCCCAAATCCCTATAACATTTCCTTTTTAAAAGGTCACTTGAAACTAAGAACCTTAGAAACTCAGCATTTCACAGAGATTAATCAGGTTAATTGGCATCAGATCGGCTTTGCTTCCGATGTCAACACACTTTTAATTTTATTAGCAGGTTTCCTAAATATCATGCACCTATTTGCAATAGGAAGCGTTAAAGCCATTTCTTTTGGTGCTGAGAGGTTCACACACCCTCATTACTATGCAGCAGCCAGATGACCTCTGTCTTAAGGCTAAAAATCAGTTTTACTGTCTGATTGGGTTTTACATAAAGTTCTACATAATTCTAGTTAAACCACAATTTGTAATGCTACGGCAAATTATCATTCAATTAGACTTAACTCTGTCTCTGAAATAACCCAATATAAGAAATACTGAAGATCCAGAAAGGTGGATGCACAGGTTAATGCTCATGTTCCCTTTATAAACTTGGTTGGACATTTCATTACAGAATCAATAGGCTATTACTGATGCCTTTGATAATTATTTTTAATCAAGTTAATTTACTCCAAGCAGATATAGCTGTACGCTCTCAAGTTAAGTACTGATTTACAGTGCAATCCTATTTGGAAATAAGTTCCATTGAGTCCAATGAGGCTTACTCCCAGGTGGGACGCGGGTGGTGCTGTGGTCTAAACCACTGAGCTTCTTGGGCTTGCCAATCAGAAGGTTGGTGGTTCGAATCCCCATGACGGAGTGAGCTCCCGTCGCTCTGTCTCAGCTCCTGCCAACCTAGCAGTTCGAAAGCCCACCAGTTCAAGTAGATAAATAGGTACCTCTCTGGCGGGAAGGTAGACATCGTTTCTGTGCACTCTGGTTTCCGTCACGGTGTCCTGTTGCGCCAGAAGCGGTTTAGTCATGACCCGGAAAGCTGTCTGTGGACAAACGCCGGCTTCCTCGGCCTGAAAGCGAGATGAGAGCCACAACCCCATAGTCGCCTTTCACTGGACCTAACCATCCAGTGGTCCTTAACCTTTTTTTTTTTTTTACCTTACTCCCAGGTAAGCTTGGTATGGATTTGAAGAGGTGCATCACTCAGTAAGGAATCAGCTGTGTTTTAAGGGTACCCCATTCACTGGTGGAGGAAGAGGAGTGGGGGGGAGTGCACCGCCCCCAGGAGCAAGATCCCGGTGGGGTGCCCCGCCCGTGCTGAGCACCATGCCCCCAGGATGTGCACCAGCCCCAGCCCCACCTGCTCTTCGCCCCTCAGTGCCAGAGTATGAAGCTCCACCACTGACCCCATTCAAGGTGTCTTGATGGATGTCCCTGTCCAGAAGTCAGCATAGGGCAGACGGGTCATAGGGCTTCCAGCAGCGGTCTGAGGACGGCCACCTCGGTAGACTGATGTCTTGGGGAAGCCATAATCCTTGGCACGAGAAGCAGTTCCAGCTCTCCGGCAGCAGGCTGGAATGGATATATACCCAGTGCCTGAGTCAAAGTTCCTCCTCCGCCTGTAACCAATAAAGTTGCGGCCATTTTAATTCCAGATCATTGTCCGTTTGTACTTTCTCACTTCACCATAGAATTAGAGTGGGGTGGGGAGGCAGCAGCTGTCAGGCAGAAGTAAGCAACTCCCACGGCTGGTTGCCAGGAACGTATAAGACATGGAAAAGTTCTTACCATCTACTTTTTATTCAATATTTACAGAGAGAGGCTTGGAACACAGCCTTGTGGCATAATGGCATTGTCCTGAGTGACTCTCCACCCCCTTTTCTCTCACTTCCTCATTAATCAATGTCATCATTACGGGGGGCACTGAGGGCCCTCTTCTTCTGAACTCTTTGCTCTACTACTCTCAAGGTTAGCCGGGTTCTGGGAGGGGGCGGTCTGGAATGCTTTCTAAAGACACTGTTTCCGTCAGCTGTTGCCCCCCTGGTGCTTCCTCTTCCTCTTCCTCTTCCTCTTCCTCCTCTCCCATTATTTCCTAACTTCGTAAACTTTTCAATGTTTGGGAAATGGGGTGCTCTGGGTTTCCAAATGCTGGATAACTAAATGCTTTGTTGAATCCAAGATGTCAAAGACTGAAAAGAACAAAATTTCCATCGGCATCAGTAAGCACTGGCATGTTTTGCAAGTTAATCCCATTAACTTTAGTTCTTATACTTCTAATATTTGCAAAATTTAAGCTGGCATTGAGGCTTCCATTCCAATTAAACCACATTACTGTTTTATCACTGATATGGTCAGGAAATCAATTTGGTCAATGGTTATTTGGCTTTCGTTTTCACATTTTGTAGGATTTAGTGACTGCAGTATTTGTGGACTTCAGTGTCATTCTAGTTTTAAAAGATAATTATACATTGATGTCAGTTGCATTCTTTTCAACTAGGGAAGCAGTATTTCCTTTTTTTAAAAAAAAAAATGGTGCTGTGCTCCAGTCTAGACTTGGGGTTTGATGTCTGATCTGAACTGGCTACCTTTCTCACTGAAAAGCAAAAAATAAATTGGCTTGGAATGAAGGAAAATGAGTAAAAAGGATTTGTGTGGTGGATCTAATCTCTTGATAAGTTATTGACTTTGGATTTCATTTGTAGTGTTGTGCTTTGAAACAGCAACTGAGATCTGGGGTTACCATTTATGTCAAATAATTATTGCTTAAGAGTGCCATTAACATCGGCAGACTGAAAGAAAGATGCAAGTCTTGACCTAGGGCCTCAGACAGAACATTTGAGGGCTTTTTCAGCTTGTCCTGCTGAAAGTGAGAAAGTAGTTAGGTTGGCTTTGAATGCCAGCAGGACTGCCATTTAGAGGGAGCCAGGAAGCGATCCCAAGAGCACCACACCATCTCAAAACTCATCTATCTCTTGGGAGCACCTTTATCTGTGGTTCTCATGGGGATTTATGCAGCCCATCAAATAGATACCCAAACAAATAAACATATTTCCCAATTTACTCTTGGTCAGGCATAGGCAAACTCAGCCCTCCACTGGTCCTGTTAGTTAGGGATGATGGGATGAGTTGTAGTCCCAAAAACATCTGGAGGGCCGAGTTTGCCTATGCCTGCTCTTGGTTAAAGAATTGTTCTGTGTTATACATCTTTCCTCTTCCGATTGAAATTTAAGAGCATAGGAAGCTGCCTTTGAAACAAGACAAACCATTGGTCTATCTAGCTCAGTATTGAACAGTGACTGATAGCCTGCTCTCCAGGATTTCAGACATAGTTCCTTCCAAGCCCTACCTGGAGATGCCTGGGGATGGAACCTAGGACTTCTTGCAAGCAGAGCAGGTTCTCTACCACTGAACTATGGCCTTTTCATCTCTCCTTGCAGATGGGGCACCTTTGGCTCAATTCTCATTTGTTCCAAAATGAAAGTCATGTGGGAATGTATGGCTACCAATGGATTTGATACCTGCTGCTCATATTGTTCTTCATATGTTTTGAGATGTCTATGTTTGCCCTTTCCTGGAAGCAGTGGAACTGATTTCAGGTGATTCTCTTGGAAGGCACAGTTTTATTTTCCCAGAATGCCCTAGACCAGGCATCCCCAAACTTGGCCCTCCAGATGTATTGGGACTACAACTCCCATCATCCCTAGCTAATGGGACCAATGGTCAGGGATGATGGGAATTGTAGTCCCAAAACATCTGGAGGGCCGAGTTTGGGGATGCCTGCCCTAGACACGGATCAATCCAGAGTGTTATGGGGGGAAATGGTAGCCGCTGGGGTGTAGGTGCTATTTTCTGTGGTGGGTCAATATCCCTAATCCCCCACCCCCAAAATGTACCATGATGTAGTGATATGTTTCTGCCACCACTCCAGGAAGCAACAATAACAAGAGTCAAAGTAAAAAAAATCAACGAAATTGAAAAACGAATGTAAGTAAGAAAATGCTGAACTTATTTAGATATAACCTACCTTTCAGAGCAAGCTCTCCCTGGATGGCTAATAATAACAATAATTTTTGTTGGAGCATAATGGCCATATTGATTTTTCTTTGATTGATTGCACTCACCTGCTCTGATTTATGTACTGCAATCTTCATGTTTTTATCTATTTTAAAATTACATTTGATAATGAAATGTTGATGGGTAGGAAAGGCTTTTAACAAATAAATTAAGAACAGCAGCTAACTAAATTTGCAGCTGTAGCAGGATTTGAACTCAGCTAACAAACTGAGCCACAGGCTATAGCTGTGCTTACCACATCTGATTTTTGCTGGCTGCTTTGCTTCCTGCTTACAAGTTGCTGTAAGCTTCCAATAGCTAGCCTGACTTTTCATGGTTAATTTTTGCAATCTACTTGATGTTCCCTTTGATTAAATTCTCCTCCCTGCGCACATGCCAACTAAGGTTTTCTTTAATCACAGATATCATAAAGGCTGGATCTCCCACCCCATCTCTTCTAAATGCTCACATCTGGCTGCACATGTCACAGCACAATATGCCGTACTGACGCGTGTGACATTTTCAGCACAACCGTGTATATTGTGTTTGTCACCAAGCTCCCTAAATTAGTAGGAAATTCTTCCCTGGTGTGATTTTTTTTTTAAAAAAAAATCAGAGTAGAGACTCTGTTACATATAATTATCTGCATGTTACATTATGCTAATGTGAATTTCTGAAGTCTGGTAGCACTTGCTGTGTGTTGTGTCATCTGAGAAGGGTGATGACATGCAGGCAGGGAAAAGTTTAGAGAAGATTATATCAATGCCTTGACTGGCCCAAAGGTATCATTCCAGGAATACTGAAAAACAACAGCACATCTATGGTAATAACTCATCTGTTACCCACTTAACGGTGCAATGGGTGATTGTTGTTGTTGTTTAGTCGTTTAGTCATGTCCGACTCTTCGTGACCCCATGGACCAGAGCACGCCAGGCACTTCTGTCTTCCACTGCCTCCCGCAGTTTGGTCAAACTCATGCTGGTAGCTTCGAGAGCACTACCCAACCACCTCGTCCTCTGTCGTCCCCTTCTCCTTATGCCCTCCATCTTTCCCAACATCAGGGTCTTTTCCAGGGAGTCTTCTCTTCTCATGAGGTGGCCAAAGTATTGGAGCCTCAGCGTCACGATCTGTCCTTCCAGTGAGCACTCAGGGCTGATTTCCTTCAGAATGGATAGGTTTGATCTTCTTGCAGTCCATGGGACTCTCAAGAGTCTCCTCCAGCACCATAATTCAAAAGCATCAATTCTTCGGTGATCAGCGTTCTTTATGGTCCAGCTTTCACTTCCATACATCACTACTGGGAAAACCATAGCTTTTACTATACGGACCTTTGTTGGCAAGGTGATGTCTCTTCTTTTTAAGATGCTGGGTGATTGGCTCACCCCAATTTCCACTCATTTCCTGGAAGCTTTCCTTCTGAGAACTGAAACGACACTGAACAACCCTCCAAACTTTCTGAATGCTCCTGAAGAAAGTTCTCCATAATTGAGTGGCTTAGCTGGCACCATGCCCCCAGGAGCCCTGGAAAATTTAGGTTCCCAGGGCTCCTTGCAACTGTGGACATTATTGTTGCTACATAGTTGTCAATAGAGGAAAGGAAGGAAAAATTAATTCTGCTAGATGGGGCGGATGGAAGTTGAAGTTTGACACTATCTGGAGCTCAATAGGTTCTCCACCGCAGGCACAAAATCTTGTTAATTTTATTTTTAGCAAAAGAACTTTTGAGAAACACAACACCTACCTACTTCAGAATACATCCAACCTTCACAAGATAGACAAATTCACATGAAATAGCTCTACTTTTTGTAGTGCCCAGTTAGCTCAGTTAGTTAGAGCACGGTGCTAATAATGCCAAGGTCATGGGTTCGATTCCAATACGGGCTACCTGAATATTCCTGCATTACTAGCCAACTAGTTGACCCATGGTGTCCCTCCCAATTCTACTTTTCATGAGAATTGTGGGAGCATGGGTTAAACCTCAGTTAATCATATGCAGATTTGCCATTCCATAGGGTTCCACTTCGATTCATCAGTTAATTTTGTATGCCAAATTCCCTTCTGAATGGTTTAAGACTTTAACGGAAAGCTTCTCATGACAGAAGCTCACAGAACAATTTGTCTGAGTAGCACTGACATCCTGCTTGCTTCATATTAACTCATGGACTCACCCATAATGTGTAGCAGGCTTACCTCATGAGGAGTAAATTAAGATATGTATCTCGAACTGAACGCACCTCACTTACCAATGATTGTACATTACCATGGAAATTTCTGTTCTGTAGTGATCTGAAGGTTAACAGGTATCCTCACAGTTTTATGGTTATTAACTTAAACCCTCAAGTTAAACATTCACTGAGCTCAAATTAAGGGACAACGGCCCTCCCCCTCACTTTTCCAGAAAATAGATGCTTTGTGACAAGATTGCTCATTAAGCCTCCCAAGGGCATGTGCAAATGTTGAGACAGTAAAGAGTCCACAGAAATAAGAGATGACTTTTGAAGATAGTCATAGAAATAATGGCTCTTCCCTGGGTGAAATCTCCACACACTGGGCTCTTCAGAGCTATTGTGTTGAAGTGGTTATAATATCCTTCGCACTGAGTGACCTTATCTCCCTGGCATTTTCTGGTGAAAAGAGAAATCTGTGTTTTTAATGTCATACTATGAATATGCTTTCTACCGCACGCTATTTCACACCACCAAGGTGCCACTGATCTCTCTATCATTAATGTCATAGGTATTTCGTTTATATATACATCGACTTGTTGCTTTCCTAGGCTCAGATTACATAGCTCACCAAAGTTGGAGAGATTTGCAATGAGCAACAACTTGTAGGACCTCGTTTGCTCAAAACCAGACAACATGGGTCTCTGTGACTCAAGACAGGAGCTAGAAAGACTGACACCTCTCACTATAAACCTTGCATGGGCTATTCCAACCCAGTTCCAAGCCCAGAAATGGCCTATGAGCTAATTCATACTGCTCAGTGTCAACTGTCTTAAAGCCCTAGCTGGATTCCCAGTTCTACTTTAGGTTTAGATAGTATGATGCTGCTAAGGCCCAAGGGCAGTTTCCTCCATGTTGTTGCAAGCTGGTCTGGCACAAGAGGTTGATTAGATTAGATTCACTCTTCAGCACAACCCGGGTAGCCTAGCATCTAGTCCTTCCCAAACCATATAGGACTTGGAAAATATCTTGCCCTGCAAGTGTTCTGAAAAAAACCAAGACCAGCTGGCTAGCCCCAAACTGGATCGTCTCCTTCTCAGCTGTGCCGCTGTGAAGATCCATCGACCAATGGCTCCGACATAAATCAGTGAATCAAGCCTCCCAGACTTGAGCACACTATATGTAACAGCGTAAACTGCACAACAGAAGAGGCCGAGGCTTGTGGATACATACTAAGAACTACGGATTTATGAAACATAAATCAGGACAAAGAAACATGTCGTCTCTCCTTGCCGTCTTCTCGGAGAGAGGGTCAAAACAAAAACTATACATAGAGCGGAACTTCCGCTTACGGGACCCAGCAATCTGTGCTGAAAAGTAAACAGACATGTAACACGCAACAATCCCATGTCTGCAAAAAAAGGTGGAATGGAATCTCCCAACAATTTTAACTATGTTCGTTTTTATGCTTACTTTCCCATAATATATGCATTTCTGTGAAGATGGGTTGGAGAACTACGTTGCAAAATGTGGAGGAGTTATGCGCATTTCGAAAGAAGGCTGCACTTCAGTTCTCATATTGTTTCAGGAAAATGTGGATTTGATAGATTCACCTTTAAATGTCAACTGAATCAAATTTTTCCTCTACCTCTATTCAAAAGAAGAGCTTTACCCTGACTAGAGTCAACTTAACTGGCCTGACTTGCCTCTTCTTGGCATCAATTTCTCCCTTAAGCCCCACCTAAGACCCCAATCTAATAATTCCTAAATGCTGTCAAGGATGAAATGGGTGGCACACAATAAAGTACTGCAAAACAATGAGGAGGAAACAGCTTAAACACCAGGCCTGGTGTAGCACTGCTATTATTATCCTGAATAATCAATGAATAAATACATAAAATATGAGGCAGAGGTCCTCAGAAACTTTAGCTTCTTACAGAGGCTTAATAACATATGATGAAGTATAACAATGGTGCCAGATTAATGGTTTCCTGACAGGAAAAGAGAAAAAAAAAGCTCACTGTAAAGATTGTCATTCTAATGGAACATGTAAACAGAAGGAAAGTTCACAGACCTACAAACCTTCACATAACTACGCGCACCTTCATTTAAAAAATAAATAAAAATCAATTCCTTTTGCCTCATTCCCTTTCTGCATCCATAGAATAGACTTTCCCTATTTTCCAGGGAAAGTCCCGGATTTACAGAAGCCTTTTTGACTTGATCCTGGAATGTCTTGCATTTCCTTAGGACATCCCTATTTTCATCCGAGAAATATTAGAGGGTATGGTAGGATGTCCCTATTTTCATCAGAGAAATGTTGGTGGGTATAGAGTTATCTGACCCCTGAGCCATCTGAAGGCAGCCCTACAAAGGGTTTAAGTTTTTAAAATGTTTATATATATATATTGGAATCAGCCCAGAGTAGCTGGAGCAACCCAGTCAGATGAGCAGGGTATAAATATTAAATAATAATCATAATCATAATAATAGGGCATCTCTATTTGCATTAGAGAAATGCTTGAGGGTATGATAGAATCAGAGCTTTCACACTCCCTACAGCTCCTTTCCACCACAAAATAACCACTTTATTTAAACAGTCAAAGAACTTAGTGACTGCTTAGTTTGTTCCATACTTTTGAGTTATGAATATATAGGCTTTTCTAGGACTAGATATAGTCAAAATCTTTCTTCCTGCAAATGCTACATTCTAGTCAGGAATTCAACAGGTGCAGCCTCCCACCTCCCTCTGGTTCGGAGCCCTGAAGAGTTATAACAGAACGGCAGAATCTAATTTAGCTTTTCTTTCCACTCTTGACTTCAATTCTCCTTATCAAATATGAATGCCATTAACTGAGGTGGCGTTGAGGAGAGCGGTGCCCTTTCTGTGCTGAGGCATGGTTTCTATTAACACTAATAGGTGTTATGTGTGGGGAAATGAGAGGTCGCACACCACTGTATTATGCGGAAATGACAGGAAGAAAAGTTACTTAAAGCTTAAAAACAAGGATCTGTGCTTTTCTATGGGTTGTTTTCGCAAGGGTGAGAACTTGTGGCTCTCCAGAGGTTGATAGGATTCAGCTCCCATTCTCCTTGACCATTGGTCACAAGTTATCCATCCTTGCCTTTGGTTGGAGTCACAGGGAAAATATATTCAAAGAGACCTCCCTTTCTTCACAGCCCATGAGTAATAAACTGTGGATGTAAAGGGAGAAAAAATCTGAAGTGAGCTTTCAGAGTGGGAAGGGGGGGGAGGGTACTGAATATTTATTACTCCTCTTTATGACATTTGCAAATGCCTTATTATATTTCCACGGATAAAAGGGAAACTCTGATGTTCTGTATTATTCCTTAAACCAATAGAGAGGGACACAAAAATTGCAATGAAACAGGAACTGTTGTTGTTGTTGTTTGGCAGATTTTGTGTCTCCACCGAACACTGTGGTGTTTGGTTTGTGTCTAATGGGCAAAATAAGGTATTAAGAGTCAAGCGGTTTCCAGCTTGAATGTTACGTGGCAATTGCTTAAATCAAATGAGTTCTGTTTTGTTTTTTAGCCCGAAACACTAATCTCAAGTGGAAGTTGTCACATTTGATAAAGTACAATGGAGCCAGGGAGGAAATCTTCTGTTCCTATTTCCAGAGGTGCATCTGTTTGCAGGCATGTGTTATGCCAGTTTGCCTTGGAACGCCAGCAATGAACTTTAATTGTCTACTTCAGGAGAAAGGCTTAATTTTGATCCGAATCCCCTTAGGTAGCAATCAGCCACCTAAGATAATCACACCTCCCCAATGCAGATAAAAATAACCACCTTGATTCCATCACCTCCCTTCGCCATTCTCCCTCTGCTCATTACAAAGCGTGTATATTTTTATAACCCTGCTCTTTTGACAGGCAGGGATCTATTGCCCTTGGAACTTCAGATAGTCCCGCAATAACAGCTATTTCAAACCCATTATAATAATTAATCACAGGAGGTGCTACCAGGAGAAAATCACATAATTCTGAACCTATAATTGAATTTTTAACACTCTTAAACTGAAGTGAGTAGACTTTGAGAAAATCAGGGTGACAGGAAACTGCCCTTTCTATTCTTCAGCATTCTAGCCACTGTTTGGACAGTTTTTCAACCAGTGGCACGATAACTTAAACGATTCCTTATTTTGGTCCTAGTTGGAAGACAGAAATATAGACAGAAATTCATTTTCCTTGGGCTTCCATGTTGCTCCACAGAGAAGCGATAGCTTGTGAGAATCCTATGTGACAAATTCCGGTCATGGCGGCCTGGCCATGTTTTCTGTCAGAGAAGAAATGTCTTGTTAATCACCCGGGGCATTCAGGGAACATAATATTCATTGGGAGAAGACTGGAACACAACTTCCCCACCCCTGTAAAAGATTATGGGGAAACCCAGCCAGATTGAGGGGGGTAGAAATAATAAATTATGATTATTGTAATATTATTATTATGTAAGCTACAGGTATATGTGAGAAAGTACAGTGGTGCCTCACAAGACGAAATTAATTCGTTCTGCGAGTTTTTTCGTCTAGCGAATTTTTCATCTTGCAAAGCACGAAATCCCATAGGAATGCATTGAAAATCAATTAATGCGTTCCTATGGTCAAAAAAAGTCCAAACAAAGCCAAATCTGGTACAACAAGAGTTTATTAACTGCTCTTTAAAGTCACACATACTGTAAAGAGCATTTCAAAAATTGAAGAAACAATAAATTAAGTTTCTAAACATGACAGAAAAACATTTAAAAATCAACAAAGTGTACAGTACATTTTCTAAGACTCTGGGGGACCACTCGAAGAAGGTTCCTCTTCCACTCTTTGCTTCTTGCTGAAGAACCTGTCCATGGTCTGCTGCTTCATCCGCCTTTTCAGCACCTCCCTGAAAGGCGACATGACCCTTGTATCAAAAGAGTTCGCGAGGTCATGTACCACGTGCTTGTCAGGGTGGTGCCGCTCTGGAAAAGCCTGCACATCCTTCCACTTCATGCAAATGTCCCTCAGTTCTTTGGAGGACAGCCGTTCCTCAGTTGCTTCCTCCTCTTCCAGCGAGGCCTGCTCCTGCGCAGCCTCTGCCTGCAGTTCGACCAGCTCCTGGGTGGTCAGCTCGTGGTCGTGCTCCTCCACCAGCTCGCTGATGTCCTCCTCTGTGACCTCCAGGCCCATGGTCCTCCCCAAGGCAACAATGTCCTGCACCACTGTTGACTCTGGTGCATCAGAGTCACTTGGTGCCACATAGTCCGGCCACAGGCTGCGCCAAGCGCAATTCAAATTTCTCTGGCTGATCCCGTTCCAGGCCGTGGTGATCATCTTCAAGCAGGTGACGATGTCGAAATGGTCCTTCCAGAATTCCCGCAGGGTGATGGTGGTGCAATCAGTCACCTCGAAGCATCGCCTGAAAAGCTCCTTGGTGTAGAGTTTTTTGAAATTGGTGATGACCTGCTAATCCATCGGCTGGAGCAGTGGCGTGGTGTTAGGCGGCAGGAACATGATTCTGATGAAGCTGAACTCCTCCAACATGTCCTCCTCAAGGCCTTTAGGATGAGCAGGAGCATTGTCCATCAGAAGCAAAGCCTTCAGCGGCAGGTCGTTGTCTAGCAGGTACTGTTTGACAGCAGGGCCAAAAGCAAGATTGACCCAATACACAAACAGCACACGTGTGACCCAAGCCTTGCTGTTGGATCACCACATGACACTCAGCTGCTCCTTGTTGACTTTGTGTTTCTTGAAGGCCCGTGGGTTCTCCGAGTGGTAAACCAGCAGGGGCTTGATCTTCAGGTCGCCGCTTGCGTTGGCACAGAAGAGCAGGGTCAGACGGTCCTTCATGGGCTTGTGGCCAGGCAACTTGGCCTCATCCTGTGTGATGAAAGTCCTTTTGGGCATCCTCTTCCAAAACAGCCCGGTCTCATCGCAGTTGAAGACCTGCTGTGGAACGTAGCGCTCCGTCTTCACAGCCTCCAGGAACTCCGCTGCAAAGTCTTCAGCCGCAGGAACATCAGAACTGGCAGCCTCTCCGTGCCTGACCACGCTGTGGATTCCAGATCTTGCCTTGAACCGGTCAAACCAACCTCTGCTTGCCTTGAAGACTTCTGGCTCGCCTGAGGTTCCTGGCTGTTCCCGGACGAGGTCTGCATGCAAGGCCTTGGCCTTCTCACAAATGACAGCCTCAGTCACTGTGTCCCCTGCACGCTGCTTCTCTTCTAACCAGATGAGCAGCAACTTCTCGACCTCCTCCAGAACAGCTGGGCGGTTCTTCACGATCCTGGTGACTCCCTTGGCTGCATCAGTCGCAAGGATCTTCTCCCTCATCTTCAGGATGGTCCCGATGGTCGATGGATTCCTCCCGTACTCCTTGGCGAGGTCTGTCACACGCATTCCACCATCGTGCTTCCGGATGATCTCCTTCTTCATTTCCAGCGTCACCTTCTCCTTCTTCCTCTCGCCGGCCTCTGCAGCAGCAGTCTTCTTGGGTCCCATGGCAGCACAGCTCCTACCTTCGCAAACTCAGGGAAAAAAAGGATCAGTGCTTCACATCCAAAAACTGTTCCCCCAGCCCCTCCCCAACTGTTGCAAACCCCTCCCCAACTGTTCCCCCAGCCAGCCACCGCACAGAAATTCAAATCCAGAATTTTTTTTTCAAAAAAAAACAACATGGCCCAATGGTCACAGAAAATCATAAAAATGCAGAAAAAACCCACACAAGCTCCCAGATTCTTTCAAACCCCTCCTCAACTGTTCCCCCAGCCAGCCACCACATAGAAATTCAAATCCAGAATTTTTTTTCAAAAAAACAACAACATGGCCCAATGGTCACAGAAAATCATAAAAATGCAGAAAAAACCACACAAGCTCCCAGATTCTTGCAAACCCCTCCTCAACTGTTCCCCCAGCCAGCCACCACACAGAAATTCAAATCCAGAATTTTTTTTTCAAAAAAAACCAACATGGCCCAATGGTCACAGAAAATCATAAAAATTCAAAAAAAAAAAAAAAAACCCACACAAGCTCCCAGATTCTTGCAAACCCCTCCTCAACTGTTCCCCCAGCCAGCCACCACACAGAAATTCAAACCCAGATTTTTTTTTTTAAAAAAAACAGCAGAGTGGCCCAATGGTCACAAAAAATCATAAAAATGCAGAAAAAAACCACACAAGCTTCCAGATTCTTGCAAACCCCTTCCCAACACCAAGTCCTTGAATTCCAAAGACCCCAGCCCAAAATCCAAAAACCCCCCAAAAAGTTTTAAAAGTTTAACTTACCAAATGGCTGCAAAAGAAGTTTTGGAAAATCTTCAAAAATCAGCAAAGTGTTCAAAAACCTCAAAAAAGGCTACCACACCAACGTGCTATGTGTTGCTCCTCGAAGTCAAGTTGCAACTGCACCTCTTCAAGCAATGCACCCTGGGTATTAACGGTTTTACAAAAAAGGAAACAAACTTGCAAGACGTTTTCGTCTTGCGAAGCAAGCCCATAGGGAAATTCGTCTTGCGAAGCACATCGAAAAACAAAAAACTCTTTCGTCTAGCGAGTTTTTTGTCTTACGAGGCATTCATCTTGTGGGGCACCACTGTAGGTGCTGCCAAAATCCCAGTGGAGCAGAAAAGACTATTTACGTATGTGACCATGGTTGCATGGATGTTACTGGCCCAGAGATGGAAAGAAGATAAAATCCCAAACAGAGGCGAATGGCAGATTAAGTTGATCGATTATGCCGAAGTGGCAAAAATGACCGGAAGAATCAGAAATCAGGAAGACCAAAATTTTAATAAGGAATGGGGAAAATTTAATTTATCTTAAAAACCATTGTAAACGGTTAAAATTGTTAGTAGGATTGGAAGAACGCTTGTAGTTTTATGGTGAGTTTTGGACATAATGGAGAGGTAAAAGATTTGGATTGTTATAAAAGATGCAGGAGGAAATGACTAACAATAGGGACCCACAAAGGGGAGGAGGGAAGTCCAGGAGATTCTTTGGAACCTTGTTTTTACGATGTATATTGGGTATGTGATTGTAAAACTTTAATCTGAAAAACCAAATAAATAAATTTATAAATGGAAGTGGGTGGGCATTTCTGTAAAACAAAAGAAAGGGTGGTGGGTTTTTTGAGGTTGTGTGTAAAAGGGAAAACATTCACTTTGGAACGAGAGCCTAAGAGCCTATGAGCTGCTATCTAGAGCATCTGGGAAAGTTTGGATCTCTCTCTCTCTCTCTCTCTCTCTCTCTCTCTCTCTCTCTCTCTCCCTCTCCCTCTCCCTCTCCCTCTCCCTCTCCCTCTCCCTCTCCCTCTCCCTCTCTCTGCATATCTGATGTGGGACTGTGCCCTCCCAGGCATTGTTCGACTTCAATTCCCATAATCCTCAGCCAGCATGATCAGTTATACATGGCTACATACAGACCATATATTTTAAGCACATGGGAATCTTGGGAACTATATTTTGTCAAGAGTGCTGGGAATTGTAGCTCATTGTAGGGGAAAACTACAACTCCTTGGATTATTTGGAAGAAGCTGTGTGTTTCAAATGCATGGTGTGTGAGTGGTCTTAGTGACAACATATCTGAATATAAGTTGTTTGTTACAAGTTACTTAATATTAATACAGTCTAGATTCAGTTTCCTCACCATTAACAAGCATAGGAAGTACGGTAGTATTAATAACTCCCTGCTCCCCCCAAAAAAGTCACATTCAGATACATTGACATGCATATGTTGACAGAAATAGGCACACACATTATTCACATGTGCCGCTTTTGAAAGAAATAGTTGGCAGTGTTCTAAGAATACATTCCCTGACACCTCTCCCCTCCCTTTAGATAGACCTAAGCAAAATCTAATTATAACTACAGTTTATTTTCAGACAAATTAAGACTTCACAGGCACATCAGTTTTGCCACCAGGAACATCCACAGTTTGAGAACAGCACCTTTGCAGCACCTATTAAATTCCAGTTATAAATCCACAGAACAAGAAATGTAAGGGGGTGCCACCCAGTTGCAGGCAAATCAAACACAAAAGGGTGAAAAAAGTGTCGTTCAACTAGAAGGTAAAGGGACCCCTGACCATTAGGTCCAGTCGTGGCCGACTCTGGGGTTGCGGCGCTCATCTCGCTTTATTGGCTGAGGCAGCCGGCTTATGTAGGAGTGCAAATATCCAGAGATGTAGTGATCAGGTGGGATTGCTATGAGGAATTATAACAAATATAGAGTAAGCCATCTGTGTCAGCAATGAAAGCATTGCGTTGACTGGGTTTAAACTATTTTGATATGATTCTTGATTAATCTACACCTCTGCATCTCTGGCCATTTCCTCTACTGCCCATTTCTCTTGTCACATACACAGCCCAGTTGCTTAGCCAGGCAGGCATCCTGGGCCATAAAGATAGTGGGCAAGCTTCTTTGATGTATATTAATCTTAGGATGTTAATCTTAGGGCCAGGAAACAGATCTCACATGAAGGTGATACTGATTGCTGTCCTCCTGGCCATCCTTCTTATCATAGGTATATTGCCTGTTTATGACCTCCGGGGTTGCCAGTTGCTCTTCTTTGTAGTTCTGTTCTTTGTTTACCCCAGAAATATTTGTGCTTAATTAGTTTTAGTAGTTTAACTTTCTCCCCACGTGGGTTTGTGGAAATGCTCAGAAGAAATCTGATTGGTTCTTTCGAACACTCTGTAAAAAGCTCTTTTGTGAATAAAACTACCTGGGCTGGGGGCTGCGCAGATCTGACGGACAAGCACAGAGAGACACGATTATACGCACCCTTCCCAGAGTCTTGCTGGTTCAAGCCTCTGTGTGTATTCTTATTAATCAGAGTTCAATCCTTCCTTTACTTTGCGAACGCAACAGGCTTACAGCTTCCGGGTCATGTGGCCAGCATGACTAAGCCGCTTCTGGCGAACCAGAGCAGAGCACGGAAACACCATTTACCTTCCTGCCAGAGCGGTACCTACTTATCTACTTGCACTTTGATGTGCTTTCAAACTGCTAGGTTGGTAGGAGCAGAGACCGAGCAACGGGAGCTCACCCCATCGCAGGGATTCGAACCGCCAACCTTCTGATTGGCAAGTCCTGGGCTCTGTGGTTTAACCCACAGTGCCACCCACGTCCTAGTCATTCAACTAGTGATGTGCTAAAACTGGGGAGCTGATTGTTTTCTACTTGGCTAGTAAATTAGGTGCAACTGTTTCTGGAGCACTGGCTGACCACTGCGGTCTATGAGCACAGGATAACCTCAAGATTGGATTGATGCAATGTGCTCTATGTGGGACTGCCCTTGAGGTTCATTTGGAAGCTACAGCTGGTGCAAAATGCAGCGGCTCAAAAAAAAAAAAAAAGTGACAAATGGGGTGCCTCAGGGTTCTGCCCCGGACCCATTCTTGTTCCATATGTTTATAAATGACTTGGATGAAGCAGCTGAGGGGATGCTCATCCAATTTGCAGATGACACCATACGGGTAGCTAATGCCGCAGAAAACAGAATAGGGACTCAAGATGACGTTAACAGATTGGAGAACTGGGCCCAAACTAACAAAAGGAATCTCAATAGGGTCAAATGCAGTGCTTTTTTTCTTTAAAAAAATAATTAGGGGTACTTTCATTTTTCTACTTATATTGAAACACTGCCCCTCAGTGAGGCCAAACCTAGATTCACAAAATGTTTAGCGTACCCCTGCAACCCCCCCGAAATGCACTAGTCAAATGTAAGGTTCTGCATTTTTATTTTTATTTTTGTCGTTTAGTCGTTTAGTCGTGTCCGACTCTTGGTGACCCCATGGACCAGAGCACGCCAGGCACTCCTGTCTTCCACTGCCTCCTGCAGTTTGGTCAAACTCATGCTGGTAGCTTCGAGAACACTGTCCATCAATCTCATCCTCTGTTGTCCCCTTCTCCTTGTGCCCTCCATCTTTCCCAACATCAGGGTCTTTTCCAGGGGGTCTTCTCTTCTCATGAGGTGGCCAAAGTATTGGAGCCTCAGCTTCACGATCTGTTCTTCCAGTGAGCACTCAGGGCTGATTTCCTCAAGACAAGCAATAACTAGCTGCTCCAATATAAGATGGGGACATCTGGCTTTCCAGCAGCACATGTGAAAAGGATCTAGGGGTCTTAGTTGACCACTACCTTGACACGAGTTCAACAGTGTGATGCAGCAGCAGCAGCAGCAAAAAGAAAAAAAGGAAAAGGGGGGGAGCTAATGCTATTCTAAGTTGCATGCACAGAAGTATAGTGTGCAAATCAAGGTTGGGTGGCCATCTGTCATGGATGCTTCAGTTGAGATACCTGCATTGCAGGGGGTTGGAATTGTTAATATCCTGATCCATTTACAATTCTATGACGCTAACTGTTCAGTGGATCAGGGTATTTCCAATTCATTACTCCACCCTTTCAAAAATTGCACTGGCTGCCCATTGACTGCTGGGCTAAATTGAAGGTGCTTTGGTGTATAAAGCCCTATTACAGCCTGGGACCAGGATACTTGAAACATCATCTCATTACTTATATACCCAATTAATCACTGCACTCTGCAGGCGAGAGCCTTCTGGAAATACTATCTTGCAGGGAGTCCCTTCCACACAATGTATATATTGACCTTTGATGCTGTGGCACCAACCATTTGGAATTCCCTCCCCTCGAATATTAGCCAGGCACCATTTCTGTAATCTTTTCAGCACCCTTCTCAAAGTCCTTCCTCTTTCAAGAAGCCTTTTAAGTTGAAATCTGCATCTGTATTGGAACTGTTTTTTAAGATAATTTTAAAACATTTTATTACTTGTTATTTGCTGATCTGGACTCCTTTGGGTGGAAGGGCAGGATATATTTTTTAAAAAAAATAATTGTAACAAACAAAGTCCAATGTCTTTAACCAAAATGTGACAGTAGCCTAGGCACATAGACACCTAATAATTCCCCCCAGTCCAATTTTGCTTTAGCAAAACTCTGTACTTTCCCCAAAATTGTACTCTGCAATGGATTTATCATCAATTCTGATTATAGTGGCTCCGCGTAGCACAATATGCTCTTTTTATTTATTTTTTCATCCAGTTGGTTATGCTATTTAACCAACGATTTAACGAATATAATCCATATGAAGCTTCAAATCTCAAGACTTTTAAGCAGGGGCTAAGATAGGCATCTATTAGAGTATAGATACTAGAATAGGTGCAACTTCTGTGCATTCCGTCAAAGGTTTGTTAATTCAATGGTACTATCCAAACAAAAGTCACTTCTGCTAAATTAGCCATCTGTCTGGCTTTCACCTTGGAGCGTCTGCCAGATGTGGCGTTTGTTTATATGGAATTAATTTGCCAGCACAACATTAACAACAAACTTGCTTATGTGTACCTGTGTGGAGAATTTATCTATACAATGTGCATACTGAAGTTTCCCTAGAAATAACATTAGTATTGAATGCTGCCTGTTCTATATGAAGAAGAAGAAGAAGAGTTTGGATTTGATATCCCGCTTTATCACTACCTGAAGGAGTCTCAAAGTGGCTAACAATCTCCTTTCCCTTCCTCCCCCACAACAAACACTCTGTGAGGTGAGTGAGGCTGAGAGACTTCAAAGAAGTGTGACTAGCCCAAGGTCACCCAGCAGCTGCATGTGGAGGAGCGGGGACTTGAACCCGGTTCACCAGATTACGAGTCTACTGCTCTTAACCACTACACCACACTGGTGTACATCCTTTATACCAGGTCTGGCCATATCTAGTCAATACTGGACTACTTTGACTGGTAGCGATTCTCAAGGGCCTTAGCAGAGTGATGCCCTCAGTAGCAGCATCAGGAAAAAATCTGGGGGGAGGCAGAGAAAGTGCAAAGCATATTTCTAGGTCGGCAAGTTGTTCCGCAGGCTAAGAAATCTGAAAGAAAAAAAGACTACATATTAACAGTAGGAGTTCAGTGACGGGGGGCAAGTGGGAAAAAGGTCCCTGCTTTCCCCCTACCCCCTTCTGGTGCCACCCATGGGTGCTCTTCCAATCACCTGCTACAATGGTCTTCTTGTGTGCCTGATGATAGCAGGGACTGAAGCTTAAACAAGCAAAGGCATATGCTTTCCCACCAAGCTATGGTCTCTTCCCTGTCATTGTACGAACCCATGTCCATTCTTTGTGCTGGAGTCTTCAGATCACAGCACACCACAGATCATTTTTTTTTAAAAAAAGGCACACTCTTTTGCCCGGCGCCCATTTGTGCATTTTATTAATTTCCCTTTAATTAAGATGCAGCCATGACATTAATGTGGCATTTCCCTTTCAACTTCTTATGCGAGCCTTTTACTATGTGTCTGCCTACTTATTTTATTGTATTCGTTTGAACTATTTTTAACTCTGCTTCTCTATAGGTTACCATTAAAATGAGGCTGCATTTTAAATTGTATTTTAACCCGTATTTTAATAAATTGGTGTTTTTTTATGTGTGTTCCCCACCCTCTATTATGTTTTTATTGTAATTTTACTGGTGTTAGCTGCCCTGAGCCTGGCTCTGGCCAGGAAGGGTGGGGTATAAATTATTATTATTATTATTATTATTATTATTATTATTATTATTATTATCCCCCAAAGGCTGTAATGTAGTAGTGGGGAAACTGCAGACTTCCAGGTACTATTGGGCCGGGGTGGTGAGAGTTTTTGTTCAGAACTATTTGGAGGGTCACAGGTTCCCTACTCTTTTAGAGGTCCAATTTTGCAAGAAAGGGAAAATACTGGTGTAAGCTGATACTGAATCTTCCAGCACCACAGGCAATTGTGGAGATAGGAGCCAATCCCTAGAGGCCATGGGGGCTTCACCCAATAAAATGTTTGGAGGGGCCGGGCTCCCCCAAAGTTGATGGGCACTGCCATTCAAATGGGGTGTGTGCACCACATCATGTGATCAATTTTGCAGGGCAGAGCTTACCTGCCCCCCCCCCGCAAAATTTGATATATGTTGGCACCCCTGGTAGTGGATTATTTAATTCCATATAATAAAACAACACAGACATGGTTTTCAAAACAACGGCAGCATTCTCATGACAGTTTAGTCCATTTTCATGACTTTTTCCTAAAGATTACTTTTCCACATTATATCTGAGCTTTTACATGATGTAAAATGCACTTCCAGAACTATAGTAGAATATGGTGCAAATGTAGTACATATTTCCATATTTCCGCGACGGGATGTGCTTCCGTTGCTCGGTCCCTGCTCCTGCCAACCTAGCAGTTCAAAAGCATGTCAAAAGTGCAAATAGATAAATAGGTACCGCTCTGGCGGGAAGGTAAATGGCATTTCCGTGCACTGCTCTGGTTCGCCAGAAGCGGCTTAGTCATGCTGGCCACAGGACCCGGAAGCTGTACGCCGGCTCCCTCGGTCAATAAAGCAAGATGAGCGCTGCAACCCCAGAGTTGGCCACAACTGGACCTAATAGCCATCCAACATTTCTCAAATGAAAATAAGGATGTCCTATTTAATAATAATAATAATAATAATAATAATAATAATAATAATAATAGTTTTATTTATACACCACTCATCTGACTGGGTTTTTCTAGCCAGCTGCCAACATATATAAAAACATAATAAAACATCAGACGTTGAGAAACTTCCCTATACATGGCTGCTTTCAGATGTCTTCTAAAGGTTGTATAGTTACTAATTTCCTTGGCTGGGGGGGGGGGGTCACATGACTCCATACCCTCCAACATTTCTCTGGTGAAAATAGGGACGTCCTAAGGAAAAGCCGGACATTCTGGGCTCAAATCAGAAACCGAGGCAGCGTCTGTAAATCCAGGACTGTCCCTGGGAAATGGGGACACTTGGCAGATTTGCCATCACTACCTTTTCTGGACGTAAATTCCGTAGCTGAACTATGTGCTGTGTGAAGAATCACAATGTCTGTCCTGAGTCTTCTGACATTCAGCTTCCCTTGATATCTATGAGTTCTAGTATTCTGAAGAGAGAGAAAATCTTTTCTCTGTACACTTTCTCCACACTCAGCACTGTGTGTTTGGAGGGGACAAAATGACCTTCTCAGTGGTTTGGAGCTCCCTTCCCAAGAAGACTGGTCCAGCCTTTTCTCTGTTGGCCACCTGTCAGCAGGGGAAGTGCCTTTTGTTGAGATGCAGCCTCATCTTGCCAAGGCTATTTGTGTTTCTGCAGGCAATTTTGTTGTTATTGCTGCTGCTGCCATTGTTGGCTGCTGATTCTAACCTGCCCTGTTGTTTTTAATCAGGCTGCTATTTATCGTTGCTTTTACTGTGTTTTTATTTTGTTTGGCTTTCATATTGTATTGGTATATTCCTATTATTAGCCACCTCGTGTGCTTAGCTACTGAAAGGGGGAATATAAATGAAAGCTAGGTGTAGATTGTGGCACCTTAAAAACAGAAACACCAAGGGAAAAACTTGGCCGGTAAAAATATGGTGCATACAAAATAGTGCCTACTTAAATGCAATAAACAGAACTTAAGAAATATTGAAACTTTTACTGCTGCAACTTCTGTACAATTTGTAAAACTGTCAAAACATAGTTTGGATGGAAAGGCCCCAGATGGCAAAACTGGCCTGTAACGTAGTCATCCTTAAACAGATTTAACCACTTGCTTAAAAAAAAAATTTAAACTGCCTTCGATAAAATCATATAAATATTGTAAAAGCAAGCTGGTTAAGTGTGGAGAAATCATACCAGGCAAGGCATATGCACTTTGTGAGGATAAAGCTCCATTTTTTAAAGCAAGATCAAGTGGAAATGTGCCAGATGTTACAAATATTATTTTATTGAACGCTCGGTAATTCTGTTTCACAATGTTATGTTCCACATAATGCAATTATATGCACCTGAGCCAGGCATCAGAATTCCATAACTATTTTACATCTCCAGGGCATAGCTTCTGTGCATTTACAAGGAGATTTCTCAGCACTGATCACAACTGAGCACAACTACTTAAGGTAGATACCGTGACACGCCTGAAGACATATTTGTTCCCCTTCCTGAAAACACTCTGAGATTCTGCTTAACAAAAGTGCCAGTAGTTAGGTTGGAGAAAAAAACATATTTTTAAGTGCTGCATTCTGAAAACGGACCATTTTCTCAGCACTTTGTGTTTTAATCATCTAGTGCAGGGTTTCCAGCTGTTTTGGGACTACAGTTCCCATTGTCCCTGACCACTGGTCCTACTAGCTAGGGATGATGGGAATTGTAGTCCAAAAACAGTCCAGAACCCAAGTTTGGGGAACCCTGATCAAGTGTCTGCTAAAAGGATGACTCATTGTCATACACTACCCAAAACAACTGGTGTATGTGGTGCTCTCTCAAATTACTACTAATTTACTAATTTATTTACGGCTATTAGCCCATAAAATATGTACAAACATAAAAACACAGAGACATAAAAACAGATATATCCGACAACAGAAGGTGAACACCACGATGCAAGGGTGGGTCATTGAGCAGAGCCAAGTGACAGCTTGGGGCCAGGAGAGCTCCAAGGGACAGATCACAGAAAAGGAAAACTGAAGACGAACTCCGACATGCACTCTCATCATAACAGTCCGATTAGTTTTGATGTTGTTGTTGTTTTTTGGTGGTTTTTGAGTGTGAGATAACTGCATTCAGAAATCTCGCCACCTGCCGAGTTACAGAAGGATCTGTATCCTGCAAAAGCAGTGTGGCGTGTGACTCAACAGGCCTGCCAACCAAGCGCAGTAAAGCAGGACCCAGGAATTTAGCCCTGGCTATGCTATGTAGGGGACAGTTGAACATTATATGTGAAAGAGATTCAACAGTTTCCCCGTCACACACGCATAGCGGAGACACCAAACCCTTGGAAAATCTTATTATTATTATTATTATTATTATTATTATTATTATTATTATCCCCCAAAGGCTGTAATGTAGTAGTGGGGAAACTGCAGACTTCCAGGTACTATTGGGCCGGGGTGGTGAGAGTTTTTGTTCAGAACTATTTGGAGGGTCACAGGTTCCCTACTCTTTTAGAGGTCCAATTTTGCAAGAAAGGGAAAATACTGGTGTAAGCTGATACTGAATCTTCCAGCACCACAGGCAATTGTGGAGATAGGAGCCAATCCCTAGAGGCCATGGGGGCTTCACCCAATAAAATGTTTGGAGGGGCCGGGCTCCCCCAAAGTTGATGGGCACTGCCATTCAAATGGGGTGTGTGCACCACATCATGTGATCAATTTTGCAGGGCAGAGCTTACCTGCCCCCCCCCCGCAAAATTTGATATATGTTGGCACCCCTGGTAGTGGATTATTTAATTCCATATAATAAAACAACACAGACATGGTTTTCAAAACAACGGCAGCATTCTCATGACAGTTTAGTCCATTTTCATGACTTTTTCCTAAAGATTACTTTTCCACATTATATCTGAGCTTTTACATGATGTAAAATGCACTTCCAGAACTATAGTAGAATATGGTGCAAATGTAGTACATATTTCCATATTTCCGCGACGGGATGTGCTTCCGTTGCTCGGTCCCTGCTCCTGCCAACCTAGCAGTTCAAAAGCATGTCAAAAGTGCAAATAGATAAATAGGTACCGCTCTGGCGGGAAGGTAAATGGCATTTCCGTGCACTGCTCTGGTTCGCCAGAAGCGGCTTAGTCATGCTGGCCACAGGACCCGGAAGCTGTACGCCGGCTCCCTCGGTCAATAAAGCAAGATGAGCGCTGCAACCCCAGAGTTGGCCACAACTGGACCTAATAGCCATCCAACATTTCTCAAATGAAAATAAGGATGTCCTATTTAATAATAATAATAATAATAATAATAATAATAATAATAATAATAGTTTTATTTATACACCACTCATCTGACTGGGTTTTTCTAGCCAGCTGCCAACATATATAAAAACATAATAAAACATCAGACGTTGAGAAACTTCCCTATACATGGCTGCTTTCAGATGTCTTCTAAAGGTTGTATAGTTACTAATTTCCTTGGCTGGGGGGGGGGGGGTCACATGACTCCATACCCTCCAACATTTCTCTGGTGAAAATAGGGACGTCCTAAGGAAAAGCCGGACATTCTGGGCTCAAATCAGAAACCGAGGCAGCGTCTGTAAATCCAGGACTGTCCCTGGGAAATGGGGACACTTGGCAGATTTGCCATCACTACCTTTTCTGGACGTAAATTCCGTAGCTGAACTATGTGCTGTGTGAAGAATCACAATGTCTGTCCTGAGTCTTCTGACATTCAGCTTCCCTTGATATCTATGAGTTCTAGTATTCTGAAGAGAGAGAAAATCTTTTCTCTGTACACTTTCTCCACACTCAGCACTGTGTGTTTGGAGGGGACAAAATGACCTTCTCAGTGGTTTGGAGCTCCCTTCCCAAGAAGACTGGTCCAGCCTTTTCTCTGTTGGCCACCTGTCAGCAGGGGAAGTGCCTTTTGTTGAGATGCAGCCTCATCTTGCCAAGGCTATTTGTGTTTCTGCAGGCAATTTTGTTGTTATTGCTGCTGCTGCCATTGTTGGCTGCTGATTCTAACCTGCCCTGTTGTTTTTAATCAGGCTGCTATTTATCGTTGCTTTTACTGTGTTTTTATTTTGTTTGGCTTTCATATTGTATTGGTATATTCCTATTATTAGCCACCTCGTGTGCTTAGCTACTGAAAGGGGGAATATAAATGAAAGCTAGGTGTAGATTGTGGCACCTTAAAAACAGAAACACCAAGGGAAAAACTTGGCCGGTAAAAATATGGTGCATACAAAATAGTGCCTACTTAAATGCAATAAACAGAACTTAAGAAATATTGAAACTTTTACTGCTGCAACTTCTGTACAATTTGTAAAACTGTCAAAACATAGTTTGGATGGAAAGGCCCCAGATGGCAAAACTGGCCTGTAACGTAGTCATCCTTAAACAGATTTAACCACTTGCTTAAAAAAAAATTTGAACTGCCTTCGATAAAATCATATAAATATTGTAAAAGCAAGCTGGTTAAGTGTGGAGAAATCATACCAGGCAAGGCATATGCACTTTGTGAGGATAAAGCTCCATTTTTTAAAGCAAGATCAAGTGGAAATGTGCCAGATGTTACAAATATTATTTTATTGAACGCTCGGTAATTCTGTTTCACAATGTTATGTTCCACATAATGCAATTATATGCACCTGAGCCAGGCATCAGAATTCCATAACTATTTTACATCTCCAGGGCATAGCTTCTGTGCATTTACAAGGAGATTTCTCAGCATTGATCACAACTGAGCACAACTACTTAAGGTAGATACCGTGACACGCCTGAAGACATATTTGTTCCCCTTCCTGAAAACACTCTGAGATTCTGCTTAACAAAAGTGCCAGTAGTTAGGTTGGAGAAAAAACATATTTTTAAGTGCTGCATTCTGAAAACGGACCATTTTCTCAGCACTTTGTGTTTTAACCATCTAGTGCAGGGTTTCCAGCTGTTTTGGGACTACAGTTCCCATTGTCCCTGACCACTGGTCCTACTAGCTAGGGATGATGGGAATTGTAGTCCAAAAACAGTCCAGAACCCAAGTTTGGGGAACCCTGATCAAGTGTCTGCTAAAAGGATGACTCATTGTCATACGCTACCCAAAACAACTGGTGTATGTGGTGCTCTCTCAAATTACTACTAATTTACTAATTTATTTACGGCTATTAGCCCATAAAATATGTACAAACATAAAAACACAGAGACATAAAGACAGATATATCCGACAACAGAAGGTGAACACCACGATGCAAGGGTGGGTCATTGAGCAGAGCCAAGTGACAGCTTGGGGCCAGGAGAGCTCCAAGGGACGGATCACAGAAAAGGAAAACTGAAGACGAACTCCGACATGCACTCTCATCATAACAGTCCGATTAGTTTTGATGTTGTTGTTGTTTTTTGGTGGTTTTTGAGTGTGAGATAACCGCATTCAGAAATCTCGCCACCTGCCGAGTTACAGAAGGATCTGTATCCTGCAAAAGCAGTGCGGCGTGTGACTCAACAGGCCTGCCAACCAAGCGCAGTAAAGCAGGACCCAGGAATTTAGCCCTGGCTATGCTATGTAGGGGACAGTTGAACATTATATGTGAAAGAGATTCAACAGTTTCACCGTCACACACGCATAGCGGAGACACCAAACCCTTGGAAAATCTGTGGTTCAGCAGGTTCGATGGAAAGACATTGAACCTTGCACGAATAAATGCAAGTCGGTGTGGTACTGATGAAAGAGATGACATGTATGATGGAAGGCCAAGTGGTGGGGTTATTCCGTGATACCTGGGGGAGCAGACACCCCCACCCCTGGCGAGGTTGTGTTGATTTTCAATGTCCGCTAATCTTTGCTCAATAAGGCTTTTGGCTGAGCGTAAGTTCATCTTTAAGGAGTCCGCTGGGGAAATTCCGATGCTCAGAAGTTTGGCATGGATTTTTCCTACCCACGGATTGACAAAGACGTCCCGCCAGAGGCACTGAAAAAGGTAATGGTCGGGAAGCATATGCCAGCTGGACAGCCAATAGCCAAAGACTCGCTTCCAGATGACAGTCTCCAATGATGCAATCCTTAACTCCAGACGTATGGCTGCGTTGCTCACACACATGGGGAGTTTCAGAAGGCGACGGAGAAACTGATTCTGCAATGTCCCCAGTGATGTTAAATTGGACCCTGGGGCCCAGAGCGGGGCAGCATAACAGAGGGTGGAAACCACTTTTGCGTGGTATACCTTCAATGCAGAAGGGATGTGAGAGGCTCCGTCGGCCGCAAAAAATTGGAGTAGAGTATAAAGTATTGTTTTCCCTTTGTTTAGTAATCTCTCAAATTACTACTCCCACATTAATTCATTAATACCACAATAAAAGTAATCTCCCAATTATTGGGATTACTTGAAGCACAGCCATTTTTCATAATTCCCTTTTCTCCCAATTTTAAGGCAGAAATGTATACGAAACTGCATATACTGGGACAGTGTGTGTAAAAAGGTACATATTTGTAGAAAACACACAAAACTGCTTTATATTAAATAAAAGTTGCTTTGCAAAAACATGTATATTATGAAAAAAAATGCATATATTAGTAGAAATCTGCACTAGTCATACTGGTGAATTTTCCTGAAGACTTCTTTTTTAAAAAATAAATAAATCACAAACTGATGTGGAGAATTGCATTTAAGACTGAAAAGGTGAAAAATTGAGGGAAATCAAAATTGACAGATCACCCATCCCTAGCTAAGATCCTGTTTTTCAACAGACGTTTCCATTTTTAAAAGAGGGAGAGAGCGAGAGAGCGCTATTTTCCTCTCTTTCTAACATGTTTTCCTTACCACAAAGGAAAATCTCTCAGTCTAAGAACATTGGTTTGGAGGATGAATCAGGAGGGAAATGTTTTATTAATAATAAATAATAATACTTACATATGGTTACAGTGTCCTACAGCCAGGGGGCATCTATGGCTACAGACAAATTCAAAACAAAGGATGGAACACTCTTTAGCAAAGTTCGGGGACTAATGTTTTCAAGAGTGCAGAACGGCTACAAGGTTACAATCAGGCATGATTGCTATTGGATCTAGCAAACTATTGGATAATGAGGAAAGAATAGTAATTTACAACTATTTACTCTTTATTGATGTTCAAATTAAACCTAGCGCCCACATATAACGTGGAACATACAAAACAAAGAGCCAATCATTATTTCGCCCAAGATGCTTTTGCTAAGCAAGGACAGATAAAGGAACCGATATGCCCCAAACGACAATGAACTGCATAATATTCATGTAAAGTTCGGAGCTGGAAGCTATAACTCATAGCACTGAAAGAAACGGGATTTACCTCCCGGGTTTGGTGGGATTATTTTTGGTCATATTCTAGAAAGGATAGAGAACTTGGTTTACAGTGCTCTGTTTGAGATACCAAAATCTGCAGCTGACGATAGGAGCAGTCAGCCCACCCAATAAGTTATTTCCAGTTATGTCCACATCAAAGAGAGGAAAGTCACCTCCATACGTAACATTGCAGGTGTCCAATGGCTCTGTACAACCCAAATTACAAGGGGAATAGGGGTGATTCAGATGTGGTTTCCACATACCCCAATCAGATGACACAATTAAGAAGGAGTCTCAAGTCAGACTACCGACCCACTTAATTCATTCTTTGGACTCAGGCGTCCCAAATTGCTGCATTTGGCCATTAAAATAAAACAATGCACGTGCGCACAAAATTGTGGGGCAGACAGATTCCCCTAGAAGTCCTGGATTTCCGATTCTGGCCCATAATTTCTAGAGCCAGTCAATTCAAGAGATTACAGAACACTTGAAGTCTTCACCCAGGTGGAAGACAGTTCAGCAGTGTAAAAATTCAGACTGAATCAGCTTCCTTGCCAGGAGTCACTTGAAGAGAAGAACCATCATGTAGTACCAAGGAAGATAATGGGCAGTTGATGTAAACTTGTGTCAGGCAGCAGAGGAGTGTGAGCTCCTCCTCCCATGCAGGGATGGTGAGCTGGGACAAAGGCCAGGTTTAGGATTTCAGTTTCTGATTATGTAAGCTGGGAGAGGGGAGGTTGCCAGGGTGACAGAGGGTGTGATGTCACACAGGGGGATGTGTCCATTTAAAATATGGGTAGGCAAACTAAGGCCCGGGGGCCGGATCCGGCCCAATTGCCTTCTAAATCCAGCCCGCGGACGGTCCAGGATTCAGTCTGTTTTTACATGAGCAGGATGTGTGCTTTTATTTAAAATGCATATCTGGGTTATTTTTGGGGCATAGGAATTAGTTCACTGAAGCTATATGGGGAGCAACAAGAGACACTCTTGCCCTGCACTCCCTCTACCTAAATGTAAAGGTAAAGGTACCCCTGACCATTAGGTCCAGTCGCGGACGACTCTGGGGTTGCGTGCTCATCTCACTCTATAGGCCGAGGGAGCCGGCATTTGTCCGCACACAGTCATGTGGCCAGCATGACTAAGCCGCTTCTAGCGAACCAGAGCAGCACACAGAAACACCGTTTACCTTTCCGCTGGAGTGGTACCTGTTTATCTACTTGCACTTGACATGCTTTCGAACTGCTAGGTGGGCAGGCGCTGGGACCGAACAACAGGAGCTCACCCTGTCGCAGGGATTTGAACTGCTGACCTTCCGATCGGCAAGCCCTAGGCTCTGTGGTTTAGACCACAGCACCACCTGTGTCCCCGTGCTCAGGTTGTATATATGTATAAATAAAGCACATTTCTTAAACACTCTTCAGTCTCTCTGGTGACTCATTCCAAAAGAACACAACCCCTGGTTAAGTGACAAGACCCCTGAGAGCTTACTACTGCTCTCTGTCTGTCACACACAGTGTGTTATTTTTCTAGAAACAGAGGTGCTGGACCTCACCATTGATGTTTCCCTTGTTCTCTTATAATGGCAGTGGCAACCACCTAAGGGGTGGGTGGGTGGTGGTGGTAGAGAGGATATATTTGATGTTGAAGGTCAGGTCCATCTTTTAATCTGGAAGGCAATTTGCTCAAAATGCAATTATAGTAGATTCAGGGAAGGATGTTCAAGTTACCTTAAGAGTTGCTGTATTCCTTTTGCTCTATCTTGATCACCGAGATCATGTGATACAGAACTTATGGCCCCTGAGGCTCACTTGGCCTTTACCAAAGACCAAGTCTTACGTATAGTAAAAACCTGCTTCACGAAACTTCCTGCCAGTAGAGGTCCGGCAGGAATCATCCCTGCCTTCTTTCAGATGTCTTCTGAAAACTGTTATTCATATAAATGAATTTCTTTTTACCAAGCAGTATTTATAGGTGTTTTAGTGGTTAAGAGTGGTGGACTTGTAATCTGGTGAACCGGGTTCGCATCTCTGCTCCTCCACATGCAGCTGCTAGGTGACCTTGGGCTAGTCACACTTCTTTGAAGTCTCTCAGCCTCACTCACCTCACAGAGTGTTGGTTGTGGGGAAGGAAGTGAAAGGAGAATGTTAGCCACTTTGAGACTCCTTTGGGTAGTGATAAAGCGGGATATCAAATCCAAACTCTTCTCTTCTTCTTCTTCTGTGGTTTTTAATTGGTTTTAGTGCAATGTTGCTGCTTTATGTTTTGTACTGCATTACTGCCTTTTTATGGAAGTGTGGTCTATAAATACTTGAATGAATAATAAAGAAATAAAATTAATAAAATTATTTGTTTTGCACATGCCATTGTTCTTCTTTGAGTTCTACCTGGAAAAAGAGGGCATTTAGAAGAAAGGTGGACTGTTGTAGTCCTTCCCAATTGTTCTACATTTTGTAGCAAACAATTAAAAATCAATACTTTAATTTGTTTTCATTCTGCTCTTTTTCTGTACTCCCCCTGCCAATTTGCATTAGTTGGGCTGCCGTTTTGCAATTTTTTTAGAAGAGCTTAGTATAAGGTGATTTCACGTTCCTTCTTCTTCAGATCAGGAATATATTTTTATGTTATTTATTTGCTCCTTTTTGTTCTAATCCCTTTCTGTTTTCTAGCAGATAAGACCCACATTAATCATTTGTTTTTCATTAAATTTGTTTTTTCTGAGTTTTCCTTAGGTTTATACAAACTTCTCTTAGAGCTCTACCCACTGCTGCTGGTGTGTGTGTGTGTGTGTGTGTGTGTGTGTGTGTTTGTGTGTTCTATTCTCTTCCAATGGTGTCTTTCTCCCACTTTTAATTTACTTGTTCAAAGTTTCATCCTCTTTTCTTCAGTTTTAGGACCCCTGTGATTTCATTACATCGCATTTTTGCTGACCGGTATTATTATTTTTATCAAAGTTTTCTCCCATCCTACCTCCTGTAGGTCTGGTAATTTTTTCCACCCAGCTAAGCCTGTTTATCTCTTAAGTAAGTATGCATTTACCCAGGAGCATGTTTCTCATGTCACCAGTTTTCAGGATGATTACCCGCAAAACTCTAGAGGAGATTAAGTGATGTCTATTTTACTCATCCAAAAATGATCAAGTCTGTTCTTGTGGGAAAACCACTGCAGCTATCATTCTGAAAGTTACCTGACTTCACCTCCTCAGGAGGATCATCCATACATGTGAATTGGATCCAATTCAGGCAGAAAGTTTGAGAAGTTAGAGAGTTTATTTTGGGGGGGGGGCTTAATGTTTGCTGTTGGGTTGAAATAACGACAGACAGGTAGCGAGTGTCATCTGGGAGGCATCTCTCGAGCAAGTCTCGAGGAGTCTCTTTTATTGAATATTACAGCATTGCCACGTATGTGCTTATTGCTGATTGGTTAACACAAGTACAAAGCAAAGGTTGCATATAAGCATTAATCACCAATAGATTAAAGGCTGGGAAAGGGAGCACAGAACTAGACAGGCATGAAAACCTCCTAATTAAAATATAACTAATGATTGATAATGCAAGACTTAAACAATTACGTTCCAATAGATGTGGTCAACTATGCATTAAGAACAGGACCAAAGTATAATGTTTTCCTGGACTCAATGTGAACTGAACATTCTGAGGTGATGAGGGAATGTCTTAGTATTAGAACGATTTGTGCAGAACGATTTATGCAGCATGTACAGAGACGAAACTTAGAAGCAAGACTTTCCCAAACATGTCACAGTCATGTGCAGAAACAGAGCTTTCCTACATCTCCTCCTTTCTTTTTTTATTTAAAGGTGAGTGGGACAAAAATACTTCAGGATACGTGGTATGCCAGCGCATGCCTGAAATAAGTCTGCCCACCGATGCTGTCAAGTGATTTTAAGGGGAATGGGACAAAAATACTTTGGGATACGTGGTATGCCAGGGCATGCCCGAAATAAGTCCGTCCACATCTCCCCTAATGTTTACTGTTGGTGCTGCCATTTCGCAAAGTAGGCAGCAATGACTTTATTAGGTGGCTGAGGAGTATAAAAACACTGAGACCAAAGGCGTATGAGACCAGGAATGCACTGGATGAAGCAACATAGCAAAATTAATATACATATTATGATAATAACATATTGAAAAAGATTGCGAAGCCAATTCAAATTTGGCAACCAGCCAGTGAGCCACTGGGTAAATGAATCCCAGAGGCCAGAAAGTCCAACGTCCTGTTTGATGTGATGTGTGAGATGTTGCAAATGAGAAATTTGCTTTTGAATAGCTTTAGAATTGTCAGTAATATTGAAACAGCACATGTCATCCACTTGTTCACAACCATAATGATGAAGCATCAGCAAATAATCAATTGCCGCACGATTTTGCAAGAGTCCATGTTGGAGTTCACTCTGCTCTTTATTCAAAAGGTGAAGGGCTTGTGAGGTAAAGTTCAAGGCTTTTGCTGCGGAGCAAGCTAAAGAGTTAATATTACTGCTATTCCGTACAGCCAATCCAGGGACTCCTAAGAGAGAGACAGCTAGAGAAATATATTCAGATCTGCTAGGGAGAAAAACAGAATCATCACAATCATTAGTCAATTCCACAGAGCGTCGATATCGAGAGCAGGATAAATGATGCTTCTTGGGTAAAATGATGGACAAGCGGCTTAAGCAGCAAGGTGTGCCATGGCTAATGTTCGCGGGAATATAATTGAATGTGTAGCCTGGTGTCAGGGAACTGCCATCGGAACTAGAGGAGGAGGCGAGGCTCCACAGCGATGCTGGAGAGGGGCCAAGCAGGGAGAGAGGCAGGTCTCCGGCTGGGGAAGAAAATCAGCGCAACACCAGGGATAGAGGGGGGCCGATGGGGGAAGCAGAGAGGAGGCTCCAGGACTCTTCACAGGAGACCAGCGAGGAGAGCACAGGTCCTCTGCTGCCCACACCCACCCTGCGTAGAAGACTTCCGCGCAGGGAAAGTAGGCGGCGACTTGGCGTCAAAGAACTTCTTTGCTGGAAGAGGTTCAAGAAACGCCCACTGACGGATTCTGCCAGTGACTGAACAGCCACGGAGTGGATGGCTGTCCAGAGAGAAATGGTTTAACCAGGCAACCTAGCCCAGAGCGGCAGTAACTTACGCACAAGCAACCCCTAAAGCCATTACACCTGGGCACGACCAGAACCAACCTTCAGGCAGCTCTGTATATTTATATACATAGGAAATATTTACATATTCAGAGCAGTTAAAATTATCCTTGCCCATTTTCACACAGTTGGTTTTTGTGCAATTAATCATACGGGCCCAAGTGATATTAAAAGAGGCCACGTATGGGGTCAACAAATCAATAGCCAGAGATGGGCGTCGGCGAACTTGGTTACCCCAGTTATGGTAACCGGAATAACCAAGGGTGCGGAGAGAATCATTTTGGGGTAAGGATGAATAAAACCAGGTATCATTTTGCAAATCGAGAGGGTCATGGCAAACTGGGATAAGGCAGGAGCCAAGGATTTCACCTATTGATACCTGCTGAGTTAAGCAAAAAGATGAAACATTGAGGGTTTTTGCAAAAGATTCCCACACATTTATTGGTGTGGGATCACTGCTATTAGGAGTGGAAGCAGAAAGGGGCAAAAACAAAACACTGAAAATGGAATTTATATTAAGGCAGGAAATGAGACACAGAAGCAAATCTCCATTTCCCACTTTTCTTTTTTTTTGACGAAGATGGGGGTATTATCCGCCAGGGGCTCTGCATTGTTTAGCAAAATGACCTGGGCGCTTACAGTTAAAGCAGTTGCCTGTTGGCTTATTGCCAGCTTGGATGGCACCGGCAAGCAAAGACATCGCATGGCTCTGGCTTCCTACATCGGCACAGGTTTGAATCATATCGGCCAGGTCATATTTGGGGCGATGTACAACTGACTGCAATGCCTTCTTGCAGTCAGTGTTTGCATTTTCAAATGCCAATTTTTTCATCAATTCATTTTGGGCTGTAGTGTTATCAACCTGCCTAGTGACTGATTCTTTCAATCTATCTATAAATTGATGGTAGGGCTCCGAATGTTGTTGCTTAATATTAACAAAGGAGCTCAGTGGTTGCCCTGAGACAGGGACTTTCCGAAAGGCGCATTGCACACAGGTCGCGGTGTGACTGAAATGCAAAGGTGTCAGTGTCGCCTGGGCTGTTATATTATCATATGGACCAGCGCCATAAAGTTGATTGGCTGTATGCTGTGGATCAGCCAGGGCTGCTGCATTATGTTTAAATTCACTTTCAAAAACTACATATTGCGCCGGAGATAAAAGCATGCGCATCAAATCTTTCCAATCTTGGGGTAGCATTGTGTAACTGCTTGCTATCCCCTCCAGCATCCCTATCACATAGGAGGATTTTAAGCCAGAATCAGTAATGGCTCTCCTTAGTTCCCTCATAACAGAATAAGGAAGCGCCTCGTGCATTACCTGTTGCTGCGCAGTGCCTGGGTTGGTATAGGAGATAGGGAAACAGATGGCATTTCCCCAGCCCATTCAGACTCTTCCTCTAAGGACAGGAGCCCTTTCTGCCTAGCTAAAGAAAGCGCGGCGTGCACAGCTCCTGTAGGAGAGCACGCAGGGGCTGGGGCAGGCAAAGGAGGGATGTGGGGGATGTGGGCTGAGGCGGATGAGACGTAGGGAGGGATTGGCAGGGTTGTGAAGGGGGCAAAAGTTTTGGATAAGGTGGGGGATTGTCTGCAGCGGCTAGAAGGGCAGGGGCCAACAGAGATGCCTGAGGTCCTAATCTAGCGACGGCGTCTGCACATTTCTGCCAAGTAAGCAGACAATGAATCGGAGCCCTCGGTTCTGCAAAGAGGGTCTTTCCGATCTTTTGCCAAGCCTCTGACCCTAAAGACCCCGATTCTGGATACCAGGGACATTGGCAAGCAATCTCACATAACAATTGTTCAATTTCATTCAAAGAAATATGAGCACCCGCCACCCGCTGTCTAACAAGATGGAGCTGCTCCTTGGCATGCTCTTTTTGGAATTTTGTCAATTCCCCCCCCCCATACTCACGAATTAGCGCACTGAGACTTTTCCAGTCGACTGAAGTACAGGGGCTTGGCTGCGTAAGGGATCTGGCAATCACGTCGGGGTCACCAGATGTTGGGTTGAAATAACGACAGACAGGTAGCGAGTGTCATCTGGGAAGCATCTCTCGAGCAAGTCTCGAGGAGTCTCTTTTATTGAATATTACAGCATTGCCACGTATGTGCTTATTGCTGATTGGTTAAGACAAGTACAAAGCAAAGGTTGCATATAAGCATTAATCACCAATAGATTAAAGGCTGGGAAAGGGACCACAGAACTAGACAGGCATGAAAACCTCCTAATTAAAATATAACTAATGATTGATAATGCAAGACTTAAACAATTACGTTCTAATAGATATGGTCAACTATGCATTAAGAACAGGGTCAAAGTATAATGTTTTCCTCGACTCAATGTGAACTGAACATTCTGAGGTGATGAGGGAATGTCTTAGTATTAGAACGATTTGTGCAGAACGATTTATGCAGCATGTACAGGGACAAAACTTAGAAGCAAGACTTTCCCAAACATGTCACAGTCATGTGCAGAAACAGAGCTTTCCTACAGTTTGCCTGCAGAACCTCCCCTCCCCTAAATGGATTAGTCTGCAATTTGGCAAACATTCCACTCTCAAGGGGCAACTTTGCCTGCAAATTTTATCCATTTCTGTGAACGGGTGGATAGTTGTTTTCAGATTCCCAATTATAGCCAAAGGTGTGGGTTGAGCTTTAGTTTTAACAAACCTGATTCTGACACAAATAACAAACCAAATTGGGGTGCCCGCTCTATAGATAGTTCGGTTACTACAGACATAGCTGTAGGAAGGTGGGGCATACAGTTGGCCAGAAAAATATTTCTTGTTGAAAAAGGTTCTTGCCTTTCTCCAGCCACTTTGCAGCACTCATGGACATTGATGAAATGAGTGTCCCACCAGAAGAATGTGTTGTGGAAGGGCATGTACTGATCCTTTAGTTTGCTCAGTCCAACATGACTTTGCCATGACCTACCTGTGACCCATTGGCTGAAGACCTATGCTACCTGAAGGAGCGTCTCCACCCCCATCGTTCAACCTGGACACTGAGGTCCAGTGCTGAGGGTCTTCTGGCGGTTCCCTCACTGCGAGAAGCAAAGTTACAGGGAATCAGGCAGAGAGCCTTCTTGGTAGTGGTGCCCGCCCTGTGGAACTCCCTCCCATCAGATGTCAAGGAAATTAACAACTATCTGATGTTTAGAAGACATCTTAAGGCAGCCCTGTTTAGGGAAGTCTTTAATGACTGATGGTTTAATGTATTTTTAATCTTTTGTTGGAAGCCGCCCAGAGTGGCTGGGGAATCCCAGCCAAATGGGCGGGGTATAAATAATAAATTATTATTATATTATTATTACTAGGATGAGAAAAGCAGTCTTCCCATGCTTAGAGCCACTATTTCACAGCTATCTTCACTGCTGAAGATCAATGACTCTGGTCCTAGTACCGAGAACATGTTTGGCATCTTCACCCTAGGAAGCCCTAACTCAAATTAAGCCCTGCATCCCTATTGCTTTGTTCACAACTGCCTCGAATGATTTGCTTGCCTGATTTAAAATTTTGAATGCTTCGTCTTTTGTGATGATGGCCTGCCTCAATGCAAACATGATTTAGCACAGTAGTCTATGCTGCAGAACATTCAACTGGGCATTGCTTTCCACACCAGCTCTGCCAGCCACTTTGTAAATTATGTGCGGGAATTAAATGCAGTAGTGATTGGCTAACAACATATGAATTAGTAACATAGTGGATGCAGTTAAGGATCCTTAATGGCATAATGAAATGCCGCTTCTATGATCCTTTCACTCTCAAAGCAGTTCTGTCTTATTGATAGCTAATTAGCCTGCACATGAAAAGCATAAGAACTAATGGCAATAAACAATTAATCTGATTAATTTTGCTACTTATTATGGCTGACTTTGATTTTTTAAAAAATATTTGATGATGTAGGAAATGACTGCAAGGGACTTTATGGCGCCGCCTTGTAACCTTTGCTTTGGATCACAGAAGGGCTTGTAAGCCCTATGTAATGGTCTTATTCTGCTCTGGACAGAGGGATTGGTCTCTCGAGCTGCTTAGCATTCTGTCATCTAAATGAATAAGTAGCAATTATTTTTAGAGTTTTGCACTCTGTCCAAACACCCTGAGCATGAATATTCATATATGCATTCTCAAAATAATTTTATATGCCATCACAGCTTGTAGCTAGTGCAATTATTGCCCAAACATTATTTCCAAGGGTCTGGTACAAACTCCCCACTCCCAGTCCTTTGTCTGGAAAAATAAGAAGAAGAAAGGGCTTGCCCGCTTAGAACAATTGGAAGATTGATTGACGTGGTTTAGTGTTTCTGGTTTCCTTTTATAAGGGCTGGTAGCTGCCCGATATGAATTGATAGACAGAAATGACTGTATGTCATTCATTATACATATGTGCATGGTCAAAGTCCCTTTAGACTATTCCCTGTCTCTGCAATCTAGTCTCAGTTCTTCTATGTGCTCTAGACACTGGTAGTCAAACTTATCTCTCACTTAGGATAACTGTATGTCCTACTATACAGGCGACAGCCATCTACTTGAATGTGCCCCCCCTCCATTACACAGGGTGGCAGACACACCTCTCAGAAATACAGATCCTAGGCTTTCCTTCACAAGCTCTCCCCCCCCCACTGCCTTCCCCTTCTCCCCCTCCCTCCCTCCCTCTCTCTCTCTCTCTCTCTCTCTCTCTCATATCCACTCATCAGTAGACTTGGGCCAACTGTTCCCTCTTCAAAATGTTGCTTGCTTGTTTTATTCCAGCAGTTCCCAAACTGTGGTCCATGGACCGCCAGTGGTCTGCAAGCTTCATTCAGGTGGTCTGAAGCATGTAGTAAGAGGCTCCCTGCCCATAATGGTGGCTGTTCCACACTTCAGCTCCATAATTCTTAAAAATTATGGTGTTCCAAACTTCAGTTCCATATTTCTTAAAATAACATACACAAGTGGGTTGCACAGTATTCTTGGACAAATACCCAACCTTTGGTAGGACCCATTTCTTACTGATACAAGTCATGGTCTTTAACTCCATTTTGTCCAGTGTTGATCCAATACTCCTGGACTTTTTCATTCCCCCCATAATGCAAAACTGCCCATACTACACCACGTTGCAGAGGAATTAAAATAACAGTGGCGAGGAATCCAGTCCCATAGATTCAGCACTCTTGTCAATGCTGACATTGTAGGGCACAGCAAACCAGGAGAACCTACAGTCAATACTATGCCTAGCACACACTCAAACCTAGAGTTTTCAAGACAGCAATTCTCCCAATAATTCCTAGTTTGGGGAACCCAAGAGGGTTTAGTGATAATAAACAAACCTAGTTTCGGGCAGAGGGTGGAAGTATGCATAGGTGTAGCCAATGGGCAATGAGAGATGACTTTTCCCAATGTGGAACAGATCAGATTTTGCAAAACTGCATGAACACTCACAATTCCCATGAAATTCTAATTGTTTACCAGATATTTGAAAAAGCCTGCTGTAAGTGCTATAATTCAAAACCAAAGACTCAAATACAGTGGCTGCTGATAATACCGAAAGACAAATTATTTCATTGAATTGTGTTAAACAAAGGTATGCATTTGATTTCTGCTTTTGGGTTGAAGTTTAATCACTGCAGAGTGTCGCACAGACATTTAAACTATATGGATTTCAAGATGATCAGGACATGATAGAATATATTCTTACCATTAGCATTCTAGCATCTAGAAGGGGGGGGCGTTCATTTAACATATTGCTTCATGCCACCCCAATCTGAGTGGTGTGAGATTCCAGGGGTTCCAGACGCTCACCCAAGATTCATGCTTCCTTTTGGAAATGAGGCACAGCAGTGATGACTGTGGTTTTCTTTATAATATATGATTTATTTATTTAATAATATAGGGGTTCACAGCATCAGCACCCCAAGAGCACCCAGCTTCTCCCATAGCTGCAGCCTTGGACAACCATTGCTCTCAAACAGTGATGTGACACACACACTTACTGCTTTGTTTCTTGACTACATTACTCCTACTCCCTACTCTAAGTTTCTAGCTCACATTGCCTCTAACTCTCTGCTCTAAACTCTGGCTTCCCTCTGTGGAGGGAAGGGACCCATTCATTTGCTATCTCCCACGGAGGAGTCCTTTTGATCCGTTGTTCTCTTAATGGCCCATTCCCCAAGGATTATCACCTCAAAAGAACTCTAACCTAGCTTAATTGATTTGATCTGAATTATATTCCTATGCTGTTTTTCATTCCAGTGAATCCCAAAGCGGCTTACAAACAATAAGTAATAATGGCATGACAGAACATCACAAACACAGCATAAATCGAATAGAATAATTAACCATTCCTCAGCGAAACAATTACAACCTTTTAAAAACTGTTAACAAAACAACAATAAAAAAATAAACTAAATCACTTTTGACATTCAGATCCAGGGCTTAGAGTACGCTGGTATACACTTTAACACCCCAAGGCTTGATTAAATTCTAACACTTACTGGTTCCAGGGATTCAGAAGTGTCTAGCACCCAAAAACTCAACAATATTATCAAAGCTAGCCAGGAATAGAACATTTGCTTAGATGTCAATACCAAAATCAATCCTAACAAGTTTTTCAAGCTGACACAGGGGATTAGGAGATGTCTTTCGAAGCAAGCTTGGGGTCCTTGACACACACTGTATTAAATTTATGTACTTGAGAAAATGTGTTATGTACACATTCAAAAATTATTGACTGTTGACATTCATGCAAAACTTGTCCATCCCAGAGAAGCCCTGCAAGTGTCCAAAAAGTCAGAGATAAACTGGGGAAAGTTGACAGTCACCAAACTGTTAGGGCATTTCATGATGTCGATCCGAAATGTTGTAGAGGATATCCAAAATTTGCTGATTATTGACATGAACACACTTGGCCATTACTGACATTAACGTGTGAATGTTGTCAATCTTAGAGAAGTTTGGTGAACATCTAAGAATGACATATCACTGACAGTTATCCAGATGTGACTGGCAGTGTGTTAGCATTCTCTGATGTATGTCCTCAAATTATAGGAAAAATTATAGAGTGCTTGTAGCTATTATATATGCTTACATAGTCATGTTTACAGTATATAGCTCTGCTGATTGTCAGCATTAACCACGTTTTGGAGAATATACACACATATTCCAATATGTTGCTTAGGGTGTAGTCCTATAAACAATTACCCACTGCACTCAATATGCCTGAGTATGAATAAGCACTGATAGTCATCCAGGATAATGTGATAATGTAAAATAAATGACCAATGTACGGGCTATTTGTTTAGTTTGGTTTAAACAAATAAAAGGAGAAAACCTTGGATGCCTAGATCAGGTTTGGGGCAAATACTTCCTTGATGAGAGAGCCCCAGCAGAGATCTAAAATTGTAAAACATGCAGCAAAGTATGTACTGTAAATACAGGCTGTTGGACCTTAATATATCCCCTTATAAGATGCTTCCGAAGTTTCTCCTTTCTTCCCTTTAAGCATAGAAAAAGACCAGAGTTTGGTAAGTTAAAACTGGTTCTTACAAACTCTTCAAAGGTCAGATTCATGTGTTTTTCATACATCAGTCAGAGAAAACAGGCAGCAAAACTTGGGTTACCAAAATTGGTAAAAAAAAATCCTAAATTATTGTCCTGGCCCACCCCAGCTAAGGAAAGTATATGTCTGATAGTTAAGTCTTTAATGAAAAAAGAACTCCCACAGTGCTTCAGATGTGCATGCGCACACACGCCTCTAGCCACTAAGCAACTGTCACTCACAGATTTGTACCCTGTGGAGCAGTTACAGCAACAATGAGACAATTATTGGTCTAGAAACACAAAAATGGTTTTCAAGCCATGGAGCATCCATTTTCAGCACTCCATTGCACATGGAATTCACATGGTAGACTATGTTTCCAAAGTATTTGTATAGAAACACAAAGAAGGCTTTGCTAGAGCCACACAACCATCTGAGTTTGGAGTGATCTGCCCAGACGTCCTTCCTAGTTGATTACATGGGGGGTGGGGTGGAGGAGAAAGAGAAAGAAAGAAGAAACAAATAAACTTGACTTCCTTCCAAGATGAGGGGGCATGACCTAGCTAAGTCTAGGAAAACAGCTTACACTATAGTCTTAACCCCTTCATGCTAAGCAGGCTGGTTCTATGAGGCTGATTTATCCCACACAGTGGATATTTATCAACGGTCTCCAATGACTACAGCATTTGTATTCAACGAGCTGTAATTTGACTAGCTGATTCATTGTTCTCACTGGGTAGCTTGACACAGGTGGCACTGTGGTCTAAACCACCGAGCCTCTTGGGCTTGCCAATTTTAAGGTTGGCAGTTTGAATCCGCAAAATGGGGTGTGCTCCCGTTGCTCTGTCCCGGCTCCTGCCAACCTAGCAGTTCAAAAGCACACCAGTGCAAGTAGATAAATAGGTACCGCTGTGGTGGGAAGGTAAATGGCATTTCTGTGCACTCTGGCACTTGTTACCATTGCGCCAGAAGCGGTTTAGTCATGCTGGCCACATGACCTGGAAAGCTGTCTGTGGACAAACACCAGCTCCCTCAGCCTGAAAGCGGAAATAAGTGCTGCATCCAATAGAATTTGACTGGGCTTAACCGGCCAGAGGTCTTTTACCTTTACCTCTCACTGGGTAAGTGTTCTCACCAGATTGTACTATGCTTGGGAACTTTTCAGTAGTCTCTGTCTTACGCTGCTTCATGAATCCTCTAATTTCCAGCATCTCTGCACAATGACTTATTAGATCTGCCTTTTAGATTATCTTGATTATTGCTACCCAAACGGTGACTTTTTCAGACTAGCAGCTATCTTGTGCCCGATCTTGGTAAGCCTTGTTGGTGACCGAAGGAAGGGTAAAACTGTGAAGAAATACATTCCCCAAAGGGAAATTTTGTTCAGCTTCCCCTCTATACTGAACATTTAGCCTGCATTATATGTTGATGCTTCCAGCGATGCTGAAGGTGGAATCCCTAGACAAAGGGAATCTTAACAATCCCTGCAGAACTGAAAACCTCTTCTCATATATACCTCCCATAAAAAAGCAGTGATAAGTAACCGCACAGCCTCAAAAAATCTAAAGTGCCCTGAGAACAAGGCAGAAAAAATAAGACTCTTTTGCAGAGGAGGAAAGCTTTTTAAAAAGAAAAAGAGGAAGACAGGTTTCAACACAGCCCCAGTCTGAATTGCTTCAGGAACTCCCTTTTATAGGGGAAAGGGTACCCATGATGTTGGTGTGGCCAGGACAGCCCATATGACCCCACACTCCTCCATGTGTTCTTGGAATGTGTGAGGGGATCATCTAAACCTCCTAACCTGAAAGTCATAAAAAGTACGCGTATTCATAAGCAATTTTCTCCTTTCCAAATTGCCTTTTGCGGAACCTGAAACCTTGCATCCTCCTTCACTATCAAACATTCATAAAGCATAATTCCTTTCACATTTTGTACCTCTTGTCTGCAGAGGGGCTATTAGCTAGACGAAATACGAAAGCACAATGTACTACACAAAAATGAAACACTCTGGGCTGGGATCTAGAAAATTGATTAGACTCACACAAAGGGTTGTGCTAATCTAATTGGGGGGAAAGGAAAGCACTCCACGTGGCTTCACTTTCAAAACCAGTTTGTTGTGTAGCATTTTGGACACCGCTATTCAAGAAGCACCAGTCCAAAATGAGCTTTTGGATCTTTTTGTGATTCTTTCAGCCCTAAGTGATACGATTTTCTCCACTGACTCACTCCATTTGGCTGTCATCTCATGAAGGGAAGGGATATAACAGTTGTTCTTGTATTTCCAGTCCCCACTATCACACACCCACTATATTATTTTATTATTATTATTATTATTATTATTATTATTATTATTTCAACTTATACCCAGAGGTCTCAGGGCAGTTCACAACAAGACCACAACATATAAAATCAAACCAAAAACAATAGCCCAATAACCCCCCTCCAAAAAAAGCTACATTCTAAAAGGGTGTTGGATGTCAATAAGATCAACCAAAGTCCTGGTTAAAAAGTAACATTTTTGCCTGGTGCATAAAGGTGTATAATGAAGGTGCCAGGCGAACTTCCCTGGGGAGAGCATCCCACAGACGGGAAGCCACTGCAGAGAAGGCCTGTTCTCGTGTTGCCACCCTCTAGACCTCTCAAGGAGGAGGCACACAAAGGAGGGCCTCAGAAGATGAAATCAGGGTCCAGGTAGGTCATGTCTTTATTTCCACTGGGGGGAGGCAGGAACTCACTACACAAGAGGCGGTCCTTGAGGTATTGCAATTCTGAGCCGTTAAAGGCTTTATATCTCAAAACCAGCACTTTGAATTGGGCCTAGAAACTAACTGGTAGCCAGTGCAGTTGAACCAGGATCAGTGTAATATGCTCAAACTGTCTTGCTCTGGTGAGCAACCTGGCTGCTGAATTCTGCACTAGCTGAAGTTTCCGAACCATCTTCAGAGGCAGCCCTGCGTACTAGAATAATACGTTTGGACATACGAAAATATGCAATTTCATGCAGCACTTGATAAATTGTTATTATTTCACTCTGTGTTTTCATATATTGTTGTCCAGCTAATTCTCCCTGGTATACCATGTACATATCTGCTGATCCAGATTCATGATGCCCCCTCCATGTGATCACTGAGTGAATTATGTGACTGAAACGACAAGCAGGGAAAGATGTCTGAATGTGAGTCGACCCTAAACGTGGTGTATCAACCCTAACAATCGTTGCCTGACATTCTCGTTTATTCAGCTCACATGGCACCTGTTTACAGGGACCCGGCGCTGTGATTCATAATGTTTAGCAAGGAAGGCCGTCACTGAGAAGGTTACCACCTTCAGTGATTTCATAACAAATGAAATTCCTGACTTTGCATATATTAGTGAGGTAGAACAGGATGATAGTTTAAGGCCATTATTGAGCCAAATGTCTTCCTATCTGGTTCCTGACTTTACTGTGAATTGAAGGTGGATCAAGGAGGTGAGGGCGCATCAGGCAAAGTCTTTAAGAGAACACGCTGCAAAATAAGTCAAAGCCAGAAAAGTTGACTCTCGGAATAGGAAGTCAATTATTATGGGTTAGGCAGCTGCTCTTTCCTTTAAGGGTCATTCCAGCCTTCAGAGGTATAATCTCAAGAGAAAGAGCAGTCTTCTTCAATCTGGTACCCTCCAGGTGTGTTGGGCTACAACTCCAGCTGGGGCTCATGGGAGTTGTAGTCCAACACTTCTGGAGGGCACCATTTTGTGGAAGGCTGGGGGGGGGGGAGCAGTAGGGTATAGGCAGCAAGGAATGCAAGGCATATGGGGGAAGTGAGAATGGCATAGCTGTCAATGTTTCCCTGTTTTTAAGAGAAATTCCCTTATTCCGAATAGGATTCCTTGCAAGAAAAGGGAAAAGTTGACAGCTATGGAGATAGGCAGTGCCGAGCATAGGACTGGATGCTAGTTTGCAGTGATGCAAGTTTCACTGTTACAGCTAAAACTGAGCAGGCAGCCATATGATTAATAATTTAAATTAAAGCACAGCGCCACAATCTGCGCCAATTCAACCGAGCACTTAATCACATGCTTAAGTCTTTGATTAACTGACTTCAGTGGGGCTTAAGCACATGATTATATATACTTGACTGAATTGGGTCCTCAGATCCTCATCTTGGGGGGTGGAGAACAGTCTCAATTCATTTAATGAATTACAGAGTGCTGTTCGATCCAATAGTTAGCAGCTGGTAACACATTGCATCTCCACGAGGATGACTAGCTATGTCTGTTTTAGATCTCAAAATATCAACCCTTATTCTTGTGGTGGTTGTTTTGCTTTCTCGGCGTAGCATTACAGAGACATTCCGTAGCCCGTGTTTCTCAAGAAGAGATCATAAGCTTTTGATAGTCTGCTGGTCGGTTTGGGCTGCAGTGGGGGGCAGCAGAGTCGATGGGCGAGGGGAATGGCAACTTACAGTAACACCTACTCGCCAGGCTCCTCCACAGCTACTTACATCCTTTTTGGATACAGCCAAGCTGGCATGAAATAACAGCAAGGCAGCAAATCAATAGCAACTGAGGTTGGCTAGAAGCCCCCCAAGACTGATATAACTACCTTCTACCATGAGCACTGACTCAATCCTGGCTTCCCTGCATGGCTCATAAAAGGTGACCCAGCTGCAGGTGGTGGACCAACTCTGAAGAGATGACCTCAAAAGGATTTGTCTCTTTCGGAAGCCCTTCTCCAAATCTTGGGGTTCCCCCAAGCCAGCCTCTTGTGTATCAATATTGCTCTTTTAGCTACATAAAGATCCATACCAAGGGAATATGTTTGCTGTTTATATAGGGATGATTGAACAATTGTTCAATTTGTGCTGAGTCTATTTGAGATTATTGCAATTAAGGTAAAGGTAAAGGGACCCCTGACAATTAGGTCCAGTCGTGACCGACTCTGGGGTTGCGGCACTCATTTTGCTTTATTGGCCGAGGGAGTTGGTGTACAGCTTCCGAGTCATGTGGCCAGCATGACTAAGCCGCTTCTGGCGAACCAGAGCAGTGCACGGAAACGCTGTTTACCTTCCCGCCGGAGTGGTACCTATTTATCTACTTTCACTTTGACGTGCTTTCGAACTGCTAGGTTGGCAGGAGCAGGGACCGAGCAACGGGAGCTCACCCCGTCATGGAGATACGAACCGCCGACCTTCTGATCAGCAAGTCCTAGGCTCTGTGGTTTAACCCACAGCGCCACCCGCGTTCTTCTAATAAAGAGGAAAGAATGGAGCCAAGAATGAATTTTCCTGGACCTGGGAATGGTGTGTATCAGGTCTTCCTTCCTTCCTCCTCTCATTTTGTTTTTATGCAAGAACAGCTAATTGTCTAAGCTAGGCAACCCATCTGAAAAGTTCCCAAATGGCTGTGTTTCATCAGGTTTCCTAACTTTCCCGGTAGCTGAAAAAAGTACTTGCCTGCTGTTATTCTTCAGTGAACTCCTTCAGGCAAGAAACTGCCCAAAGTTACATCAATTGTAGGCTCATAAAAATTCAGCCCCACTACCAGGACATGGAGAAAGGAAACTGACAACTTAAAGAGTAAAGAGGCACAGAAGGCACTAGAGGGAAAAGGATGTTCAGCGCTCTCTCTCTCTCTCTCTCTCTCCCTCCCTTTGTGTCCCTCCCCACCCCCACCCCCACAATCACCACAATATTTGAGAACACAGCCCCAGAGTTTTGGTCTACAGGGTATATCCAGCAACTGTTCAGTTTATGTATCTGTGAAGTAACTTGTTGAAATAATTTTCTTTCTGTTTCTAGTTTACCATTCTGTTTTTCTAAATATATATGTATATAAGAAAATAAATTAGAAAACGGGGGCTTTTTGTTTTGTTTGTTTTTTATTAAAAAGCACATCAAACCAAACTATAATAACTCAACTTATAATTTTGAAAGGTTCATCTGCTGGAATGAGACTTCATCAGTTAATAACCCCTGAACAATTTATTTGTTGTTGTTTTCCGATGCTGGTGTACTACAGGTGGTGACAACGGTGTTGCCGATTTTTTATAAAATGGCCAGGGATATATTTAGTAACCCCATCCTCTGAAACAAGTTGAAAGGTGATGAAGCTGATTCCAAGACTGTAAATAGAATTTTGAATCTTGGCAAGTCAATTGAGAATAACAGCTCTGAAAACCACAGGTTACTTAATGTGTGTAATGGGAATCAAAGCTTCCATTGTTAAGGCTGAGTGTTTTCAACCCTTCCAAGCTCAGTATAGCATTATCTAAAGCAGGCTTCCTCAACCTCAGCCCTCCAGATGTTTTTGGCCTACAACTCCCATGATCCCTAGCTAGCAGGACCAGTGGTCAGGGATGACTGGAATTGTAGTCTCAAAACATCTGGAGGGCCGAGGTTGAGGAAGCCTGATCTAAAGCATCATTTTCCCATCTTTGGGTCCTTATTATTGGACTCCAACTCCTATCATGACTGACTGCTGGAGCTGTAGTCTTCTTGCTGAGCAAGAACGTGCAGGACTCAGTGGAGTGGGAGACCAGCCTACTAGAGGAGTCTCAGGTGTACTTGCCTGGAGGCAGACTCAGCATTCAAAGTCAGGTCCAGTCTTAGGGTTGGGCAAACAGCAATCCATGTGGCCAAATAGTCCAAGGATCAGGGAATGAGATGTTCATGCAGTCAAGGAACAAGACGAGCAGCAAGGTCAGGGCAGGAACTACAAGCATTGTTACCAGCATCTGACTGCTGCTGGAAGCTCTGCTTAAGAAGGCTGAAGCCAGCTGGTTCTCATTAATACCTTCTCTGAGTCCTTGAAGGCTGATCGGCTGCAGGTAAAGTCACTCCCCCTCCTCTCCCTTCAGGGTGCTGTTCAGCAGACAAAGCTGACTCCTGGCCCATGACAATTGGCCATGGTGGCTGAAGCGGATGGGATTTTAGACTCCAACAACATCTGGACATCCAAGGTTGGTGAAGACTGATCTAAATCAAACATCAGGCATCTGGCTGGCCTTTGGAAGCAGGGTGTTGGACCAGATGGACCTTTGGTCTACCCAGAAGGGCTCTCCACATGTTCTTTAATGGCTCCTTGCTGCAATGAGTTCCTGTAGGTCACACTCAGGATGAACAGATGGCTAGTGTCTCCTCTTCCCCTAAGAATAGTAAAGGTAAAGGTAAAGGGACCCCTGACCATTAGGTCCAGTCATGACCGACTCTGTGGTTGCGGCGCTCATCTCGCTTTATTGGCCGAGGGAGCTGGCGTACAGCTTCCAGGTCATGTGGCCAGCATGACTAAGCCACTTCTGGCGAACCAGAGCAGCGCACAGAAACACCGCTTACCTTCCCGCTGGAGCAGTACCTATTTATCTACTTGCACTTTGACGTGCTTTTGAACTGCTAGGCTGGCAGGAGCAGGGACCGAGCAATGGGAGCTCACCCCATTGAGGGGATTTGAACCGCCAACCTTCTGATCAGCAAGTCCTAGGCTCTGTGGTTTAACCCACAGCACCACCCACATCCCCTAAGAATAGTAGGGTGAGCTAAACATTTGGCAACACTGCTGGACCAGCGTAATTCTGTGTCAACCTTCCCACAGGGGTGTTTCTAAACTACTGGATATCGCCTGTTCCTCTGGGCTGTGCCAGTGCAGAAGGGCTGCATTATTTTGGATGTCACCTTCAATTAAAGTTTGCCAACTGAAGTAATCACAAAAGGAACTGGTATTTCACTTCACTTAACTTTTAATTTACTTGGGACCAGAAACTCTCCATGTTACTGCTGTCTCTTGATAGAATTGGGAAAGAATGCTTGGAATGAAAAGGTAATGCATTAAAAGCAAATATCCTCTGTTCCCACACATTGCTCACTTTCTTACTAAGTTATTACAGCATATCCAATTATAGATAGAGGGAAAGCTACAAGATTAGTGGCTTTTTAACTGTACACAATAATGGTCATATTTCCCAGCTTTGTATATAGGGCCGTTTGCAACTGAATTGCAATTACATCCTTTCTTTTAAAAAAAAAAAAAAATTAGGTGGTTCTTTCACTTCATAACTAGACAGAATCTCTCTCTCGGCTCAATAACTAAGACACTCAGAGAGAACAATCACTAAACTGTTTTTGACATTGGTTAGGGAACACAGTGTCAAACAGTGCCATACCTTTTCATGTCCCATTGGCTAAGTCCTAGGTAAGTGTGTATAGGATTAGACAGCAATCCTATACACATTTTACCCAAGACTAAGTGTCATCTAACTCAATGGGGCTTATAGTGGTACCTCGGGTTACATACGCTTCAGGTTACATACGCTTCAGGTTACAGACTCTGCTAACCCAGAAATAGTACCTCGGGTTAAGAACTTTGCTTCAGGATGAGAACAGAAATCGTGCTCCGGCAGCGCAGCTGCAGCAGGAGGCCCCATTAGCTAAAGTGGTGCTTCAGGTTAAGAACAGTTTCAGGTTAAGAACGGACCTCCGGAACGAATTAAGTACGGTACTTAACCCGAGGTACCACTGTACTTCAGAGTAGAAACATATAGGATATTGCTGTAAGCGTTTGAACGGAGAAGTCCCAGGTTCAACTGCCACCACAGCCACAAACCCTTAAGATAAGCTATTATTCTCTTAGCTTCTCAGCCTTGTTTCAGGATATCAGCACTGAGCTACAGTACCTTACTGGGCTGCTGTAAGGATTACAGAGATAACTTCTGCAAAGTGCTTTGAAAACTTGCAACACAATATATGCCATTGTGTGCTGATGCATATTAAGGAAAAATGCATCTGTGAATTACCCCCAGGGTATAGGGCAAATTGCCCAACTATGCCATGCTAGAGAGGTTAAGGATGTAGGTAATTCAGTTTGAAAGGTATATTTCATAGTCTAGTTTAAAATGGAATCTGAGCTGTGACTCTAGACCATGTGTAGGCAAACTAAGGCCCAGGGTCCGGATCTGGCCCAATCGCCTTCTAAATCCGGCCTGCGGATAGTCCAGGAATCAGTGTGCTTTTACATGAGTAGAATGTGTCCTTTTATTTAAAATGCATCTCTGGGTTATTTGTGGGGCCTGCCTGGTGTTTTTACATAAGTAGAATGTGGGCTTTGATTTAGAATGCATCTCTGAGTTATTTGTGGGGCATAGGAATTTGTTCATTTTTTCCCTTCAAAATATAGTCCGCCCCCCCCCCACAAGGTCTTAGGGACAGTGGACCAGCCCCCTGCTGAAAAAGTTTGCTGACCCCTGCTCTAGACGTAGCATATGTTCTACGTTGCTGGAATGAGATGAAAGAGCAAAGGGCAAAGAGCAAAAGGGAAGTGTTCAGCCAGGTGAGGCGATTATATTAAGCTATGCCTTCCCCCGTCAGGGCACAATGGAAGTGGCTCTCAGAGTCCTCTCTAGCAAACTTACAGGAAAACTCTTTGAGCTTCAGCTGCAACCATGTGCCTATCTACCAAACATCCATTGTTGGTTTGACTGCATTGTAAACATCTCACGTAGAAATGCCCACCCAAAACTGACTGGTGGGAAGGCAACAATTTTCTTGTCTGTGTTTGCCCTGAGTTTTGGTCAGAAATAAACAAATGGGTGTTTATTTGTCTTTTGAAAAAGCAATATATATATTGGTTGTTAGAAAAGGGGTGAGGTGGGGAGATAAAATGCCAATAAAGATCAGAGTGCCCTCAGTCCTGTTGACTGAGACTAGATAAACTAAGCACTTTTTATAACTTTAGGAGTGTTGTGATCAATTTACTGGTGCACCACTCTGGGGAACAAGCTGTTTTACCACCTTGATTGCAATGATAAATCCATCATTATGTTCAGTGCAGTGGAAACTGTTCTGAGTCTTGCCATTTGTGGCAAATCTTTTGTATGGCAGGCTCATAGTAAATCAGTCTAACCTGAGCTGACAATGATTGATTCTGAACAAAATGTCATGGGCAATCAAATCCTCTGGTTGTTTTTTCTTTTTGTCGTCTGCTTCATCTTCTTTACAAAGAGAATAGAGTTAATACCCTGAGACTAACCAAAAAAAAGAGAGAGGGGAAAAAATCAAACTGGAATAAAATGGGATCTCATCAATAGTTCTGAGGGACAAGATGGCACATTTAGCACTTTATACTTTTCTTTTTAATAGCATGGCACAGAAAATTCGGGTGCATAGCTGTCACTGAGCATTGATGTGAAGTCACAAAGAAACCTAAGCCACTTCAGAAAGGTGGTAAAGAGAGACAAAGATTTATAAACCTTTGAAGAAAATAGAAAGGGGTTGTCTTTTTCCTGTGATAGTCAAAGACCCTGGCATAATGGGATCACCTAATCTTGATTGGTGGCTCTGGGAGATTCTGTATTATAGATAATAAATATGATGAGTTGTATTACCTATAGCCTTCCGGGTTTTTGTATGATTCTTAAAATCCAATTGATGGAGAGTATCGTCAGTGTCAATGGGATACTGCACAGACATCGATGAGGCTGTACAACCGGTGCTTGGGAGTTTATGGTCTTCACTTACACTTTACTGTATAGTTCCGTGCACTCTGCTGGAAATATTAAAATACTAATTTTTAGGCGCTTTCAAAGATGATACCATTACAAGCTTGCAGAATAAAGTTATTTTATTGTTTCTGTCTAGAATGGTTTTCCTTCCCAATGTAGTGTATGATGACGATGATTAAAACTGAGACATGAAAAATGCCCTATTTGTCCTCTGGAAAATCAAGTGTAAATGTAATGTAAGGAAGTCTGTACTTTCTCTCTCTCTTTCTCTGTCTCTCTCTCTCTCTCTGGCATTTCCAGTTTTAAAAAACAAGAATTTCCCAAGGAAATGGAGATAATTAAAGATGAGATAAACTACTAGGGGAATACAAGTAGGTTTTCATTTGTGGAAATCAGAAAGATTTACTGTGAGAATAAGTTGGATCTAGGGACTGGGACAGCAGTGGGGAATTCCATTTGAAGGACCAACCCAGCCCTTACAATAAACTGTGAAGATCCTATGTGTGGCTCACCGTTAAATTCATCAAGCTGTCAGGTACAAAGAAAAAGTCAAGGAGGGTGGCCAAGAGAAGAATCCTCCCATGTACTGTATTGTTGCACACCTGAAATCCACACATACAGCATGAATGACTATAGTGTGGAGACTTTTGTATGTATACTTCTATGTATATTTCTACAAGCAAAGGCTTCCTCAGAATGTGGGGTTACTGGAATCAGGGTTGCAGATTCCAAGGATGCCTTCATGTGCAGAATGATAAACACAATAAGACTCCCTTGCTATAGTTTATGCTGTATGTGCAGTCATTGTGGAGTGTGCATTATCAAGGGCAGAGGTACTCAAGATCAGATAATAGGTTGGTGTCTCAATGATAATAAAGCTGTGTAATAAATAGCTGGGCGCACACACATGAATATATGGAGAGATATATAGAGAGAGTGAATTTTATTCATGCCTGTACATCATCCTGGAATATTTTGATGAAGGGTGATTAAGAAACATTTTAGGTACAATTAAACACGCTCACAAACACAGACACACACAAAAATGTGAAACCCATTTATGCGGGGAAAATTCATCACACAAAACCAGACCGAATCCTTTCTTTGCCAAATTATCACACAGTTCACTTCATAGTTATTTCATTTTCCTGGAATACTAGACAGAAATCCAAAAGTAGCTAAAAGTAAATAAAGCATGAACATCTTTCAGATGTACTCAGCTTCTAAGAGACAAAGATCAGACAATTTGAAGTGGTTGTTAACTTTTTGTCTTGTGCAGCATATTGAAACATTTTTCAACTAAGATCCCACCCCGCCCATCCCCAGAACTTCAAAAATGTGTCTGAGAATGTGAGGCAACCGTTTTGTTGCATTCTATTTGTTTTTAGTGTTTTGAGCTGAATATAGGAATTGGAAACTTTTCAAATAATTATGGGACTTTTTTTATCCACTCAGAATCCCCATGAATCACATGGTGCTGAAATAGATAGAGAAAATCTTTTCTCCTCCTCTCATCACACTAGAACTCAGAGACCTCCACTGAAGCTGAATGTTGTAAGATTCAGGTAGACAGAAAAATGCAATTCTTCACAACTATAGAATGCCCTGATGCAAGAGATAGTGATGACCACCAACTTGGGTGGCTTTGAAAGACAATTGGACAAATTAATGGAGGATAAGACTATCCATGGCTACTATCACTGTTGGCTATGTTCTACCAGTACAGTATGCCTCTGAATGTTGAATTGTCAGGTGAGGAAAGTTCTGTTGAACCTAGGCCCTGCTTTCAGGCTTCCCATAGGGATTTAGCTGGCCACTGTGAGAACAAGAAGTTGGACTAGATGGGCCATTGGTTGATCAAGCAGGGCTGTTAATAATAATAATAATAATAATAATAATAATAATAATAATAATATATTTATATCCCGCCCTCCCCAACCAAAGCCAGGCTCAGAGCGGCTAACAACAGTAAAATATACAACATTCTAAAATCATTTCATTATAAAATCAGCTCAAATCAGATTAATGGCAACCATTGGGCTAGAGTTCTGTGAGGATTGCCAAAGGAGGGAGTCAGGCTGTGCCCTGGCCAAAGGTCTGGTGGAACAGCTCTGTCTTGCAGGCCCTGTGGAAAGATGTCAAGTCCCACAGGGCCCTAGTCTCTTGTGACAGAGCATTCCACCAGATTGGAGCCACAGCCGAAAAAGCCCTGGCTCTGGTTGAGGCCAGCCTAACCTCTCTGTGGCCCGGGACCTCCAAGATGTTTTTGTTTGAAGGCCATAAGGTCCTCCGTGGGACATACCAGGAGAGGCGGTCCCATTCTTAAGCATTATATTATAGCCAAAAAGAGAGACACGGAGCATGTTTTGCAATGGCATCATTGGGAGTGATGAAGTGAGAAATGTAGAGGTTCACCTTGCATTTGGTTAGAGGTTGTTTCTTCTTCTCTCTCTCTTTTTCTTCATTCTGACTTGTATTGCCCTTTGTCTGTGTGAAGAGTTATGAATGTTTGGATGATAGCATCCACAAGAACAAGATCCATGGATTGCATTACAGGGTACATTTTAAAAGAAGCTGGAAAACACATGTGGCAGTTTAGAAGGGAGGACTGTCAACTGGGGATGAGATAGAAGGGAGACTCCCTCAAAGTATTGTGTCAACATTTTATACCTGGGCATATATGTTTGTGTTGCTAAATCAATAAACTGTGCAGAGATTTCAAGAATGAAAAGTGACCATGCAGTTATTGTTAAATGTTATTGCCTTCAGCTGACTGGTTAAAACAAAATATTAGTTAGAATCTTTAGTTAAAGAAGACATGATTCACAGCAACCCAATAAATCAGGCATAGGCAAACTCGCCCTCCAGCAGTTTTGGGACTACAACTCCCGTCATCCCTAGCTAACAGGGCCAGTGGTCAGGGATGATGAGAGTTGTAGTCCCAGAACATCTGGAGGGCCAAGTTTGCCTATGCCTGCAATAAATCATAGTGCTAGGAGAGGGTTCCAAGTATGATTTCCATACAAACCCTATTTGTGAAGGAGACCTGTCTGCAATAGGTCTTTCCATTTTAAGATGTCCCTCTCTCTATATATTTTTTTCTGAGATAACTCTGGAGTGAGTGTGCCAGTGTGGTGCCTGTTAAGTTGTGGGTGTACATAACAGTGCTCATGGGTCTACATGCACCCAAATGAAATCCCACCCCCAATGAAATCAGACATATAGTTTCAACCAACAGACTACACCACAACATGGGCTTGGTTGCAGTATGACTGTGATTCCGTAAAAAGAGATTTTATGGTTTTCAAATGTGCCCAGTGGCCCAAACATATTTGCAAACCCTACCAACATTTCACTTTCCCAAACAATACTTGAAGCAAAAATACAGCCATCCTTCAAAAATTGTACTTTTCTGCATTTAGCCATACAGTTCTCCAGCCAACTAACGCTTGCAAAAAATCCATATACTAGGCTAACATGTGCATAAAGATACAGATGTTAGCAGTGCTTTTTTTCCCAAGAGTACGCAATAATAGCATCTTTTTTCTAGTAGAAAAGCACAGGACGTTAGTGATAACAGCATGTAAAATTGTTTATATTAAGATAAATTCACACTAAAATGATGATGAGTTTTTATGAAGGTTTAAAAGAAATGTATGCTGATGTGGAAATTTGAAGAAACAGAGAGTGGAAAGATGGGAATCTGAGATTGACAGTTTCACTTTTCACTACTGGCCCTCAAGATGAACTGCAACTCCCATCATCCCTGATCATCAACTGGGGCTGGCAGGACCAGTGGTCAGGGATGATGGGAACTGTAGTCCAAAAACAGCTGGAGACCCAAGTTTGGGAAATACTGCTCCAGAGGGCCACAGAGTCCTTGGTCACCCTGTCAGGCTTGATAGGTCTTTATATAGTAAACAGCAATAGATCAAAACCATACACTTCATAGAGTACTTTGCTGCAACTATAGCCAGCCAGCCAGCCTGCCTCCATTGAACTTACCAGAGAATCTTTCACTTTAATAGGTGCTCCAGCAAAGTCTCAGAGCTCTGAGCCTGATTTATCTGATACAGCTCAATAAAATATTGAAATTGCAGACCTTGCAGAAAGATTCCCAGAAAGGTACACAAACTAACAAGCATAATGGAGCTTTAATGTTTCCCTTAACAGATGTAACTTGTGGCCGTGGGGTTGGTGATGGGTGGTTATGTTTGTGCATAATATTTCTGAGTGCGCCACAGCAGTGTAGGTTACCCAGTAGAACTATATTATTCTGATTAAAACTTTACAGATTAAAGGGTTTCTAATTTAATATGCCAGGTATTTAATTGCTATACCATGGGTATAACTAATATAATATGCTTCAGGATGACAGAGCCTTCCTGGGGCTTCGCATCCCCCTCTGATTAGCAGATTAAAACACAAAAGTAATTGTGAGCAAGGCAAGTTTGTCTAATCTTATAAAATGTTAAGGATTCCCTCCCCCCACCCACCCATCCCATATTTGTATGCAAATATTATCTCAAACGAAAAGTCTGTCGGGATCAAGCAACTGCAGTGTGAGAAATATCAGCTCAGACAATCAGCACTGATGAGAAAGGAGGCTGCTACCTTTTGAGTTTCTTTAAATGTATTCCGGCTTAGAGCTAAAGAACCATGGACAGAAGAGGAAAGATGTGAAAGTATTGGTCTGTCAATGCATGGGTCAGAAGAAAAACCACCATTTAGAGTGGTTTCTAATACCTGCATACCTGAAGGAGCATCTCCACCCCCCATCGTTCAGCCAGGACACAGAGATCGAGCACTGAGAGTCTTCTGGTGGTTCCCTCACTGTGAGAAGTGAAGCTACAGGGAACCAGGCAGAGGGCCTTCTTGGTAGTGGCACCCACCCTGTGGAACTCTCACCCATCAGATGTCACGGAGATGAGTAGCTACGTAACCTTTAGAAGACATCTGAAGGCAGCCACGTATTGGGAAGTTTTTAATGTCTGATGTTTTATTATGCTTTTATATATGCTGGAAGCCACCCAGAGTGGCTGGGACAACCCAGTCAAATGAGTAGGGTACAAATAATAAAGTATTACTATTAGTACTAGTATTAGTACTAGTATTAGTATTAGTACAGGGATGCAGGTGGCGCTGTGGTCTAAACCACTCAGCCTAGGGCTTGCCGATTGGAAGGTCGGCGGTTTGAATCACCGCAGCAGGGTGAGCTCCCATTGCTCTGTCCCAGTTTCTACCAACCTAGCAGTTTGAAAGCACATCAAAGTGCAAGTGGATAAATATGTACTGCGCCGGCGGAAAGGTAAACGGTGTTTCCATGCGCTGCTCTGGTTTCTCCAGAAGCGGCTTAGCCATGCTGGCTACATGACCCGGAAAAACTATCTGCGGACAAACGTCAGCTCCCTTGGCCAGAAAAGTGAGAAGAGCGCCAAAACCCCAGAGTCATTTGCGACTGGACTTAACTGTCAGGGGTCCTTTACCTTTATTAGTATTAGTATTAATATTAATATTAGTATTAGTATTATTAGTATTAGTATTACATCTGGGCCTCAGACCTGGCAAAGTGAACCATTTCTCTGAGTTATGTGAAATACAGTTCAGGATCTCTGTGCTCAATTCTAGGCTTGGGAACCAGGTTGTGTTCCTGATGACATTATTTTTCTGGCACCAAAAAGAGGGAGGGCAATCTGGCAGTTTTTTAAGCCACCCATCAATCCTCAGCTGGTATGGGAAACTCAGGGAAGGGTCTCCAAAAAAGATTCCATAGTCCAGGTAGGTACAAATGGAATGAGGTAAACATCTTTGCATTAGCAGAAAAGGGCAGGGCATCACTTTTAAAATAAAGAACTCACAAACAGTGAGAGAAAGCCTCGAAAGTGGTAAACAATCCTCTTATTTGAGTGAGGGTCTTGAAGGGAAATGCTCAGAAAAGGATTTACAGAAATTGTGTGTGTGTGTCCCATCAGTCTATAGCTTCTGAGTTCTGATTGTAGATCAAACATTCTGAAAATGCTATCAGTTTGTTCAAACAAGGCACTTTGGTTCAATTTCAGGGATTTATTTATCTCTTAAAGAGTCCTCTTAGAGAAAATGAAACAGCTCCTTTTTGTGTCTGTTTTTTATTTATTTCTTGGCAGAATACTGTATTTTGCCATTGTAGAGTTAGGATTCTATAACCAGAATTTTAGATGCATATCATCTACAGGACTCTGAGGGAGCAATTGTTCCTATTTGTGAGTCTGTATTATTTAAGGAATATAGGAGACACACACAGAATTAAGTGGGGCCACTGCTTTGCATGTCCCTCTTCTGAACTGATCCTCCTATTATTTATGGTTGCATTAATATCCCAGCTTTCCTTCAAGGAGGCCAAGTTGGTGCATGTGGTTCTCAGCCTCCCCATTGTATTCTCACAAGAACCGTTTGCAATTCCCAGAGAGCAATGGGATAATGTGCGTGCATGTGGCACTATCAGATCACATGTGCCAACATTCTGAGCCAGGAAAGAATGCTTGGGAGGGAAGGAAGATGGGATTTTCTCCCCAAAAGTTTGCTTATAAATGCCACATTACTTTTGAGTAGAGCTAGCTCTTCCAGAAACTCAGATGCAGTCCAAGGAGATCTTGATTATATTCCAGAACCAAGCTGGAACTAGGAAGCATAAGTTTAGAAACTAAAATGGGGTTGAAACAAAATCAGGCTTTTAAAGGTCTTCCAGCAGCATGAGCTTCAACTGTGGTTCCCTTACCCACATAGCTGCCTTTGGATGGGCTCCAGAAAAATGTTTGGTTCATTGCAAGCCCCCCCTCTATCAAAATGGACCCACTGTTGACATAGGAGAACCTTGAATGCATCCATCGAAGAAGAACCCATCTTAGAAATACTGGATGAGACTTAGCAGGGCTTCTTGAGCTGTCACAAAGCTGAAAATATCAATTTTTTTGGCAAAACTGGTCAGAGCTACCATCCCATTCTTTCCTTCTCCCTAGGCCAGTGCAGTAAAAATATGTGCCAGTAGGGGGAAGCAGAGAGATAGTTTCTCTCAACACAAGTCTAGTTCAACTACAGAAAGGGTGCAAGTTTAACACACTCCTTTAACTTCAACCCCATTCCCACATCATTCCCGTTGGTCACCCTCATAGTATAAATAAGGGATTTTGGATTAATCCGCCCTCTACTATATTTCTTCCCTTAGCACTTTTTAATAGTGGTAGATGATATCAATAAAATTATGCAACTCTAGCAATGAAAATAGTGGTGCAGCAATAAAATTGATAGCACATGTGCAAAGCTAAGCAGGGTCTGGTATAGTTTCAAATTGGATGGGAGACCACATTGCTGTATTGAAGGGGGTTGGCGAGATGACCTCGGGGTCCATTCCTACTCTGGTTTTTTGGTAATACATGACCTTGTGAAACAACAAGGTATACAGAAGGAAAGATCTAGGGTAAAAAAACGCATGTGGCATTAAATGAGTGGGGCTGATCAAGCAGGATTACAACTCAGATAGGTTCTCCTCTACTAGGCCCCACTGAAAATCTCTACTCCCAAAGCTGCTATTAGCCACAGGAAGGAAAAATTCATTGGGGTCAACAGAACTCAGCCAGAGTTCCCTCAGCTGCAAACATAACATTGACAATGTGTCTGTAAATGGCTGTTGCGCAACGTGAGCTATATGGACAGAGCAAGCATTAAATTTGCCTGTCCAATTATGTTAAAGCAGGAGTCGGGTACCTCAGGCCCAGGATCTGAACACAACACACACACACACCCCTGCAGTCCTCTAAATTTGGGCCTTGGGACTCTTCACAGGCCCCCCACACTCTTCAGACCAAACAATTAACTGGTCCCACTCTGCACCTTTCTCGGGTGCTTTTGCTCATCTGGAATGTGTCTCCCAACAATGATAATGCCTCTTGCTTGCCTGGATGGAGGATGGATCAGTGAAGTGTGTAGATGCATTGACTTTTGCATGGCTGAATTGTGTTTAAAGGTAAGAGGCTCATCCATTGCTCTCTACACTCTTGCAACTCTCCCTGACCCACTCTCCCCACATTTGGTTGTTCACAAGTGGCCCTCTGGCTTAAAAGGTTTCCCACCCCTGGAGTAGAGGCTTGCTGCTGCCATTGCAGCCCATGGATTGCAGAATTAGCCACCTGGGACGCAGTCTACAGGTTGCATTAGCATTCCTTTCCCATCTGCCCCCTCTGCCTTATCCTTTTGTATCCTTCAGAAGCCAGCCCCTCTGCCTGCCCAGCCCCTCCATTACAGCCAAGCAATCCAGCCAAAAGCAGCCAAGGCAGAAGACGCAAAAATTACAATACAGTTAAATACAGTGGTACCTCAGGTTAAGTACTTAATTCGTTCCGGCAGTCCATACTTAACCTGAAACTGTTCTTTTTTAAAAAAATATATAATAATTTTTATTGAATGGTTTTATGTTACAAAAAACAATACAGCCATACTACCACAAAATATAATTAAGAAATAAAAATTACATACATCAATATTTAATTTGTTATTTACCTTCTTATTTCCTCCCAAACATTGCATACAACAACACACATATGTGCAGACACCCACACACCCACACACCCGCACAGAAAATGATAATAATGAAAGTAAATATTTCCCCCCCTTTTATCTTCCAAAATCTTTTCTTCAACTTTGACTTCCTGTCAAGTCCCTTTGCATATGTTTTATCTTACATTTCAATGTACACAAAACAATAAACCTTTCTATATAATTTTTCTAATACATTCTGAAAACATAATAAATCCTTAATTGTTGTCCACCTCCTTTTAGTTCCTTTATCACTCGAATGCTAGCACAGAGTCAAAACCATTATTGTATTTTTGAACATATTTTTTATAAACATCCCATTTTCCCGCTAATTTTTGCTTTGAGTTTCCTCTGAGTTTACTAGTCAGTTGAGCCATCTCCACCAATTCCTGTAATTTGATTTGCCAATCTGTTATTTTTGGAGCCTTGTTTCGAGGAACCTGAAACTGTTCTTAACCTGAAGCACCACTTTAGCTAATGGGGCTTCCTGCTGCCGCCACGCGGCCAGAGCACGATTTCTGTTCTCATCCTGAAGCAAAGTTCTTAACCCGAGGTACTATTTCTGGGTTAGCGGAGTCTGTAACCTGAAGCGTATGTAACCTGTACCACTGTATGTGGACGTATGTGTATATCCTTATCTCTTATAAAGAGCCAGAAGTTTAAACCAGGAGTGGAATGTCTGCAGCCCTCCAGGAAATGCTGGACTAAAGCTTCCATGACCTTGGTAATATGGCAGCCCTGTGTGAGGCCAAAAATGGATGACCCTCCCTAGCCTTCCCGCCACCTTCCCAAATCTAGGAAGCAAGGTACCAGTATTTGGGAAGGAGGTGCAAGGGCTCTAGCACGATCCTAGAGCCCTTCTGTCTCCTTCCCAAAGCTGAGCAAGTGCTAACTAGGCTTTGGGAAGGAGGCAGGAAGGGTCCTCCTCCGCCCCTTTCCATGGTCTCACACAATGGGCCATGCTGGCTGAGGCTGATGGGAGTTGGAACTCTACAACATCTGGAGGGCCACAGGTTCCCCCATCATTAGCCTAAATGATGGGACTGCCTCTCTCAGCTGTCAGCTACCAACAGCCATTCCATCAGGTTGCCACAAAGAGAAAAATGGGAGTGCAGGGCTTTTTCATCAGCTTTGCAGACCATCCAGCTCCTTCTGGACCATCCTCGACCTGAACTAGCATGTCGCTTCAAGAGTTTGCTTCATTTCTTCCCGCCGCATCTTCTCTTTTTTATTTTGTGTCATTTCTTTTGGATGCTAAGCCTGTGGAGATGGACCACCTTGTTTATTACTGATCTTAGGTAAGCCACTCCAAAAAATGTTTTTAAAAATGCTATATATATATATATATATATATATATATATATATATATATAATTCATTTTCCAATACAAAACAAAATTATACAATCCATACATCTTAGTTACATCTTACTTCTCTTTTGTGACTTCCCTCAACTTGTCTGAAAATCCTTCATAATTTTACTTCTTCCACATTTCTAACTTATATCTATATTATTATTATATATTGAACCCTTTTTTTAAATAATTGTTCTAACATTTTCAATCACAGAGCTTCATTAAAACTTACAAACGTTATCTGGTTATCACTTAATTTTTGCATGTATTCAACAAATTTTCCCCAATCTTCTGTAAATCTCTTATCTCATCGATTCCGGATCCTTCCCGTCATTCTATCAAGTTCTGCATAGTCCGTCATTTTCATTCTCCATTCTTCTATCGTAGGTAGCTCCTCTTGTTTCCACTTCTGGGCCATCAGTATTCTTGCTGTTGTCACTGCATATAAAAATAACTTCTTTTCTTTCTTGTTTATCTCATTACCTGTAATGCCTAATAAAAATGCTTCTGGTTTCTTAACAAATGTATATTTCAACATTTTCTTCAATTCATTATATACCATTTCCCAAAAGCTTTTATCCTTCTTACATTCCCACCACATATGATAAAATGTACCTTCCTTTTCTTTACATTTCCAGCATTTGTTACTTGTCTGTTTTAAAAAATGCTTTAAACAAGCAAACAAGCAAACAATAAAACAGAAATGCGTTGTAATTGTTCTGGAAGAATATATATGTATGTATGTATGTATGTATGTATGTACACACACACACACACACACACACACACACACACATATATATATTTCTGTTTTTTCCCCTCCAGGGGAGAAAATTGTTTCTAATATAAACACAGTCAGATACTGAATATTTTATTTTTTCCGGAAGATCAGATATTTATTCTGTACTCATACACCGAAGTGACTGCCTGATTGATCAGCCAAGTTGGCCTGCATTATTAGGAAATCTAAATTAACAGATGATTTATCTCTCGACTCTGTACAAATCCATCCGCAGTCTCAGATCTAATGTTAATTTTAAACACTCTTATAATGTTCCTAGAGAGGGTCACTAATCTTTTGTCAGCAGGACAAAAAAGTCTTCTCTAACTAAAAGAGATCAATGCTGCAACAGGAGGTTTGTGAAGGTTAAATGGCATATGGCTACAAGAAAAGAAATGTAAGTCTGATAATATACCAGGAAGCAGACCAGCTCACCTAAAGGAGAGTTTCTATTATACAGTGTCATTTTTAAAAAGAAGATATGACTGGCAGCTCGTTCTATAAGGATGCAGAACTGAAAGTTCAAAGGAATAATAAGTGGATGAAGATCTGTTCGCTATTGAGGAAAACAAAATGTCATCTTTCCTAAGGGATTCTCAAGCACCTCGCGAATCAAAAGGGGTGAGGGTTATTTAAAGGAGCACCAAGAGGGAATCTAAAAGACCGCTCTCTAAGATGCTGAGCGGAGGAGTCAATGAGCACTAAGTTCAATGACAAAAATGTACTTCACTGAGCATATCTGAGCAGTGCCAAGAATAATTCAAAGAGCTTTCCTCAAACTGGCAGGCGTCATGGACGTGAAATAGCAAAGAGGAATCATGATCTGGATCTAAACAGTTGGACATTTGAATAAGATCTTATAGATGAGACCCTCACATTAACATATATCTACAGTGTATTTTTAAAGGCAGTTCTAAGATGCTTTAACAGGCTTGTGCCCTTTAGTCCATCTGCGTTCTTCTGAATTTATTCTGAACATTGCACTTGCTGACTTCAGATTGTGGTGATCTATTTGTAAAAAAAAATACCAGTTCGCACATAGTTCCTTGGCCTTCATAGTTATTATGCAGGAGATGGTAATGAGAATAGATTGGAAACTGGATTCAGAACCCTGTCTGTTCAGAGCTTCTTTGAGTTCAAATAGAAATGTAAAATGTGTGTGGGAGGGGGGGAGAGACAGGAAAGAGTGTGTGGCTTTAAAATTGGGTTTTAAAAGAAAAATGTGCTTGACATTCTCCTTGGGAGGACTGTGCCTCAGTAACCCTGGTTGGGCAGCTTCCACTAACCACTCCCACCCATATGGGAATATAAGTGGCTCCTTCATGTGCTCTCAACTGGCTAAAACTTCCTCTACAGAAAACCTTTATGACTGAACAGGTGCCTCCATACTGTCCCAGATAGATTGCAGGCTTCCCAGTAATTTCAGGTGATTGAATCTGCACCGAGTCATGGACTCCATAGGTCCAGACATTTTGTTTGCTTCATTGATTATTTTTCTTACAAGTACAAATGAGTATTGATTTTTGCCTTGTGCTGTACCAGGTTTTGTCTCCCTCTTTTTCTCTTGCATATGGATTTCTTTATTATTTTAATACATGCTTACACAAAAACATAAGCAATGAAAATACTTGTAAAAACATTTATTCCAGGTTTATTGGTGCATTAGTTCTCTCTGCAAATAGGCACCGGTTTAAAAGTGAAAGGGATTAATTACATCTGCAGAGGTCTATCTACTAATGGGGGAGAGATCTGATTCAGTTGACATTTAAAGATGAACCTACCTAATTCACAATTTCCAAAAGAATACACGTCCATCCTCTGAAATTCACACTTTTCCTCCCCCTCACCCCGTGTGGTTCCCTAGCCAAGTAAGGTGCACAAAAATGCATATAATGTGCTGAAATTTGCATCGTGAATGCACATACTTGTGAAAATACTTCACAAAAAAGGGGGAATGGATTCACAAAAATGTGTACAAGGCAAAAACGCTTGGGGGGGGAACCGTACATAAGGATAAATTTGCACTGAAATGGTGATGAATTTTCATGAGGTCTTTAAAGTATCACACACACTATTTATCTTAATTAATTTTAATAACTTTTATTTTTGTAATTATTAAGTTTTCACATTGGCTTTAGAGTACATAAAAGTAAAATGTACGGAACAATCTTAATAACAAACAAGTGTAGGAGTAGGTCAATCAAATTTTAAATCAATGACAAGTAGGTTTATTTATTTCATTTATTCAATTTCTATACTGTCCTTCATTCAAGGATCACAGGTGGTTTTCAATATAAAACCACAAAATATGAAACATAGTAACAATATGTAACATAAAAACAATACCCCCCCCCCAGTTTAAAAGGCCATAGATCATGGCTAGGCAATCTAAGGCCCGTGGGCCGGATCTGGCCCAATTGCCTTCTAAATCCGGCCTGCGGATGGTCCAGGAATCAGCGTGTTTTTACATGAGTAGAATGTGTCCTTTTATTTAAAATGCATCTCTGGTTATTTGGGGGGCCTGTCTGGTGTTTTTGCATGAGTAGAATGTGCACTTTTATTTAAAATGCATCTCTGGGTTATTTGTGGGGCATAGGAATTCGTTCATTATTATTATTTTTCAAAATCTAGTCCGGCCCCCCACAAGGTCTGAGGGACAGTGGACCAGCCCCCTGCTGAAAAAGTTTGCTTACCCCTGCCACTGATTGTTAAATTAGCCAAAGGCCTAGGAGGAGGAGAATGTTTTTGCCTGACACCTAAATATATGTGATGAAGGTGGCAGGCAAGCCTATAATATGGAAATGTGGACAAATGAACTCAAGAGTGGCAAAATGAGGAAGCAAGAGAAGCCAAGCTCGATAGATTCACCCATTCCTACAATCAACTAGATTTTTTGGGGGACGACGACGACCAAAACCACTCTACTGTTAGAATTCCTGCTCCTGGGTCCTACGTGAGTGTAGGACAAAATCCTGACATCTACAGTGATCACCAATTCAGAAGGATTCTTTAAGCAGAATATAGCTCTTTTCAGGAATTCAAATATTATGTTGATGTAATGTGTGAGGGGGGCACACTGGGGATGAACATGCTAGCTTTATCTCCCCAGTCAACATTTCAATTCCATTCCAACTTCTGAAGGGCAACATGTAAGTGGAGGAACTCCTGTACCTGTGGAGCACCTCCATGAATTTCAGAGTCATGAAAGGCAACCAAAGGGCAACCAGAAGTAGGATGTGACTGGAGCTACTGCTCAGCACATGCCTTCTTGTGTGGGTATTCAGAGACCTCAAAATGGCTCAGGTCTATGCAAAACTACAGGCCAAATTCAAAACACCTCTCATTAATTGTCCTTGCTATTATAATATACCCCCCATCCAATGTTTCCAGTCTATATTTGGGAAAGCCTGAAAATACTAGTCCTTGCGCTGAACTATTTTTTTTCTTCTGGGAAATTGCCAAACTTGACAACAACTCCCATGCTGCTGAAACACCCTTTTCATCTGAGATATACATCAGGATGGGGAAAGTGTGTGAGAATTTATCAGGGGGATTATTTTTCAGCACCCTGGACAGCTATCTTATTCGCTTTCATTTCACGAGTGGATAACCTTCCTCTGAAGTTGGGAGACCTCTGGATTTCTCATATTGCACAATAGCATGAGAATACAAGCATGTTTAAAGAGTATTTTTGAAGCATGGAGAAAACCATCCTCTTCTTCTGCAGGAGGTGATATGCTCTTAGTGACATTATTACATTCTACCATCCATAATCCTTTCTCCGTTACCAAAGGAAATGGTTGGCCTCTGCACTTTCAATATACTTCTGAAGCAATGGAAGCTTCTGTTCATTCATTGTACCATGTTTCCTAGCAGTGTTTTGGACTTGTTGATCTTCAACTCTGGCACACTGGAAAAAAAGAATTTGGAAACACTTAGAATGCAAAGCATAGCATTTTTATTTTTTAAAAAAGCTACAAAGAATGAGAGGGGTCTGGGATACTTTCAGATGGTTAGGGAAAAGGCTTCAAGAAGCTGATTTTTTTTAAAAAAAAAATCTCTGCTTTTATTTATGACCTTATGAAAATGTGAGTTCTGTCAGTGTCAACAAACCTGTGTGGTCTTTTATACTGCATTCATTTTCTGAAGCGCTTTGTATGATGATTTCCAAAATGTATTTCTGTGCCAAGTTAAGGGTATCTCATGGCCAATCAGAAAATAAGAAAGATGGGATGCTTTCGACTGGGCTGAATGCATCTGAGAAAGTAGATTGTACTTATCACTTTAATTAGACGGCTGGATATTTGACCTGCTTATTAATTAGGCACAATCACAAATTGGGTCTGAAAAGAAAAGCACCTACAGTGGTACCTTGAGTTAAGAACTTAATTCGTTTTGGAGGTCCGTTCTTAACCTGAAACTGTTCTTAACCTGAGGTACAGCTTTAGCTAATGGGGCCTCCCGCTGCTGCCACCGCACGATTTCTGTTCTTATCCTGAAGCAAAGTTCTTAACCCGAGGTACTATTTCTGGGTTAGTGGAGTCTGTAACCTGAAGCGTCTGTAACCTGAAGCGTCTGTAACCCGAGGTACCACTGTACTCTAAATCCCACTGTCAACAACTTTATGTAGGGTTTACATAAAAACAAAGCTGCTTTAGTGCAGTTCTTAATGGACATGGCAGATCCCAGTCAGTCGGGAATATGATGATACATATTAGGGCAAGCAAAGCAATGGGGGGGGGCAATGTTTCAGAACAGGTGACCCCTTCCCTCTTCTTTTCACAGAAAGTTCGCCAAAATTACTGCAGGAAGTGAGGGGAGCCTTTCAGCACTTCTTGAATGTTCCTGAAAGTCACCCCTCTCCCTAGTTCAGCCCTAATCTAAATGGCATTTAAATCAGCCAAGTTCCCTTTGACGCTGTGCCCTAGGGAGGAGTGTGTGTGTGTATTGACTGAAAATGAAGCTCCGTGGTATCTCTATTTGGTGGCCTCTCTTGATGCCCCTGAATAGGTGTCTGATAAAGGCTCTTTGTTCACTACTCAGCTGTGATTATTTCAATAGCCTGCTGCCCCTTACCAGATTACTCTCCAGGCTCTGAAAATGAAGGCAATCTGGGGCCTCTTTTCCCATTTTAATAAAGAGGCACAGTTCAGATGAAAAGTGTCATTTTAATATTCCCCCCCACTCTCTGCTCAGTTTGGCAGCTAGCACCGCAGAGGTGTTGTGCATTCCCGAGTAGTCACGGGAGAGCAGAAGGACTACAGCTAAAATGTGCTGGGCGAGAGAAATCTGAAACATGTCTCCATGTCTATTATTCTGCCACTGAAAGCTCTGTCTGTCTGGGATGAGAAAGGGTGTGTGAACGTGCATCTATAGAATGCATGTATAGAATCCAGTGAAGCGGGGAATTGTGGGAGTGGAGAGATTAAAGAGTATGACCGGAAAAGGTGCTCATAACCTGTGTACCAATACAATCTTAAAATGTTTGGCCTTACAAAATTAGGTTTTGTTCCCTAAGGTAGAGATGGGGAGCTTTAGTCCTGGAGGTCAAATGCAGATGTCCAGGACTCTCTTTCTGGACCTTGTGATTCTTCTCAGCTATATTCCCTCTCCTCATGTCACATCTCTCACTGTCCTGCTTTGGGCCATCACTGAGTGTCGTTGCTTTTTGGAATATGGGCTTGAATTCTGAGAACGATTCTTGCTTGCCTTGGAGGATAGAGAGGGATGTGAATGTATGAAGAAACTAGCCCACTGTACAATGGTAAAAATTACACTTGTCACTTTGCCCACTTTCCCCCACCAATGGGGTGTGGCCCCCAGAAGGATGCTGAGAAGGGAATGTGATCTGGGGGCTGAAAATATTTCCCCTTCTGTGTATTACATAACCACTACATCAGGGGTGGCCAACTCCCAAGAGTCTGCAATCTAATCACAGAATTAAAAACTGGCAGTCATCTACCCCCTTTTGGGGGGCTCAGGTCAAAGTTGTTAAGCTTTTTTTTAGCAAGGAAAGCCCTGGTTTTGGGGGTGCTTTCTGTTGAGCTTTTTTTAGGGGAGCCAATGTTGTTCAGCTTCTTTGGGGGGAACCGCTGATCTACCAGTGATCTACCACAGACGACCAGTGATCTACATCATCTGCAGAGAGTGTGGTCCTCAGATGATGATGATGAGCAGATCCCAGGCTGGGTTATAACTACAATTTAAAATTCAGAATTCAGATCAGTTAAATCAAATCACTGTCACAGGAACAAAGTGGGTCCTGAAAACACACAAATGATGTATCAAGGACCAGGGTAAAGAGATATGTGCATTGTACCATGTACTTTATAATCTGCTTATCCTTTTATAATCACAAGAAAGGAGATTCTCACGAAACCTTAGAATGTGGTAGACTTTCCTTTGTTGGAGGTTTTCATACAGAGATTAGATGGTCATCTGGTATGAATGCTTCAGTTGTGATTCCTGCATTGCAGAGTGTTGGAATAGGTTTCCCTTGGGGTCCCTTCCAAATCTACAGTTCTATGATTATATGTCATTTTGTTCTAAGATAGCTTTTGCCAATGACCTTCAATGGCTGGATGACCTTCCGTGTCCATTCTAACTCCTGTCATTCTCTATGGATGGCATTGCTTACATGTGGCATGGCATCGTAGCTTCAGTTGCATAGATTCCAAGTGTCTATTACAGTGAATAGACAAATGTTAGACTCAATTCCACCACTCTCACTCTGCCACTGATCACCATCCATTTCCAAAGTAGTGGTGAAGCTTGAACTAACCACAACACAGGATATCATATCCATACCTAAATAATGCATCTGTTAAGGGTCTTTAACAAATGCAAGTTGTTGGTATTTTAGAGCCTGAGTGAACATGGAAGGCCCTTCATACAACATTTGAAACCCAAAAAACTTTCCGTTAAGCAAATCTGTGGGTGGATCAGTTCAAGGGGAAACAACATGTTTAATATGTGGAATGTTATGTGGAGAGTGTCCCAGGGGCATGGGATATATCAAGCATTGGAGAGGGAGCATCCCAACCATTATGAAACTCTGCTCTTGGATAGGGCCTCTGTATTGGGTGCCTCCATCAGGAAACATTCAGGAGTGTGCTGGGAAACACCTGGGATCTACAGGATCCAAGCTCTTATCTGACATGCCCCCCAAATGGGGGAAAAGTCTCACTCTGAATTGTGTCTAAATTTCTTGCCTTAAAAAGTTAAGTCCAGTCACGAACAACTCTGGGGTTCCGGCACTCATCTCGCTTTACTGGCCGAGGGAGCCAGCGTTTGTCCGCAGAGAGTTTTCCCAGGTCATGTGGCCAGCATGACTAAGCCACTTCTGGTGAAACCAGAGCAGCGCACGGAAACGCCGTTTACCTTCCCGCCGGAGTAGTACCTATTTATCTACTCGCACTTTGACATGCTTTCGAACTGCTAGGCTGGCAGGAGCAGGGACCAAGCAACGGGAGCTCACCCCGTCACGGGGATTCGAACCACGACCTTCTGATCGGCAAGCCCAAGAGGCTCAGTGGTTTAGACCACAGTGCCACCCGCGTCCCTAATTTCTTGCCATACTTCCATTGTTTCCACTGAGAGGGAAAATGCTTTTCTTTTGAAGACTCTGGAAGCAGACAAAGGAATGCAGATTTTTTCTCTCTACCATGCAAGCTGAAGCCTTAGAACTGAAGCCTGACACATATAAGTACTGTTCCCATGGCTATGTCTTGCTTAAAATATTTTGCCCAAATATTTGCTTAAAATATTAGGGCCCAAATATTTTGATAAAAGCTGTGCAACATGGACCACCAGAATTTTCCACATTCGATAGTATGTGAACCTGCTGAAAGATAGATAAGTAAGACAGACCCTTGGTTGTTTTTTTGTTTTTTTCAAGGACTACTTTAGAGTCATTAAGCCTAAACCAAATACATATGTTTTCAATAGCTTGGTACTAAGCATACCACACAGCAGCTATTTAGCTTATGATCCCAACTCTATTTGAAGGCAGCCGAAGCACATTTTGCCATCCAACCCCAACTGCCACATAATATAGATTTTCTCATTCCAAAAAATATTGCTATCAAGCATCTTGTAACACTTGCACTGCTGTACGCCTTTAGTGTGATTTACTTTGACAGGAGGCAATGCACACTTTATTGTTTGACCCTTCATGATCTATCCATGTACAGTTCTCTTTTAGATAGGATTGCTTTGATTTAATCTTTCAGTCAGCGCCATTGGGTCCTTGCATCATTTCGCTCCCCACCCCCCTTTCTGGGGAAGGTGCTACTGAAGTCTGAGAATGAAGAACACCATTCACTCTGAAGATGTATGGTCAACTGCAAAAATTGTACCCAGTTTTCATTGCATACACCCTGGGTAGATAAAAGGCATGAACTACCACTAGCTATTTCCACAGGAAAAAATAAACTCCCTCAGTGTGTTGGAATAAATTATATGCAAGCCAAGTTCCCAATGGGCTGAAACAAAAAAGAAAGGCTTTTAAAATATGTTTTTTTATTACTGCATTTATATTCCAATGAGCTCATGACTCCTCACTCTCTCCATATTATCCTCGCTCATGGCTCTCTCATGCACCTGGTGCAAGCAGGATCACCCTCCCATTGCATCAGGTGATGCAAGGGGGTTCAGTACCCTGCTTAGCACAAGGTTTGGGTGCAGGGTAGAGCTCTTTGTAGAAAGCTCTCTTGCACACCCAGACCAAGCATGGAGGCTGCCTTAAAGGCATTTGCAAAAGCACTGTTTGAAGCAGCTCACAGTTCTCTAAGACTTCTCTCCCTTACCCTGCTGCTGCTGACCTGCGGGCTTAAAAGAGGTGTGATTTGCTTCAAACAGTGCTTTTGCAAAGGCCTATACTCCCCACACAAGGGACGTGGGTGGCGCTGTGGGTTAAACCACAGAGCCTAGGACTTGCTGATTAGAAGGTCGGCGGTTCGAATCCCCGCGACAGGGTGAGCTCCCGTTGCTCGGTCCCTGCTCCTGCCAACCTAGCAGTTCGAAAGCATGTCAAAGTGCAAGTAGATAAATAGGTACCGCTCCGGCGGGAAGGTAAACGGCGTTTCCGTGCGCTGCTCTGGTTCACCAGAAGCGGTTTAGTCATGCTGACCACATGACCTGGAAGCTGTACGCCGGCTCCCTCGGCCAATAAAGCGAGATGAGCGCCGCAACCCCAGAGTCGTCCGCTACTGGACCTAATGGTCAGGGGTCCCTTTACCTTTATCTTATACTCCCCACACACCAGGTGACATGTGAGGATTAAATCCTGCTTCCTCAGCTGCATGATCCTGTTCTCTGCTGGTAACAGGATACACAGTCAAAGCAGGATTAAGCCCTGTTCTCCCACGTATCAGCTGAGATCGCCAATGTTGTCAGGTGATGGATGAGTAGGACATGATTTGGGGGGAAATGGACTTGCAAGCTAAATTAGACCCCCTGGTGGACCAAGTTTGTTTAGAGGGCTGCAGGTTCCTCACCTCTGCTCTGTAACCTTCATGATTCAGAATTTATATAATTTACAAATACTATGCCAGTTTCCATAAAGATTTCTCTGTCCCATTGAATTTTAAAACACAAATAATAAGGAAAATAAAAGATAATGACACAAACATACAAAGCTCAAAAACAACAGAGAAAACTAACTTAAGAAAATGTAAATTACTTTAAAATTTCTAAAATTCACAACAGAATGAAAATATGTGCACGCACACACACACATTCTTTCCATCTTTCTTTCTTTTTCTTAACTTTTATGTCATCATTTAAACTACAGTTTATGTTCAGTCTCATCCACCTTAGTTCATCAAATTCCAAGAGTTCAAATTCAACAGAACATATTAATAAGTGAGGAATTAATTCTGGCACAAGAGTACATCAATCATATCCTCAGCCAGCAAATTATTCAGAAACACTCTCTCTCTCTGTTTCGGGTCAGTAAGTCACAACCCTGCTACTACTAGGGCAGCAACTGAAGAAACCATTTAGCATGGAGGGCTGTGGAGCTCAGTGGTTGCAGAGGACATGCACTGCATGTAAAAGGTGTGAGGTTCAATCCCTAGTGTCTGAGGACTATAAGATGTAATTCTGATTTTGGTGTTGAAGCTGAAAGAAAAAATGCTGTCACCATGGGTTCTGAGCATCAATACAGCTGGATTCTTTTTTGAAAACTACAGTGGTACCTCTGGATGAGAACGGGATCTGTTCTGGAGCCCCGTTTGCATCCTGAAGCGAACGTAACACGCGACGGCGCGGGTCGCATTTCGCCGCTTCCGTGCATGCACGTGATGTCATTTTGAGCGCATGCGTGAGTGGCGAAACCCGGAAGTAATGCGATCCATTACTTCCGGGTCGCCGCAGAGCGCAACCTGAAAATGCTTAACCTGAAGCGTATTCATCCCGGGTATGACTGTATTTTAATAATATATTTAACAGAATTTATATGTTGCTTAACTGTAAATATAATCTCTAAGTAGTTTGCAATGAATGTTCTCTCTCTATGGGAGAATGGGATGTGTCTGAGAATCCCGGAAGAAAGTCAACATAGCATGAAGAAGATTGTTCTGTCAACATTAGCATATATTCTTGCTTCATGGAATGATATCCAATCTCCGCCCCACATGCCGCTATGGGGGAGGGGTCTCCTGACACCTCCCAGAGCCATTTTGGGGTGTGCTGAGGTGTGAGGGGGGAACTATTAAGGTATTAGAAGTTCTAGAGTGGGCTTCTGCTAGTGGGCTTCATTAGTTGAAACTGGCTCCCAGAGAGATTCAGTCCTGAGACAGGGGTGTCCAGATCAATCAGTTCTTCAAAGACATTGGGAGTGTGGAAATCTACTGTGGAGTAATGAGTTAAAGAAAATATTTAAAAATACTTTTGTTAAAAAACCAAAAGCCTTTCTATTGGGTATAGTGGGTGAAGAGATACCAAGGGAAGATAAAAGACTGTTTATGTATGCAACTGCGGCAAGAATTCTTTTAGTCTCAAAATGGAAACAACATGAAGTACCAGTGAAATAAGAGTGGCAGATGAAGATGATGGACTTTGCGGAATTGGCGGAAGCTGACAGGAAAAATCCAAAACCAGCATGATCGGGTATTCCAAAAGGCCTGAAGCAAATTGATACGATATCTGAAAGATTATTGCAAGCAATTAACATCACTAGCAGGGTTATCTGAAGACTTGTAATGAGAAGTTTTCCACTTTTCTATATTTCTTTAAATTTTGAACTATTTTGTAATGAGTGTAATTGGAATTGGAAAATGTACAAAATGCAATGATATAAAGGTTAATTTTGAAAGCCATGAGGCAGGAGGGAAGGAAGTCGATAGGCTCTAAAGACCTAGGGAGGTAAAGTGGATAAAAATGATGTGAATGTATATTATTAAATGGAATATATATATAAAATCTGCTGTGAAGAGTACTGCTTTCTTTGCTCCTCCTCCAAGGACATCTCACTGTGTAAAACAAATGCTGACTAAGTGGAAAGGATTTGTTTAACTAGTCCTCTTGCCTCTTCATGTTCCATCACTTATTTATAAAAGCTTTGCTACATCTCCCTTTCATAAAAGATCAGGGCAGTTTACACCATTATAAAAAAAACAGAAAAAGCATTAAAAGTGGTTCAGGACATGCTATTGTGCTGGTGGTTTGTTTCATAATGGGAAGGATACTTACAACAATGCTAAAAATTGCCTCATTTGTCGGACGAACAGTGCTCCCCTCTTTGCAAAAACATTTCCTTATTAAATTGCACTGTCATTGCCGTCATTCTTGGTTGCTCTCAGTGACATAATCGCATAGAGAGATCTGGTGATGACATAGAATTAAATATCTTACCTGCCCTTCACCATGAGTTTCCAGAGTAGGTTAAAATAATCTAAAGATGCAAAGCAGCTAAATCAGATTATGACATCATTTTCGTTCACTATATGATCCCTGACTGGTTGTGATGCATCCTGGAAAGAGGAAGAAGAAGCAGCAGCAGCTATAGGAAACAAAGGAAAAGGCACTGAGCAGGGGGAGAGGGCAGTGATGGCAAGTATTCACACTGCCTAAATAATGTCCACTGCTTTTATTGAATTCAAAGTACAGAATAGCCCACGGGTCAGCAAACTACGGACCGTGGGCCGGATCCGGCCCAGTTGCCCTCAGGATTCGGCCCGCGGATGTTCCATGGATTGGCGATTCTGTTTGATGTTGTTTTTTCATTAATTTTTTTCCCCGGCACCGCCATTTTTTTCTCGGTGTCGTTTACCCCCCTCCCTGTCACACACAGCGGCGCCTCCTCCCTCCCTCCTCCTGGCTTCTCCCTGCCTTTCTCCCCACCCTGTGTAGCGGAGGAAGGGGGCTGGGCTGAGCTGGCTGAGCGCCATTTTGGGCAGCGGCTTTCCGGAGCCAGCCAGCCGTTTCGGGCCGTTCATCCCTCCGCCACCAGCCTCTGCTGCATGCAAGGGCAGGCACAGGAGCCACTTTGGGGAGAGTGCAGCAGCATAGGTAGGGAGGGGAGGGGCTTAGGGAGAGAGGGGGAGAGAGAGAAGCCACCTCCGCCGCGTGCGCTCACCCACCCACGCGGTCCGGCCCACCACAAGTTCTGGGGAACAGTTAACTGGCCCCCTCCAAAAAAAGTTTGCTGACCCCTGGAATAGCCTTAAAGTAAAGGTAAAGGGACCCCTGACCATTAGGTCCAGTCATGACCGACTCTGGGGTTGCGGCGCTCATCTCGCTTTATTGGCCGAGGGAGCTGGCGTACAGCTTCCGGGTCATGTGGCCAGCATGACTAAGCCGCTTCTGGTGAACCAGAGCAGCGCACGAAAACGCCGTTTACCTTCCCGCCGGAGTGGTACCTATTTATCTACTTACACTTTGACGTGCTTTCAAACTGCTAGGTTGGCAGGAGCTGGGACCGAGCAACGGGGGATCACCCCGTTGTGGGGATTCAAACGGCCGACCGTCTGATCGGCAAGTCCTAGGGTCTGTGGTTCAACCCAGAGCGCCACCCACGTCCTTATAATAGTGTTAATCCCCCACCCCCACTATAGTTGGTCATCAGCATAGTTTAATGCTCGGCTCCTTAATATATCTTCTCTTTTTCATCTTATTTCCAGCTCTCCTTTCCACTGGCATTAAAGCCCCTCAAGATTACCATGGGGGATATCCAAGAAAGACAGAAAACGAGTATATATATCTTCATTTCAGGGCTTCTTTGGGACCTACCTACTTGTATTTCCCCAGCAAAGGTTCTGCATCAGAGCAGCCCACCTTTTACAGTTGAGGAGGTCTGGATGGAAATGACTCCCTCTGGATTTCATCAGTGCCACTGTTGGTGTCAATCAGAGATACTCACTGAGGAGCTACGTGAGGTGTTCACTACTCCTTGGGGGTTCAAGCATGCTAGTTCTGCACATCTCGTGGCTTTGCTTGGCCCAGGGAAGGAAAAAAAGTTTGATGGCACCATACCCAATAAATGGAAAATTTATGTGCCATGTGTTTCCCTCTTGGGCAATTGTCACTGAATTCAATGGGAGTTCTGGGTACCTCCCAGGCAATATTCTGTCCTGTAATGAATAGGAGATTCAAAATACCCTATTTTAGCCTAATTTAGTTCTCCTTAAATTAAATGTACAGATAATTTTTGTTATTATGTGCTTATATTCCACTTTTTGTCATAAGCAACCTCAAAGCAGTTTACATTGTGTGTGTGTGTGTGTGTGTGTGTGTGTCTATTGAGGCCCCGTAACCATCCTGTTCCCTAAGGTGCAAATAACTAGACAACAGAAGAAATATTGGTTTGGGATCAAATAAGGCCACAACTTTATTGGTTACAGATGTGAAAGTTTTGATGTGCAGAGTCAATAATGCAGAATCTTCTTCAGTAAAAGAATAAAAGCTTTACTGCGTTAAAATTAACTTGTTTGCAAATAACAGCATAATGAACAGAAGATTAAACTAGCTTCAGAGCATACACAGAGTTTCCACAGAGCACAGGCTCCACCACACACACTGAGACACTGAGTCACTTACTGAATCTGCCTGCAAGCAGATAAAATACTTATACAGAGAATGAGCCATCCTCAAGATGAGTCACAGTGATTCGGCATGCTAAATGACTCTGCAGCTTTTCAGCATTTCACAACATTTCTAGACTCCTTTACTGCTTCCTTTACTGCTTCTGCTCTCAAATACCTTTCTCACATGACAGTTTTGGCCATAGGCATTGTGGTAAGCAACTACATATGTCACTCCTGCCCACCTGCTGGGAGTGTTTCTAAGGGTGAAGCCAGTGGGGGGTGGGGATGCCCTGTGACCTATGTCAAATTGACTCATCCTCCAAGTGGTCCCCGTTAGAGGAGTGGTATGGCCCTAGCCCCCATCTGGGCATCGGACAGGAGCCGCTCCTCCCAGATCCTTTTAACAGGATACCACAACCTATGGAAGGGCAGGCAGAGGCTACAACCTCCCTTGGAACCAAGGGCATTGGCCTTACGGTGTTGTGACTATTGCTATAAGGTAGGTAGGAGAAACCCCAAATGGTGGAGCCAATGTGCCAGATGGGGGAAAAAATCCTGAAAATATGGCGAGCGATGTTGTCAACAGCAAGATGGTATCATCCGCAAAAACCCTAATCTGAGGGTGGGTGGGTAGAAGAACTGCCATGGTGAGAGAGAAGCCAGCAGAGCAGGAATTTATCCTTGCCCTGGGCACAGGGCCAAGCGCCGCTATTGGTCAGTTGGCCCTGTGCCCAGGGGAACACCCTCCAATTCCTGCTGCTGTTGGCCAATTTGGCAGCAGGAGGACGATCTGGCCTGCAATAGGCCAGTTCACAGAGGAGGCCCGGGGCCCGCTCACAAAGCTGCTCTCCCGAGAAGAGGCAAACAGACTTACTTTCTCTTTAAAATGCACATTCCAAAATGTATTTCATTTCAGCATGGGCATTTAAAAATCAATTTCTATGTGTTTTTGAGCTAAGAAACACAACATAACATTTGGAGAAGTGCCAAATCCAGTGAACAACTATCTTTGTATCTGCTCTTTGTATTTAATCTATTTGTATCAGGATGCACAGTGACCTGATTTCTTAAGCACCCTTAACTGCTGGGCTACTGCCTGTGGTGCTTCCGGGTTACCAGTTCCAGCAAAGGGATAGGCTGACAGACAATGTGGGAGACTGTGAAAAGCAATCTAAGGATGCCAATATAAACATAACCCCGTGCACACGCTCAAAATGCAATTATATTTGCATGTGTCAACATCAGCTTGCTATAGCTTTAATTCAAGGTGTAACAGGTTGACAAAGAAAATGACATTCTGGCCCGAATGACCCTACAAGTTCTGGACAAATATACAGAGAATCTAAAATGGGTTAGGGAATCTATAGATGAGATACCTTACATTTAACTGAACATGTACAGCAAAAGATCTATTAAAATAGCCTATACAAGTTGCATTACAAATGTCTGCTGCATTATTCCACATCAGTGCATGCACTAAAGTAGCCCGTCATCCTGAAGTTGGCAAAATAATGTTCTAAAAGGAGTACATGCATTATTTCACATCCCTCTTGACAATCTGGATAGCCTATTTAAGCACCAACATCTCTGTCTTTCTCTCTGTCTCTCAATAATGCATGGCACGGCAAAAAATGACCAATTTATGCACATCATATTCATATTTATTTTTATATCCAGCTACTCCTACAGTCTAAACTCAGTGCAGTAAATAGCTCATGCTAATTACTTTAAAATCCATTACATTTTAAAGTCTCATAGCAGATGCAAACACCATTTCAAATGATCTCATTGTGTTGTCTACATAATTCATAAACCCTTATTGGAATGCAAGCCCTAAAGAATGAATTTTGGGTGGTGGGGTGGCAGGGAGAAAGAGAAAGAGATTTTCCCACCCCCAACTTCATTGTGGAAAGATGCAAAACATGAAGGGGGCATGTTTAAAGATGATAGTGAGTGGTAGATAGAAATTGCTTTATTTGTTTAAATTGGTTTTCTACCTGATCCTAAAAGCTCAAAGCAGATAACAAAAAACACATTGAAAATATAAAACTAATGCATGGCAAGTAAAAATATAATCCATTAAAATAAATCTACACCACTATATCCCCAAGGCATTAATTTCTTCCCCCACCCTCAAGATGCAGAAAGATCTTTTCAGGTCTTCAGAAAACAGCATTAGCAGGGTATTTCAGATTCAAAGATTCTGAGGATTACACTCAGGTGCAAGGCTGACAGCGACAAGAAATGTTTTGCCTGAAGGCGGGGAAGTCCCATCGCGGTAGTTGCATTGGTTTCTGGTAGCACAGCAACTATGTAGAATCTGGGCCTTGGTTAGGGGGTGCAGGGCAGGCTGCATAGCACACACACATCACTGACCCGCAGCCCCTTAACGTTGCTCTCTGCCCTCCAACAAATTCGGCTGCCTGAAGCAGCCACCTCACTCTGACTCTGAACAGAAAGGCCAGGCCAAAATTCTACAACTCCCTGTTTTTTTGGTCCATTAAGCCAAATGTATGGAAGTGAGAGCTGGACCATAAAGAAGGCTGATCGCCAAAGAATTGATGCTTTTGAATTATGGTGCTGGAGGAGACTCTTGAGAGTCCCATGGACTGCAAGAAGATCAAACCTCTCCATTCTGAAGGAAATCAGCCCTGAGTGCTCACTGGAAGGACAGATCCTGAAGCTGAGGCTCCAATACTTTGGCCACCTCATGAGAAGAGAAGACTCCCTGGAAAAGACCCTGATGTTGGGAAAGATGGAGGGCACAAAAAGAAGGGGACGACAGAGGACGAGATGGTTGGACAGTGTTCTCGAAGCTACCAGCATGAGTTTGACCAAACTGCGGGAGGCAGTGGAAGACAGGAGTGCCTGGCGTGCTCTGGTCCATGGGGTTACGAAGAGTCGGGCATGACTAAACGACTAAACAACAACAACAACAAGCCAAATGTAGCCCACACACTACATTTGGTTTTGCTGTTGCCTGTCCGGAACTGCAAAAACCAGGGAGTTGTCAAGAACCTAAGTGGGCACAATGGGAAGACATGTTAGGTTTGATAGCTAACAGGCTGTGCTGGCATAGGCTAGTTGTGTATTCCTTCCAAAAATACTGAAGGGTGCATCTAAATGGGGGCTGTCAACATCTTTGAGTGCAGTGGTCCTTAGCTGGGAGTGCAAGAATTGCCCCCAATAAATGGCAGATCTTCCTTTCCTCCTGGTTCCTCATTCATTTCTTTCCACCCTACAGCTCCTGCTTTGATGGTCAGGGAAACGAAAGGGATCCCGGGAACCAGCCACTTGCGCGTCGAGGTCCCCCAAGCCACCCCTAAATAATTCACAATTCACACATACTTTTTGTTTAAGGTTTTTGGCATAATTTGGGCCACAACTTTATTTAAATACATAAATGTGAGTGGTTGCTTAGGCATTGGTTATGACTATCTGTCCCCACGCCCAGGGACAGAACTGACTTCCGGATTCCAGCAAAAGGCAGTAAGGGAAAACAATATTGGGGAGAGCATGGAGCCGGGCACCAGACCCTCATCCCCCCCCCTGCATGCTCCTGGGGGCTTGCGCGGCCCTAAGCCCCATTCAGGGGTACGGATGAAAGAATGGCAAGCCCCTGGATTCCTTTAACGGAATTCCCTTTCCGCAGCAGCACTGGAGGGGCAGGCACCGCCAATCCTTACCCCTCTACCAACCAATTTTTTAACCAATGTCTAACCGCAAGTTGTGACGATTTGCTATGCAGTAGGCAAAAACCAAATGGCACAAGCCAATCAGCCAAATGGACAAAATTCCTACCAGGCCCCTGCCCCAAAAGCAGACGACCCCATGACAGGCATAGCAAGGTCAACACAATAGCCCTAGATTAGGGAGGGTAGGCGGGTGATCCGATGCATGCAGCAGAAGAGCCCAGTCAGTGCTGCGTGACTTGATTTTATAACCTTTGGTCTGTCCCCCGAAATGGCAACACCAAAATTTGCCCAGTAACACAACTGCCCAATCACTGCGGATGGTCATCCATACTAACCCGCCCAGCAACAGAGGGGTGGCCTGTCAGACCCCAGCGCAACACGTGCTCTCTATGAAGGAGAACATGCTTTCTGAAAACAAAGAAATTATTGGGGAAATTCATCCTAGCCTTATCTGGGGCCAGATGCACTTGACCCAGCTGAACCCTTGGCAAGATCATAAACTCTTATCTGGCAAATCCCTCCTGCTTTGAGAATGTGCCTGCCTCACTCTGCACCTTCCTTTGCTGGGCTTGATTTCCTATAGTAAAAAATGGATACACAGTGTGCACTGTACCAGCTGTCAGCATATTTTAGTGTTCCTTATACATATTTTAAAAGCTTTCACATAATACTCTGGCTATCCCGAAGGCATGTGCTGCAATTCCCCGTTCTATCCTGTAATATTTTATCGGACTCCTTCACTGATCTTGCTCTTTGATAGCTGGTGGGAAACCTTCGGGAGATGGATCTCACATCTCTCTTGCTATATGTTTTTCACCCCCTCCAATCCTCTTGTTTAGCTCTTTAGTATATTTTTGTGTACCAGATATGTCACATTCCTCCTCCTCTTATCACAGGACCATTGGGTCAGATCATCTCCTTCAGTTCCAGCTGTGAAAGAGATGAAAGCTACAAAGAACTGCTACACAGCAGCTGTCTACCTATCTGTGGGCAGGCAGGGAGACTGTTTAATGAGGTAATGGCCCCTCCTTTCACTTTTGGTTGCTACAAAGCTCCTCCATTTAAGAATTAAAAAAAAGAACTTTCCTAGGTCAGACATGGCTTTTGCCAGACCCTGTGGTGTTCTGACTAGCCACTAACAGGCATTTCAGGGGAGCCTGTGACAAAGATTGTCTTCTTTATCACTTCACTACCAAACTTTTAGATGACATCTAAAGGCAGCCCTGTTTAGGGAAGCTTTTAATGTTTAATAGGTTATTGTATTTTAGTGTTTTGTTGGAAGCCGCCCAGAGTGGCTGGGGGGACCCAGCCAGATAGGCAGGGTATAAATAAATTGTTGTTCTTGTTGTTGTTGTTGTTGTTATATTATTATTATTATTATTATTATTATTATTATTATTATTATTATTATTATTATTATTTGCCTTCTTGAGTTGCTTTGAACATGGAGTTGCATCTTAAGGCCACTTCATAGGAAACACTTTTGCGTGTTCAGACCCAGAAACCTCCCCCCTAAATAAATTCACACTTGACTCAAATTTTGGTTTTGGTTTTTGGCAAAATTTAGGCCACAACTTTATTGATTACAGAAGGTGAGTGGTTGCATAGGCTCTGGTTCGACTAGCTCCCTGCCATGCAGGTAGTGCTGACCCAGGATTCCAGCAAAGGTCAGCCAAGGGTGAACACCTGGATAAGCGGAAAGCCGGGAGCGGGCTAACTGCACCACCCAAATGCCCCCCTGGACTCAGGCGCGGGCACAACCCCCTCTCAAGGGTTGACCAAACTATCGAGTCCTTGGATTCCTTTAATGGAATATCCTTCACATAGGGATGGCAAGAGCGTTCTCCCATCCCTATCACCTGAATCAGAGCCTATCCACAACCTTACAAGTTGTGACGATTTGCTACGCGGCAGGCGGAACCCAAATGGCAACAGCCATTCAGCAAAGTAGGGAAAATTTCTGCCGTGCCCCTATCCCAATGACAAACGACACATGACAGCATAGCAAGGTCAAGTGCAACAAGCCCTAAAAGTAGAGAGAGGTGGGTGGGTGTTCTGAATGCACAGCTGAAAGAGGAAGCTCGGGGTCATGCGCATGGGCATAAATAGGTCCCTCGAACAATTTGGACTGTGTCCCTTGGGCCAGATTGCACCCAGCTTCGAGGGACCTACCAATCGGGTGTTGTGACTGACCAACGTACCCATCCACAACACAGGGTGTCGGTTGTCCAGGTCTCACTGCAGTACGTGCCCTCTTTAAGGGAGGACCCAATTTCACATAGATTTTATCATGATGGTCTGAGGCACACATAGCCCCTTGGCTTGATATGGAGTGGGCACATCTAAAAAGAGTTGATCTGGGCTCAACTTCCATTCCTGTTATTTTACTGTTTTAATTGTTATGCTTTTTAACTGGCTTGTTTTATTGTACATTTTAATTAAGGATATTTCAATGCCCTGATGGAATTGTTATTGCACACTTTAATTATGTATAGACATTATAATTGATTTTATAGTTGTAAACTATTTGGAAGCCACTTTGGCAGATAAGCAGTAAATCTATCAATTTATCAATTAGTCATTTGAATCATGCCCACATTAATTCACTGGTGCTCATGCCTCTTCTGAGCTAAGAACCTGTTCTGCTTCTGATGATGTCACTGGCAGCATTAATAATAAAAATAAACAAACAAACAAACAAACAAACTGCTTAATGTCCAAATAGGCTTCTAAGAGGTTTACAAGCATGGAAACCAATTATACAAGAATTAAAACAGAGATAGCCATAATTAAAATATGAAATAAAGCAATTTATTAAATACATTAATTAAAACAGGAAAAGCCAGTCAAGAGTGCAGGGGAATCCCTGTGTAAATGAAGATGAGACCTCTTTTATTTCAGCAGGGAGTGCATTTCATGACACGGGTGCCACCAATGAAAAGGTCTGCTTGTACATCACCACAATGTGATGGTGGGCTGTATGTGACTTCTTCATAAGTTATAAAGTTGTAAAACAAGAAGAAGAAGAAGAAGAAGAAGAAGAAGAAGAAGAAGAAGAAGAAGAAGAAGAAGAAGAAGAAAAGAAGAAATTTAAAATTTAAGCATGGAGCAAGAACAGTAAAGGAAGCTTAGAAAGTTGTAATGTTCTGGCGCAGCAACACATTCTGGTTGCTATAATCAAGTATGCAGTCTATTGGGATCTGCAATTCGTATGGTGTCTCAATCAAACTATGAAGTGTAGAGAAGGAAAATACATACTAGCATTCATTTCACACCACAGAAAAGCAGAACAAATGGAACCATTTCACACTTCTTCAAATTGTAGGATTTGGGGGGTGGCGGGGGTGGGGTGGCAGGGAGACACCCAAAATCTCACCCAGCTGATCCCTTTCTACAAGGTGATCCAATTCACTATCCAGATTCCACAAAGCACAGTATTAGGAATAAGCCACAACTGTAGAACAGTGTAAGGTATCTGTCAGAGAAATATTTCCAGGAGACTTACGTGTCAGGCAAGTCAAAAACTACAGGAAAAGAAACCAACCCTAGCCATTCCGGTTATGGGGAAATCCTTCTCAATATCAAATTAATGTAAGTGATTATCACAGAATTTTTTGGAGCTACCAGGTAGCATAGTGCAACAGGTGTGACCAGTCTAGTTTTTTTGGTACATATTTCTTTCTATATGCTGTCCTCTACTATGCATATTTGAAGTTACAAAGTGTCCAAACACCACATGTACACAAATAATAATCCACAGGAGACTGGGCAAACTGGGCAATTGGCCTCATTCACTATTCAGATCCTTTTATTGTCCTATAAAAGCAATCGAGCATCTATCCCTGTCCTTGATTCAGGCACAGAAAAGGGGTGGTCGGTTTTTTTTTTGTTTTTTTTGCCAATCGGCTTTGTTTCTGCATCACAGATTTGTTTTCTCATATATTGAGCTCCTGGCATTTAAATATCATAAATTCTAATCACTCATGTACCCATCCTTGTCAGTGTGACACGCTTTCTAAAATTATTACTATTGCATACCATGACACTACCTTGTCTCTTGTGTTTTGAAAAGATGCTGGGATAATGCTAGGCCTTTATTAGTCATACCTGCGGTTCTGAGCCCTCCACATTGTAATGAGAGCTGTAGTTGCTGGCAGACCTGCCAGTAGCATATTTTCTTGCAGAATTTCAAATAACGGAAGATACTATTCTGCAGAGAAAGAAGCTGCTGAAAACAGCATTAGTTTATCCCTGTTTGGGGCCTCAGTGCTTGATGCTTCACAGGAAAGCAGTGCTAGTGAAATTGTTCAGTTAGTGACCCAACTCGTATTGTAGTTGAGGTCCTACACCATACACTTGAACTAAGCTATGAGCCATTGATTAATCATGCACTGTGGCCTGCTAGATGTTTGGCTATTCACTGTTATTGCAGCCCCAGGCAGGCAGCAAAAACAAGATGTTGAATGATTCCTCTGATTCCACTATGTATGGCTGGTGGGCTGTATTTGTGAACCTGTATTTGTGAACCTGAGACATAAGGAAAACTGACAACCTTTCAATGGTAGCTCCAAGCCAATGAATATTCCTATTGGTCCCAGGGTTGGCTGCAAGTCTGGTGTGGCTCAGCATGGGGCTGTCTAGTGTCCCTGTGGTGACAACTATAAAAATCCAAATTGAAAAGTTCATCTGCTGGAAACAAATTTTAATGAGGATTCATTAGTTAACAACAGCAGTATAATTTGTTTGTTGTTTTCCTATCCTGTGTGCTATCAGTGGTGACAATAACTCCGGATCCTGGCCAACGACAGACTTGGCCCATTGCTGGTGCCAGCCATGTGAGGAATTGTTGCATGAGAAGAACAAGCCCACAGTTTCCTTGAGTAGACAGAACTAGTTAAATGGTTCTTTGCAGGGCTTTTTTCAGCTGGAACTTGCTGGAACTCAGTTCCGGCACCTCTCAGGTGGGCGCCATTGCCGTTATAAGAGAACAAGGGAGGCATTTGCGATGAGTTCTGGCACCTCTTTTCCCAGAAAAAATAGCACTGGTGACAGGTAACCCTTTACCTTCACCTCCTCTGCATTCCTATGCAGGGTCATTCTGTGGGCAGGCTTGCTATCTGAGGAGAAACTGCAACAGCAGTTTATCAGCATTGGGCAGCTGCCATTGTAATTACCCAGAATGCCCTGCAGTGAGTAATTACAACAGTGGCCGCCCATCATTCACCAGAGCCTGTAAAAGTGGGGCTCAGAGCAGCAATTGGCCTTTGAAAGTTGCCTGACAATGCTGCTTCCTTCCGCAGGGCTTGAGGTGTCTGCAGCTCTAATCAGATAAAAATGCCCTTGAAGTGAATACGTTCAGTTTTCACACCTCACGACCTATGCATCAGCCCTGTGTGGGTTACTCATTCCAAATATGAAAGCAAGGTAGATGGATTCCAATGCATATAAAAGTTGTAGAAAGATGCCCGCAGGCAAGCGCTGTTGGGATTTTTTTTTACATTTAGATTTAAATATAATTTTAATTAACTGTCTTTTAAAAGGAAGTATTCCCTTTTCTTGTCCTAAACATCCCATTTTTATACGAAGAGGAGCTTCCCTCCCCCTCTCTTCTGATCAGCTAATAACACACTGAACCCATTTCCTGCAGTCACAGAAAATCATTTTTCCCCTTCACAGATACTATCACTCTTACAATAACTTCCAGTTCCAATATTTTACTACGTTCAATCTATCAGTGTAAGACGCATTTATGTCATCCTTATCCATCCGGCACATTTGGTTTGTCCTTCTCTCTCATTATGACCCCATCCCACTAAATGATTTACATTGCTGCCTACTTTACTGCATTGTAGAGAAGAGCGATGCTGAAACCAGAACTTATATTACAATGCGATAAAATTAATTTCCATGGAGAAAGCCACTTTTGTACTATTCAAGTGATAATCTTGGGGTGTGCGGGGGATGGTAACAGATTATTACTGGTTAGACAGCTTGGGCTATTCTGTGTTGAGTGAAATGATTGAGTAAAGTTATTATTTTGAGATAGTCAAAGCCTCTGAACGGAGCCTCTTCCCTTCATAATTATTTCAAAATGATCTTTGGAGCTTAGGGGAAACTTCAGGACAGGGCTTCATTAATGAGCATGGAGCCAATTTGCCAAAGTGTTAAATAAGTCACAGCTGCCAGGGCTCTGTGAAGAGAAGCCCTGCTGGATTGGGCAAAGATCCATCCAGTTCTGTATTCTGTTCTCACAGTGGCCTCAGGAAGACCACAGGAAGGACCTGAGTGCAACAGCAGTGAGAGAAAGCCAGTGTGGTGTAGTGGTTAAGAGCGGTGGACTAGTAATCTGGTGAACTGGGTTCAATTCCCCGGTCCTCCATATGCAGCTGCTGGGTGACCTTGAGTTAGTCACACTTCTCTGAAGTCTCTCAGCCTCACTCACCTCACAGTGTTGGTTGTGGGGGAGGAAGGGAAAGGAGATTGTTAGCCGCTTTGAGACTCCTTAGGGTAGTGATAAAGCAGGATATCAAATCCAAACTACTACTACTACTACTACTACTACTCTTCTTCTTCTTCTTCTTCTTCTTCTTCTTCTTCTTCTTCTTCTTCTTCTTCTTCTTCTTCTTCTTCTCACTGTGTTTCCCAGCAACCGGTATTCCGAGTAATCCCGCCTCTGACAGTGTAGACAGAACATAACAATCATGGCTATTAGCCTTTCATGGTGCACATAAGGAAAGGGAAGAGAAAGGGCTGTAAGAGAAGTCCACAAAATGAACAAAACTGTAGCTGGCCCCTGAATTCATTTCAGGACCAAGGACAGCAGAGAACACACAATGGCATTTTTCATGTTCAGTATCTCACTCTACTGTCATCAGACAATTTGTATATCAGACACTGGGAACAATAATAATAATAATATACAGTGGTACCTCGGGTTACATACGCTTCAGGTTACATACGCTTCAGGTTACAGACTCCGCTAACCCAGAAATAGTACCTCGGGTTAAGAACTTTGCTTCAGGATGAGAACAGAAATCGTGCTCTGGCGGCGTGGCGGCAGCGGGAGGCCCCATTAGCTAAAGTGGTGCTTCAGGTTAAGAACAGTTTCAGGCTAAGAACGGACCTCCGGAACAAATTAAGTACTTAACCCGAGGTACCACTGTAATAATTTATTATTTATACCCGCCCATCTGGCTGAGTTTCCCTAGCCACTCTGGGCGGCTCCCAATCAAGTGTTAAAAACAATGCAGCATTAAATATTAAGAACTTCCTTAAACAGGGCTGCCTTCAGATGTCTTTTAAAGATAGGACAGCTGCTTATTTCCTTCAAATCTGAAGGGAGGGCATTCCACAAGCCGGGCGCCACTACCGAGAAGGCCCTCTGTCTGGTTCCCTGTAACCTCACTTCTCGCAATGAGGGAACCGCCAGAAGGCCCTCGGTGCTGGATAATAATAATAATAATAATAATAATAATAATAATAATTTATTTATTATTTATACCCCGTCCATCTGGCTGGGCTTCCCCAGCCACTCTGAGCAGCTTCCAACAAAATATTAAAATACAGTAATGCATCAAACATTAAGAGCTTCCCTAAACAGACAGTGGGAAGGGAGATTGTGGCATTGGCCAAACCCTGCTTGGAAGTAGGCCTTTTGTTACATTCTTATCCCAATGGATTTTTATCTTCTGACTGGAGAAGAAGGGCCTACATAAAGCATCTTTAATAATAATAATAATAATAATAATAATAATAATAATAATAATAATAATATCTTTATTGTCATTGCCCCCTCTCAGGGACAACGAAATTACTTGACTGCTCCATAAAAACACTAATTAGAACAATACAGTATAGTACAGCAAGGAAGATTAGATGACTTTCAAAGTCCAGGCTTCCCATTCAGGGCCGAGATCGCTCTGGAGAAGAAGCTGTTCTTAAGACAGCTCGTTCTTGTCTTCATCGTCCTGTATCTCCGTCCCGATGGCAGGAGCTCGAAGAGACAGTGACCAGGATGCGATGGATCTTTTACTATGTCCAGTGCCTTCCTATGGCACCTTGTGGCATAAATCTGCTCTAAGGTGGAGAGTGGGCAGCCAACAATGCTCTCTGCTGCCTTAACAACTCTGCACAACCCCATCCTGTCCTGGGTAGTACAGCTTCCGTACCACACACATAAGCCATAAGTGAGCACGCTCTCAATGGCACAGTGATAGAAGGCAAGCAGCAGTTTCTGCGGAAGATGGTTTTTCCTTAGAATTCTCAAAAAGTACAGTCTCTGCTGTGCCTTCTTCACAAGCCCCCTTGTGTTGACACTCCAGGACAGATCCTCTTGTAATTCAATGCCCAAAAATCTGAACGTTGTTACCCTCTCCACACAGACCCCATCAATCAAAAGTGGCTAGATATTGCTCTTCTGTCTCCTGAAGTCCACCACAAGCTCCTTTGTCTTCCTTGTATTTATGAGCAAGTTGTTAGCTCTGCACCACTCTGTCAGCTGCTCCACCTCATCTCTATAATCCGTTTCACCCTCCCTTTCAGGGATGAGCCCAATCACGGTTGTGTCATCTGCAAATTTGACAACCCTATTACTAGGGTGAGCAGCGACATAATCGTACAAAGTGGGAGAAAGGGAGAACTGTCCACGTATTTAGCAGGTCCTCTCAAATTTACCTGATATCCCATCACATTCCAAGCTTCAGTTCTTTCATCAAAATCAATGGCACGTTGCATTATTCAAAGCAGCCTTCTGGTACTAATTTGCTGTTTACTTCAACAAGATTAGCACCTGTTGATGTACCTTTTCATTACCAAAGCAGTACAGAGACTAAGCTTAGTGTTAAATAATTTATTTATTTTTCGTAACTTTTCTTATTTGTGCTCCTCTGTTGGAAATGACTAGAAGCCTGGATCACAGTTAAACCAAAATAAAATAAAGGAAAGGAAAAAGAAAAGGAAAGTAGAAATATGGTTGTCTCCATGGGCTTCCTTCAATCAATAATACTTTTTTCACCCAAATGGAATTGGTTAATTTGTTATGGAGTTGTCAAGGAAACACTGAATAGGAAGTGAAAGTTATCCTGTCAAATAATGAGGGGTTATTAACTATTTACAAGGGTTTTTAAAAAGAGTATTATAATTGAAAATAGCTGCATTAATTGAAGTTGTTCCACTGCACAGGTATAACAGATGACTATCTGGGGTAGAAGTGGATAATGAGTATGAGGCATTTATTTCACAGTTTTCTATAGCTCTGCATCAAGGATGGGAAAACTGTGGCCTCCAAGGAGCTCAGGGTGTCGTATATGGTTTCCCCTCCTCATTTAATCCCCGCAATAACCCTTTGGGTGCCATGGAGTGGCTTGCTGCAGAGGAATGGTGGGTGGCATGAGTTGTGGAACCCCCAAAGAAATCGCAGGGGAAGAAGGTTCAGATCCGAGGCAGTGGTGGTGGGATCATGACATCATGTTAGTTAACACTGCACACACAGTTTATTAGGAGAAATGTTGACAGATTTTTGCTAGGATTTCTTCTTTTCTTTTTTCTTTTAAAAGCAAATTAATACAGACACCTGGCTTTTGCATGTGACTACTGCAGTTAAAATGGCAGGAGGAAGCAGTACCTGTGAAAGAGGAGTGGCAAATGAAACTGATGGAATATGCAGAACTAGCAAGTTTAACTTGTAAAATTAGAGAACAAGATGAGACGGCCTTCAAGGAGGGCTGGAAGCTGTTTGTAGATTTTTTAATTTTTTTTTAAAGTCGTAAACATATTAAAACACTAGCCGGTTTGGAGTAAGCTCAGCAGTAAAAGTCACTCAGAGAATAAGGTGGGGCGGGGAGAGAAGGAATAGATTAATCATAATATGCAGCAGCAATAGGTAAACCTGAGGAAACCATGGAAAGGTGGAAGGGAAGTACCGGAATGGGTTACTTCTGGATTTGCTGCTCGCGCACATGCAGAAGCGCTAAATCGTGCTTTGCACATTCGCAGAGCAGCGCTTTGTCAAGCGTCCCTTTCGTCAAGCGTCTGGGGCTCTGGAGTGGATCCCAGTTGCAAAAGGAGGTACAACTGTATTGTATTTTTGTGTGGAATAGATAGATAGATGAGAGAGAGAGAGAGAGAGATGATATAGAGAGAGATGATATAGAGAGAGATGATAGAGAGAGAGAGAGATGAGAGAGAGAGACAGATGATAGATAGATGGATGGATGGATGGATGGATGGATGGATGATAGATAGATAGATAGATAGATAGATAGATAGATGATAGATAGATAGATGATAGATTAGATAGATAGATAGATAGATAGATAGATGATGATAGATAGATGATAGATAGATAGATAGATGATAGATAGATAGATAGATAGATGATAGATAGATAGATAGATAGATAGATAGATAGATAGATAGATGATAGATAGAGATAGATCTGGATTTAAGATTGGAAGATGAGAAACTGGGGGAAACCAAAATCAGTAGACCCATCCCTCCCTAGCTTGGAGAGAGCCCTAATGGGATACTGCTGGTCACCATAGGCAATATTGACCTAGGCAGACCAAGGGTCTGTCTTTAAATAAGGCTGCTTCCTATGTTCCTCCATGCCCAGAATTCCATTCATGGGAGAAGGGCTGATTCTTTTTGCTAAATCCCCCTGCCTTTGCTCCCTGTAACTCCAATACAGTGAGTTGTGGGGGCATCCAGAACAGTACGGGAGTTGACATCTCCACTTCCTTCCATCAAGAGTCTCCACCAAATTGTGACCCATTCCACAAATGGAAGGCATTCTTCTGTTTCTGGATGGGCATCTCGGGATCCAGTCCATGAAAGACACAGGGTCTGGTTGTACAACTTCAGCAATCAATGGCTGTTTCCCATACACTTATAGCTTCATTGTTCAGCCTATGCACAACACTTCATTAATTCTGTACTGCAGAGTAATATTAAATGCTTTAAGATAGCCGTACTATCTTAAAAGAGTAAACACATGGCACATGGCCAATATGAAAAACGTTTTTAATTAATACATCAATCTAGATTGTAATTTTATGACAAAGGCAAGTGTTCTAATGGCCTTGGTTCTGAGATCTCAATGAGAGGCTGAGGAGCAGCAGACAAATGAATGAACAATCGGAACGCTCTGCCAGAATTTAACACTTTCATATCATTGCTCCTCCATCTTATAGCAAAGGGGAATGTAAAACATTTCCCAACCCTTTGTGAAAATCCAACAAAGCATGAACAGCTTAGACAGCCTATCTGAATAAGGAAAGAGAGGTACAGTGGTACCTCTGGTTACGAACTTAATTCGTTCTGGAGGTTCGTTCTTAACCTGAAACCATTCTTAACCTGAGGTACCACTTTAGCTAATGGGGCCTCCAGCTGCCGCCACCACGCGATTTCTGTTCTCATCCTGAGGTAAAGTCCTTAACCCGAGGTACTACTTCCAGGTTAGCGGAGTCTGTAACCCAAAGTGTTTGAAACCCGAGGTGTTTGTAACCCGAGGTACCACTGTATGCCCAGAATGGTTCTTAGATAAATATTCCTGTTCCCTGAACTTGCCAGGGATGCAGAATTCCCAGCATGCTTCCAACAAAGTGAAAAAAATAGCATTTTTGTCAGGTTAGCCCTAACAGTCTCACAGGTTCCCACCTCCTCCCATGGCATTTTTGGTTGCCTCCTGCTCAGGTCAAAACAAACACACTCACTTTTGTGGGTGATCATGGTGTGCCTGGCAGCAGCAGCCCACCTGGCAAGAACAAATTCTGGCTTCATTGCAGGGCCCCAGTAATGAGTCTCCCCATTTGTTTCTTGTTTGCTTTCTCTCTTCTGCCCAGCTTCAATTGCTGTTTTTGTGCATTCAGTAAAAAATGTTCAGGTTGAAGCTACCTTATCACTGCCTAATCCAGTACATGTTTTCTCAGAGGTAAATCCCACAGTGTTCAATTAGTTTTACTCTCAGGTAATGTGTATGCATTTACAGCCTTAATCCCCTTCTGTGTGTGTGTGAGAGAGCGGGAGTCGGGGTAACCTGCTAAATTTCTGCTTGTTATATACCCATTTATGTTAGATTTTTAGCTGCTTAGTGCTGCAGTTGTATAACTTCTCGATTTTCTTCCATTCTTCGTTGAACAACAATAACATAACATTAATAGAACTTTTATATAGCCACCCATTCTATATTTATATAGCATCGGGGTGGAATGGTACATCTGAACAGTTGTAAGCAGCTGTAAAAGACTATAATGGGACATCCGTTGTTACATAAAATAATTTTGCAAATAGAGGGGAGGAGGAGGAGGGCAAGAATTCAGACACATGGATCTCAGCCAGGGTGTGGGAAGGGAGAATATAGATCCTTGCCAAAAAAAAAAAAAAAAAGCCCAATAGGATCTCCTTCAAGGGGGAATCAAATACGCCTTTAAAAAAAGAAAAAAGAAAAAAAGGTTAATTATATTTTTTCCTGCCTCATATCCCCCCTCCTAGATTCAGTGGGGTTATAAGTTGTGGGGCAGATACATTAAGCTGCTCCAGAGGTAGGGACTGGGGAACAAGAAGACCAAATGTGTGTGTGAAAACATGCCATAACTTTATTGATTACAGCATGGTAAATGGGGTTGGTATGGCATTGTAGCATGGATCTGTTTCTATTTCAAACTTCTAATATGTGGGCTCAAAGAAAATGCATTTCCCAGCATGCCTGGTGGGAATAAACTACTGCGGCGGACTCAACGTGGTCTGGCCAGGCACCTGTCATCCTACTGGTAACTTGAGGTAAGTGGTGTCAGGCCTTGCCCTACCTGGGCTATGATTGGGAGTTGGTACACCACCTCAGAAACCCATGCGGAGTCCCTGCTACCTTTGAGATCCAGCCCGCTGCCATTTCTGCCCAAATTCTGACAAAGAAAAGCTATTGCCTAACAAAGCTGGCTTTTCGCTGAAAGACAAAACCCCCACAGTGACATGCCTATTACATTCAGTCTTAGCTCCGAAAACCAGCAGCAACTTAAACCGCTGTGAAAGCTACTCAACTGAGGGAGGGTGGACTCAGGAAACACATGGAGGAAACAAAGGACTTTTAACTAAGTCCAGTTAAAAGGCTGTCTCTCCTCTCACTCCCACAGACCCTCCAAGTGTCCCTGTTTTCCAGGGGCAGTCCTGGATTTATAGAAGCCATCCTGGTTTGACCCCAGAATATCCCGCTTCTCCTTAGGACGTCTCTATTTTCACTGGAGAAATGTTGGAGGGTATGGTAGGTATGGAGTTATGCGACCCCTGAGACAAAGAGCTAAGTAACTATGCAATCTTTAGAAGACATATGAAGGCAGCCCTGTATAAGGAAGTGTTTTAATGCTTAATGTTTTATTATATATTTTTATATGTTGGAAACAGCCTGGAATGGCTGGGGCTAGAGGCAGAGCTAGCTGCTCTTGCACCCAGAGCAGTGCTTATGCTGTGCACCCGGGGGGCGCTGCCTGCAGTGAGTGTCCCGGGGGGGGCAGGACAGTGATGTCAACCCCCCTCAGGGATGACACCCAGGGCGGGCTACACCTACCATACACCCTTCCTCCGCCAGTGGCTGGGGCAACCAAGTCAGATGGGTGGGATATGATGATGATAATGAAGTTGATGAAATAGGATGTCCCTGTTTTGAAATAGGATGTCCCTCTTGAGAGTCCCATGGACTGCAAGAAGATCAAACCTATCCATTCTGAAGGAAATCAGCCCTGAGCGCTCACTGGAAGGACAGATCGTGAAGCTGAGGCTCCAATACTTTGGCCACCTCATGAGAAGAGAAGACTCCCTGGAAAAAGACCCTGATGTTGGGAAAAATTGAGGGCACAAGGAGAAGGGGACGACAGAGGACGAGATGGTTGGACAGTGTTCTCGAAGCAACCAGCATGAGTTTGACCAAACTGCGGGAGGCAGTGGAAGACAGGAGTGCTTGGCGTGCTCTGGTCCATGGGGTCACGAAGATTCGGACACGACTAAACAACAACAACATTTTCATCAGAGAAATGTTGGAGGGTATGCTCCTGAAGATCCCACGAGGCCAGGTGAGAGCAGGAGAGGTCTCGCAAGATCCCAGGCAGGACCAACCCTCCCTCGTGCCTGGGAGTCAGCACTGCAATTCCACAAAATGATCCCTAATGTACAGAAGTGGCACTGAACTGTAAGCAGGATTGTAGCATTGTAAGGTCTTTCCTTTTCCTCCTCTCTAGGCAACTTTTTATTTCCCACTGCAACGGAATTATTTTCCAAAACAATCTTAAATCGTATTTCCTCCCCACCCGCTTCTCCTCACCTTTGCGCTTTTTCTGCAGCTTGAAATGAAAGTCCCGACCTTTGGCCTGGCAATCTCTTCCCTTTGCACATTTTCTTTGCCTGATTCCAAACCCAGCCTCCCACACAAATGAACGTACCAAATCACGTACTGGGGCAGGCAGACTGGACTATCCTTCCTCTTTAATCCACATTCTTGAAAGGAAGAGGTAGAGGAGAACAAGCTGGGGCTTGTTCCCTAGGTCTAGAAGTTTATTAGGTGTCTTGTTAACAGTCTTGCATAGCAGCTTCAAGATTAACCAATTTAGACTGTAATCTTAAATACACCCCATGAAGTTCAATGGGACTGACTTCTGCGTGGACATGGGTAGGAGTTTTACCTTGCCAAGGGGGTCTGGAAATAACGCTGGACCTTTTTAGCCAAATAAAGAGAGCAGCGTCGTGGAAAGAGTTCAGATTGATTCCAGACTGCAATGAGAATAAATGATCCAGTGGAATTTTCCAAATTCTGGACCCGGAATGCAACATTCAAGACACTTTCATAAGATTCTCTTTACACGAGTATACCGTTACTGTGGCATAAGCCCACTCCTGCCCATAAAGATTTTGCCACAATAAACCTGTTGCAGTTAGCGGTGTGCAATCCTATAGATGCCTGGTCAGAATTAAGTCTCATTGAATTGAATGGGGGTGTATAAAACTGTAGATTAGAATTTAAGGTGCTCAACATGTCTGTGACATGCTGTAACAAGGGAGAGAGTGATGGGGGTTTCTCTCCTCTTGCCACCACCCCACATGCCTCTCAAACAGCCTGTACTGTGGCAGGAGAAAGAAGGGGGATTGTTCTATATGCTAACCTGAAATGCCACATGTAATGTCTGGAGGAGCGTAACTCCAAATTTTCCAGAACAACTCAGCTGCCATTGGGTTGGGAACAAAACCAAGGCAGCTGTCTACCAGCTCTGTTTGGTACATTGGCTGAGATCCTAACTGCCTGTGCACTGTCTCACCAGAGTGGTACATGCCCTGGTTATCTCCAACTTGGTCTACTGCAATGCACTCTATGTGGGGCTACCTTTGAAGGTGACTCAGAAAGAAGCAGCCACCGGGACCATATAACACCAGTCCTGAAAGACCTACATTGGTTCCCAGTACGTTTCCGAGCACAATTCAAAGTGTTGATGCTGACCTTTAAAGCCCTAAACGGCCTCAGTCCTGTATACCTGAAGGAGCGTCTCCACCCCCATTGTTCAGCCCAGACACTGAGGTCCAGCTTCGAGGGCCTTCTGGCGGTTCCCTCAGTACGAGAAGTGAAGTTACAGGGAACCAGGCAGAGGGCCTTCTCGGTAGTGGCGCCCGCCTTGTGGAATGCCCTCCCATCCGATGTCAAGGAGATGAGAAACTATTTGTTGTCATTTAGTCGTCTCTGACTCTTTGTGACCCCATGGACCAGAGCATGCCAGGCACTCCAGTCCAACTTTCTAAATACTTGCTCATCTCCTTGACATCAGATGGGAGGGTTTCCATCTGAAGGCAGCCCTGTATAGGGAAGGTTTTAAAGTTGAATGTTTTATTGTTTCTAAATATGGTGAAAACTACCCCCAGAGTGGCTGAAACAACCCAGTCAGATGCGTGGGGTACAATTATTATTATTATTATTATTATTATTATTATTATTATTATTATTATTATTATTCAGTTTGCGCAATGGGACTTTCAGTTGCTGCTGAAGTAATTAAAATTAATTTTAAAAGTTTATTTAAAAGGATCCAGGGCAAGTGTTGACATTAAGAGGCAGGCAATTGTGGGAGGTTCCTCAGAGAAAATTACTTTGCCCCAGGCCCCTCCAACCCTAGAGCAAATTCTGAGAAAACTGCTTTTGTAAGGCAGTCTCTAGATTCAGAGGGGCCAGGCCCTAGCTCATTACAGAGTGAGGCTTTCTAAGGTTTTTCGCTCTGTACACACTCCCATTTCCTCTGCATCCAGTGCCCTCCCACCACTGTCTTGGAAAGTGATGTACAAACAACGTTAGCCACAACCCATGCCTACTCCGTTGTTTCTTATGAAATGCTGTCTTCCAATGCGTCCCCATCCCCCGCCGAATCAGCTTTGATCTGATTTGAGAAAAGGAGAGCATCCTAGCTGCCTTTTAAGCTGGCAATGTGTGCACAGCCTTTGTATTCTGAATTCACCTGATTCTGAATTTACTTTGAACGCGGTTGCTCAGTAGCACAAAATGTAAGTCGAGGTTTTGCGTCCTCGGGATGTTTGAATTAGAAAGCCAGCTTATCTATCTGGTTTCCTCCTGGGTATCAGGGCAAATGCTAAATGGAGAAAGTAGGGAATGTTGTGAGCCAATTGTCTGAACCCTGATTTGCTTACACAAAAAATAGAATTGTTGCTCTCTCTCCCTCTCTCTCTCTCTCTCTCTCTCTCTCTCTCTCTCACACACACACACACACACACACACACACACACAATTTCTATCAACTTTTTTTTTAATTAGAGATTTTATTGGATTTAGAGACAGGGGAAACAGTGTTAACAATCCTGAATTTGGATGGGGTTCAAGCACAGTTCTCGATTTCTGCTTTACAGCTGAGCACTTTATACTTTCGATTCTGCATTAGCCACACACACTCTATTTTTGTTGAAAGAAATTAAGGTTCTCCATGGGTGGTGGTCTCAGAATAGAGATTGCCACATTATTACAACATTACAGGAGCATAAAGGAACCAATATGCGGTGCCCTGAGCAAGTATAACAGTTTATTTTCTTTTTACGAAGGCCACGTTGACGGTACGGCTGCACCTCACTCCTGTAGACAAAATGAAAATGGATATTGGAGCTTGTGTTTACTAAAGCAGATAAATCTGATTATCTTATGGGACGATGCCATGCTCCGGCGGTACAATATGGAACATCATGTTAGCTCATGCATGCCATGCCATGCTCAGAAATAGAATTAGGTGCTCGTAACCATCTGGGGCCACGCGCTCAGCAAAGAGTGGTGTTTGGGAAGCATTTTAGATGATGGGGAAAGGGAAAGGATTTCTGGATATCCTGCGGTTGATATCCCAAGCATCGAGTCGCAAGCTAATCCGGTTTTCTACATTTGTGCCAGCCACACAATCGGAAGGGAAAATGGAAAGAGGGTAAACATCAAGTTACTGGATAATTGATTCAACTAGATGGGAATGCCCAGCCTGTTTTTCAACAGATGTGCCTCCTTCAAAATTAACAGTTTTATATCTATTTCTCACTGTGCATAAGTTTTCCCCTGTTTCAGAAACTCCTGCTGGAAATAATAATAATAATAATAATAATAATAATAATAATAATAATAATAATAATTTATTATTTATACCCCGCCCATCTGGCTTCCCCAGCCACTCTGGGCGGCTTCCAAAAAAATATTAAAATACTGTAATACATCAAACATTAAAAGCTTCCCTAAACAGGGCTGCCTTCAGATGTCTTTTAAAAGTCCGGTGGTTGTTGTTCTCTTTGACATCTGGTGGGAGGGCGTTCCACAGGGAGGGTGCCACTACCGAGAAGGCCCTCTGCCTTGTTCCCTGTAACTCAATAGTGACCCACCTGCCAGAAAACTAGCCTAGTGTCTTCAGCAAGCCACTTCTGTGTTGCATACTGGGGATGGGATTCCTCCCTGTCTCTTCTAGGAACGGACTTGGCAACCTAATTCTGTCCCATTTCAGTGTCACTGTTGCTCAGGCATAAGTCTGTTCCATCCCATTCTCTGTGGATACTTTTAAAAGAAATCACCAAAAAAAAATACCCACAAACATTTTGTGTGCACTTTTTTGTAAAGTGCACACTGTTATGTAAAATGCACACTTTGCAGTTCTTTTCTATGCATCCTTCCATAAAACCTGCATTGTTTATGCAGAATCTGAGCACACGTTTTGTGCAAAAAAGCTGTGCTGTAATATCTGGAGAAGTGCATCCTACTGGGAGCTGTGTTTGCATCAGATAAGTAAAGGTAAAGGGACCCCTGACCATTAGGTCCAGTCGTGACCGACTCTGGGGTTGCAGCGCTCATCTTGCTTTATTGGCCAAGGGAGCTGGCGTACAGCTTCCGGGTCATGTGGCCAGCATGACTAAGCCGCTTCTGGCGAACCAGAGCAGCGCACGGAAACGCCGTTTACCTTCCTGCCGGAGCGGTACCTATTTATCTACTTGCACTTTGACATGCTTTCGAACTGCTAGGTTGGCAGGAGCAGGGACCGAGCAACGGGAGCTCACCCCGTCGCAGGGATTCGAACCACCGACCTTCTGATCGGCAAGTCCTAGGCTCTGTGGTTTAACCCACAAAGCCACCTGCGTCCCTTTTGTTCGCATCAAAAAGCAATCTGCAAAAAGCAGATTGAACAAACTCTTCCCCCATCCCTCATTGGCTAGATTGCAGACAGAGGTCACATGCACACCATGCATCTAAAACACTATTATGGAGAACCCAGGGAACCATAGTTTGTTAAGGCTTCTGGGAACAGGAGATCTGTGATGTCACTACCCTTAAGAAACCTCCATTCCCAGGATGCTCACTGACTGTTAAAGCAGTATAAAAGTGCTTTAAATGAATGGTAGAAATGTGACCTGACACTCTGTTTTTTTCCAAGTCTGATTGTGCATGAGAGAGTGAAAGAGACAGAGAGATGTGGTTTCACCAAACGAAATGTGCAAAAGCCTCTGTGAATTGAAAGTGGAAACAACATGGACTTCCCCCCATTTCTTTGTTTGTTTTGTAGCAAAAAAAAAAAAAAAAAAACTTTCATAGAATCATAGAGTTGGAAGAGACCACAAGGGCCATCGAGTACAACCCCCTGCCAAGCAGGAAACACCATCAGAGCACTCCTGACATATGGTTGTCAAGCCTCTGCTTAAAGACCTCCAAAGAAGGAGACTCCACCACACTCCTTGGCAGCAAATTCCACTGTCGAACAGCTCTTACTGTCAGGAAGTTCTTCCTAATGTTTAGGTGGAATCTTCTTTCTTGTAGTTTGGATCCATTGCTCCGTGTCCGCTTCTCTGGAGCAGCAGAAAACAACCTTTCTCCCTCCTCTATGTGACATCCTTTTATATATTTGAACATGGCTATCATATCACCTCTTAACCTCCTCTTCTCCAGGCTAAACATGCCCAGCTCCCTTAGCCGTTCCTCATAAGGCATCGTTTCCAGGCCTTTGACCATTTTGGTTGCCCTCCTCTGGACACGTTCCAGTTTGTCAGTGTCCTTCTTGAACTGTGGTGCCCAGAACTGGACACAGTACTCCAGGTGAGGTCTGACCAGAGCATAATACAGTGGCACTATTACTTCCCTTGATCTAGATGCTATACTCCTATTGATGCAGCCCAGAATTGCATTGGCTTTTTAGCTGCCGCGTCACACTGTTGGCTCATGTCAAGTTTGTGGTCAACCAAGACTCCTAGATCCTTTTCACATGTACTGCTCTCAAGCCTTTTTAATAAAAGGCTAATTTATAAAACTCAATATAGATGGATGGTGGGCCGATAGATGGATGGATAGATAAAGATTAGAGACACAGATATCTTACCCATCTTTGTGCCTCCAACGACCTACAAGATCTTGTTCTGCAATCCATAAAGCTTAGCTTCAGCGTTCAGGACCAAACAATAACCTATATTGTTTGGTGACTTTTGGCACAGGCTCTTCAAGGAGCAATTAAACGTGTTGTCTTTTTCCGTGTCACAAGAAGGCCCAGACTGTCTGCTTTGCTTTCAAGTGAGGAGCAAAACAATGGTGTTAGAGGCAGCTGCAGTTTCCTTTTCATTAGCAGGAACAGCGGAAAAAAGTCAGAGAAGGCAAAGCAGCCACAGTCACCCATGTCAATGTGCCAATGCCAGTGCAGGAATATAATTTGATTCCTGACTGTGAAGTGACAGCTACAGAACATAGCTGTAATTTTGATATTAGTGCACAAATAACACCAGACACATTCAACATTTATATTTTCACCTACTGCAGAGAATGGGAAGGCAATTTCCATGTGTGATTTTAATGTGCAACGAAGCACATGGCCAAGAGAATACTAAGTAGAGATTGCCATAAGAAAAGGAGATTTGGAGATGTTTTTAAAAGTAAAAGAAACCAAGCAAACAAATGGCTATATAAATTTTACATTATAAAATAACAGTTTTCCCAAACTGACATTCATTATATCCTCATTGCTTTGGAACATTCTTTTGTTTGTCTTCGCAAGCTCATCTTTCGAGTGTTTTTGTAGCTGGACTATTTTTGACTTTAGCTCCTAACAAGATCAGAGAGAGGGATGAGTTGGAACAGAGAACCATGAAAGGATGTTGAGAAAAATAAACAAAATGTCTATTACCTAGTAGTGATCACTCCCTGCTGCTAATAAACTACAAAGGCTGTGATTTTATTGCAAAGAATGGGTTCCTATTATTATTATTATTATTATTATTATTATTATTATTATTATTATCTTACTTGTTTCAGATAAAGCACATTCAAACAGTCTAACTAGTGTTGATAGATCAAAACTAGTATCATAGCCACAGCAGGGGGCTGTGGTTTTAATTTATCCCACAAACACATCTTCTTATTCCAGGTTTAAAGGTACAGCAATGATAAAATACATTATTTCCTTTTTATATAAACCAGTCATTTTTTTGTGATGATTTCCTGTTGCTGTAAAGCATTTTGCTTTTTGTTCTATTTTGCATATATTATTCCACACCATCTCTGCTTTTTGGTCCATGGGCAGTATGTAAATTCCTGTAGAAAATAAATATAAAAGTAAATAAACAGTGTGCAGTTAAAGGAATGCAGTCACAATTGTGGAAATGCAAAAAAATAAAAATAATCATGGCATTAGATTTTATTATAGCTATCATATCCCTTTTCATAAAAGAGATAGAGAAGAAGATAATACCACCAATGTTTTGCATTTCTTACTCTCTGGACGAACAATAGTCTGTGCTGAACAGAAACTTCAGAAAGTAAATTTTCCTAATGCTGGACTCCCAGAAAGACCTTAACAAAAGAGCTGAGGGTGTTTGATGATAATACTAACAAGAGCCCTTTAAGCATTTAATGACATTTCCACATTTCACACAAATCCCAAGTATGTGCTTTAATAAAGTTTTGATGTATGGGCAGAAAAAAAGCCAAGAGAGAGAGAAGGCGAGTGAGAATGTCTCTGAAATATGAGACCTATAAAAAAAAACAGCCCTTAAATTCTTCAGTAAGAAACTATTTCGGGAGAGGTGCAAGAAAGGAAAGTAGCAGATCAAAACAAAGAGTTTCTGTGGGAGGACAACAGGCTCTAAGATTTTTCCCATCTGGGAGGAAAAGCAAAAAGAGCTCTGGTTTCAGGCTTTCATATATATATATTTTCAACTGGGAAAAGTAAGTCTGCAACCATTTGCCAGCGCCTAAGGGCAGTGCCAAAGAATGCTCCAACTACCGCACAATTGCACTCATTTCACACGCTAGCAAGGTTATGCTTAAAATTCTACAAGGAAGGCTCAAGCAGTATGTGGACCGAGAACTCCCAGAAGTGCAAGCTGGATTTAGAAGAGGCAGAGGAACAAGAGACCAAATTGCAAACATGCGCTGGATTATGGAGAAAGCTAGAGAGTTCCAGAAAGACATCTACTTCTGCTTCATTGACTATGCAAAAGCCTTTGACTGTGTCAACCACAGCAAACTATGGCAAGTTCTTACAGAAATGGGAGTGCCTGATCACCTCATCTGTCTCCTGAGAAATCTCTATGTGGGACAAGAAGCTACAGTTAGAACTGGATATGGAACAACTGATGGGTTCAACATTGGGAAAGGAGTACGACAAGGCTGTATATTACCTCCCTGCTTATTTAACTTATATGCAGAATTCATCATGCAAAAGGCTGGGCTGGATGAATCCCTAGCCGGAATTAAGATTGCCGGAAGAAATATCAACAACCTCAGATATGCAGATGACACAACCTTGATGGCAGAAAGTGAGGAGGAATTAAAGAACCTTTTAATGAGGGTGAAAGAGGAGAGCGCAAAATATGGTCTGAAGCTCAACACCAAAAACCCCCGAAAATAATGGCCACTGGTCCCATCACCTCCTGGCAAATGGAAGGGGAAGAAATGGAGGCAGTGAGAGATTTTACTTTCTTGGGTTCCATGATCACTGCAGATGATGACAGCAGCCACGAAATTAAAAGACGCCTGCTTCTTGGGAGAAAAGCAATGACAAACCTAGACAGCATCTTAAAAAGCAGAGACATCACCTTGCCAACAAAGGTCCGTATAGTTAAAGCTATGGTTTTCCCAGTATGGAAGTGAGAGCTGGACCATAAAGAAGGCTGATCGCTGAAGAATTGATGCTTTTGAATTATGGTGCTGGAGGAGACTCTTGAGAGTCCCATGGACTGCAAGAAGATCAAACCTATCCATTCTTCAGTTATGATTCAATGGGCCAAAGACTTTGGATATAACATTCAATTTGATGATTGGATAAAATTGTGGAAGGAAGGGATGAGATTTACGGCATGTACCACAATTAAAGAAAATGTTATGAAAATGATATATTGATGGTATATAACACCAGTTAAATTAAGTAAGATGTATAAGGTGAGTAATAAATGTTGGAAATGTAAGGAGAAAGAAGGGACATTTTATCATATGTGGTGGGAATGTAAAAAAATGAAGTGCTTCTGGGAAATGATATATAATGAGATAAAGAAAATACTGAAATATACATTTGTTAAAAAACCAGAAGCATTTCTATTAGGAATATTAGGTGGTGAAATAAAAAGGAACGATCAGAAAGTATTTCTGTATGCAGTAACAGCAGCCAGAACTCTTTTGGCCCAGAAATGGAAACAAGAAGAAATGCCTACGATTGAAGAATGGAGATCGAAATTCATGGATTACGCGGAACTGGATAGATTGACAGGGAGGATTCGCAACCGACGAGACCAAAGATTCACTGAGGACTGGAGTAAATTCACAGAATATATTAAAAATATTTGTGATAATGATATAACGTTTGTAAGTTTTCAAGAAGCTCTGTAAGAAGATTTGGTAGAAATATTGTTAAAACAACATGGTAAGATAAGATATATATAGTGCAATATAAATTAAGAAATGTGAAGATTTGTGATAATTACGGAAAATTATCAGACATGTTGATGGAAGTCTAAAAGAAAAAAAGATGTGTGATGAGTTTTTGATGTTTAATGATGTTATAAATTTGTTTTTATTGGAAAATTAATAAAAATCATATATATATATATATATATATATATATATATATATATATATAAAAAACCTATCCATTCTTAAGGAAATCAGCCCTGAGTGCTCACTGGAAGGACATATCCTGAAGCTGAGGCTCCAAGACTTTGGCCACCTCATGAGAAGAGAAGACTCCCTGGAAAAGACCCTGATGTTGGGAAAGATGGAGGGCACAAAGAGAAGGGGACGACAGAGGACGAGATGGTTGGACAGTGTTCTCGAAGCTACCAGCATGAGTTTGACCAAACTGCAGGAGGCAGTGGAAGACAGGAGTGCCTGGCATGCTCTGGTCCATGGGATCACGAAGAGTTGGACACGACTAAATGACTAAACAACAACAACAGCAAATGATATCGAGCATCAGAACACAATAAGGAAATTTTGCCCATGGTATGATTATTTTCCATCCTCCCACTTTGATTCTCTGGCACCCTATCTGTATAATCTAGCAATTCTAAAATATGGACATGCCTTTCCCATCACAAGACTGAATGTACTGCGCTCGGCTGTACTTGAGGGACAATTCCAACATATTCCATATGAAAAAAGCTTATGTCCCTGCAGAGATGGCAGCACCGAATCAGTGTTGCATGCCCTCCTTGCGTGCACTCGTTACAAAGACCCAAGGAATGAGATTATACCCCCTCTTTTACTTCCAGGTTTCGCCGCTCGCGCATGCACAGTAGCGCTAAATCGCACTTCGCACATGCACACAAGCACCAAATCGCACCGCGCACCTGCACAGATAAGGCGCTTCAGGCTGCGGGCTTTTCATGTTGCTAACGGGCCTCCGGAATAGATCCCATTCACAACCAGAGGTACCACTGTAGAATATCTGAGCCTAATTTTGGTTGGAGGAAGGATCCCACCAGAGGCAGATTTAGGGGAGTGCAACTGGTTCATTCACACTGGGCGCAAAGCCTTGGAGGGTGGGGACAGCAGAGGACATCATGGTCATGCTTTAGAATGGAGTGTGGCAGGTGAGGAGACTCCAAACTTTGGCATTGCACAGGGTGCTGCTGAAATTTGAGACCCAAAGGTCTGCCACTGATCCCACAAGCAACAGGAAAACTTCTTTGGGCATGTGTGTGCTCATGGTTACCCATCAGCATTGTCTCGCTGGTGCAGAGGAGCATCTATGCTACATCCATATATATCTATATCTATATATCTATATATATATCTATATATATATATGTGTGTGTGTTTTTTAGCATACCATTTTCAACAATAATTAAACATACTTTTACATCTTATTCATTTTTTTTGACTTCCATCAGTCCTGTCTGAAAATTTTCCAGTCTAATCTCTTAGTATGCATTTCTTATTTTCCCTTTTACATTTCAAACTCATGACCAATATCTCTATCTTTTTCTACTTTGTAACACTTTGTATATTTCTCCTTACAAAACTTCTTGTAGCCCTACTAGCGTGATTTGTTGATTACAGTTGCTCTTCAAATAATTCATATACTTCTTCCAATCTTCTGTAAATCTCTGGTTCCGCAGGTTTCGAATCCTTCCTGTCATTTTGTCCAATTCTGCATAGTCTATTAATTTCATCTGCCATTCTTCTTTCATCAGAATTTCTTCTTGTTTCCATTTCTGGGCTAACAATATTCTTGCCGCTGCTGTTGCATATAAGAACAATTTAACAGCTTGCCTATTAATGTTTTGGCCTATAATACCAAGTAAAAATGCTTCTGGTTTCTTTAAGAATATATATTTCAACATCTTTTTCATCTCATTATATATCATTTCCCAGAAGTTCTTTGCTTTCTTACATTCCCACCACATGTGATAAAATGTTCCTTCTTTTTATTTACATTTCCAACATTTATTATTTGTCTTATACATTTTAGCTAATCTCACTGGTGTAATATACCATCTATACATCATTTTTATCATATTCTTTTTCGAAGCATTACAGGCTGTAAATTTTATCCTTTCATTCTACAACCTTTCCCATCCTTTAAGCTGTATATTATATCCAAAATCTTTTGCCCAGTGTATCATTACCGATGTCACTTCCTCATCTTTCAAATGCCATTCCAACAGTATTTTATACATTTTAGACATTATTTTACATTCATTGTTTAATATTTCTATTTCAAATTTTGATATTTTTTTCATCAAATCCCTTTCCCTTTAAATCCTCTTTATACATTTCATTAACTTGGCGATAGTGCAACCAATCATTTGCATATTCTTTAACCTCTTTATATGGTTTCATATCTATGCTACATCCTAAGGTCTCTCACATGGCTTTACAATAGGCATTGGATCGCACTCCAAGAATATTGTGTTGTAATCAAAATTAAAGCATGTGTTTTTCCTCTCTCTCTCCTTCAATAAAGGTTTTTCCACAATACCATATTTACAACATACCTGCATACTATGGGACAAAATTCTGGCATAGAAAGCCAAGTGACTTGGCCAAGGTAATATAAGAAGTCTGCACCACAGCCCTGGAAATTTAGTCCTCCAAGGCACACAGATGTAAGAGAGAACATCCCCCCCAAAAGAGAGCAAAAATGAAGAGATTTTCTGGCATGATGTGCAAAGAAAAGCCATTTTTGCTGCTCAAAAGCTAACTGCTTCTTTACTAAAATATGATACACTCAAAACGCCCATGCCTGACCTGATTAGCATTCCTTATTGATTAGCATTAGCAGGATTAATTGGATGCTTAATTAGGACAAAGGCTTCTGAACTTGTAACACATCCTGAAATTCTTGCCCTAATTTACAAGCCAGCTGCTCATTGATTTGGGAGACATTTACAAAATCAGTTCCTATGGCAGGTGCCACATGGTAAGTTAATCATATATGGAATCTTACCACTCTACTGCTGGTACCTTCCTGTAATGATTAACCGCAGTAGCAGCAAAAAGTGCAACCTTTATGGGAAATACTACAAATACTAAATCATTACAGAGCCCTGTCTGAAAATGTAACCATGTAATAAAAAAGTTTTCTTCGTGACATTGGACACACAAGAGAACTTTCTATGGACTAGTTAATGGTTTGGTAGTTACTTTAATTATGAGAACAGTTATGCAAATTTAAACATCGGAAGAGATGATAAAAGAGAATTGAGGCTGCTAGAATTCTAAATCCTATGGTATAATCTTGCTTTGACTGCATACTTTTTGTACACATTCATTTCTATGGTAACAGATTTTCAAAAAGAATTGTTTTGAATTTCCATTTGTACTTATTTTACTTAACAAATATTCAATATTTGGGTTTCCAATAAGCAATGAACAATACCTAATAAAGTCTTCTCTCTTACCTATTTTAATAGATTCTGGCATTTATAATCTGGCATAGATGTTGGGAGTTTCCCTAATCTTATTTTACTAGCGATTTAATTCCATGCCAGGCAAAGTTACTAAACTCAAATTAGAAGGCCAGCCAGATGGTGTGTAAGATAAGAGACAAAACTCGATCAAGGCCTTACAAAGGGATATAGAGTTGAAACAACTCTGGTCCCAAAAGGTATCCTGAAAATTCATAAAGGACAATTTTGATGTTGGGTGATTTTTGTTTGATGCCAAATGATACTTGATTTCAGAATTTGGTATCGGAAAGCTGCTGTTTTTATGTGTGCCTGCAGCAATATTTATATATTCTGTCCAATAACATTGTTTTCTGGGCAGCTCACAAGTATAAACTATAACACAAAAGATTACACAAAGGACTCAAAGTTGTCAGCAAAGAGAGAAATAACACCAGGTTTGGGGGGTGACCATGAATACGCAATGTAGAAACAGTGGATTACAATTCAAGAAATTATGGGCAGGGATTTTAAAAGGATTTTTTTTTAAATGAATTTGCTTGGTGTCAAAACAACCATAAATAAGGCTCTAGGTGAGCCTCTCTGAGGAAGGCATCCAAGCCAGGATGCCACCAGACAGAAGGTCCTTTTGCAGCCATCCAATTCACTTCACATGGCAGCAATGCAGACATGGATTTAGGGGAATGCAAGTGGTTCGCCCACTCTGGATGCTGAGCCAAGAGGGCACTGCAGGGAGTGCCACAACAATGAAGACCAATGGAAGGCAAGATGTGGGGTGTCAAATTTCGGCATCTCACAGGGCACCACTGAAATTTTAAAGCCCATGGCCGGCCACTGAGCAATGTATTACAGCAGGCACATCCAAAAGGTAGATTACTGGACATCTGTGGTAGATCACTGGTAGATCACTGGCCCCCCACAAAGAAGCTCAACAACTTCTTGAAAGACTGGAATAAATTTATGTTGTACCTGAAAGACAACTGTAAACAACTGACATCGCTGATAAGGTTACTAGAAGTTTTGTAGGCTTAAACCATCATTTATTACTAAATGTAATTTACAAATTGATTATTTAAGATTATGATTTAATAGTAATATTAATAAGAATAAAATGCATACTAGAGATTAAGTTGGAAAACCATTAGTCGAGGATGAGGGAAGTTCCAGGCTTATATAGCCAAATGTTTGTTTATTCTATTTACAAAATTGCTGTTATGATGGAAAATATTTGGAAAAACCAATAAAATTATCTATATATCTATATCTATCTATCTATCTATCTATCTATCTATCTATCATCTATCTATCTATCTGTCTATCTATATCTATATAGGAGATGCTCAATATCTTTTCCATTTCCCATAATGAGTTGCCAATGTATGCATGAATGCCCATTCTCATGCTTACCAGAGAACCATAGAATTGTAGAGTTGGAAGAGATCCCAAGGGTCATCTAGTCCAACTAGATCTCAGGAACTAGTCCAGGAATCTCAACGAAAGCATTCATGGCCATCCAACCTCTGTCTGAAAACCTCCAAGGAAGGAGAGTCCACCACCTCCTTTGGGTCTCTGTTCCACTGTTGAACAGCTCTTACCATCGGAAAGTTCTTCCTGGTGTTTAGCTGGAATGTCAGCGAAGCTCAGATGCTGACAGGAGGAGAAGAAGCAGGCACAGGGAGAGGACAGTTAACAGCAGAAAGCAGAGAGGAGGGGGAGAGCAGCTGTCATCTGAGCTCTGACCAAAGGGACAGACAGATGTGTGAGAACTACAATAGTGGGCAAGACTTTGGAATGCAGAAAATATGCTCTGCCAAATCTTCTAGGAAAGATACCGGAAGAGAAGGTGGGGACTTCCGTGCTGGGGAAGGGGGAGGAGCTCAGTCCGGGCAACTCCATCCTCTGGGGAGGATGATGAATAGAGGAGCTCCATCTTAGTTTGTTGTTTTAGCAATAAATCTGAAATAATTAACAGACAGAGTTGTCTTGCGTTTGTGGTAGAGGCCAAGCTGTAACATGGAATCTCTTTTTTTGTATCTTGAAGCCATCGGTTTGGGTCCTAACCTCCAGAGCAGGAGAAAACAAGCTTGCTCCATCATCCATGTGACAATCGTTTAGAGATCTGAAGATGGCTATCATCTCTCCTCTCACTCTCATCTTTTCCAAGATAAACCTACCCAACTCCCTCAACTGTTCCTCAGAAGGCTTGGTTTAAGATTTCAGTGGGGAGGGAAGAAAGGGGCCTGTTACACCATCTTGGATACCGTTATGCATGAGTACGATTCGCACAGTGTACTGGATAAAGCCTCAGGTTTGCATTTATGTTTCATAAACAAAGGCTTCCTATTTTAGTTTATTTAGATGAGCCAATTCCTTGGTTCACCATTTATAAAGGAAATCACTTTAAAACCAAGAGCTGTGTTTGAATAGGTTATTTGCAACATAATAACCTCGTGAATTACTGAGACGCTGTGGAGCAGAGGAAAATGTGATTGTGAAGTGCATGATGGAGATTCAATTGGGATGGCAGCTCTATTGTTTTCCTTCCGTGGAGTGTTTAGAGATTTGCTGTAGATTTTGTATGTATTATTTCTCTTCCCGCCCCCAAACTTCTCAGCTGATGAAGGTGAAGTCATTGCTCTCAAACAGAGTAATTTACAGGATTTGGTATGTGCCTGATAAACTGAACTGATACATAGAGCAAGATCGTGTGATCTCACTGTATACAAGTTGTACAAGTGACAATAAAGTATTTCAATTCAATTCAATTTCAATTTCAATCCTGACCAACATTCACTTTGAATCAGTGGCATGGCACGGGGGGGGGGGGGCACAGGGCCTGTTGCCCCCGGTGCAAAATGGTTAGGGGCGCAAACAAGCAGTGCTGCCTCAATACATCTGCACACTTCCATTGCTGGGCTCCATTAAAAATGACTACTTCATGAGAACCAGGAAGTGACTTCTCCAGACAATGAAGCAACTCTCCTTTTCTTATCTCTGTGGCTGCAAGCTCCTGGGTGACGCGGATGCAGTTAGGCAGTTGAATAAGCATGTGTACTCTGTCCGTTTCCCTCCCTCCCTCCCTCCTACCCCCCGGGCCAGGGGCGTAGGAATGGGGGGCGGGGTGGTCTGCCCCAGGTTCCATCATGGAGGGGGTGACAAATTATCTTTTTTGAAAATAAATAATTTTTATTAACAGGCCAATCACATCACATTATTCAAATCACATTGGTTCCAAATTATGCAGCCAAATTTTAAATTTTTTTGAGGGTACCCATACATCAAGCTCCGCACGAGTCCAAAATTCCGGATAAGTCCAGACATCACTCATTTTACTGCATTAATTAATCAGTTCTATCCAGTTCGATCCGGATAGCCCTTTATTACTTTCTTTCTCATCTTGTTGTAGTCATATATTCCTTTCTTTGCGATCTCTGATGATTCTCACAAGCAGACTGAAAGCTGGCGTCTCTGTGTGGGTTTTGTACTCTTCAAAAGCTATATCACTCCGGGACAGCCTCTGTTCAACGCTTCCATAAACAAAGTTCATCTTCGGTCTGTCCTTTATTTTTCCAGGCTAGCCAAATAAATCAAATAGATCAGGGGGCTCTGTCAGGTCAAACTTTCAATTCCAACACTCCTTCTCTTTCCAACAATCCTGATTCTCCTCCCCCGTCCTTCTTTCTCCGGCAAGCCTGTCTTGGCGAGACGCCATTTTTTAACTGCGTCATAAAAATTTTCCACTTTCTCACCGTTCACCAATCTTCTCTCCTGTTGTAATCCATCCCCACACAGTTCTTAAAATCCTGCTTATGACTCTTAAAAACATGACGATCTTGTTTCTTTCTGGGATGGAGGGTTATTATTATCACATCGTACAAAGGAAAAAAAGGGTTTTTCCTCCACCCTCCCCCCTTAGTTCCAAACATACAGTCTCCTGGTGGTGACTCATCAAAAGATTTACTTATCCATCCGTCGCTCCCGGTCACAGAGATCCATTACTCAGCAGCCTTATCTGTCGAGCTTTACTTGATATATGTGCTTCAGCTTCATTTCCAATCATATGTTTCCAATTATAATTCCGAGCTGAAGCAACCAGCACGCGCTGATTGGAATCAGCGTCAGGAAGAGCTGACTTCACCAAGGGCTCATGCCAAGTGTTCGGCACCCCCATCTCTCGGATCAGGGGGTGCATTATGAACACCGCTGGCAGGACAGATTCCCCCTACATCCTAGGGGGAAGGGAAGGCTGCCTACTTCCCATAGCAGCCCCTTAATTACCTCGTATGGGTCAGAGAGATGTTATTGTCGGCCATCTTCCAAAGCGCCACCTGGTGGCCCCAGGGTGACAAATTATCAAGGAACAATTACTGCCCTACTAGGGCGGTTCATAAAAAACTTTTTTTTAAAAAAAAAAAGCCTGATCCAGAGGTCTTATCTTACTACACTAGGGATTATATAGCTACATATGAAAATTCATGCATATCAGTTAATATCTTGACCCTCCTCCATGAAAATAGCTGTTTACTTGGCCTTTTTCCTATGTCGTGAAGGCTGAAATTTCAACAAAGCACGTGCCTTTGCTAGATTCTTTTCGGGCACCTGCTAAAAGCATTCTTCTTTAGGTAAGATGCTTAGGAAGTTGATGTAATTTTAATCTTAATATTTTAGCTTTTGTATGTCTTAAAGTAGGATTGTTAATTTTTCTTGATTTTACTGCTGTGATTTTATTATTATTATTTTTTGGGGGGTAAACCACTTTGCGTGTTTTTTAAAATAAATTTTATTAAATAAATAAACAATAAATATAAATAAAATAACACAAGCCAAAACACAATCCATCCTGTAGATTTAAGTATCTGTCCATAGTTGCCTACTTGTTATCAGAAGCTCAGAATCCACATTCCGTTGTAAGTAAATATTAAATAACGTAAAACCATTTTTGCTGGCAAAAAAAAAAAAATCAATGGGGGGGTGACAATAAATTTTCCGCACTGGGTACCACCTGACCTTCATACACCTCTGCCTTGGGCACTTGTAACCCACGCTATGCCACTGTTTGAATACAATTTTGTAAGTTTTCGACTTTTCCCTATGTGGGATTGCCTTCCATATTGATTTCCTAAAAGCCACTTTAAACATTCAAAAGTGAGGACTTATGGTATAGTCCTCTCACAGGATTCTGCCATCTAAATATATTCAGGATTTGCCTGGTTTGAAGCAATTCCCACCACTCCCACTCCCCAAACACAATCTGCTTGCGTGTAGAAAGCTAGGCTAAGGATTCTTATATATTTCCCAAGTGCATTTTGATATGATGCACACTTCCATGAGAGTAATGTTATTACTTGGCCCTAAGACATTTAAATGATTTATAAGTGAATAGGCAAATGCTGGTAGTTGGGGTGGAACTATTGCTTTTTAAAAAATGATGTGCCCAACTTCATTATTCCGGCTATTATAGTGGCAATGCAATCAAGGATTTCATTTCTTATAAGTTGCAAAGGATCTATAATTATCTAGACCATCTTAGAGAGTGAAAAGGCTGTTCTTCCCAGCATTGCTGAGACTGTATTGAACAGGTGGCATCCATGAAATGATCAGCGAGTGTCTGAGTCATATTATATTAAAGCAAGAGAGAACACCTTTAAAGGTAGAGAGCTATTACTCCCCTAATGGAGGAATGCCTTCCAGACAATGGACTCATTTACACTGAGGTTGTCCCAGAAAGGGGAATTTATGCATTAGAATCTTATTAACCTGAGCAGACAAAGATCCCTCCACTCCACTCCAAGTTAATCAGTTTAAGTGCTTCCCCCGCTTTTTTTTGCTTTTTCTTTTTTTGCAGGAAAATAGCTTTTGATACTTTTAGAGACCTTGGATGAAAGACACCAAGAAGTGAGATGGTGATGCGTATAGACATAAGAAGGTGCCTCTTACTGAGTGAGACCATTGTTCCATCTAGCTACGTATTGTCAAGACTTACTGGCAAAAGATCTCCAAGATTTCATGCAGGGTTGTTTCCCAGAACTGTTTGAAGATGCCAGGAATGGAGATGGAGGAGGAATCCACTTTAAATGAATTTATAAAACAGAAATTGGTGGTGTTCACCCTCTCAAGCTTGGCCTGTGTCGGATTGTTTCTAAACATCCACTTATATCTGACCTTCTTGTACATTGTCAACTTCTTTTTTTTAAGAGTGTAATTAATGAGGTGCAAAAATATATACAAAATTATATGCAAAAATACACTTAATATATTTATAATACAGTGGTACCTTGGGTTACATATGCTTCAGGCTACAGACTCTGCTAACCCAGAAATAGTACCTCGGGTTAAGAACTTTGCTTCAGGATGAGAACAGAAACCGTTCTCCGGCAGCGGGGCAGCAGCAGAAGGCTCCAGTAGCTAAAGTGGTGCTTCAGGTTAAGAACAGTTTAAGGTTAAGAACAGACCTCCGGAACGAATTAAGTACTTAACCCAAGGTACCACTGTATATATAAAACAGTCAAGCCCCAGGTGGCAATATATTTCTGCAGCATAATTCTATAAGAATCAATACATCTGTATTTTTATGCAGCTATATGCATTGTTGTATGTATATGGTTACAACAAGCTGTGTGCGAGTATAATAATAATATACATATAATAGTGCACATAGTGATGTATGGAAGTGAGAGCTGGACCATAAAGAAGGCTGATCGCAGAAGAATTGATGCTTTTGAATTATGGTGCTGGAGGAGACTCTTGAGAGTCCCATGGACTGCAAGAAGATCAAACCTATCCATTCTTAAGGAAATCAGCCCTGAGTGCTCACTGGAAGGACAGATCGTGAAGCTGAGGCTCCAGTACTTTGGCCACCTCATGAGAAGAGAAGACTCCCTGGAAAAGACCCTGATGTTGGGAAAGGTTGAGGGCACAAGAAGAAGGGGACGACAGAGGACGAGATGGTTGGACAGTGTTCTCGAAGCTACAAACATGAGTTTGACCAAACTGCGGGAGGCAGTGGAAGACAGGAGTGCCTGGCGTGCTCTGGTCCATGGGGTCACGAAGAGTCGGACACGACTAAACGACTAAACAACAACAACAACAACAGTGCACATAAATTATGCAACCATTTATATTTTTAGTGGAACCAGTGAAAAAAGATAATTTGCCTCTCATCGAGATCAAGGAGTGAGATAGGAATTAAAGGGGGGAATTTGTGCAAATAGGTTTGACTTCAAGATCATTGTTGTGCAAGTTATCAATGTTTACAAGGGCTTAGATCCTATTTGTTGTTGTTGTTTCTATTACTAAGCTTCAACTGACCCTCCAGAGTAGAAGGGAAGGTGGCGAAGGGGAAATTGGATGAAAATGTGTTGGACCTTGGCTCCTTCTTCTACAAACAGAGGGAGCCCTTCCTTCCAAGGCAGACCAGTTAGTTAGGATCCAAGACAAGAGAGGATATAGAGATTTCCTTCCATCTTGCTCCACAACCCAATATCTATCAGCACTTGCTTCTGGAACATTCTGGGAATATTGCTTTTAAGTCACACACAGCTAAAGAGAAAGTCAATCATAAGTAGGGATGGGCGAAGAAATCTGTTTGGTTTGCATTTCAATGTGTCTCTACCAAATTCACACTTCCTCAACCAAGGAATAAACTGAAACACAGCTGTCTACTGATGTTCACACTTCTCCAAAGTTTGAGATGCTATTACCCAACGAAAGCGCTAGCAGAAATAGCACACCAGAATAGATCTTTTAAATATATTTGTTAAATATATAGAATTCTTATAGAATTTGTTGTTAAATATATTTGTTGTTTTTATGTTTTTAACGACATTATTGTAAAGCACCTTGCAACGGTAGTTTAGAAGGTGACTAATAAATTCATTGTAATAAGAAGAATTAGTATTAGTTAGTGGGAAAATGTATTGGAAAATACACCAGGCAAAGGAGCATGGGGAAAAGATTTTTATCAGGAGATATGCTCACAAAGCTGCATACAATTTTTCATATAGACATATATGTGAAGGAGCGTCTCCACCCCTATCGTTCTGCCCGGACACTGAGGTCCAGCGCCAAGGGCCTTCTGGCGGTTCCCTCACTGCGAGAAGCCAAGTTACAGGGAACCAGGCAGAGGGCCTTCTCAGTAGTGGCGCCCTCCCTGTGGAACGCCCTCCCATCAGATGTCAAAGAGAACAACTACCAGACTTTTAGAAGACATCTGAAGGCAGTCCTGTTTAAGGAAGCTTTTATTGTTTGATGTATTACAGTATTTTAATATTTTTTTGGAAACCGCCCAGAGTGGCTGGGGGGGGAGCCCAGCCAGATGGGCGGGGTATAAATAATAAATTATTATTATTATTATTATTATTATTATTATTATTATTATTATTATTATAATATTATAATAAAAGAAAAAGAGAATTCCAAATGTTTATAGGGCAGAAAGAGCTGAAGACTAGAAAAATGAGAAACTGTGCAGCGCCCAAATGACAGATTCATGCACCCCAAATCAAGAGCAGCAAAACATAACAAGACAAGGTGTCAGGGAGCATAGTTCTGAGGAAACCTTTCCTCCCCCCATGCCCAAAATTTGAGCTTCTTTTTAGAACTTTGTAAGAACTTTTGGCTGCACCCTAAACATGTTTGCGAGAGGACATGAATATGCATAAACTGCTAACGCTAGACATATGGAGAACAAGCAACCAGTTGGAAACCTCTCTTCATGCAGAATACATTGAGGAAAAGCTCTCCTTTAATAATGCTCTCGATATTATTATTATTATTAAGTTTGCTATCATATGCTATCATTCAGCCATTGCATATTAGAAGCCAACTTCATTGTCATTAATTCTATTGTCATTATTGTCTTTATTGTCATTAATTTCCAGCCTCCATCTGTTAACATAATGGTGACTGATTTAAAAATTAAAACATTTATCTTTATTATAGCATCAAACTGGGCAGGGTGGGGTGGGAGGGAAATCACAACAATAAATCACAAATTTGCCAACCTCTCTTTAAGTTGAACAATAACAGCTCTTTATTGTGCACCAACACCCACACACCCCAGTCAGATATATGCAAATTAAACAGGCTAATTTTTAGTTTCACAACTTTTGTCTGAGATTGAATTAAGCCTGTGGTTCTACCTTTTTGAGTGACTGACCCGTCCTATGGTCTCCAACCCACTGCTGGGTGCTGCTTCAGTCAGGAGCCGTGGCACAAACATTGGAAAAAGGTCTGGCTCCCTATGTGTACAACTTCTACAAGTCAGGACAATGCCTTTTTGGTCCATTTTTCAAAATATTCAATATATCATTTGTGCAGAAGGGGGAGGAAACGTCTGTATGGACCAAGACATTTTGCCGTCTGGAATGAAGCAGCAAATTTCTACTTCTAATGTCAGCCATGTTCTTTTGACGCATGAGGCAGAAAATATCATATGCGCCTCTTTTCGTCCTCAGCAGTAAAAACATCAACAAAACATTTATAATAAATTACATAATAAAATATGCCCCAAATCAATTACCTGTGGTGGCCGCCTAACTCTGTCTAATGGTAGAGTTGGGTCCTGTGCATAGAAAATTGATGCTTTCTTTTCTTCTGGAAGGAGCATAGTTGGAATATGCATTTGGAAATCGGTATGGCCTTTGGGTGTTTTGATGTACTAACTTTTTAAAGGATTCCCTCCCACCTGAGACATGCGTTTTAATGCTTCCTGCTTGCTTGTACCTCTACTTAATAGGGAGGGGGAATGATAAATGGTGACAGAGAGAGAGAGAGAGAGAGGGAGAGGGAGAGAGAGAGGTGGTCTGTAGCAAACTGTGCCTTTGGACAAACAGCCCCTCAGACAAAGCAGGGGTTTTTTTGTTTGTTTGGTACATCCCATAGCAGCGTCATGCAGGGCTGCACACTGCATCCACAGTGCTAGAACTTGATTTATAAGGGAAATCTTTCAAACAATGGCATGATATGTTATTTCCAGCCGTTCTTTGTTCAGTGTGAATTCCTCACATCACATTTCACCAAGATGCAGCAAATAAAACACCGTAAGAACAGCATATTCTTCTTACACATCTTTTTGGGGGGTAAAGGGGGGGTGGTCCCTATGAATTTGATCTGGACATAGTGTGTGGCAACAGTATAAGATTTAAAAGAGCTGGAAAACATTCTGTATTTTCACAATCCATCCTCCTTCATAGCTTCTTCATAGTTATTGTTAGTTCCTCCCCCACTTCCTTGCGGGATTCATTTAGTGGATAAATATGGCAAATCTATTGCTTTAGATCAGGGGTGGGGAATTTTCAGCCCTTAAGCCAATCTTGGCCCACCAAGAGGTTCCATTTGGCCTGTGAAGTCATTTCCCCAAACCACACCCACTTGTCCATCAGCTAAAGTAACTTCTGATGACAGCTGATGGGTAGGACGGTAAGGTTCAATTCTGTGTTGGCCACTGAGAATGTTACAGGCATTTTTGCACTCAGAAGTTCCTCTCACTGTAGATCTGCAAAAACCTGTTTTTTGTGTGTGGATCAGCTGTGAGGGGGACTTCTCTTGCACACAGTGATGCCTGTAAAATATTGGTTTCTTTCTTCTCCCTGGGGATGGGGGGTGGGAGTGGGGAGAGAAAGAACCACAAGGCATAGGGCTATCAAAGCCATTTTCCTCTCCCCACATCCTGCCTGCTTTCCAAAGCCTTTCTCTCTCCACCCATCCCAGTTCCCAAGCATAGATGCCACAGGACTATATTTCACCACATAAACATTGTGCTGAGCCTGGGGATAACCCACAAAACGCAGTCCAGGACCAGACCAGAATCTGAAGGTTCTGCTAGGAGTCAGTCCGGCAGGGCCAAGGCAGGACACGAGGCAGGAAACCAGGCAAGGACAGGCACAGGGTCTCAGGCAGGATCTAGCATACAGCAATGTTGCTCCCGCAACCTGGGGCCAGGTCCGACAACCTTTTATCTTTGTCGGGGTAGTGGCCGGTCCTGATCCCCCGGCGACTCACCTGTTTCGCCCAAAGGCAAGCACTCCACCTGCAAGTACTCAGGTCTCTCCTTCTCTCAGACCTTAGTCTCTGCAGCTCAGGAGACGTTGGTGGGTTACTAGACCCAGGGGCCACCTCAGCCTCCCCTGACCAAACTGGTAGTGGAGCAGCTGTAAGTGATGGCCCAGCTGAAGGCAACGAGGTAATCCCCGTATCTGGAGTCAGGGCAGGCTCAGGCCCCTGACTTGGCCCTGCTGGTGTTTTTTGCAGGGGAAACTGTGAAGACTGGGACTCTTCAGGATCAGGCCCCAGACTTGGTTCAGATGATGTCTGAGGCAAAGGATCCGGTGCAGACTGAGTCTCCTCTGGTTCTGAGTCTGAGCCCGAGTCCCAGGCCATCACAAAGATATATTAAAAGTTTTCAAAAAAGACTGTCAAAAGTTTTCCAAATGCATCAATGTGATACAGCAGTGTAGATAGAATAGCATCAGCAAAGTAGGCTTCTTTCCACCCCTTCCCTTATGAGGTGGATACAATATGAATTTTTTGTCCCCTCAGGTGAGTGTGAGTGAGACAGAGACAGAGAGCCCGGGCGTGAGTGACAGAATGAAAAAATTCAGTTTTTACACCGATAGACAAACTCCTTGTCTCCCTTCCACTTCTCCGTTGCTCTAAAGTTCAATATATCTCACTTCACAAAGATGAGTCAATGTTCTCAGACAGCACAGTCAAATATGCCACCCTGGAGGCTTCAGCCTGAAAGAACACATTACAGCATGTGTCACTAGAACATCAACCCCATGTGCCAGGATAAGGGGGAAAGGAAAGCCGGTGTAGTTTACTTCTCCTGCGCACCTGACATGCTGAGAACAAGGTTACTTCTTGTTGTTGTTCTTGTTTATCCTACAAACTGTAAGGTGAAATCAAAGCCATTTCAGTGGCAGGTACTGGTTATTCCTCTCAATATTTTGTGCTGTTACTAATTAATGTTCCATCCTCCCTTTCTGCTCTTATCTTCCACAAGCCTCAGCCCACGTATTTCACTACTTCAACTATATGAGCCTCAGTCATCTGAAGGCACCCTCTTGTCTTAGATTCTCCCTTGCTGCCCCCCTACTCCTGCTGTAACTCCCTCCCATAGCTCCCACATGCCTCTCCAAACTCTTCCATGAAGCCTATGGCTTAATCCTCCTATAATCATAGAATCATGGAATCGTACAGTTGGAAAGGGCCCCAAGGGACATTAGTCCAATCCCAAGCAACACTGGAATCTCACCAAAAGCATCCACGACAAATGGCCATCCAACCTCTGCATAAAAACCTCCAAGGAAGGAGAGCCCACAACCTTCCAAGGGAGACCATTCCACTGTCGAACAGCCCTTAATGTCAGAAAGTTCTTCCTGATGTTTAGCCAGAATCTCCTTTCTTGTGACCTGAAGCCACTGATTTGAGTCCTACCTTCCAGAGCAGGAGAAAGCAAGCTTGTCCGCTCTTCCATGTGACAGCTCTTGAGATATTCAAAGATGGCTATCATATCTCCTCTCAGTCTTCTCTTTTCCAGGTTAAACATACCCAGCTCCTTCAACCATAAGGCATGGTTTGACGATTTCATGGAGAGTTCAATGGGAGACAAAAGGCTGCAATCCAGTACTCACTTAGTAGACCTCACTGAACTCAGTGGGGCATACTTTTGAGATTGCACTGTAAAGCACTATGCTTATTGATGATGCAGTACAAAACACACAGAGAGAGTCACATCAATGATCTTCTCCTCCTGTTTTCTACAGGTACAGTCAAACCTCTTCTTACATCCACCTCTGCTCGCGTCCATTTCTCCCAACGTCCATGGCAAACCCAGAAGTAACCGGTGGGTTTGCCGCTGTTCACACATGCACAGAAGCGGGCAATCACCACCCGTGCCTGCACACAATGGCGCCTCTCCCAGCAACCCATTTTGACTTCCAGACGGGCCTCCAGAATGGATTGGAGTAGAAGTTCCACTGTTCTTCAACTCTTATTATTTACTAGCAGTAGATAACTAAATACATGTATGTTATGGATATTCCACTGTTTGCTAAGCATCTGTCCCAAATACATGCCAAACTCGTGAGCTTCTTGCCTCCATCAGGTTTAATGGGAACATAAAACTATGTTTTCCATGCATTACCAGCACATCTTCTCTGCCATTTCTTTGCCATTAACAGCACTCAGGCATTCACATCAGCATCATGAGAGTGGTGATTTAAGCTCCACGTATGAAAATACTCCAAATTTCAGCAGGAAAAGCGGAGGCAAGGGAGATGAAAGGATAACAAGGGGATGGATGCAAGAAAAGGCACATTTGCACACATTTAGGCTTCATTTCAGAGGGGATGAGGATTAGCTTCATAGCTTCACATGAGGCTTAAAATGCCTTTTGCTTCAATTGGGCTTGTAATCTGAATGTAATGCCTGCATTGGCCAAATGCTCATTCTCGCCACGAATCTTCTCCCCTGCTTTTTCTTCCATAGCAAGGATGGTGAGATATCAATGCAGCATAAGGGGCTCAAAGGTGATTTGCACAGCACATGAGAAAATGCTCCACAGCACGATTAAACTATATGTCTGTGTAACCCTAAGTTACGGGTAAGCAAACTAAGGGCCAGGGGCCAGATCCGGCCCAATCGGCTTCTAAATCCGGCCCGCAAATGGTCCAGGAATCATCCTGTTTTTACATGAGTAGAATGTGTCCTTTTATTTAAAATGCATCTCTGGGTTATTTGTGGGGCATAGGAATTCATTCATTATTTTTTCTTTCCAAAATATAGTCCGGCCCCCTGCTGAAAAAGTTTGCTGACCCCTGTCCTAAGTCATTAGAGAGTACAGAAGAAGTTGACACTCTTGGTCAGACAGCATAGGCTAGGGCTATGTATCACCTCTGGGGACTAAGGAAGCTAAATGAGTTGAAGTGTGATGACAATGCGCACCCAACTTGAATCAGGACCCAAAACCTCGTAACACTCTGTTTCTCTGTTACTATTTCATCCCAATTACCTTAATTCTTTCCTACTTATATCTGTGTTTCTCTAGGTCCACCAGCATTGTAAGAAGGGAGCTGTCCAACGTGTTACCTAGGGAGCAAGGGAGAGCTCCAGATCTGCCTTTTGTAAAAGCTGAGGAGCAGTGTGTGTGTGTGTGTGTGTGTGTGTGTGTGTGTTTAAAAAGAAATCCTACATTACTCAGCTTTAACAAAACAAAACTGAGTTCTTCAGAACTCAACCAACAGCATTCTAGACAGCTTCACCTTGTAAGGGCTTCCGGAGACCTGGAAGTCTCAGCACCTTGAAGGCCAATATGAAATGTCAAAGTTTTTAAAAAATATATATTGCCAAGAATGCACCACACTTAGCCACCTCTTAGTTATTTTCAGATAAACAAGAGCAAGAGACAAACCCTTGCTGTCTCTTCCCTTTAAGCAACTATGGAGAAAAAAAAAGAATGATTTTTATTTCCCCGCCCTCAAAAAGCCCCTGAGCCTACTGTATTTATCTGCAATTTAGCAGGCTTAGTTCACCCTATGGAGGGGTTCCTGTGCCTGTTAATTTCATATATTTTAGTAAATCATAGCAGGTTTCAGATCCTCCATTATAGTGAATGGGGAACACCGAACTTAATTTTTATAGTGTGGTTCACAACCTGAAACACAGACTGAAGCAGAGAGCACAGAGTGACTCAAAAACAGAACAGAAGGTTTTTTTGTTTCTTTTTTCAAATGAGAAGTTTTTTTTTAAATTCACTGATATAGAGCAAGGCAAATCTTGAGGCCCATTTGCACTTCTAGCATTTGCTACTGTTTGGGACTTGCCAAGGGATTTTTAGCCATTCAACCAACAGACAATAACATTGAAACCGGTGACTTTACACATTCATGCAAATATCTACTTTCATTGGGGTTTTTTCTTATGCAAGCTCCAATTGCAGTAGTCAAATCAGAGAAGGAAAGGAAGAACTTGGAACCAGGTTTTTGGCTCTATCAGTGTTGCCCATATTGTTTTTTGTTTGCTTTTTTAAATGATATTTATTAAAGTTTCAGAAAAGATTACAAAAAAAAGAAAAGAAAAGAAAAAGAAACAAAAAATACAAAATACAGAAAAATAAAAACAATTAAAAACAAATCAATCTTTCCATGTCTTGTCTTTCATTTACTTGTTTCCCTGACCTCCTCAAACCTCCCTTTTTTGTATTCCAGTTCAGTTAGTTAATTCAGCAAATCCTTTCCCTCTTTGTTTTTATCTTAATCCTTTATCTTAATATATTATAACTTTACATTCTCACCTGTTAACAATCCATTTTTACATACTCCTTTGTAACATTACTGCTAAAACCACTTAGCTTCATTCCAACATCATTCTAACATTCATTAATTTTGCAGTATTTCTGTAAATAGTCTTTAAATTTCTTCCAATCTTCTTCCACCGACTCTTCTCCCTGGTCTCGGATTCTGCCAGTCATTTCCGCCAGTTCCATATAGTCCATCACCTTCATCTGCCATTCTTCCAGGGTGGGTAGATCTTGTGTCTTCCAATACTTTGCAATAAGTATTCTTGCTGCTGTTGTAGCATACATAAAGAAAGTTCTATCCTTCTTTGGCACCAATTGGCCAACCATGCCCAGGAGAAAGGCCTCTGGTTTCTTCAGAAAGGTATATTTAAATACCTTTTTCATTTCATTATAGATCATCTCCCAGAAAGCCTTAATCCTTGGGCACGTCCACCATAGGTGAAAGAATGTACCTTCATTTTCTTTACATTTCCAACATTTATTATCGGGCAAATGATAGATTTTTGCAAGCTTGACTGGTGTCATGTACCACCTGTATATCATTTTCATAATATTCTCTCTTAAGGCATTACATGCCGTGAACTTCATACCTGTGGTCCATAACTGTTCCCAGTCAGCCATCATAATATTATGTCCAACATCTTGTGCCCATTTAATCATAGCAGATTTCCCCGTTTCATCCTGAGTATTCCATTTCAACAGCAAGTTATACATCCTTGACAGAGTCTTAGTTTGGGGATCTAGCAGTTCTGTTTCCAATTTTGATTTTTCCACCTGAAAGCCAATTTTCTTGTCCAAATTGTATGCCTCCATTATTTGATAGTAATGAAGCCAATCTTGCACTTTGTTTTTTAGTTTTTCAAAGCTCTGCAATTTCAATTTATCTCCCTCTTGTTCCAGAATTTCCCAATATTTCGGCCATTTGGCCTCCATACTGAGCTTCTTCTGAGCCTTCGCTTCCATCAGTGACAACCACCTTGGGGTTTTATTTTCAAGCAGGTCCTTATATCTTGTCCAGACATTAAACAATGCTTTCCTGACAATATGGTTTTTAAATGCTTTATGTGCTTTGACCTTATCATACCACAGATATGCATGCCACCCAAATACATTGTTAAAACCTTCTAAGTCCAAAATGTCTGTGTTTTCGAGAAGCAGCCATTCTCTCAGCCAGCAAAATGCGGCTGATTCATAATAAAGTTTAAGGTCTGGCAGGGCAAATCCACCTCTTTCTTTTGCATCCGCTAGTATTTTAAATTTTATTCTGGGCTTCTTGCCCTGCCAGACGAATCTAGAAATATCTCTCTGCCACTTCTTGAAACAGTCCATTTTATCCAAAATTTGCAGTGTTTGAAACAGAAACAACATTCTTGGCAATACATTCATTTTTATCACAGCAATACGGCCTAGCTTCAAATTTGACCATATTTCTAAATCTTTTTTCACTTCCGTCCAGCATTTTTCATAGTTATCTTTAAATAAATTCACATTCTTAGCTGTCATATTAACCCCCAGGTATTTCACTTTCTTTACCAATGTTAAACCTGTCTCCTTCTGAAACCTCTCTCTCTCAATCACTGTTAGATTTTTCTCTAAAACCTTAGTTTTTAACTTATTCAGCTTAAATCCTGCAACCTGACCAAATTCTTGAATCAGTTGCAATACTCTTTTAGTACTAGATTCTGGCTCCTGTAATGTCAATACTAAGTCATCTGCAAATGCTTTCAATTTGTACTGTTTGGCTCCGACTTGTATACCCTTAACCACTTGGTCCCTTCTAATCATATTTAAGAGGACCTCCAGGACCGATATAAAAAGCAATGGGGAAATTGGGCAACCTTGTCGTGTCCCTTTCTCTATCTTAAATTCCTCCGTCACCACATTGTTATCAATTAATTTGGCCTTTTGTTCAGAATATATTGCACTTATACCATTTCCAAAACCTTGACCAGCCCCCATCCCCTGTAGGTTCTTCTTCATAAAACTCCAGGAAATATTGTCAAAAGCTTTCTCCGCATCCACAAATGTCAAAACTGCCTTGGTATTAATATTCACTTGTAATTTTTCTAAAATGTTAATTATATTTCTCGTGTTATCAGACAAGTGTCTGCCCGGGAGAAAGCCTGCTTGATCTTTATGTATCTCTTCCACTAATACTTTTTTTAATCTTTTAGCCAAAATATCTGCAAAAATTTTATAATCCACATTAAGCAGAGATATGGGGCGGTAATTCTTAAGCTGTGTCTTCTCAGACTCAGTTTTCGGTATAAGTGTAATGTAAGCTTCCTTCCACGACTCTGGTGCTTTTTTCCCTTCCAAAATTTCATTACAAACTTCCTTTAGTGGTTGTATTATCCAATTTTTCAAGGATCTATAGTATCTTGAAGTTAAGCCGTCCGGCCCTGGAGATTTACCCAATTGCATATTCTGGATGGCACCTTCTACCTCCTGTTCAGTTATTTTATAGTTCAACATTAGCTTGTTTTCTTGAGAGATTTTTTGTAGTCCATTTATTTTCAAGAATCGATCTATATCAATTTCTTTCTGTGACCCTTGTTTATATAGTTGTTTAAAATACCTCTGGAAACAATTTCTAATCTCCACTGGGTTCTGTATATTCTTTCCTTCCACTTCCAAATTTATGATAGTGTTGAGTTTTTGTCTTTTTTTTTCATTTGCCAAGCCAGCAATTTCCCACATTTATTAGCCGACTCAAATGTCTTTTGTCTCATCTGTTTAATTTTCCATTCTATTTCCTGATTCACCATTTTCATATATTGTACTTGATGTAACTTTATTTCTCTCAAAATCTCTTGCGACTTTGGTTTTGCTCTCTGTTTCTTCTCACCTTCCTTTATTTTCTCCAAAATTTTGTCTTTTTTCTCGTTTTGAGTTCTCTTCTTTATTGCATTTTGTTGTATCAGAAACCCTCTCATAACCGCTTTGCTTGCGTCCCAGATTACTCTTTTTTCAACAGTAGTATTCATATTTATCTCGAAATAATCTCAAGGTTTTTTGGGCCTTCTTAGTCACTTCTTCATCCCTAAACAAGGTGTCATTCATCCTCCATCTGAAAGAGCCAATTGGTGTTAGTTTCATCTCCATCTTCACAGCATTATGGTCGGAGCAAGTTTTAGGGCAAATTTCCACTTTTCTTGTCCTTGGAGCCAGTCCTCTAGTTACCCAAATTTGGTCAATTCTTGTCCATGTCATTTTGGCTTCAGAGAAGAAAGTTCCCTCTCTACCCAAGGGGTTCTTTGTTCTCCAGATGTCAACTAAATCCAAGTTGTCAGTCATCTCAAAAAAGGTTTTTGGTAGTCTGCCGTCCTTAGTAACTACCTGTCTCTGTGCCTTGTCCATATTTGTAGATACCACTCCATTCATATCCCCCATCATGATCATATTGTAATCCAAATAGTCCATCAGAGCCTCATGCAACTTTTTTAAAAAATCTGATTTTCCCTCATTTGGTGCATAAACTCCTACTATCAAAAATTTCTCTCCTTGTAGTTGAATTTCAATTGCCACAAATCTTCCTTGGTCATCTTTAAATATGAATTTCAGTGATAGGCTCTCCTTTGCATAGATCACTACTCCCCTTTTTTTGACTTTGTCCGATGAAATAAACTCTTGGCCCAGTCTTTTATTAATCAATACTTTCCTGTGTAGCCTTATCACATGTGTTTCCTGTAGGCAAATCAAGTCCAATTGTTCCTTTTTTAATAAATGAAAGACTCTTTTCCTCTTTTGAGGGGAGTTAAGTCCATTAGTATTCCAGCTTAATAGTTGCAGAGCCATGGTGTAGTTACTCTGATATTCCTCCAACTGCACCAAGTGTTTGCTCTTGTTCTGTCGGTGGTATTATTGTCACTTTCTCTGGGCAGTCCAATCCAAAGGATAATCTTGTTACGTCTAGTATTCCTCTTTTTAGTAATCCTCTGTCCAATGCTTTTTGTTCTGGTCCTCTGTCTGTTGGATCTCTGTCCAATGCTCTTGGCTCTTCTCCAGATTCTTTCTGCAAATCTTCTCCGTGATCTTTCAAAAAAAATTCTTTTTCGTCCACTGATCTTATTTTTATCTTTCTTCCTTTAAAGCTAAAAGATAGGCCTTGGGGAAATTCCCACCTAAAAATAATTCTATTCCTTCTCAGCAGGGCAACCAAGTCTCCATAATTGGACCTAAGGTCCAAAAGATGTTTCGGAATATCTTTAAATATTTCCACTCTTGACTGATGTATTTCCAAGGTCTTCTGAAAGTGCAGGCTCAAAATTTTGTCTCTCTCCTCTTTTGTTCGAAGGGTAATCAGACAGTCTCTCACCCTGTTCTTCTTCCCCCCTCTTCCAAGTCTAAAAGCACTCACTATCTTAAATTCTTCTTTCTCCAAATCCAAATCCCAGAAGTCTGCAAATTCCTGCATAAGAAAGTCTGTCAGACTGTCCTTCTCTAATTCAGGCACAGCTCTGATCCTCAAGTTTGTTTGTTTCTCCTTAAGTTCAATCATAGAAAGCGTCGACCTGTGATCCTCAATTTGCCTCTGTATGACTGGCATCTTCTCCTCTACGGCAGCTGCTTTTTCCTTAGCTTCTTCAGCAGTCTGTCGAGTCAGAGTAGATTCCTGTAGCAATTTCTCAATAGTTTCTGTATTAGTATTCACCTTTTGTCCCAAATTGTTAATGCTTATAGTGTTTTGATCAATTTTAGTTGATGATTCAACCACTTGTTTACTTAACTTTTCCAGTGATTCATTTATCTTACCTAATACAAGTGCTAAAGCTTCTTCAGATGACATACCTTTTGACTTAGATTGTATAGATGCAGCCGCAGATGAGGCAGAAGGGCCAGATGTTGATGCTCTTCGCTGCCACGATTTCCCAGACCTCGTTGTTTTGTCTTGGAGAGAGTCTACTTTTTCTTTTCCATCTGCCATAACACTTTAGCTGAATACCCAAGGTCAATCCCACGGCCACAATTTGTTTTGAAGTGGAAAATTGCCCTGGCCCACTTGTTGTAACAATTTCAAAAACTTCCTCTAGGGGGACACAGTAACAGTCTGTACTTGTTGCATTAAAAAATAGCACTTTTTAAGCCCCCCTTTCACAAAGTGAAAGACAGTTTCAATTTCAGTTACTTTTCAGTTACTTCCCCCTTCTTTCTAAGATCAGGAGAAGACAGTCAGAAACAATGTATCTCCCTTGCAGAGCTAGCTGTCAAAAAGTACTCTATTCACAGTGCATTTCACAATGCGGCAGTCTTATTGTCCATTGGCAGCCCGTTCCCAGGTTTTGAGCAGTAGATTTTTATTTCCTTCCCTCTCTCTTGCAGGCAAATATAGTTCAAGCCTCTCCCCCCTCCTCTCCTGCAACCAAGGGGGGAGTTCACTTATTTTGGTGTTGGAATTTTAGTCCTTTCCGATCAACTTTCCAAGGCTTTAGCTTACAGCTTCTTTGCTTTAGTCTATTTACAAAAAGCGGAAGGCGGACTTCCTGTTTATGCCTCCCCGCTTCAGTACCGAATTAGACCTTTTTTTCCCCCTTCCTTTTTCAATTTATCCTACTCACGGGTAGTTGCTTTTGTAGTCGAATTGTCACAGGAAAAAGTTAGCGCTCTCCGGTAACGGCTGTGCAGCTTCACTCCGCGGAAGAAGCAGTTGACTCATAGCACAGCGCCACTCGCCCCGCTTCACTCCGGAGCCCGTAGTCGGGTTTCCTTGCAAATTTGGGGGGCGCAAAGGGTGCCCGCCGAGTCCCACGCTCACAGGCTTCACCCGCCTGTGATTTTTTAAGGGTCTCCGCTTCGCCGTAGCGGTACAGACCCGATTTCCGCAGAGCTGGTCCCTCCGAGTCAGAGGGAATCCGCCATTACCGATGGCGCTAACCCGGAAGTCCAGTGTTGCCCATATTGTTGAAGTGCAGCCCCAATCTAGCAGGGGGCATAATTTGTGCAGCTCTGAATGCACAACATTTGCTCCATGCAGAAAACATTTGAATTCTGATTCCATAATTCTTTGTTCAACTGGCTCAACAATATTTGCAATTAGATCAAATCTAGGATTTAAATTAGTTTTGTCTAATAAAATATGGGGGATTCTAAACTTGCTTTTCATAGTTGTCTTTCAAATTTCCACTTAAATTAAATGTTTCTGGAAATGAATCAACATCAAGTGGTGTTTTTTAACAAAGAGGGAATATAGTACTGGGGGGAGCGGGGGGGACCAACCTGGCACTAACACTTAAAGCTTACTTTTTTGCTTGGAAAGGAAGAACTAAATTTCTGCCAAAAGAAGCGACAACTATTTTCATTTAAATGGAGGATTTCAAAATGATGATTTTAAAAACTTCCTTGACAAAGCATGCTTATTTTCATGGCTCCCCTTTCAACCTAATAGTAATACATGCAAAAAGCATCACTTAGCCAAATTTACTAATCTTAGATAATACTTTCCCATGGTTAGCCGTGTTAAATTCTTGACCTTAGTAGCTCTTTATATCCTCAGTACTTATTGTTGTTGTTTTACGTTCCAATTATATACTGTGACCATCTGTGATATCCAAAGTGTGTTTTTCCTTTGTTTAACCCAAGGTTGTTATTATTTCAAAATATAGCTACTTTTTATCAAGAACAAAATTAATGCTTTGAAACGAGATGCAGAACAAATTTAGGTGTTTTTTATTTGGAAAGGGGTAGACTCCTTCTATAATAACCCTTCACTTCTCTATAATATTATTGAAGTTCCAGATGTCTGTGAACATCTATGATGTCCAGAACGACATCGTCCACCACTGGCAAGAGAAGTATTGCCTGACAGCAGAATTGGAGAGGGCTCCTCCAGACTTCCTGTCCAACGAGCATGTATCTGATTCTCCTGCACCAAGTTTACGCCAAGATTATATTATATCCAGCCTTCATTAAGCATGCATTCTGGTTTGTTTGTGGGGTAGTTATAAGACAATCAGCTTTTGACAGCACATCCAAGAAGGAGAGGCAATGAAATGGTGAACAGGTTATAACAGTAGGATCTGCAAACCAATTAAGAAAATAATGAAAATTTGGGCTTATATTAGAGTCTAGGAGGAGGACATCCCTCCAATCCTCTTGGCATGTTAACAGTCACATTCTGTGGCTCCCCACAGCCAAAGATTGGGAGAAAATTCACCCGCCTTGCAAAGTGAGCTTTGGATATGTGAACTCAACATGCATGCTCAGGCCCCATTGCCCAGTATTCTGGTTTCTCCCAAGGAAGCTTGGAAATTGCCTTATACGGAGTCAGAGCATTGATTCGTCAGTGACTTTCTACTAACATCAACTGCCTACAACAGGCATAGGCAAACTCGGCCCTCCAAATGTTTTGGGACTACAATTCCCATCATCCCTGACCACTGGTCCTGTTAGCTAGGGATGATGGGAGTTGTAGTCCCAAAACATCTGGAGGGCCGAGTTTGCCTAGCTTACGTCATTATTGTATACACTGGCCGGAAGATGCTCTCCAGTGTCCCATACAGGAGTCTTTCCCATACCCACTTGGGGATTGAATGTGGGACCTTAATAATAATAATAATAATAGATCATTTATATCCCAGCCACTCTGGGCAGCTCCCAACAGAATATTATTATTAATAAAAAAGTGATAAAACATCAAACATTTCCCTAAACAGGGCTGCCTTTAGATGTCTTCTAAAAGTCAGATAGTTGCTCATTTCCTTGACATCTGATGGGAGGGTGTTCCACAGGACAGGTGCCACTACCGAGAAGGCCCTCTGCCTGGTTCCCTGTAACCTCATTTCTCGCAGTGAGGGAACCGCCAGAAGGCAAAGCATGTGCTCTATCACGGAGCCTTTCTCCAAGATTGTGTTCTTCTCCAGACCTGCAGAACTTCTTCAGATCTGCAGCCCAGAAGCCATATATTCTTCCCTGCTATTTGGTTTGTTTGCATTCCCAGGCAGGCAAGAAGAGCAGGACTTTACTGAGTCCCTGACAGGCTTCAATAGAGCATTCAGATGTGGGTGGCACTCAGTTGTACAGGCTGGCCTTACTGTCCTCCCTACTTAATAAGTTCCTGTGCGCTACTGCCTTACAGCTTTCATTCTGAATTCAGATAGTAATTTTGTCTAAAGCTCAGCATCAGAATTTGTTTTACACTGAACAGTAATCTATTCTACCCCAAGAGATAAGACCAGAGTGCATAAATTGTCTTAATTTATAAGCTCAATTCAGTTGGGACAGTGTCTAATACCCAAGTCTGGATGCAAATTTCACATGCTCACCACATCTGAAGTTTTCCAATGTCTAAGGCTAAAACCATGTTGTTTTCCATTTGCCCACAACATAAGGAAGCCGCTTGAGATTATCCAGGTTGATTCCCTGCACAAGAAAACCAGTTGGTGCTAGATTAATTTGTAATTTAATCACAGGCTCCAATCTTTCAGTGACTTAAAGATTTTAGAATCAATATTTAATAAAGATAATGCTTAGTTTGCCCTACCCAGAGCAAACCCTTTATTTTGCTTGAAACAATGGAAATTATGTCTCTCTGCGATACCTTTATTACTTTTGTTGATATATCACAGGGTTTATTCCAGAGCAGCCCCCCCCCCTCAGCTGCCAACCAGATGTTTTAGACCACTTGTCCCATCAGCCCCAGCCAACCCAATGGTTAGGCATGATGGGAACCCTTGTCCAATGTTCTGGAGAGCACCAGGAGTGCAAAGGCTTGCCTCTGCCTCTGTTATTTGCTATATTATTATTATTGTTGTTGTTGTTGTTGTTGTTGTTGTTGTTGTTGTTGTTGTTGCAGTTTATTATTTAAATGTTGCTAGCTATTTTGGTCTCTTGTACAGAAAAGCCAGGGGGAAAATGGCTTCAAATAAGAATAAGTAAATAATATTAGCAACTATGTCTGAGTGACTGGGAATGACTTTTTCAGATCCTAGAAACTGATTTGTCCTATCATAATTTTATCCCTAAAAATAAACATGAACATCTCTGAAATGTACACATTTCTATCAAAGGGTTGTTGTTGTGTTTTTTTAAGACCACGTGTGCCAACATGAAATGCAGATTTGTGCTCAGGGGATGGTATAGTCTAGATTTACCAAGGTCCTTCTGAGCCACATGGAACATGGATGAAGAAACTGATGTGAAGCTAATGAGAACGGAAGTCAAAGGAGAGATTGTCTCATGGGTGAGAGACTCTGGGTTATTGCTACTTTGTCGATTTTCAGACATTTGTTACAGATTCAGCATATATTAGTGTTTTAAAAACCCAATGCTACAGTTTCACTGGACACGGAAAATTGATATTTTTTGAAATGGAAATATGCATCCTTACCTTAGAGTAAGCCTGCATGAATACATGTCCTGATTAGCACAGCTCGTCTTATGTTCTTAAGTGTTAGTACTACTAATAATAATAATAATTTTAATATTTATACCCTACTCATCTGGCTGGGTTTCCCCAGCCACCCTGGGACGCTTCCAGCACATATAAAAATATAAATACACATTACCATTGAAAGAGCCACCCTTCATAAGGCCATTAAGTCTAGCAGGAAACCCATAAGCAGTTAAGAATCCAAGATTACCAACTGCTCTATTAGTTACCTAGGAGCTTCCATGGAGCAAGATCTCTACACCTGATTTTGGTTGGTTTTCCCCTCCCAGTACAGTCCTATACAGTCCCCACTGTTAAGAGGGGCTTCTTAGCCCTCTGGAGTGGTTTTTTTGTGGGGTGGGAGAATGTGAAAAGAAAGATGAGTCTCACAACCATGGAGGCAACCAATGTCTTTATGCTGTCCTGTGGTTGTCCATATAATGAAGTTGACCTTAGAAAGTCCAGTTTATAAACAATAGAAGTTTTTGTGGTTTTATCTTCATACCATGAAGGCTGCATTTGCAAGGCCCTTATTTCAGAACACAGAACTGAAAGCAGCGAGAAAGTAATTTTAGGACTGCAGTACTAATATCCACCATAATACAACTTGTAAACATTCCTATTAAATATGTTCCCCTAAAATAGAAAGTGAGAAGGCAAAACATTTAAATAATGTAAAGATCTAAAACAATATGACTGGTTGTCTTCCCTCTATGTGATTTAAAATTCAGCTGAGCCAAATAGATTGGGAGATTGAGATAATTAAATTCCTCAGTGAGGCAGGCATCGTATGCCAAATATGAGCCTAAAGCTAAAATTTCCTAGTGGCATTATAATCCCCAGAAAATACTGTGTTGCTTGTATATATGGCCATTTTTGCTATGCAATGAGCTCCCAAACTAAAATTTTGCCCTCTAATTTAATGAGGGAGTTTTGCTTCCAAATCACTTTTAAAGTCTTCCAGCTGCACATTCGCTTGGTTTATGATAGCTGCATTGCTTTTCGGTTCAATTAAATAAGAAAGAGGAAGGGAGAGAGAGGTAACTCAAACGTAAAATAGCAAAACGGTTTCTTCCTGGGAATCGTAACCAAACTCTCTCCAAAACTGCAGAAATAGTCTTCCAGTTTCTTTTCCAGAATTCACGGAAAAGAGGAGCAAGAGTTATCATGGATTTAACTCATGAACCCTCATCACACAAACAAGATCTGTGGAAGGGAAATGGGGTTGGGCCAACTGGTTCTGTGTGACCCCTGGTGTGGTGGAGGCTGGTGCCCATTCAGAGTGATAGGGCAGAGGGCAGGCAGACCAACAGTAGGTGAAGCCAGGATTAATGATAAGTAGAGGCAACTAATTCTGGTATGGTCCCCATGCTCCTCCTTGCTGAGTTCTGCAAAGGCTTTCTTCTTTCTTTAGCGATCACTCATAGCCGAGTAAGACTGTCTTCCATAAACACAATTTTAACAGTGGGCTTGTAAGTGACTGTGGAGGCCAATTATGGATCCTCATGTCCTTCAACAGTGGGGATATAGGTTTCTGGGTGGGAGCTGATCATGGTGAGGGTTTGCCAAGCGTGCCTCCCTCTTAGCACGTTTCTCCCTTTTGTCCTGAGTTTGAGCATCTTCAAGGCCCATGATACCTTTGGCGAAGGCTGTTCTCCAATTGAAGCACTCGCAGGCCAGTGTTTCCCAGTTGTCTGTGTTTATGCTACATTTTTTAAAAATCGCCTTGAGAGAGCCTTTAAACCTCTTTTGTTGACCATCGACATTACACTTTTCATTTTATAAGTTTGGAATAGAGTAGTGTCTGCAAATGCAACACTAGGGTTGAACTTTTTTGAGGAAAGTTGTTGAGCTTATTTGGGGGGGGGGAGTTTAAAAAACCCAGACACTTTGCCGATTTCCCAAAATTCTCCCTGGACACTAATTCCATCATCAGAAGCCCAGACATGTATGGTAACCCCACACTGAAACTAAGAAGGGGGCAGACAGCCTTATGGTACAGCCTCCACTGTGCTATCCTGACTTCTTTGCATTCAGTAGATACATGCAGGATCTTATAGACAACCAGGAAACCTGAACTGCTTGAATGTTGCTGCTTGAATGGAAAATGGAATGGAGGATGTGAAGGGGGGTAGGTGTGAAGTCTGAGGATCATTTTCACGATAGAGAGCAAGACCATGGATGAAACAAAGAGAAGGCTTGGCTTATCCACATGTCTTTTCAATTCTCTGATCTAGCCTTCAACTTCACTTTCATAGGCTGAACCACTTATATTACTCTCAACTGCATGACATGCCGAACCTGGTACAGATTTTTCTACGATGCTCAATTCAACCTCTCAACAAGCTGTAATATTTTTTTTAACCCACCCGTGAATCAATGCTGAATTCACCACACTTGTCAACTCAGACCCACAAGCACAGCACATGAAAGGTCAATTGAGTTGATGAAACCCCACAACTCCTGTGGGCCCAAAGGACAATGAACAAACAGCTCCAAATACATGTCCACCCCAGAGGAAATAGGAGAGATTGCACTTTATTCATTCTTTATTTAACAGATTTTTGTCCCCTTTTTCTATGGGACCATATTCAAAGTCATTTTAACTCTATCAGAATCATATCACTGGCCAAGCAGACTGTTGACCCAATACTTGTGCTGACTTGAAGATATCACCTCACTGTTGGAAGTCATCCAGTGCTACAGGGATTTCCAGAGAGAAGCTATATGAACTGTGCAGATGAACCACAGAAAAAAACATCTGCAATTCCACCATACTCCTCTTCTGATAATACCATTAGTCTACAACGACAGAGTTTGGCTTTGGTCTGATAACCCCCATGATTCTTTCCTCAAGGGTCCTACATGGTTAAGTATATTAAAGATACACATTTGCAGTAATTTGCTTCCTCCATCCATCTTGTCTCCTCTGGGGGTATTTTATTTTCCTTCCCAATCTGAGACGTTGCTCACCCCCTTGTTACCACTCATCGCCTTGACCTATTTTCCCCATCCTTTCAGACATTTTATGCATGGTTGCTTGTTCTCAGGTCGTTTCTGACTCTGCCTGAAATCTCTTCTCTGCACAGTACTGCATTCCATTTCCCTTTTAAAACATTATAAATTCATCTCCACAATATTTCCTCTCAACCAGGAGCCAAAAAGAAGAGGGTGATGGGAGGAAACAACATTGCAAGGAACAAGAGTGACAGGAAGAGGAACCAAAATGAGTTTGGCTCTTATTTGGACAAGTCATATAATTGATATTCATTACCAACCACCTTGCTTTTTTTCTCTACCACTTGACATTTTTAGGTGTACAAACAAGATGTTTTGATCATCTCTGTTGCTCTGTTGATCATCTCTGCCTTCATTTTCCCAACAATCCTTTAAGTGGAAATTTTTATCCTGTGTATATCCATATAGAATTTCAAATTGCTTCAACTGTGTTTATAGATGCAGTTGTCTTGTGGCTGTTTTTTATTGTTGACGTGTTTCTTATTAACTCACTTTCGATATTTCGCCGCTTTTATTAAACATCTCAAAGGGCAGAGCAAATCAGAATCTTCTGGTTTAACAGTTTATACCCTCCATTGTTTCTCCAATGAAAATAGAGGCATCCTAAGGAAAAGAGGGACATTCCAGGATCAAATCAGAAACCGGGACAGCTTCTGTAAATCCAGGACTGTCCTTGGAAAGTAGGGACACTCGGAGGATCTGACAGTCTGAGCCACCTGGTGCCTTCACTCAATTCCTTTCAATGCCTGGTTAAAAGCCTGCCTTTTCCCTAGGCTTTTGATAGGCTATGATTATTATATTTTTGCTGTTAGTGAGCTGCCTAAGCTTCTTGCGCTGTTAAGGTGTGTGTGTGTGCTGAATTGCTTATGTTTCTATATGAATGTGTCAGTATTATAATGTATTTATGTTCATATTTTTAAATACGTTATAAGCCACTGGAAGACCTTTGTACAACAAGCAGCTAATCAGTCTAATAAACAGCAACAAAAACATCATTTATTTGTTCAGTACATATAATATGCTAGGCACTTTCTGTCTCCATTAGAGACAAGAAGGATGGAGAATGAAGTCAGAGGGAGGAAATTTTAAATGGTCAGGAAACAGTCGCTGAAACAGGCTACATAATCTACCTAGCTGTGAAAATACCCCACAAATGCTCAAGTTTCATCATCCCTACAGATAAAAGTTTTAAAACCTTTTTAAAAGCCCTGACTCTTGGAAATTTAAAGAAATTCAGGGGGGTTTGGAGGGGGGGTTCATTTGAGAACTTCATGAGATTGGCTAAAAAATTCTATATAGATAGTACAGAAAAACCTGAAGTCTGTGAAGTCAATTTTGTTTTTTCTTGATTTCTCATTTTTTTCCACTCTTAAGCTTGGTTCACTCTGTTTTGATTTAAAAGAAGAAATCTGCATGAATATTCGTATTCATTTTTATGCACATTTCACTTAATGTATGCATTTCTGTGCATAGTTTTGCATAGCAGCATTTTTATTCATATTCTTTGGTCAGAGAACCATGTCACAAAATTCAGAGAACGATAAAGATCTGTACTTCAGTTCATATATTGCTTTAGGAAGTGCAAATATATAATGTTTGCATTGCAGTATGAATCAAATGAATTCTGCCTCCCACATCCCTAGACCAGACTAGAAACTACTTATAGTTATGTTCATGTGTACAAACATTATCCAATAATATCTCCTTTCTTGAAAAGTCACTCCAGAAGGGGGAAGTTGCAACTGAAGGAATGATGGCAGGGGAGACTAAACAGCCCTTTTCTTACCTGAAATTTCCCCAGTGTAAATCACATCTCCCCCAAGCATCTTTTAACCTTGTAGGGTTTCAGACACATGAACATTTCACACAACATCAAAGGGAAACCTTCGGAAGGGGAGGAGTTTGAAAGATGGACGTGTTTGGTGGGGAAACGGTTAAGCCCCACATTACCCACTTCTGTGCTTTGCTCTCCCAAATCCCAGAGTACAGGTTTGCACGTAAGGTGTACTTTGCCTCTGAGAAAGAATAGTATTTATCATCTCTCATTCATGTGTGGTGCATCACAACTGTGCTGCATCAAAGGATATTGATTAAAATATATATTTCAGAGGCTGAGCAGAGTGCTGGAAATTAAATTCGTTCTCTTCATGAAGACAAATGATATTTTTAAATTCTTCTAATGAAGCAGCATTCATCAGAAGCTCATCTATCTTTTCAGAGCAAGTTTTTGTGTGTGGATAAAAAAGATTAATGCCTATGAACTTTCCAGCATTTGGATTTTGTGATGATTCAGCCCATCAGTGGCAGGTAAGAAAGCGTAGGCCTGAATCTGTTGTGTGTCTGCTCCTCTTACCCTTGCCACCTTTTTTTTTTAAAAAAAAAAAAAAACAGACTTCACGAATTAGCAGTGGGGGAAAATAATGCATGAATTCCTATGTGAATGTTTCAACTTACCGTATTTTTCGCTCTATAAGACGCACCAGACCACAAGACGCACCTAGTTTTTGGAGGAGGAAAATAAGAAAAAAATATTCTGAATCTCAGAAGCCAGAACAGCAAGAGGGATCGCTGTGCAGCAATCCCCCTTGCTGTTCTGGCTTCGCTCCATAAGACACACACACATTTCCCCTTACTTTTTAGGAGGGAAAAAGTGAGTCTTATAGAGCAAAAAATATGGTAATGGGGAAGAGCAGAAATGTGAACATGAAGGTGATTAAGGGCGCAATCCTATACTCACTTACTGGGCGTAAACCTCACTGAAAACAACAGGCCTTGCTTCAGAGTAAACTGGTGCAGGATTGTGCCGTAAAGCTGGCAAGGAATTAACCAGTCGGCGTGTTACTTTTAAGGATATATCCTCAAGTGTGAAATTGTAAGATCCGTTTAAGAGTTTGAGAGAATATAACTCTGAAAATGGCATTGATTCGGAGTTCATTTAACTGGAATGAGAGATGATTCTGCTTCCCAGAATGTCACACTACCCAGCCAATACCCATTTGATCATTACTGGACACAGATTTCCATTATATTGCACATCGAGCTCATTTACACCTCCTTCCTTTTGTCATTCAGCTTAGTCCCCCCCACCAAAAAAAGAGATGTATTTTCTGCATCATTTTCTCCACGAGATCACAGATATGTTGTGTTCCATGCTTTGTTCCGAGTCTCAAGGTAGATAATAATTTGTCTTCAGTACTTTGCACCTGTTTCCAGTATTGCTGCTTCTTAGTATTGTGGCTTTCTTGGGTGGATTTCTCCTCTAATTATCACCCCATCTATTTCCAGGACTCAGGCTGTGAGTAGCATCACTTGTGTAGCCAAACGGCATCAGCCACACAGAAACGTGAGGTATCAACAGGTTTCAGAGGATGGAGCTTTGCCGAAATACACAGAGGGGGAAAAGTTAGAAAGAAAACCTTGAGGGTGGAATCCCAAACATGGACTGGATGTGCTCAGTTGTCACAGTACACTGACTGAGTATTGAGTGGGATGGGGGGAAGGAAGAACACATTGAGTGGGAGATGGAATGGAATGGAATACTGTAAAGAAGAGTATGACTAGAAGAAGAAGAGTTTGGATTTGATATCCCGCTTTATCACTACCCTAAGGAGTCTCAAAGCGGCTAACATTCTCCTTTCCCTTCCTCCCTCACAACAAACACTCTGTGAGGTGAGTGGGGCTGAGAGACTTCAGAGAAGTATGACTAGCCCAAGGTCACCCAGCAGCTGCATGTGGAGGAGCGGGGAATCGAACCCGGTCTACCAGATTACGAGTCTACTGCTCTTAACCACTACACCACACTGGCTCTGACAGGAACATGGAACAGAAGGTCTAGGAGTGTGGAATGCTTCTGTTCCCTGTTCCTGTCCACTTGTCATATCCTTTTTTACAGCATTCCCTTCCCTTCCCTTCCTAGCCTGAGGAAGAAAATGGCAAGAGCTTGAAACTTGTTGATTCAGTCAAGCAAAGCAAAGTAGAGGATTGTTGGAATTTCGTTAGTATTATGGGATTGAAGCAATGAGCTGAGCAGAGGAGGCATAGAGTTAGTTTGGAGATTCCAGCTCTGCCCTGAACAACAATGGAAAATCAATAAAAAATAATTGGCTAAAAAAAGAAGCAGCATTCCACACTCCACATTTTCTTGCAGTTCCCCCTTGTTCTCCAGTGGTTTAGTTGGACACTATTATTAAGGTCAAAGAGCTAGTTTCTAAAGCATTGGAATAATGTCCTGGGTTAATATACCTACTTGTATGGCAATTTGACTCACATTATCAATATTCACAAAATATTCTTTAATGACGGTTTAAAATGGGGGTGGGGAGTGGGAAAAGAGGTCAAGGTAAAATAGGTTACCAGTAGACACTTAAGGAGGAAAAACACTTTAACAAACCAAACCAAATTACTTCAGCTGAATGCTTGTTTGTCAAAATCCCATTATTTCAAACTGAAAAGCAGTCCCCTCCCCTAGTCATGATTTTTAATAATACCCCCCAGAACTTTGAAAGCCACCCAACTAGATTGATCTCTAATAAAATAGATGTTAGAGGGTTTTTTCTCTCAGTCTGTCCTATTTTTATCTTACTTCTGGGAGTACCCATATAGTCCATAACTCTTCCTAAACTGGAAAGTGTTAATGGCATGGCCCAGTTTTTTGGTGGTTTTCTAAAGTGACCTGTCTTTATCAGTGGTGACCAAGAGATTCAAACCCTTAAGATAAAATTGTACTTGATCTTCTGTTATTGAACGTCAAGTGGAATATGGGGGGGGTATATAAAAAGCAAATGCAGCTCTTTCAATTTTCTCAGGCCCATTGTAGTTGGACCCTTTGATTTAATCTTACATTTTCCCCTGAGCTTCCTTTTTAAAAAAGATATAAGACAGTGTTTTGTCAGCTTTGTGTCTTTTACCATAGAAAAATTGGTCATTTTTCCAAGGTGGTATCAAGCTAATTTACTCTTTATATTTCATTATTAAAGTTGTAAAATATAATAGGCTGTATCCTGTTTTCTGTGAAGAGCTTTTATTTTTATTATATCCTGATACAGCTATATTATCCTCCCCATCTATCTTTTATTCAAGCACTATTAGGGATGCCTGTTTGAGAATCCCTTCGAATAGTTTGAGTGATCTCACAGGGAAACTCAGTTACAGTTTTAATGCTTGAATAGCATTAGAGCCAGTGTGGTGTAGTGGTTAAGAGCGGTAGTCTCGTAATCTGGGGAACCGGGTGAAGAGCCAGTGTGGTGTAGTGGTTAAAAGCGGTAGTCTCGTAATCTGGGGAACCAGGTTCGCGTCTCCGCTCCTCCACATGCAGCTGCTGGGTGACCTTGGGCCAGTCACACTTATTTGAAGTCTCTCAGCCCCACTCACCTCACAGAGTGTTTGTTGTGGGGGAGGAAGGGAAAGGAGAATGTTAGCCGCTTTGAGACTCCTGAAGGGGAGTGAAAGGCGGGATATCAAATCCAAACTCTTCTTCTTCTGCTGCTTCATTCTCTTCCTACCTCTCTTTTTTCTTTTCATGTTTGGACCAGCATATTCATTTATCAATGGATTTAAGCACAGAGAACTAGCATATTGGAGCTGCTGAGGCATGAATCAAGAAATCATCAACACTTCAAATCATTCATTAGGCAAATGGATAGAGAGCGTTTCCACTTCCCAATCACAAAAATAGTAGAACCTGGGGAGCTCCAATGAAGTTGAAAGATTCAGGACAAACAAGAGTTTCTTTGAATAGTGATGTTGTGTGTCGAGGTCCCCAAGCCACCCCTAAATAAATTCACACTTCACACCATAATTTTTGTTTAAGGTTTTTGGCATAATTTTGGCCACAACTTTATTAAAATACAAACCAAAGTGAGTGGTTGCTTAGGCATTGGTTACGACTATCTGTCCCCGCCCAGGGACAGAACTGACATCCGCAATCCTGTGAAGTCAGTAAGGGAAAACATTTTATGGGGAGTAAATGGAGCTAGGTACCAGACCCTCACTTCTCCCCAAGTGCTCATAGGGGCTCTTGCATGGCCCTATCCCCCTTTACAGGGGGGCAGACAAAAGCATGGTGAGACCCTGGATTTCTTTAACGGAATACCCTTGCAGTAACAGCATTGTAGGGGTAGGCACAGCCAATCCATACCCCTCCACCAACCAATTTTTCTAAAAAACGAATGCCTAACCGCAACCTTACAAGTTGTGACGATTTGCAACGCAGTAGGCAAAAACCAAATGGCACCAGCCAATCAGCCAAATGGACAAAATTCCTACCAGGCCCCTGCCCCCAAAGCAGGTGACCCCATGAGAGGCATAGCAAGGTCAAACACAACAAACTCCCTAAAATTAAGGGAGGATGGGCGGGCGATCTGATGCATGCAGCGAAAAAGAGGACGCTCAATGTTGCGTGCAGGGAATATATATCAACCAAGGCTGTTAATCAATAATAGCAACATAACAATCTCCCCAGCAACTCGAGGAGTCCAATCACACAGTGGACCAACCAAACCAACTTGCCTAGCAACAGGGGGTATCTGGTTAACCCCACCACAACCCATGCTCTCCATGAAGAAGAATACGCTTTGTCATGACCACAAACTAACATGGCTTTAAAAGGAGCATCTCCACACACACACACACACACACACACACACCACACACACACACCACACACGCCATCATTTAGCCCAGACACTGAGGTCCACCACCAAGGACCTTCTGGTGGTTCCCTCACTGTGAGAAGTGAGGTTACAGAGAACTAGGCAGAAGGCCTTCTTGTAGCGGCACTATCCCCGTGGAATGCCCTGCCATCAGATGTCAAGACCTACACTACTTTTAGAAGACACCTGAAGGCAGCCATGTATTGGGAAGTTTTTTTATGTTTGACGTTTTATTATGTTTTTATATGTGTTGGAAGCCACCTAGGCTGGCTGAGGCAACCTAGCCAGGTGGGTGGGGTATAAATAATAAAGTTGTTGTTGTTAAAAGGAATTTAAACAATTTCATGGAGGATAAGGATACCAATGGCTTTTAGCTCTGATGGCGAGGTATTACCTACAGGGTCAGAGGCTTCTGAATACCAGTTGCTGCGGATCAAACACAAGTGGGGAGAATGTGATGGCATTAATGTTCTGCCTGGGGGAATTATATAGGCATCTGGTTGACCACTGAGAGAACAGAATGCTAGACAAGATGGACTATTGCTGTGATTCAGCAAAGCTCTTTTGTTCTATAGTTAGTATATCTCTTTTTTTTTTACTGAAATATTTATTAAAATTTTTCACATTCAATACAAAATAGTCAAAAAAGAAAAAAAAGAAAAAAAAGAAGAAAAAAAATTAAAAACACATGAAATTTACAATTCCATATTTTCAGTACCATATTTCCCTGACTTCCCCACACCTCCTCTTCTTGCATTCCAATTCAAATTGTTAGTTCAACAAGTTCCTATCCCCAATTTTTTACCTTTTTATATTTAATTCATTTTTTTAAAAAAAACAATTTTAACTTATAGACATCAATATTTGTACCTCAATACACAAACCTTTTTCTAAAGTCGACCCAAATTCCCTTCCACGAATTTCCCAGTTTTCATATTAATAACCAAACAAAAAATAAAACAGATCATAATTGTACACCCTTTGGATTCTCAAACCCCACCACCCCCTTTCCCGGTTTCGATCCCCAACAAATATCCATCAGTCTTAATCTTCTATCAGCCTGGAGATCTCACGTCCGAGGCTCTTAATTCTCTCTCAGTTCCTCTCTGCCGGTTTTTTTGATAGTCCTTAGTATTAAACACCAGATCTCGGAGCAGCTCTGTCCCAATAAGGTCCATGTTTCTTCCAGCCAGACCTCCATACTTAAAAGTAGGGTCCAAAAGTCCAATTATCACAAAAACTCCAGCTTCCACTTTAATCAGATTTGTAATCCATGTAATCCACATAAGGAGATCTCTCCATTCTTCAGTCGCCAATTCAAACCAGATTTTCATCATCCAATACTTATTTTCCCTTGTGATCATCCTGTCAGGCCTCTGGTTTGATTTCTTGTTTTCCTTTGTAAGTGTGATATCAGGCCTCTGGCTCTCCTTTGTCATTTGCAAAATTACAGCTCCTCCTTCCTTCTCCTCAGAAACAACATATGTCTCATTCTCCACACTTTCAAGATTCTCAAAATTCTCTTTTTGTCCAGCTGCATGGGCTTCCTGAGTCAAATCCTTATCAAATTCCGTAATGTTATTTACTGTTAAGTTCAAAGTTGTTACATTTGTAGCCAAAACATCAATTTGGCCTTGTAACTTTCCCAAGAGAACAAAGACTCTGTCCAGCCCAGCCTGAATTTTCCCTCCTCCAGCCATTCTTGTAGTGTCCCAAATCCCTCTCTAGAGGGATTTTGGTAACTTAATATTCTTTCCAGTTAAAATCCAAAAGTCAAGTTAATTTGTATCAGTTCTTACTTATTTTCAACAAAATATAGCCAAGTTGCAACAAATATATCCAGCAGAGACAGCAGAAACAAAGTTCTCTTTTTCCTTTTTGACAGCTAATTTTGACAGCTGTCAAACTCTTCTATATCTCCTCAGCAGGCTCTCTCGCGAATCACTCCCGGGTCCGGGGGGGGTGGCACTTCAACTCTCAAAATTAGCTCTTATCCTCCAGTAAAATTACTTATACTTGTATTGCCAAATCGTGAAATTAATATGTTTTGTCCAATAAAGAAGAAGAAATTCTCTCGACCTTAGTTAACTAGTCCTTGCTTTAGATTTTTTACAAGACGGGGAGGCGGACTTCCTGTTTGCGCCTTCCCCGATCGTGCCAAATTCAAAAGAAAATTTCCTTTAAAAGTCCAATTTCCGTACTACTCCCGGGTTGTTACTTTTAGAGTCTGATTGTTCACAAGAAAAAGTCAGCGCTCTCCGACCATGGCTCGCGGCTTCACTCCACAGGAGGAGCAGTCGACTCTCGGCACCGCGCCGCTCACCCCGTCCCCCGTTCCGAAGCCTTTAAAAAGGCTCCTTCGCAGGTCGGGGGCGCAAATGGTGCCCGCCGAGTCACCAGGTTCACAGGCTTCCGCGCCTGTGATTTCTAAGGGTCCCCGCGTCGCTGCAGCGGCAAGACGCAACTCCTGTAGAGCCGATTCCCTCCGGAGCTCGGAGGGAATCCGCCATTAGCCTTTCGTGCTAACCCGGAAGTCTTATAGCTAGTATATCTCAACCATAGTCTCCCACTCCCATTCTGCAATGTGAGAATAATAATGTATCTAATTTGTAGGTTGTTTTATGCAGTGCCAGATTAAACCCTGCGGATGCCCCTAGGCAGTCAAAATGCGGGAGGGGCTTGCAACTTATCTCCCAATACATTTTTGTAATTTTCCAAGATCAAATCAATATTATTTGGATCCATTGTTGTGGGGCACTTAAAAGTTGTGGGACCCATAGGCCAGTGCCTACTCTGCCTGTCTGGTAATCCAGCAGTGGTTTTATGGATGCAACGAGATAATGAACATAAAGTGTTGTCATTATTGCCCACAGCAGCATATGATCTTATATCAGCTGGGTCACATAGACAAATACAGATAAGGTAGATAAATAGATTTAGATCATATAGAAATTCAAAATATCAAATATTTCACCAAAGATACCACCCTTTTTAGATGCTTTTACTCTTTGTCTTGTATGGAAAGCAATGTGTTGTTAGAGTTGGTCCAGAGATAGAAAACCTATGGCTTTCCATATGTTGTTGGATTCTAGGTCTCCCCCCACCACCACCGTGACCATTGGCCATACTTCCTGGGACTGGTGGGAGGTGGAGTCTAGCAACAACTGAGCTACTCATCCCCATATTCTTATGGTGCTTTCATTTTCAGAAGTTACCAAAAATGAACAACACACAATTTCATCTAAAGATGATTACCCTCATTAATGTTTTAACGGCACAAATCTTTTTAAATATCTTTTCAACCCCCACTTTTAAAGCATATATATGTATATAGATATAAATATGCACACACACACACTTAAGTTTTGCCATTTAAATAGCACAGAATTACATCTCAGCAATTAGTGTTCAGAAAGAAATAGCATCTTACGATAAAATTACCCAACATCTATCATTCTGTAGACATCAGATTATGTCTATTAACTTTGGGCGATTTTTTAAAGCTTGTGCAGCTCTTTGCTATATGACCTGAAGTTTTCTCCTATGCCAGCTTCATATGCATAAGAAAAAATGCAGTAAAACCTATTTTCCCTCAAGTCACTTCCCTCTGCCTTCTAATAATGACTTCTCCCCAAAGACAGAAGTATCATCCTTTGTAGTCCAAGATAATTTCCTTTCCTCAGCAGCTCAAAATGAAATCCTGCCTAAAATGATACAATTAGCTGCACAGCAGTGAAACCTGTGTACCTGCCCTCTCACCTTCCAGCCTGAAATGAGTGAAGGAACAGAAATGCCATTTTCCTAGCTGCAAAATTGCATTTTCAAGACAGAAGCATACCTCCCCAGAAAACCTTTCTGCTGAGGCTGATATAAAAATAGATGGTGACCGAGTGAAGGTAGCAGTGTGAACACCATCAATCCCCTTCATATTATTGTGTTAGTGTGGGGTTCTCAGAACTCATGAGATATTTTAATTTGATTATGTCTCTTGAAAAGATAGGAAGCAGTTGACCTTCCAGAACTTGAGTCCTGTGCAGTAGTCCACATAAGCACTGACTGGGAACCTGTATATGTTGGGTGTGGAAGTGTCCAATGTTTCAACACATGTAGAACATGAGAAGAACCCTGATGGATCTGGCCAAACATTCATCCAGTCCAAGCAAATGCCTTAAAGAATCCCATAAGCAGAGCATGAAGGCAATGGTCCTCTTCTTCCACTGGTCCCCAGCAAATTACATTCAGGAATGCCACTGAAGGTTCTCCCACATCAGATAGAATGTTTATTGAAATTTTCAAAAAATTTAAAGAAAAACAAAAAACAAGAATAAAAAAAACAAAAAACACACATATAGTTACAATCCTTTCTTACAATAACATATTTCCTTGACTTCCCCACATCTCCCCTTCTTGTATTCCAATTCAATTTTTAATTCAACAAGTTCCTATCCCCAAATTTTACCTTATTATATTTAAATCCTTTTAATTAACCAATTTTAACATAAACCTCAATCTTTATGCATCAAAACTTATTCTTAATATCTTTTTCTAAAGTCGACCCCAATTCCATTTCACGAATTCCCCATTTTAGTCTAAATAGCAAAACAAAATATTTACAAGAAAAAACAAAATATATTTGTACCGCCTTTGGATACCCAAAACCCCACTCCCCGCCTTTCCTGGTTTCAATCTCCAACCGATGTCCATCAATCTATCTGGTGTCAGCCTGGTGACCTCACATCCGAGGCCCTTAAATCTCTCTCCTTTCCTCTCTGCCGGTTTTTTTGATAGTCCTTTATAATAAGCACCAAATCTCGGAGAAGCTCTGTCCCAATAAGGTCCATATTTCTTCCTGCCAGGCCTCCATATTTAGAATTGTAATCCAAATCTTGTTTTTTACTTCTTTTAAATCCAAATGTCCCAGAAACTCCTACTTCCACTTTAATCAGGTTTGTCTTTTCCTTTATATCCATCTTTACAGGCCTTTGGCTCTCTTTAATCCTCTGCAGCATTATAGCTCCTCCTTCCTTTCCCTCTAAATTGTCATGTGTATCTTCTCCCACTTTCTCAAGTTTCTCAAATTTCTTTTCTTGTTCAGCTGCAAGAGTTTTTAGCTCAGATGCAAAGTCTTTTTGTTCTGGTACAGAGGCTTGAGTCAAGTCCCTTCCAATTTCCACAAGTTTATTTGCTTTTTCATTCAATGTTGTAACATTTCTAGCCAAAACAATGCTTTGTTCTTGAAATTTTCCCAGACGAAGAAAAATCTTCTCCAGTGCAATCTGTATTTTTCCACTTACAGCCATTCTGTAATGTCCCAGAGCCCCCTCTAGGGGAGTACTGGTTACTTAGTATTCCTTCCAGTTCTAATCCAAAAGTCCTTTATTTTCCTTTGTTGTCGACAATTTGTTACCTAAATGTAACAAATATAACCAGCCGAGGCAATAGAAACAAAGTTCTCTCTCTTTTTTTTTTCCTCCCAGCTTTGACAGCTAGTTTGACAGCTGTCAAAATCTTCTATATCTCTTCAACAGGTACCCTCACGGATCGCTCCCGGGTCCTGGGGGGGTGGGGTGGCAATTCCACTCTCAAAATTAACTCTTATCCTCCAGCACATTCACTTATACTGCCAAAACGTGAAATTAATTACTTTTAACTTCTCACGAAGAAGATGTTCTTTTCAACCTTAGTTATCTAGTCCTTGCTTTAAAATGTTTACAAAAGGGGGAGACGGACTTCCTCTTTGCGCCTTCCCCGCTCGTGCCGAATCACAAAGGAAATTTTTGATATCCAATTTCCGTATTACTCACGGGTTGTTACTTTTAGTCCAAATGTTCAAAGGAAGAAGTCAGCGCTCTCCAACCATGGCATGCGGCTTCGCTTCGCGGAGACGGGTAAACAGCTCTCAGCTCCGCGCCGCTCACCCCCGATCTGTTCCGGAGCCTTTAAAAAGGCTCCTTTGCAGTGGGGGGGGGACGCAAATGGAGCCCGCCGAGCCTTCAGTTCACAGGCTTCCCCGCCTGTGATTTTTTTCGGGTCCCCGCTTCGCCGTAGCGGTAGAACCCTAGCTCCACGAAGCAGATTTCCTCCGAAGATCGGAGGAAATCCGCCATTACAGTTGCTGGCGCTGACCTTTTTTAAAAGGTTCTCCCACATCAGGTTCAGAAACAAACTTCAGGAGCTCTTAGCAGCCCAAGTTAAATGATAGGTGCCCCAGTCAAATGTGTGTGAGAGAAGAATTGGAGGCTCTCTGTCAGTCTGCTCTGAACCACACAATGCCTGCCAAGCCCTGATTCCCCGCAACAGTCTCCTCCCATTCCCCTTAAAGCCATAGTTGCCAGGACAGCTGTGACAGGAGAACACGAGAAGGCTTTTCTTCCCCCTTCCCCAGGGTCCAGATTCATTAGTTCACTGATGTGCAGCACACCAACATGCCCAGTGACCCATATACTCTGCAGAGATTGCTTTCCAACTGCATAATGAGAAGGAAGTCCGGGGGAGGGGGCGGTTTTCATAACCAATGTGGGTTCAAAAGTGGTATAAAACAGGGATGAGAAATTTGTGCTCCTCCCTTTGTCTGCTGGGCACTAGCTCCCATCAACCACAGCCAGCATTGCCGATTGTCAAGGTATGATGGGAGTTGTAGTCCAGTCACATTTGAAAAGTTGTAAGTTCCCCAACCCTAGTCTTCCTTGGCCCTGGAAGCCTACACAGCCCAAATTCAGGAGGGGTGAGCAGTTGCCAAATAACTGGGAACTGTTTCAGAGAAGTGGAATGTCCTATTTTAAATAACCAGCTGATCCCTGCTTCCCATTGGTGGCCTACATAAAGTAGCTGTGGCAGACTCCACCTTATCATTTCATGCACCTGCTCCAGTGTCGCCCCATCATCACCCATGATCAGCATTTGAAACTTGCCAGGCACCAGGTGCATTTTGCACCTGGCTATCGGCCACTTGTGACCAAGTGAAGATGCTTGGGTGTCAGGATGGCACCTGATGTCTCCACCATCTGGAGGTGCATGCCTGGGTATCCTTGGATCTTGGCTGTTTTCACACACTAGCAACACATCTTGTACAATTTGATCTGTTATATTTAATCTGCACGATCAGAACAAACTTCAGGAACCAAAAAGTCATATTGAAATATATGGCTGTTGAGCCATCTGGCTCAAAAAATGGAAACTAGGAATTCCATTTTGGCAACTGTAACCCTGGTTTAAGAAGCCATTTGGAGCCAAGTTTATATATCTGAGTTTCTAACATTTCCCATGATACAGCAGGAAAGGAAAGGGACATTCCTACCCACTGACTACACTGTCTGAGGCTGATGTGTATCAACCGTTAGGTCCAGTTTTTCCAGCCCTGATCTAGACAAAAGTTATTCATCCTGGTCTTGGCTGTTTACTCACAGGTAAATCTTGTTTGTTCTCATTGTACTTTCTTCTTAAGTAAGCTTAGAATGGCTCTCAGTTGTAACAAGTGAGCATTTTTGTGATTCTTTTTTAAAAAAGCTGTTCTCTGCCACTGAAGGAAGAAGGGCTTGATCTATGCAAATGTCTGGCTCGTATCCTCTTCATGAAAAAGAAGTCACTTCTTTCTTTTATTCCTTAATTCAGCTCTCTTTACATGGTAACTTTAAAAGACCATAGAGTGATGATGAAACAGTGGGTCCTCTGAGTATTGCTGGGGTCAGGATTTTGCTGCCAGCTTTGAGAATTAAAGCAAGGTGGTCCTCTATTCCTGATTAAAATATTCCAAGCCTATGCATTTATCAGCAGTGTCTGTGGGAGAATATCAGCAATTGCTGTCCCATGAGATGAATATTTACTTTGGCTACAATTTTCTCTCTCAGATCAATAAAGTTGATGGTTGCACCTCAGTGGAATCAATACCCTCTTATTATAAACATATATAAATTGCTCTTTTTACTGATTAAAATAAACTAGGGCAAACAGTAGCAAAACCTCGGATATGTTGCAGAATGATGAAAAAAAAATCATGAATACCACCATGTAATTCTTGACCTTTTGAGATGTGGGTTGGTGGTTACAACATGGTGAGTTTAATAGGAAGGTACTTTTGGCAGGTACAGACAGATCTGAGGCCCCTGGGAGTGGAGCCCTCTTCATCTCTATGGACCATTCAACAACAATAACAAAATGTGTTACGGTTTATTTCAGTTTTGCTGGTTCTAATACTAGCATTTCCGTCCCAATTTCTAACATTTCTTTTATACTGCAGTACCTATTGTGTTACGGAACTGTGGCTTTTTCATCAATATACTGACATGTCATCCTAAATTTCAAACAGCGGGAAAGGACTGCATGCTGGGATACCAGGCAAAATTTCATCACATGACAATACTGTGAAAAACTCCTGTGATTTTCTGAGTTAACGGGATTGCAATCTTTTTTTCTTTTCTGGAAGTAGTTAACATGGAAATTAGTGCTAAACTTCTGCCAGATCCAACTAGCCTTCCAGAAGTGGTGTTTACATTTTGTGAAAGATCACATAAAATGTGGAATTTACTGGGCAATTTATTGGAATAAAGTGCCCCCCCCAATACACATCCATATTTCCCCCCATTTTGCTTAGTAGATGCCCATGTGTGATGTGAAAGAATCTCATATCTGTTTCTCAATCCAATACAATCATCTCAGACCCTCCAGGTGTCCCTATATTCCAGGGACAGTCCCAGACTTACAGAAGCCATCCCAGTTTCTGAGTTGATCCCAAAATGTCCTGCTTTTCCTTAGGACGTCCCTACTTTTGTCGTAGAAATGTTGGAGAGTATGGAATTATCCAACCCGCGAGCCATCTGAAGGCAGCCCTGTATATGGAAGTTTTTCAATTGTTTAATGTTTTGTTAGGTTTTTATATATGTTGGAAGCTACCCAGAGTGCCTGGGGCAACCCAGGAAGATGGGCAGAGTATAAATAGTAAAATTATTACTATGGAATAGGAATTTTGATCAGAGAAATGTTGGAGGGTATGTCATCTAGAACAGGGCTCCCCAAACTTTTTTAGGACCATGGGCACTTTTGCAAATTGGAGATGCTATCATCTCTTCTCCCTGTTTCAAATGCCCACAGTTTCAAAACCTATCACTGAACAGCAACTGCAAACAGTTACTCCATCATATTAGTCCACAGCATACATGAGCCAAGGTTTGACCAGGCCTCAAAGCTTGACAGTGACACTCTAACAACAACAAAGGTCACAAAAATCTTTTCCAAAGCACACAGCACAACAGAACCAAATCAAGGTCTCGAAAATATTAAAAATGCAGATATAATTTTGTGAGCTCTCGTGGCAGCCAATGATTTGGCGCTTCTTACAGACCCAAGATACTCCTGGGTATAATAGGATGAAATAGCTTTGCGGGAATCGCTGCCATGTTCTCTTCAGTAAACAAGCAGCATTTTATGAAATACCAATAGGCAATACCCAAGTGTGCACTGCAGACAATGTCCTTACAAACAAATCATTATGGCCTATTGAGCAAGTAGAATACATATTGAAAAGGCTCTAAATGTGATTTACATGAAATATATTATACAGGCAATGGAGGGAGGGGGGCTTACCGGGTCCCGTCTCTGTGAAGAGCAATTATTTTTGAAAAAGTTGTTCCACGCGTAAATGACTTGATAGGCCACCATTCTTTCCAACGGGAGGATAAAATTGATATAAGAAAATGAGGGAAAGATTTTATGCGATTCTAATCTTCCCTCCTCCTCTCCCTTCTCTTTCATATAGGATCAACTACAACAAATCATTTGCAAGAAAGCTGCTAGCGATAGCGCGCTGAAAATGCAGCCCTTAAGTTCTGTTCTTGAAGCTTGATTTATAATTCCTTCGTTGTTTGATACCGATTTACAGTGAAGACAATCATGGAGTGGTGGTGATGTCAACAACGCCATCCAAGCTCCCTCCCCTGCCAAACCCAGTATGATTTGGAAACATTTGTGCCTTCTCTAGGAGGAATGCAAGGGCATAGGATGTGTATATATCCTGGCTGTGGGTGAGGCTTGAAGGCATTTAGAAGACTGTGTCACCCCTGGCCAGATCCTCTTTGGATCTCCACATAGCTAGGAAGCTGATCCAGTTTGGGGGGGGATAGGTGGGGGTGCAGCAGCCTCTCCTGCTGGTCTGGCACTTAAGAGGCCTTCTTAGCCATTAGAGAAGGCAGCTAGACTATGTAAGCCAAAGCTTTGTTGGGTGAGGGCCCAGCTGCCAGAAGTAAGGTGAAGCCATTCCTCCTCTTCCACCTTTGCCCTCACCGCTGCAACTGTGCCCTCACCACTGCTGTTGCATCGTGGCATCAGTGTGGGCACAGCCACAGGAAGGAGTGTCGTGGTGGTGAGGCTGACGGCAGTGTGGGCACAATGGTGGGGGCAGCAAAATGTCTTGGGCCAGTCCTGCCAGCCGCAGAGGGTGTACGGCCAGTTTTTTTACCAGTAGAGATACGTTTAGGAAACAATATTGCAGATAATTCAACAATCGCATTAGAAACAAATCAATATTTTGCCTGCTTCTACCTCTTGTTGCAGACCTCATCTGTTCCCATCCTGCTCTTTCCCCCAGCCCTTAGAAATTTCTCTCCATGGTGTGACAGCCAATCTGTTTTCAGTTTGTATGAAATGTCCCCTAGACATATTCACACAGAATAAATAGTGGAGGGGGGGGGGGGGAGAGGAAAGGCTCTCAGTCGATGATCAGCAGAGGAATGGGAAATCAGGAGCAGAATTTCCCTCCTCTTCTATGGCAAAGTTTGCTGAATGATACAGAACATTAATTTTGTTGCAATAAATTTACTCATTCCTAGAGAGACCAATTGCTAACATGCCAGTAGGCAGATATATTTGGGGTTAGTGTGAGTAAAAAGTCATCCTGGGGAATCATGTTTCATTACCCTTGCTTGTTGATGAGTTCAGGGCTGCCAGAAGCAAGCCAATGAATGTGAATAGCTACTCCACTGTTCTTGCAAGTACTTAAAACATATACCTCTCGTCCTATAGGTTTCCCCCACATGATTCAGCTTACTAGCAGTTGTTTATACTGATTAAACAACTTCATTTCTGCCCTGACTCTTCTTTGCATGACATTGCAGCCTGTGTCATGATGGATGCCTATAAACCCTGGCTGAATATTTCATTTGTTCGGAAATGAATGCACAGACCTAAGATATGGCTTGATGCCTGTTTCCTACCTTAGTTTCAGGGGCATATCTTGCAACTAGGGATGGAACTGTCTGAAAAATCTCACTGTCAATCTTATCTACATATATTTTTTCTCATTCCTGTCTCGCTCCCTGATCACAGCGAGAAGTGAGGGATTCTACCACCACCCCGTTCCTCTAAAAATAGGATCACAGCAGAGATTCCGTAGGCATCTCTTGAATACAGTGGTACCTCAGGTTACATACGCTTCAGGTTACATACGCTTCAGGTTACAGACTCCGCTAACCCAGAAATAGTACCTCGGGTTAAGAACTTTACTTCAGGATGAGAACAGAAATCGCGCGGCAGCGGCGCGGCGGCAGCGGGAGGCCCCATTAGCTAAAGTGGTACCTCAGGTTAAGAACAGTTTCAGGTTAAGAACAGACCTCCAGAACGGATTAAGTTCTTAACCCGAGGTACCACTGTACCATCTTTTAAAATACTCACAAACCTACTCAGTTTGTTATTATTTTTTATGATTATTTTGCCTTGTTTGTATATACACTGAGCCTCTTAGGCTTGCCAATCAGAAGGTTGGCGGTTCAAATCCCCGCGATGGGGTGAGCTCCCGTTGCTCTGTCCCAGCTCCTGCCAACCTAGCAGTTCAAAAGCACGCCAGTGTGAGTAGATAAATAGGTACCAATGTGGCAGGAAGATAAACGGCGTTTCTGTGCGCTCTGGTTTTCATCACAGTGTTCCATTGTGCCAGAAGGGGTTTAGTCATGCTGGCCGCATGACCAGGAAAGCTGTCTGTGGACAAATGCTGGCACCCTCAGCCCGAAAGCAAGATGAATGCCGCAACCTCAAAGTTACCTTTGACTGGATTCAACCGTCCAGGGGTCCTTTACCTTTTTTATATTTGTAACTATGGTTGAACACAGACTTGCTATTTTATGAGTGGACAAGATACATTTTTTAAAAAAAAGTTTCCAAAATGACTGAATTACAGATTCCACAATGCAGTGACAAAGGAAACAGACCAGAAGTTATGTTTACTTGGGAGTAAGTTCCATTGAATCCTAGAAGACTTGTGAGTAGACATGTCTAGGTTTGTACAGAAAGTTTGGGTAAACAGAACAGAGTCAGGTTGAGAGACAGCAGAGGAGAAAGGAGTTATGAAGGATGCTATTTTATGATGTCTATATTTAGTTTCACCTGCTTAAGACAGGATGATGGTTCATAAATAAATCTCTCTCTCTCTTTTAATGTGTTACTGGTGTTGTTGAACTGTCCTTGTAAAGATGGGAATGCTTTTCTAGATTCTTGCCTGGACTTGCAGGGGGAGAAATTCAGTTTAGGTCACATTTAAAGGCAAACCTACCTTATTCACACTTGGCAAAATAATACAGAAACCAAAGCACCACCACCCTTTGAAGTTCATATTTCTCTGAATTTTGGAATCCAGTTCTGCAGCCAAGTGATGTGTTTAAAAGAAATGAATACGCTGGGGTAAAGTGTGCATAAAATATGTACATTCATAAAAATAACATAGAAAAAGACATTATATTAGGGAAAGTTGCTTCCAAAACTTCTATTTAAATTGCATATAAAAAACATGTGTATATTGGGATAAATTCGCACTAAAATGCTGGTGAGGTTTACTTAAAAATAAATAAATTGCAAACGGATGTAAAATTGTGGAGAACTGACTGGAAAAGTGAGAAAACGGGAGAAACCAAAATTCAGATATGCCCATCCCAGCTAGGTAAAAACTTAATCAAAGTTAAGTTCAGATTAAAAGAACAGGTTTGTTTAATTCAATGTAAAAGAGAGAGGAAGAAAGAAGTAGCAGCTTTTTAAATAAAGCAAGCCTATACCCACTCAGCAGCCCTAAAAGCTGACAAATATGTAATATAGCATAGATCTCTCAAACAATTCATTAAAGATATTCAACAGGGCGACAAAGGATATTTGAAACCTTACAACTTTACTCTTTTTCTCATAGTGCTGGGTTGGGGGTGTATGTTAGAAGAAAGAGGATTCACTGGTCAGGGGCAGCGAGCTTTCCTTGGCACCATCACATACACAGAAGGGAATTTGACTATTAAGATTTTTCTGCAAAGTGGTACAAGAAGTATGCAATTTCTCTGGATTTTTCTTGTCAGGCAAACAGGGGTGGCACATCTCCTATGAATGTGAGATAGATGCTTTGCTTGTAAGTTCTTCTCTCCTAGTTAATGAGGTGGAGAGTTTCTGAGTACAGCTGAGTTCTCCTGAGGAATTCATATTGTGAGTTGGGGGGCAGCTATTTGCTTCAACAAGCTATTGTGAAGCTATTCTGAACAGACCAGGTGAACAGACCATTTGGGGCCTCTTCTTCATGCCATGAAACTGGATTAATTGCGAGATCATACCTGATCAAATCATTATTTTCACTGATTGCAGTGGAAATGGATGGGTACACAATCACAACTCAGAAACCTTTTTGGTTTATTTAGGACATTCTCCTACAACTGTTGTTGTGGTTGTTGTTGTTGTTTTTGTTGTTGTTGTTATATCCCACCCTTACCTTTCCCGCCCTGACCTGGCCACAGTGATCCATGTGACGGTCACCTTCAGGCTTGACTACTGTAATTCGGTCTATGCGGGGCTGTCCTGGAAGCTGTCCCAGAAACTCCAGCGGGTGCAGAATGCTGCAGCGAGGCTCCTCACAGGGTCTCTGCCATGGGAGCATATTCGCCCAGTGTTTTTCCATCTGCACTGGCTCCCGGTGGAGTACAGAGTCAGATTTAAGGTGCTGGTGTAGCCTTATTGGAGTTCACCGATTGGGTCTGCGTTGCTCCGGGATAGGAGGAAGGAAGTCAAATGACACCGAGTTGGTTCAAAGAAAGAGTTTATTCTGCTCTCCAGATAGCAGAAGGCACTTGCGTGATCAAGTCCACAGCAAGTCCAAAGAAATGAGAAGTTTCATGCAGTATATATATCCTCCAGACACCCTCTCCTCCTTCCCCAATCACGTCAGCTTGTATACGCAGGTTGACATCACATATGTTCCTGCTCTGGTACTCTTAACCATAAAAGGATCTTCCTTCCTGTACTTCTGACCATAAAAAGATCTTCCTCTTCCTACTCTTATCTGGGAAGAGGTCATAATCTCCGGGAACACGCTTTTGGCATTTTCCCCGGACATCGGTCCCCACGTATTTTGTGGTGAGCACATAAGATCTTTATCTTGACGTGTTTTCTTTGTTCCCCTAAAGAGTCAGGGTCATCCCTTGCTGTGACTGATAAAGGAGAGAGCTTGTTTATGCAATTGTGTCCTTATTTTGCTTTTGCTCAACAGCTCAAGTTTTACGCATTTTAAAATGCTCTCTTTTGAAAGAACAAAAAGGGGGGTTTGAGTCAGTTTTAAACTTGCTACACAGAAACCCATTCCTTCACTGGTTTTGACCTTTAAAGCCTTTCACGGCCTAGGACCCTCATACCTACGGGACCGTCTCTCCTGGTATGCCCCATGGAGGACCTTAATAGCAACACCCTAGAGGTCCCAGGCCCTAAGGAAGTCAGATTAGCCTCAACCAGAGCCAGGGGCTTCTCAACACTGGCTCCAGCCTGGTGAAACGCTCTGTCTCATGAGACCAGGGTCCTGTGGGATCTGATTTCTTCCCGCAGGGCCTTTAAGACAGAATTGTTCCATCTGGCCTTTGGCTTAGAATCAGTTTGATTCCCTCCCCCTCTTTCTTTTTCCTTTCTCCTCCTGTGAAGAGGCTGCATCCTAATGTTTTAATGTTGTATTTTAATCTTTTTAAAATTGTATTTTAATCAACATGTTTTTATTATTGGTTGTTAGCCGCCCTGAGCCCGGTCTTGGCTGGGGAGGGCGGGGTATAAATAAAAATTTGTTGTTGTTATTATTATCACTGGAGGGTTAAAATGTGAATACAAAATAGCAGACAACATTCTATTTTGGCATACAAAATGGAAAGTTTTGGTGCAGAAGGGGAAAACTATTTCAATATATTTTACTGAAACATTTCCCACTCTTTTGTGATAACTTTGAATAATAGATAATAATCCTACTTCTTCATGAACATATAAGTCATTTTCAAATCATCTCTAGCAGACTTATTATGATCGTCATTATTATTAGCATGCGAGAACAATGTAAAAGGATTTGATTGACATCCATCTAGATGACAGATTTAGCAAACTTGCAGTCATACAAATGGGTGAGCAAAGATATTAACCAGGAAAGAAATTGTTTTGCAGTTTGGAGCAGTATGGGGGGGATCACTGTATTTCCAGCCTGAGTCTGTTTTTGCTTATGTTCATTCCCTTCCATTTCTGCATTGATTTGTGATTTTTCTTTTTTTAAAAAATCATATGAAATATCATAGGCAAATACATTTTAAAATAGTAGTTTATTACATTGTGTGAGGTGGGTGGGTGGGTGGCATTTTGGTACTATTTTGAGCTGAGAATTGTATTACAAAATTTTAGAGGTGTGAATTCTGAAGAATAATTATGTGTCCAAGAGGCACAAATTGGGTTGATTTGTTTAATAATGCAGACCAAACAAAATTATTCTCCATCCCTAGTTTGGAAAGTATGTATTTACTGTTTGTGGGCACTTCTTTCTGCAATATTTGTTGGGGTCTAATCCCATGATCCACTGATTCATGTGCCCTTCTCTGATTTCTCTCTGGTTTTGGCTCCTGATACCTCAAAACAAACAGTACTGAATGAGCCACTACTTCTGTCCTCATCCTTTATGCACCTGAGTAGAGTGCCAGAACAGATACTCAAACGGGAGAATCAATGTGCTAAAAACACATCCTTCAAAGTCCAACCTAATTTCCCTTGTGGTTAATTTGTGATGGCCTTGCTCACATGTATGATTGAAAGTTGGTTGAAGCAATCATGCAGATGGATGCCAATCAAATGATTTTATATATTTCCTTACCCTGATAATTAAGATGATGATGGAATTCTCCTGCTAGTAGGGATTTTGAAAATGTGTTCCATTTTCAAGAAGCAGAGCCGTTCTCTTCTGTTATGCTTTTATGCGGGAAAAGGCACACCCAAAGGTCAATCAGATGGCACCAAAAATATCCTACTCTGCCCCAAGTGGCAACTGGCCAAAAGCGTGTGGGATGCATCAACAAAGAAAGAGGAAGAGTTTGGGGAGGTACCACCACTGATAGGCAACCTCTCCTTTGAGCCTTTTTGGGATGAAGTCTTGAGAGGCTTCCTCCTTTACTGAGATGGCACAAACACCCCCCCCCCCCCCTGCTAAAGATTGGGAGCGATTTTCTGCTGGCATCTATTGCAATTCAATATATGCTCTGCACGCTACTGTGTGGCCAATGCATCCTTCCTCTGTGCACAGAAGTCTTGACACTTAAATCTCCTTTCTGGTTTTGGACATTGTTTAAATGCTGATACTAACCCACTCCTTGGGGACTGCGATTAATTAGTCAGTGTCGCTAAATTGCTGAGGCTGTGGAAAGTGCTGCAGAAAGCTCCTAATTCATGAAGTACAAATCATTCCGTCCAGTAAATATGCTAGAGGGGTAGACTAAATGCATCAATGAACTGGTTTGGATGGAGAGGTTAATTGCTATTGCAAGGAAGAAAATGGACGACAGAGAGGATTAGCAAGTAGATGGCTGCAGTGAATTAGCTGTGTATCTGTTTGTCTATCCACCTGTCTATGCAATCAGTTCCTAACATTCTGGCTCTGAGTAGAATTAGGCAGATAGCAGCAGGTTTGATTTGTAATGGCTGGAGTCACTAGGACCAGGTAATGAACTTCTCCTTTACAACAATCCAGCAAGGTTGGTTTGCATGAGGCTGGGGCTGGCTCTGTACTGTGATCTCTCCATCCAAAGTCAAACACTCTAAGCAATGCAACACATAGGCTCTCTTCTTCTGAACCCCACTAGTGTAACCTCATCTTCATAACTACTTTACTTTACTCACATGGGTGGTGCTGTGATCTAAACCACTGAGCCTCTTGGGCTTGCTGATCAGAAGGTCAGCAGTTTGAATTCCTGTGACTGAGTGAGCTCCCATTGTTCTGTCCCAGCTCCTGCCAACCTAGCAGTTCTAAAGCACACCAGTGCAAGTAGATAAATAGGTACCACTGCAGCAGGAAGGTAAACGGCATTTCCGTGCGCTCTGGCTTCCACCATGGTGTTCTTTTGCACCAAAAGCGGTTTAGTCCTGCTGGCCACATGACCCGGAAAGCTGTCTGTGGACAAACACCGACTCCCTCACCCTTAAGGTGAGATGAGTACTGCAACCCCATAGTCGCCTTTGACTGGACTTTTTTTGCCTATGTTATGAATATTTTGTAATGTATGTACATTATGGGCCAGATTCAACTAAACAGCCAATTTGGGCTATCCCCTGCCCCTTGCAACTCCCCTCATTGGCTCAGGAGTCAGGAGAACCCACAGAACAGTGCAATGGGAGGAGGGACATAGCCCCATCTGGCTAGCAGAAAGGTTTGCACTGATGGAATGATCACAACAGTGTGACATTGAATTCCTCCCCATGTTTATTATATTACTGCATAGTAAACCACCCTGTGCCCCTGTGCCCCTTTGATTAACGGCAGTATATAAATTTCACAAATGAATGAAAAACTCAAGATTATTTATGATCGCACTTTTTACATTCCATTACTGTGAGACATAGGAACCAACTCCTAGGGGTAAAAGGTAAAGGTACCCCTGACCATTAGGTCCAGTTGTGGGCGACTCTGGGGTTGCGGCACTCATCTCGCTCTATAGGCCGAGGGAGCCGGCGTTTTTTCCGCAGACAGCTTCCAAGTCATGTTGCCAGCATGACTAAGCCGCTTCTGGCAAACCAGAGCAGCGCACGGAAATGCCATTTACCTTCCCGCCGGAGTGGTACCTATTTATCTACTTGCACTTTGACGTGCTTTCGAACTGCTAGGTGGGCAGGAGCTGGGACCGAGTAACGGGAGCTCACCCTGTCGCGGGATTCGAACCGCCGACCTTCTGATCGGCAAGCCCTAGGCTCTGTGGTTTAGACCTGTGTGCACCACCTGTGTGTGCCATGTCATGTGATCAGTTATGAGGGGCAGGGCTTCACATGACACGGTGTGTGCACATCATTTGAATGACTATGCCCATCAACTTTGGGGGTGCCTGACCCCTCAAATATTTTATTGGGGGTCCGAAGACCCCTTTGCCCCAGTTGGCTCCTATGAACCCATGATTCAAATCTGGACTGGGTCCCATTCTAGATTTCTAATCTGGATTTTACATGTGCCTGCACTCTCTGTCTCTCTCACACAGAGGCACTTAGTGTAAGAAACAGCAATTCTGCTTAAGGGCACAGATATGAAGCTCGTCTGACTCAGAGTCTGACACTTCAAACTTTGAAGAAGCTGCTGTTGAAGTGGGATCCTTTGCATCCAGCACTTTGAGTGGCAGACATGGTTGGAAATCTGGCCTATGACCGCAATAAGAGCATAATACAAATTTGCAACTGCCTTCCTGTTGACTCACATGCACACAAAACCACACAAACACAGACATTCTGGTCGCTGAGGGAGAGAAAACACCTACTACCCCTTTAAATGCAGCTATACATGTGCATCTCCTGCCAACCTAGCAGTTCGAAAGCACGTCAAAGTGCAAGTAGATAAATAGGTACCACTCGGGCAGGAAGGTAAACGGCATTTCCATGCGCTGCTGTGGTTCACCAGAAGCGGCTTAGTCATGCTAGCCACATGACCCGGAAGCTGTACGCCGGCTCCCTCGGCCAGTAAAGCGAGATGAGCGCTGCAACCCCAGAGTCGGCCACGACTGGACCTAATGGTCAGGGGTCCCTTTACCTTTACCTATATGCACATGTGTGCATCTCTTGATCAGGGCAAATGCCTCTGTAGAACTGTCCTCCTGAAAGATCCTTTTTAAAAAGAACGACTCTGTTAACGATACATAAAATCGGTGGGGAAAGGAGTAAATGGTAATATGTTTATTCTGAATGGGCGCAGAGGCTTTTCAGGTATAATCTTGATTTAATGCAATTTTGCTACATAAAGAACTTAATGAGGCAAGGGACAGAGAGCAAATAAAAGAAATATAACCTCCATAGCCATGTGCTACAAAACATTGAGCTGGAATGGGTTTATTGGAAAAGGAGAGATATTATGCATGGGCTGCTAAAATCTAATCAGGGAAAAAAGAAAAAACCACAACAATCCAGGAACAGAAACAATGAATACATTATTTTAAAAAGTGCTATTATAGTCCTGCATCATGTTGGAGAGGACAGAGAAAATAAAACAAAACAGCATATTTTCTATCAACAAGGAAAAGGGTATGATGAGGCATGAAAAATCTATAATTGTTTTATTCCTTTTATTTTTGATAACATAATAAATATGACTGATGTTTATCGGGCCTACATTTCTCCACCAACATGCTAGTCATAGCAATTCTGTCATTGCAATTAAAGTGAAACATTTATTTCAGAACTGAAGAAAATTATATTCAGCTGATTTCTTGTACATTATTTTTTTAAAAAGCACTGGGCTACTTCCAGAGATCAAGATATATAGACTATTGGGCTAGGTCATATTCAACATCTGTCTGTCTTGGCAGTACACAATTTGAATACTCATATATTTTAACCCTACCTTGATTTCATCAGTTCATCACCAAACGTATAACACATACCCTAATCCTAAATCCATCTGCAGAATATGCTTAACCATGTTAATTCATATTGAAGTCCTACTGAATCACATGGGTCTTACTTCCTAGTGCTTAGCATTGCAACCATAAATAGATTTTCTGGAACTTCCAAAGTAAATGTGTTTAAAATCTTGCTTTTTCTAAAAAAATTATGTATTGTAGAATAGGAGTGGGCAGAAAGTACAAATGTGTGATTTGTAGCAAATCAGTGGAGTGTTCTGTTGTCCAATGATCAACCAATGTGAACTGCAAAATGACTTTCCCTCCCCAAATTATACTGCTGAAATGTAGAATAAGTAGAAGTGGATTTTCAGGAAGTAAGGCTGTGAACTCAATTCAGCTCTGGTACTCCAAATAAATTAATGTTCTCAACATTCTATCATTCTAAGAATGTTCCTCTCGCACCACTCTCTAGTTGGTGGATCTCAAGGTTTCGGTGAAAACAAATTAGATCCCACAAGTCTTAAGTTGGCCCACTGCTGTTGTAGAAGATCAATCGGATTAAATCATTAATGATACCATTAAATAGGTATGGTGGGTAATATAATATATAACATATGTTGAAATCTTATATGGAGTGTTTGCTCTTTGGCCAAAAGTGTTCCCAGAGTGGCTTGCAAGCAACTGAAGAAAAACAGCCCTGGCCTGCAGGTGTACAACCTAAAAGATATAACACAAAAGGGGGGGGGGAGAGACAGTGAGAGAAGAGGAAATTGTAGTATTTCACTCATGTTGCCAGTTGGCACAGGATACCTGTGCAAGAATATGCCTCTTTAAAACAAAGTCACTTTTAAATACAGCAGGAATATTTGAAAGATACTCTGATTCTCCATACTCATAATCTATATGTGGTATTACAAGTCAACTGGACAAACACATGTCATGTAAGTTTAAAAAATAATGATATCTAATGCAATCCTGGTACTCCTTTGTCCTGTCTTTTTTTCACACCTTTGCATATAAATAGCAAACATATTCCTCTAGAATGTTTCGCAAAAGTTATTAGAAAAAAATGTTGGTAATATCTTGGAGGAAATTTAGGGGGGAGTTACATAAATAATTAAGGGTTTATCTGCCTGACTTGGAATGAAAGATTAAAAGAAATAAATATGTTAGCAGTGACTAGGGTCGTGTGGACTTAATAACTGTCTACAAATATTTGAAAGTTGTAAACATCAAGGGTGGAAAGGAATAACTCAAGGCAGTCTGGAGGGATATAACTGTAATGAGATGCTCTTAAAGCACGGAAACGCGATCCCTAATTTAAACACACATATACACAATTAGAGGGTGGATGATTAGTCTCTGGTAAAATGTGACAGCTTATGGCACAGATGACAGGCGAATGGAGGAAAAGAAGCTGATGATGATGATGATTTTGCATTGGCAGTCAGATGGTGAGTGTTAAGGAACAGAGCCTGCTAACGTAGAATGTCTTTGAGAAGGCTATGTTATCTCCCCATTCAGTTGGATAGAGGAAAGGTTGAAATGAGTGACCACAGAGCACACCAAGCTGCTCTGTAGCCATGTTATAGCTCCAAGTAGATCCTAACCTGCTTGGAGTTTACACAAGCATAGCAGGGGATATACGTGTCACAGAACTTACAAGGAAGAGCAATGCATGAGTGCAACAAAAAAATAAATCAAATTTGAAACACTGAAGCCTGCCGATTGTGGAACTAGCTTTAGGTTCCTCTCTCCCCAAGATTGCTTCAGGGGCTGGGAGATGACAACTGCAACTGACACGGTTGTTATAGCACAACCGTAACATCAAACAGGCCAGAAGAGAACTCATCTATGCTTCCTCCGTGCGCAACTTGCGAGGGGTTGCCATGGCTCTTCCTGATGCACAGGCCCCTGTGTGATAGGCAGAAATTCAAGGAATGCAGAGCAGAGAAGAAGGGGAGGGGGGAGAGTCTATTTTTTTTAGAGCTTACTCTGAATTTCTTTTGCAGGTGTTTCAAGGAGTTTGACAATAAATGTGCAAAGTTACTGAATCTGGCACGGTGATGTTTTAGATCAGTGCTACATAGCTGCTGGTCCACAGTGACTCCACCACAAACCAGGTGGCATGAATGAATTGCATCAGCCATCAGCCATAGCAATAAAACAACAATGCAATATACAAAGAATAGAAATATAAAGTCAATTCTAGAAAATACATTTTAGGGTTTTGAATCAATAGTCAAATAGTGGATCTTATTCCAATTGCCCCAGCTAAAAACCTTGCAACCTTTGCCATCACCTGCTCATCTTGATCTGCCAAGAGAAAGGACACTGTGGCAGTGGTTGGGTGACCCAGAATGGACAATAAAAGATGGGTAATAATCTCATTCCTTAAAGAGTGCAAGCCAGAAGGACATGCGCCACCGATTCGGCACTGCCGTGTCCACAGGGTTTTTCGAGTGGAATCTTTTGGAACTGTTCCTCAAGTACAGCCGAGGGCAATACATTCAATCTTGCGAGGGTAAAAGTGTGTCTATGTTTTAGAATTGCTAGGTTATGCAGATAGGGTGCCAGAGAGTCGAAATGGGAAGGTGGAAAATAGTCATACCATGGGCAAAATTTCCTTATTGTCCAGATGGCATGTGATGCTTCAGGGACCAATTATGGTACTGGTCCCTGGCACACTAGGAAGAAATATAGCCAGTCCACCACATCAGGTAGTTTGAGAAGCACTCCTTTAGATCATTGCATCAAAATTAGGGCTGAGCCAAACTCCAAGCCCAAGGCCACAGCTTTATTTATGAACTTCAAAGAGAGATCCTGTCCCTACATCTTTTGTCAATATGGGGTGAATTTCCATGAAGGGAAATGTACTGAAGGCAAGGAGAACATCTGTAAATATTCAAAACTGGTAAGCTAAATTAATAAATGCTTCTTTATTTATACAGGTTTGGGACCACATGGCAATGAGTTGAGTTTAGGTCATGAAATGGACTTTTCCCACATATCTCTTTCCTATGGCATCCCCTGAGAAGTTGAACTTTTGAATGGCAGGGGAAGTTGTTGCAACTGTGGATGGGGGGAGACTCTTGTGCAAGTGGAAGCATCTATCTGTCATTCACACACATACACATATCAAGAGGGTAGAAGAGAGAAGAATGAATGAATGAACCTATCTCACATTTGTAAACAACCTGTCTTTCAGCCAGTGTGGTGTAGTGGTTAAGAGCGGTAGACTCGTAATCTGGTGAACCGGGTTCGTGTCTCTGCTCCTCCACATGCAGCTGCTGGGTGACCTTGGGCTAGTCACACTTCTTTGAAGTCTCTCAGCCCTACTCACCTCACATAGTGTTTGTTGTGGGGGAGGAAGGGAAAGGAGAATGTTAGCTGATTTGAGACTCCTTAGGGTAGTGATAAAGCGGGATATAAAATCCAAACTCTTCTTCTTCTTCTTCTTCTTCTTCTTCTTCTTCTTCTTCTTCTTCAGGAAGGTCAGAGCAGCTTCCATTTTATCATCATAATGGCCCCACAAGGTAGATGGGGGCCAGTGATGTGCGGTCATTCGGCTAGGGGGACTAGGCTAGCCCCCCAAAGGGTCCGAAAGCCCACCCGGCTTTGGGAAGGAGGCAACAGGGCTTCAGCATCCTGTCAAGAGGTCTGGTGTCTCCTTCCCAATGCTTGAGAAGTTTCTGCCTTGCTTAGGGAGGAAGGCACAATGCTCACGCACATGTTGTCACACAAACACCATCATCCTTGCAAGCTGGCACATCTGGTTTTAACTGTTACCCTATGGGGAAAAAAATTCCACATGCCACTGATGGGGGCTGAAAAACAGCAATAGGCTTCCCCACTAAACTTGCACTATGATACTCTACAGAAGGGACCGGTTCCTCACAAAGAGGGTACAATGGGTGCCTTCTCATCTAAGAGGTGTGTTGTCTTGATTCAACACTGCCCCTTTCTAAAGACATATTTGTTTTTATGGGAAACCATGTATATGATGCACAGGGTTTTGTGTCCCCAATGTAATCCAGATGAGTTGCTTTTAAACTAGGGCCACACCAATCCAAAGATACTTTGCCACAACTGTGATTCTATATTTTCATTTGCTGATCATGAAAAATCATCCCTGCCACAGGAATGGCATGGAGCCAGCTCTGGAATAACTTATTAAGCACTGGTAAAAACTCCAGAGGAGAATGAATTGGAAAAGTCAGCTTCTTTATTATATCAAGGTATGCCTGTTCGCTTGGGCAATAGGAAAGAGCAATTTCTAGTAATAGTGAATCATTCATCTTATAAATATAATTTCTTCAGAGCAAGGTTTTTAGGAATTGCTGATTTGAGTTTGCTTTCAAGCAGTATTAATGGGTCCTATTATTTTTGCTTACTAAAGTGGATTACTGGGAAATAATAGGTGTAAGTTGTCCATACCTCAGATGACAAACATTTAATACAGAGAATTCTTCTTTCTATTGTTCTTTTCCAGTAGTTATTAAAGAGAGGCAGGCTGCGGGGGTTGGGGTGTGTGTTTTGGGTATTCAGGTCTTGTAGTTTGCTTTTTGCTTACTTTGGTTTTAATCTTCAAAAGTCAGGACTTAGAAGATTCGGGAAAATGTAAACAAACTCTTTGTGTGTGCATGTTTATTTCTTGAAGTGCACCCATATAATAAGCATGTCTGTAAACACCTGTTTGCTGCAGCCACACCCTCCATTCTTAGGCGTACAGTGATATCTTAGGTCCCAGGGTATGGTCTGAAAGCCATCACCTTGCTGAAGCTAAGCAGATTGGGTCAGTGCATGGAAGAGAGATTACCTGGGAACTACATGTACACTGCCTTAGGTTCCATGCCAGATTAAAGGATGAAAATTAACGTAAGAAAATAAAGATACATCGTAATGTGGGAAGGACCTATTTAAGGACCCCTTGAATTTGCAGGTAAAATATTATTTCTTGCTTCACCCACTCTCGACTCTGGTTTCCACCCACCACTGGTCTGTGGACCCAGGAAGGTGCTCAGAAGGGAATGTGGCCCTTAGAATGAAAATTATTATTATTATTAGCATTATTATTAGCCACCCGTCTGGCTGGGTTGCCCCAGCCACTCTGGTCAGCTCCCAACAAAATATTAAAAACACAGTAAAATATCAACCATTAAAAACATCCCTGAACAGGGGAAAATATTCCCAACTCCTTCCATGGGATGTGACTATGGCAAAGAGTTTAAAGGTGGATGGAAAGCAATTAGGGAGTCTGGGAATGGCTGTTAGGCTTGGTAGATACATGGAAAATCCATGTTTAGAGACAGTAAAAGAAAAAAAGTCCACCTTAATTTCTGGTGGTGCAATGCAAACACATCAAATACATAATCAATAGCCACAGGAAACTGGGAAACTGGCTTTCCCCCAAATAAGGTATCTGCGCAACCCAGTACTGACTGGGCCTATTGCTTGCAGTCATTTGCCAATTCAGTCACCATCACTGGTCGTGTCAATCCAAGCACCTGATGACTCAAACCTTTAGAACAGACTCTGCAAGCCTACATGATTTTCCTGGATTGTAAGAGTCTATTTATGAGGCATAAGTTGAATAGCTGTGAAAGGTATTCAATTGCTCCAGCTACTTTAATGTGAACTGCTTTATGATAACAATAACTTTGAAAGAATACAAGTAGGGCCCTGAGCTTGAGCTAGCTGCACAGAAATGCATCTAAAAACAGTTAGAACTGAACTCAAGTCTCTAGCATATTGCTTTAAAAGAAGTTTATGGTAAAGGTTTGGATTTGCTGCATGCCCTCCATGTAAACAAATTGGACTCTGCCAGAGGACTAGGCAAAGCTAATTCAAGTTCTCTCCAGTGGGAGTTAAGTTTCACCTGCCCTCAGACCTACAAATCTGTTAGCTCAAGTGTGCATGTTACTACTAATCACAAGTGATGAGGAGAATTAGGAGTAGAGAGTGGTGAGAGACAATCTCTAATGGACTCAGATTTTAAGGCACAAGCACCACTGTAGGGAAAACTCTTCGGCAATTTTCACAAGAATCAAACAAAGAGACGTCTGATAACCAAACTTCTACCTCCTTCTCCGAAATAAAAAATATTGTTGCGTTCCTCCTTCATGCATCCAGGGTAATCCAGAATGGTCCTCTGTATTCTTTGACGCACTGTATTTCCATATTTTCAAGGATTTGGTGTTCTGTCGAGGGAGCATATTGATTTGGACTGTACACAGGGTCAGGGGAAATTACCTCAGACCGCACCTCATTGGTTCAGAGAGGGAGTTGCCTTGGCTCATGGCTTGGATTTACATTGTGCTTCACTTCAAACCCAGGACAAATGACTTGGCTTCATTTAACTGTGCAATGGAAAAATATCCACCTCAGAACCAATACTGTTGGCTTGCACAGAAGGTTGCAGTTCCACCCTCTCCAAATTCCAAAATGAAAGCTGTGGGACATGCCCAGGGAAGAAGGGCAACTATAATATTGGCTTGGCCAGCAAAGTTAGGGAATGTCTACACACACACAGTGCTATTTTTCTAGAAAAAGTGGCGCCGGAACTCACCGTTTTATTCTCCTTCTCCTTCTTCTTCCCCATCTAGCTGGGTTTTCCCAGCCACTCTGGGTGGCTTCCAGCAAAATATATAAAATAATAAAATGTCAAACATTAAAAACTTCCCTAAACAGGGCTGCCTTCAAGTGTCTTCTAAAAGTTGTGTAGTTCTTTATCTCCTTGACATCTGATGGGAGGGCATTTCACAGGGATGGTGCCGGACACAATAAATATGAATTACAGAGGCATTTCCACCAGGTAACCAGGACCAATCAATCCTATTGATGCCCCCGACTTTAGTCTAAAATGGCACTTTGAAATGCTCGGGTGTAGGAATTTGGAGAAAATGTTTAAAAATAAGATTAGCAAAATTCCTCAGGCTGCCTTCACTCTTCTCTGGCCACAGCTCTATGAACACCAAGTAGAAAATGTGCCTTTCACACTGTGTGATGTGGGAACAGGCAATTTCAGGCTTTTATTTAATAAAACTATTTTGAAAGCTTTAAGTCTCCAAAGAGGGGGATCTGTTACACCAGCCTTTAATACCACATTGGTGGAATTAAAAACAACAACAATGCCTTTTGTCCTTACCTTGAAATTACTTTAAAATCTGGAAACTGAAAGAAGCAGTGATAGCATAGCTGTAAGGCTCCAATTGTCTGTATTCATAATTGTCTTTCTTCTCTTCTCCTTAGATTTCATAACCTGTGTGTAGAATCTGAACTTATTTCCCCTCCCTCAACTTTCTAATACAAAATGCCTCTGGTAGGCATTTAAATGATTCTATAGCCTTCACTTCAGAAGTAATAGCTCTGGTGTTTTCCATTTAGTTTTCAAAGCAGGTTTGGAACTATTCCACACAGATATGAAACATGGACATCCAATTTCCTGAGATAGTTTCCCTTTACACTGTATCTATTCATGATTGCTTCCATTTTTTCTTTCTTTTTTTAAAGGAGGTCCCAGGAAAAAAGAGCTTTAAAAATCCCCACAGCCTATATCCTTGAAAGAAAAGGAGAAGTGGGGAGCAGCTTAAAGATTAAAAGACAATGATCACTTTCAGTGTATTCGTAATCATAATTGATTTCTTTGACTGTGGCAGTTATAGGCAATTTGGAGAATAGTCAAATGGTCAAATTATTTTCATTATAATCTGTATTGAGGAAACAGAAGTCAGACTCGCATTTTAGGTTACAATGAAAGCAGCACTAACCATCCAGCCCCTCCTCTGTTGGGCTAGACTTATGCTTATCAGGGCAGAAGATGGCATTACATACTTCCCGAGCATTTTCTATTATGCAATTTAGGTGTTCAAAGCCCTTCAAAAATATTTACAGCAATCTCATACGCTCCAACATTTCTCCAATGAAAATAGTGACGTCCTTTTTTACTGATGATGATGATGGTGGTGAAGATGACAATAATCATAATACCCCACCCATCTGGTTGGGTTGCCCCAGCCACTCTGAGCAGCTTCCAACATATATAAAAACATAATAAAAAATTAAACTTTAAAAAACTTCCCTATACAGGGCTGCCTTCAGATGTCTTCAAAAGCTACTTATCTCCTTGGCTCAGGGGTCGCATAACTCCATGCCCTCCAACATTTCTCTGATGAAAATAGGGATGTCCTAAGGGAAAGTGGGACATTCCGGTATCAAATCAGAAACCAGGCAGCTTCAGTAAATCTGAGACTGTCCCTGGAAAACAGGGACACTTGGAAGGTCTGCAATCTTGTAAGTTATGACCCATAGGTCCTGCAAGAAATCCTCTTTCCCATGTTGCAAGTGTGGGGTTGGGAGACAGTGACTTGCATAAGACCACCTATTGAGTTGCTTGATGAGCTCTGTCTGGCATCTTCTGTGCATGCACTCAAACTACATAGACAAGGTTTAAGGACTCTTGGCCCTTCCAGAAATTAATGGACTGCAAATCCCATCAGCCGTAGCCAGTCTGGTATGAGGGGAGTTGTTTTCCAAATAAAAAATAAAAATAAAATCTGGAAGGCTACAGATTCCTCCATCTCTGGCATAGATGGGCCTCCTGACTCAGTGACTAATCCATCCATGTGTTATTCTCCACAGTTACCTGCTACTCCTGCTGCTACAGTCAACTGAAATTATCCATTGATCTTCTAGAATGTAATGAATGAACAGACAGAAGGCGTCAATTCCTTAGTTAAAGCAGATTAAGGGCTTTGACAGCACATGCTCAGTGTTAATTACCAAGGGCCTATCCCTGATAAATACACTGTCCATATCTTGTCTTCAGAGAGGATGTCAGGAAGTGCCTTTCTTAAATTGTGTTAGTGCACATGGGCACTAAACAGATGCAAGGCCTCTCGGTTTCTAGTAGATGCAATTCTTAGCAGGAAACCCAGACTTACCGACTCTGTTGTGCATGCATGTAAGTGAATGTATGAAGATGCAAAATTCCCATCAATTCGCTTATATTATCCCATATAGAAATACAGTAGTACTTCGGGTTAGGTACTTAATTCGTTCTGGAGGTCTGTTCTTAATCTGAAACTATTCGTAACCTGAAGCACCACTTTAGCTAATGGGACCTCCTGCTGCTGCTGTGCCACCAGAGCACAATTTCTGTTCTCCTCCTGAAGCAAAGTTCTTAACCCGAGGTACTATTTCTGGGTTAGCGGAGTCTGTAACCTGAAGCATATGTAACCTGAAGCGTATGTAACCACTGTATATTTAAAACAGTCACTCAGCCTTGATCCAGCAAAATAATCTGTATGTTTATGCAAGACCTAATCCAGATGAGATACCCATCTTGTGGTATTTTTAAAAACTGGCTGATTTCCTACCCACCCCATAAAAAAAGAAACTTTTTATTGAATTTTTGGTTGCATACAGAAAAAGTGCAGGCTCCAAAAAAAGCAACAGAGAAAAAGAGAAAATGTAATGCACAGTTGTGGAATGAAATAAAAAAGAACAAACCAGCACACCAAATTACAATCATACTTCACTGAATATTGGATGGTATTTATTTTATTTTTTAAAAGATATTTATTAGAGTTTTACAAAAAACAAAGATTTACAGAATAAAAGAAAAACCAAGAAAAAGAAAAATTCAAAAATACATAAAGAAGAAAAAAAAGAAAAATACAAAAAAAAATCCATTTTTTGATATTTTTAAGCTCATTTGCTTGTTTCCTTGACCTCCTCACACCTCCCCTTTTTGCATTCCCATTTACATAATCAATTCAGCAAATCCTTACCCTCTTTCATTTATCTTAACTCTATATCCTAACATATTATGACTCTATCTTTTCATCCATTTATCAATTCATTTTTGCATATTCTTATTAACTTTTGTTGCTAAATACCACTTATTGCCCATCCGAACATAATTTTAACATTCGTGAATATTGGATGGTATTTAAATACCCCAACTGTGGTGAAAAATGAGAAGCTGTAGGGATATTGTGGGGCAGAAACAGGCTGATTAGTTCTCACATAAGCTTTCATGGACATGCAGTAAGACCCATACAGAGAGAAAGATCTGTGCAAGTGAAAGACTTCAGAAACAAAAGAGTCTGTGACATTTCTATGCAAAGCTCAAATACGTGCAAGAGAAGCACGGCATTGACAAAAGGAATAATTGGCAAAATCATAACATTTGCGTTTTGCTCCTCTAATTGATCTCTCTTGTTTCTGGTCTTTATTAACCCTACATGAATGGAAACAAACTTGCTTATAATTAGCACTGCCTTAGTTTACAAAATACATGTGCCACCACAAATCTGTTAGCCCTTCAGGTGTCACTAGACTCTCTGACTGGATCAAAGAAGTGTTTCTGTAAAACGCGTTGCAAACTTTGTATGAGAAATCTGGTTAGCAAAAACGGAACTCCACAGCGCCATCTGGTGTCACCGTGTTAGAATGCATAAACAATGTGTATAAAGCGTTTTTTCTTTGCCAATGTAGCTGAGTTCTCTGTAGTTTTCCTTACACGGTGCACATTCCAATTTGACAGAGGAGGAGGAGGAGGAGTTTGGATTTGATATCCCGCTTTATCACTACCCTAAGGAGTCTCAAAGCGGCTAACATTCTCCTTTCCCTTCCTCCCCTACAACAAACACTCTGTGAGGTGAGTGGGGCTGAGAGACTTCAAAGAAGTGTGACTGGCCCAAGGTCACCCAGCAGCTGCATGTGGAGGAGCGGGGACGCGAACCCGGTTCACCAGATTACGAGTCTACCGCTCTTAACCACTACACCACACTGGCTCAGAATTAGCATTGTGTAGAATGAGTGTTGGTGAATTGTGGTAAACGCAATCTGAAATCAGGGTGGAGATGAACCTGCCTTTCTTGCATTCCTGCCTGCCACATTCTACTCTTCCTCAACCCAGGGGTTGGAGTGCAACTACATCAAGGAGGAAGCATATACAACCCCTGTTTACATTTTGCATAGCAATCAAGCATAGCTTGCTTCTTTAGATGTTTCCAGTGTGTAATTGATGTTTTGCGGCACTGCAAAATGCCGGGGGCAAGTGTTTGTCAGAAATCTATAGAAGCAATGCTTTGGTTCATGTTTTGAGGTGTTTCACTAAAGGCATCTTCTGATTGTAGCAAAATCCTCAAGACAGTTTGTGTTCCCTTTCAATAAGAGGGACTTTGGGGATACACTGATCATTAAAACGGAGCTGTTCATCTGACTTCATATTAGATTAGATAAGAAAGTCATTTTGCTAGGAGCAACAAATTTGAAATATCTTAATTTTCTTTTCCACTCCTGTGGCTGTTTAGCAGTTTAGATAAAACAAGCAGTTTAAAAAAAGAGAGAGATGATGAGTATCAGAGCTCAACTTAGTGCAGAGCAAATTGAATTCTTTCTGAAGTATCTCTTCTTCTCTAATGCTCCTTCAGGTGCCCAAATTCATTTTTAAAACCTCTTCTACTTTTTGTTTCTTTTTTCTTTGGCTTATATAATAATATCGCACAGCTCCCTCGCTTACACACACACTCGCATACAGCAGGCGGGTGTGTGCACTTAAACAAATGGTTTCCAGTTTGCAAAAGGAGAAGTTCAAGTTCATTCCAAGAGAAGCTGTTTTATTGCTCTTGCTGGTAGAATTCACATCATCGATCTCCTTCATCTGCTTCCTTTCCCAGCAGCTATTTGCTATTTTTGCTTTTCCAGTTAATAGGAGCCCACATAGCCTCAGAAGCCTGGTTTCTATTATCTGGCTGCAGCCGTTGCCTGATCCAGCTGTCACCGAAGTCAATTCAAGGCTTTCCAATGAGGTCAATAAGTTTTAGATCATGTTCTTAACACTACAGGAAAAAAACCGTGCTATATATTTTACAACAGCTGTGGCCAATTTTGTCATGAAACCTGCAAGTATATTGGTTCAAACTAATGGATGCTCTGGACATTCTCGCCCCCTTTTTCAACTGAGCATGCATACATGAAGCCGCCAAGGCTTCCTGCCTATAGCCCTCTCAGACTAGGCCAGACCAAGGCATTTTCTTGCCTCCAGAAAAGCACACTGAAGGCAAAGTCAGGTTGCATAGTACACATGGCTAGCTCCTACAGCATCTAGCACAGCACATTACAATTACAACAACAGGCAGAAAAATATTCGAGTGGTGTGCAAAGACCCTCATAAACTTTAAGGTGGTTCATGAGTTGTGGGTGAGGAGAGAAGTTTGGTAACCACTGATCCAGGGGACATAAGTGTAAACAGGCCTACCAGCTTGGCCCCAGCGGGCTTGTGCATCTGACATCAGCATGCCAGCAACATGTGCATCTGATGTCAGCATGCCCCTGCGGCGTTCGTAGACCCGATGCTGAAATTTGTGGGTACTCGGCCCCTTCATGGGGAATTTCATGGGTGCTGTGGCACCCAGGGCACACACATGGCATGCACCTCCCAGATCTCACTTTCCCCCCTTGGAATATTTTTCCTTTAGACTTTTTACATTCCTTCTGTTTTTCCTCTTTGTTTTGTTTTGGTCATCTGCCTCCCCACACATCTACACACACTCATAAAATCAAAAGATTTCTAATGGTGGTGTTCTGCCCAAATTCTTCTTATGCTCTCCATTCTGCAAAACAACCCCACTCCCCATGTGTTTTTATTGAAATACCATTCCAATCCTTTTCTCTTCTGGGTGCTTCAGTTCAAGCATACTGACAATAGTGTGTGTTTTATAATAATAAATAAAACACCAACAAGAACAACCCAAAACCGTTCAACAGGCAAAATGAGGCATCGGGTTTGGCTACAATGAAGAGAGAAAACTCACAAACAAGCCACACCTTAATTTGAGGACATTCTGTTGCTTCTGGCCACCGTCATCTGTGCCTTCTCCAATCCAGATTGCGAATCAACTCATTTCAGTCTTATTTCTTTGAAACTGCATGCAGCTTGGGAAACAGAAGGAAAACCCATCTGTATGAAATTCTCAGACAATATTTTAATAGCTCTTTGAAAACAATAAATAGATAAAATGAAGCCAGAATTTCACTTTGTAATGAAGGTCAAATCCCAGCTCATAAATTCCACTTGGTTCCATGTATATTTAGAGGCATGTTATTATTCATGCAACACTTCCATCAGGATTTGTAGGAAAAAGCAGGTAAAACGTAGTGTGTGTGTGTTTCATAACAAATGACCAGGCTAGTTAACAAGATGCCAGAATAAATAGGATAAACCAGGACTTTTTTTTTCAGCCGGAACGCATCGGAATTTAGTTTCAACACCTCTCAGGTGCCACCATTACCATTATAAGAGAATATGGGAGGTGTTAATAGTGAGTTCCAGCACCTGTTTTTCTAGAAAACTAAGAGCGGGATAAACCATTACTGTATTTAAATATACTGATACAGTTGAATATAGGCTTGCCACCATATGTCAGAAACCCTAGCTGAAACAGGCCACCCCAATTCCTCCCAAGCCATGCACAGGATTCCAGGGGTCTTAGCTCACAACCAGGATCTGTGCTCCTTTGGAAAATTGAAGAAGTGGTGGAGGCTGTTCTTCTTAAAGAAGAAATATAGTTTAATTACACATATTTACACCTTTACATAGAGGAGGTCCAGATCTTACAGCATAGTCATCTCAAGAAGAATTTGTTTCCTACAGCAGTGCAGCACTGGAGTCCAAGGCATCTCTCTCTGCCTGCCTTCAGCCAGCCTGCCAAAGATGGATCTGGCCTTTTCCCAGCTATTCCAAACCTGAAGCCAAAGACCCCAAACTTTTCTTGTGACATCACACCCAGTTACCCCAGCAACCTTCCAAATCCCAAAGGCTTTTCTACTTTTAAGGCCTGCCAGGTTCTGGGAGGTGGAGGGCCTGGAATGCTTTCTAATGACAACATGTCAGCCAGCTACTGCTCTGGCTCTGCCTGCTCCTCCCATTATTTCTGCCTGCTCCTCCCATTATTTCACAATTTCTCCCCTCATCTGCCTCTGAGCTGTGACCTCCCTCAAACCACTGTCGTAAATCTATACTGTCTTCCTCTTCCTCCTCCCTGGAAGGGTCAGGATGAGGAGGCGGTCTCCACCATTCCTCCTCTGCCCAGTCCCTGACAAAGGCTGAGGGAACACTCCATAAGGGAAGGTGATTGAAAAGGGGTGAGGGGCTGCCAGCTCTGCAGACAGTGGGTGGCATAACTGGGCTTCTGAGCCTCGGGGGGGGGGGGTGTTCCCCACAGGGGAGCTGCAGAAAGAATGTAGTTGGTCAGGGGAGCCGTGGACTCAAAAAAGTTGAAAACCTATGCTCTACATCAATGATAGGATGTTTAAGAAGCATTCTGTGGTTGTTGTTAAGTTGTGGGTGAACATATCAGATGACACAGTGATTCTTCAAACAGCTCTTGTTTATTCACAGGCCCAGAACAGAACTGGGCTGAAGGGTTCAGCCAACCTGCTTATATAGAGCTCAACTACAAAGCAACAGTAACAACTTTCTGTAACTATCCAATCACTGAACGTCACTTTCAATTCCTTATTTGCATATGTGGGCCTGAGTGAAAACTATCTACAATATCCCCCTGCTGCCCCAGGGTGAGAACTTCAGCACGTAACAGTTGTAGTCACATCCATTCTGTTTCCTTGTTCCTCCACCCAAGTAAATGTGAAAAGTTATGAGCATATGCACAGGTAGTGGGAACCCTTTCACCTTTTTGATTTTTTTTATACCTAAACAACTGGTAGATTAGAATTATGTTTGTGGGGGAGATATGGGGATTAGATGGGAGAAACTTGTTGAGTTCACTGCTTTGGTCTGAGCTATGGATAACCTCCTGCCAAAATAAAAAAATAAAAATGGTTGCTCATACCACATACCCTAAATGTCACAAAGCGCTAGAAACTGTGCAAGACACTTTCCACAGCATGAAAAGACTGTGGAACAATTCCAGATCTCAATGCTGTGGTGTTGTTTTGTTTGTTTGTTTGTTTGTTTGTTTTGTTTTTCAAAAGGGGAAAAATAGAAGTAGCTTGATGATGGCAACATTCCGGGATTTCAATGGAATGATAACAGCATTGCGTGGAGACATGCCAAAAAAAATCAGGGAAAATGCAGCTATAGCACTACAAAATGGTATGTCTGGAAGGGTCTATAATCTAAAACTAGTTTCACTGAGAACTAAACTCTGACTATAGGGGGAATAAATCTCAGTACTGCCTTGATGCTTGACAATTGATGCTGAGTATTTGACTTCATAATGATGGCATTCAGAACCAAAAATGCTCCACCAAACTTACGTGTTTGTTTTTTTGCTGAGGACTAATGTACCTGTGGAACACTTCAGAGTTAGATGTGCTAATCCAGGGCATCAATTTCCTTCAATCTATTCAGCCTTCCGCCTATACTGGTACCCACCTTCCTAATGTTATCACACTTGACAAGATGATAACAGTGATACCCCGCCACAGAAAGATTCCTTTGTTGTGGAGTTTTCCCCACAAATGGCAGCTGTGCACTAAATCACCAAGCCAAGTATGAGAAGCTGACTGGCCCTAAGAGTCGGAATGGTTCATTTTCAGAGGGTGAGTTTCACACCACATCCATTACTCAGGGGTGCATAAGTGAGATGTGAGAGGGAGAGGGATTTTGATACGTGTCAGTTTCCGTCCGCGTGGCTAATAGCAGTTAGGGGGAGGACTTTTGGCATTAGTTGTTCTGTCTACTTTTGCCAGGAGCTCCGCCCACAATTGCCATGTGACCCTTGGCAGGTGGCTCATAAGGAAGTGCAACTGTCTGTCTAAAAAGATTCCCCAACCCTGCAGAACACCATACTTCCATACATATCCCTGATGCCTAGTGATGCCAGCTTGCAAGGACAACTGGAGGGAATGAATGAATGAATCTTTATTTGCGTCAGCCATCAGCCATAGCAATTAAACAACAATACTATATACAAAGAATAGAAATAAAAAATCGATTATATAAAATACATTTTAGGGTTTTGAATCAATAGTCAAATAGTGGATCTTATTCTGATTGCCCCAGCTAAAAACCTTGCAACCTTTGCTGTCAGCTGCTCATCTTGATCTGCCAAGAGAAAGGACACTGTGGCAGTGGTTGGGTGACCCAAAATGGACAATAAAAGAGGGGTGATAATCTCATTCCTCAAGTCTTTATAAAGAATGCAAGCCAGAGTGGCATGCGCCACCGATTCGGTACTGCCATCTTCACAGGGACATAGGACAACTGGAGGAGCAATGTCAAGCATGTGACATCAATGTCCTAACATTGCATGAGCAACATGAGGATGTTGAGAGGAAGAAGAGAAAGAAGAAGAAGAGGAGGAGGAGGAGTTTGGATTTGATATCCCACATTATCACTACCCTAAGTAGTCTCAAAGCGGCTAACAATCTCCTTTCTCTTCCTCCGCCACAACAAACACTCTGTGGGGTGAGTGGGGCTGAGAGACTTCAGAGAAGTGTGACTAGCCCAAGGTCACCCAGCAGCTGCATGTGGAGGAGCGGGGAAGCGAACCCGGTTCACCAGATTACGAGTCTACCACTCTTAACCACTACACCACACTGGCCAGGGGCAGAGCTGAATGAGGCAGCTGCACAGCTTCAATGGTGTGTGGTTCCTCCTTCATCTCCTCCTGGTACTGCCACAGGTGGGAAGCTACTTTGACCCTCCTTCCCCTCCACAGCAGCAGCAGCAGGAGGAGGAGCCAGTCACTGGAGCCATACTGCACTCTGCCTCCGTGCTTTTTGGACATGGGGGGCAGCCCTCACCCCCAAAATATTCAGTGAGTCCAAAAGGTCTCAGCCCCCAGGAACTGGCACCCTTGCTAATGACTCCTCTTACTGGTTTCTTCCCTAAGATGGAATAAACTAAGCCTGTCATAACACCCCACTGCACCTTGGACTATGTACCATGATGGGAAGGAATATCCTGGCCAAACAGGTCTGTCTTCCCTTTCCACAAGTCTCTCACAGCCACCAAGTGAAAGCATTTATTTTTTCTACAGGGCTGCCTTTCACCAACCAGCCTAAAATTATCCCGTGTCTCCTTGAGCTCCTCCTTCAAGGTAGCTCAGAACTTCACACTAGGTGTGTGGAGATCACATAGGTTTGATGAAGTAAGATTAAAAGTTTGCTAAAAGGATAAAAAAGCAGTTCTTAGGGGGAAAGGTTTAACACAGAAACAGAAGCATGCAAGCCTTTCCCAGCTAGAGCAAAAGCACAGCCAAATAAATATACATTCAATGCAATCCCATTCACCCTATCTAGACAAAGTCCCTTGTGAAAGACCTGTGTCAGTTTTGCCCTATCTTATATCCTCCAGCCTGGTGTGTGTTCCTTTGCCTGTATCCTGAGACCTCCCTTGATCTGCTCATCCTTTCATCTGTTTCCCTTACATACCCTCTGGCTACATGATGTCCAAACCACAAAGTCAAGGAAGCTTGATGGTCTTTCTTTCAATACTTGTGATCCATCTGCACCTTTCTCAGATTTTTTTTTTTTTTACCAGCTTCCAATTAGATCCCAAGCCAATTAACCCTGCCACCCCCAAAGAAACCTACACACAAGGTTTACAGTTTTATCAATAATAGTCCATTTCCTTCAGAAAGTCCAATAGACAGCTTGTTTGCTCCTTTTTGCTGGTAGATTTATTTTGCTTTGGGAATTTGAAGACAACACCACTTGCAACCCGACTGGGAGGGGGAGGTCTAACTTGCTGGAGGTCTTCAAACAAAGGTTGAATCTGCTGAATGTGCTACACCTCTGGATTTCCTGAAGGAATCTGATATTTTGGACTAGATGACCCATAATTCCAGATCTGGATTTCTATGCTTCTATCATTATTTGTTCCTTTTCCAAATGGATGTTCCTTGCTGGTGGAGGATTTGCTCATAAAATCTGCAACTTTTAGGCAAATGATGACCTATAGATTTTTGAGCAGTTAAGTAAAAAAAATCACAGTGGGATTGATTTTTTATATATATGTCAGCAGTGTCTAATTATCTACCTATCCATGTGAATCATTTTGGAAAACTGGAGTGAATTTGAATGTATCCTAAACCTAACATGCATAGATAAAAGCTGCATTAAAAAAGACTGTTAGGTTGAAATATTTTTGACAAATGTTTATCACACTGTATATGTGGTGACATCTTTCCAATTAGTAAACTACCGTCTGTTGCATTAATGGGGCAAGAGCAAATTGAACCGTACGTGAGAAGTCTGAAATCTGATGTATTAGTGTCAACGTATTTGTAAGAAGACATTTGGGCCTCTATTAATTTGCAGAATATGAAGACAAGAATGGTCTGTATGTTTTATAGACGTGTGTTTATTGGTAATAGTAATGGGCAACTGCCCATCAGAAACCATAATTAGCTGATTAGCCCAATGAAAGTTCTAAAAAAATAATATTCAAGGTTTTAAAGTGTCTACAAAGTTTTGCACATGCACATCACTAAAGTGCATTTTAGGAATGTGGCATGCATAATATAACTCCCCACACCCACCCTTCAGAAAGAAAAACCCAACCCCATGGATCAGAAATTCATGTTTTCACAATGCACCCTTCTCTGATTGGCTGTTCCTGCATGTGCTGTCTTACTGTAATCAAGTGAGATGGAAGCAACAACAGTAACCATGACAGAAGCAGAATGAACAGAAGCAGAATAATAATAATAATAATAATAATAATAATAATAATAATAATAATAATTTATTATTTATACCCCGCCCTTCTGGCTGAGTTTCCCCAGCCACTCTGGGCGGCTTCCAATCAAGTGTTAAAAAACAATACAGCATTAAATATTAAAAACTTCCCTAAACAGGGCTGCCTTCAGATGTCTTTTAAAGATAAGATAGCTCCTTATTTCCTTCACATCTGAAGGGAGGGCGTTCCACAGGGCAAGCGCCACTACCAAGAAGGTCCTCTGTCTGGTTCCCTATAACCTCACTTCTCGCAATGGGAAACCGCCAGAAGGCGCTGGACCTCAGTGTCCGGGCTGAACGATGGGGGTGGAGACGCTCCTTCAGGTATACAGGACTGAGGCCGTTTAGGGCTTTAAAGGTCAGCACCAACACTTTGAATTGTGCTCGGAAACGTACTGGGAGCCAATGCAGATCTCTCAGGACCGGTGTTATGTGGTCCCGGCAGCCACATATATGGTGCCTGTTGATCATAGCAGGAGCATGTTGCTGAACTTCTAGGTTAAGGAGGCCTCTGAATGCTGGTTGCTGGGAATCACAAGTAGAGAGAGCATTGTTGCTTATGAGGGTTCTGCTTATGAGCTCCCCATTGACATCTGATTGGCCAAAATGAGAACAGGATGCTGGAATAGATCGGCCATTGGCCTAATCTGATGGGGCTCATCTTATGTTCTTTATCCCCTTGGTTCCAGAGCTGGACCAAAATTTCTGCAGTGAACTTTTCAATGGAAGTTCAAGGTTTATAAGCAAAGGCAAAAGGGCAAGATATCTTTGCATGTGTTGTGCCAATGTTTCAGAGGTGCAGAAAGCTCAACAGAAAAGTGGCAGTGGAGGTTTATTTTGCCGCCATGTTTTTGTCCCAACACAGTGTACCCGGCATACATCACGACATAGCACAGCTAAGGAGATATTTTGGAGAGCAGAAGGCCATCAGGTGTGTTAAGAGCAGTGCTTCAACTTGAGCAGGGAAAGAAAGAAAGAAAGAAAGAAAGAAAGAAAGAAAGAAAGAAAGAAAGAAAGAAAGAAAGAAAGAAAGGAAGGCAGGCAAATGCCTCTACTGCCCTGTTTCTGTTACCCTGTCTGCCCTATATACGTAAGTTTTCATTGGTTTTCTCCTGACCCCTCCAAAATGGCAGAAAACTCCACACACAGTTTTGTGGCTTCTGAATGGGCCTAGGAATGTGGGAGAGCATATTCAGCACAAGACGAAATCCCACATCTGCTAAAAAGCCCAAGAACGATGCATTTTTGTCTGAAGTTCTTAATGTTTCCCAACTGATGTCTTCAGCAGCTTAGAGGCCTGGTTGTCATCATAGTAAAAAATTGGTGCCAGCCACCATATTGTGAAGTTATGTCTCTGTTTGTTTTAAGGCTTAACTCACCATGCAAATATTTTTAAAGCTGTTTTTACAACACCTAATGGTTTCTGGTCACCTAATAGCAACCTTACTCTTGCTTGAGACAAGATGAATAGGAAAAAATGGTTATTCCATTTTTGCTGGTTCTTAAATCATGATGAAAGTATTTGGGCAATTATAAATCTACTAAACAGAAATAAAATCTTTTTATCCCAAAGTTATCTGGGTCTTACATTCTGGATTCATTTGTGGTAGTACTGCCAAGCTCGCTCTATGGAACGTGGATCGCTTTGTTCCAAAACTTTATAGTGCTCTTTAATTTGATGGCATTCTATGCTTAATTCTCTCTTTAAAAAAAAAATCCTACTCATGTCCTTAAAATATCTGATGTTGCTCCCAAACCAGAAAACTGAACTGGACAAATTTTGATCACGTCTCAAATACTCCAGGAAAGGGGGGGGGGTAATGATTATAGCAAGCAATGCAAAATTCAAGCAAAATTCAGAATTATGGGTTTTGGAAACTAAATTGGTTTCTGTCCTAGCCAGAAAATGACCTGCTACACTACTTTGCAAAATATACAGCTGTATAGATAGCAACAGTTTTCTCTGCTTTCCTACCTTTTCCTGGCAGCTAAGATTCCAAACTGGTGCAATATTATGCAAACTTAGGTAAAGGTAAAGGGACCCCTGACCATTAGGTCCAGTCGTGGCCGACTCTGGGGTTGCGGCACTCATCTTGCTTTATTGGCCAAAGGTGCCGGCATACAGCTTCCGGGTCAGGTGGCCAGCATGTCTTCTGGCGAACCAGAGCAGCGCACGGAAACGCTGTTTACCTTCCCGCTGGAGCGGTACCTATTTATCTACTTGCACTTCGGGACTTACTTATAAGTAAATGCAGTTGTATCTTGGATCCTGAACACCTTGGTACTTGGACGTTGGATGCTTCCTGCATCCAATCAGAAGCCACACTTTGGTTTCTGAACATTTTGGAAGTTGAACGGACTTCCGGAATGGATTCGTTTGACAGTTTATACGGTCCAAGGTACGATTGTATAAATAGTCAGAAGAATAGTCAGAAATAATGTTCTGAATAATAACACCATGATCTGGCAGGTAAACAGCTGTAATATTGGGATCTGGAAAGCCAGCAATTTTTTGCTAGGAATGGGCAATTGTGCCCATTTCTGTTTCTCATTTTTCTATTCAAAAGTTCAGTTCTTCACGTTCACACGTCAGTTTGAGTCATGAAAATTCATCTATGTGAACTTCTCCTGGGGGTTCAAGCCTCACATTGTGTCCCTTCCAACTCTACAAGTCTACGATTCTAATAATCTATGCTACCTATTTTTGAATGCATTATATTAGGGGGAAAGAAAACATTAGGGGAAATGAACTTTGCAAAAACAAAACAAAATTCTCCTGACCCTTCGAGAATGGCTGAAAATTCCACCGCTTAACAGAATACCTCTTCACCAAGTAAAATGGTCACAGTCCCTGCCCTCTTGAAGCTTAGTGGTGATCACTGCTTTGCATGTCCTGCAGTATTAGGTTTGATTTCATTGATACTTTCACACATGCATTTCTTTTCAGTTTCAGTGGATGAAGCCAGAATTATTTGCTGTAATGAGAAAAGAACCTCAGTGCATATTTTAGTTTAAAGCAGCTCCCAAATGTCTGGCCATTTTGGAACTTCTTTCAAAAGCCTAAACTTGGCTTCAAATCTGTCAAAAAATATTGGGATCTTGTAATATATCCAATATTTCCTGCACTCAGTCTGTTCCAGAGTATTGGGGGAAAACAGAACATGGTCCCATTTAGCGGTAGCTAGTTTCAGCTTGTCTTCCAACAAGTTGTGCCAATTCATAAATGGCAATATGTTTATCTTCTGTTGAAGGTAGAATTAATCAGCAAACGGACACATCTACTAATTTTCCAAGTGCAACAAAAATGCAGTTTTTATTTCTTTCTGGGCCCCCATCTGCACTATTCATTTAAAGCAGTATCATACCTCTTTAAACAGTCAGGGTTTCCTGGGACCTGTAGTTTGATAAGAGTGCCGAGAGCTTCCTGATCCCAATTCCTCTCACAGAACTACAGTTCCCAGAGTTTACTGGGGAGAGGAACTGATGGTGAAACCATTTTGGGAATTGTAACAACTGTAGCAATTGCTCCTCTTCACAACTCAGCATTTTTACTGTGCCTGATGAAGGGCTGAAACAAACAAGAAGAGAGAGAGTTTGGAGCCTTGTATAAAGTAACAACAATAATTTTATTTTTTGTATCCCACCCATCTGACTGGGTTGCCCCAGCCACTCAGGGTGGCTTCCAACATATATAAAAACACAATAAAATATTAAACACAATTAAACATTACACATTAAAAGGCTTCCCTATATAGGGCTGCCTTCAGATGTCTTCTAAAGGTTATATAGCTACTCATCTCCTTGACATCTGAGGGCATTCCACAGCATGGGTGCCACTACCAAGAAGGCCCTCCGCCTGGTTCCCTGCAGCTTCACTTCTCGCAGTGAAGGAACCACCAGAAGGCCATTGGAGCTGGAACTCAGTGTCCAGGCTAAATGATATGGGTGGAGATGCTCCTTCAAAGACCTGGGTTATATGCAGGGAAACCATGGTGATTGGTTTACAATGTATGTGCTTGGTTTGCAGTTCAATCCTATACATGCTTACTCAGAAATAAACCCTTGGGCTCAATGGGACTCATGCCTAGGTAAGTGTGTATAGGATTGCAGCCTTAAATGATGAGAAAGCTACTGATTGGTTTCAAACAGGGGTTGCCAACACGGTGCCCATGAGCACATATGCGCCCCTCGCTTTTTTACTTTAAATTTTTATTTTTGCAAAGTGTTTTTGTTTTTTTAAAAAAATAATTTTTATTAACTGGCCAATCACATCAAATTAAATCACATCACATAAATTCCAAATTACAAAGCCAAATTTTTAAATTTTGTTGGGGGAACCCATACTTCAAGATCCAAAGGGGGATTCAGATCATCTTCTTATTACTGCATTAATGTCCAAATCAGTCCCAATCTTGGTGTTTCCACATCATATCTTGTTCATATAATTTCTATTTTTCCTTTACGATCTCTTCTGTTAGTCTCCTTAAGCCGATAAGCAAAATAATAATCCTGTGTGGATTTCCCGTTCCTCCACTAAGTCCAGATGGTTTCCATATATCTCCTTCGTAGATAACATCGCTCTTTCCATCATAAATTTGGCATTTGTCGCTCTTAAGTCCCACCGAGAAGTTGATCCACGATATGTAAACAACTCTATTTCTCTCTTTCTCCTCCCAGACCCAAGAGCTCCAACAATGCCTCCCAAAATGGCGACGGCATTTTTAACTGCGTCATTCCAAAACTCTTAGCTTTCCAGCTTCATCTTGAAACATTGCTTTGGTTCAAAAGTTTATCTCCACACAGCCTTAAATCCACAGCTTAAGTCCTTAGTTTCTGACTCATTAGGGGAGGGGATTCTTGTTAAATCACATAAGAAAAAGGAAGGCAGGTTTTTTTTCCCCTCCCCCCTCAGTCATACCGTATCTTGACGTATCTTCTCATATTTTATTCTTGTCTTGTTATCAGAGATCTCTTCTGTCAGCAGTCTTTACTCCCCTTTTTCCTTGAAGCATGTGCAATTTATCTCGTCCAAATTGTTTCTTTTGAAGATGCTTGCAACTAGCGGCGCGAATCAGGGACGGCGTCCAGGAGTGCCGGAATCCCACAGGAGGGCTTTGTGCCTAGTGCCCCCACCCCCACAAATTCGGGGGTGGTATAGGGCACAGCAGGCAAGGGCCGTCCCCCCCCCACAATCCTGGGGGGGTTAAGGAGGCTAATTACCTCCATCATAGCCTCCAAATTACCTCGTGTGGGTCGGAGAGATGTTATTGTCAGCCATCTTCCGATGCGCCACCTAGTGCCCCCCCCCTATTTTTGCAAAGTGTATCACAAATTCACATTATTCTTCATATGTTGTTGAGCAGGAGTACATGGCACTCTCCAGGTGATTTGGAGTGCAACTCCCATCAGGCTCAGCCAGCATAGCCAATGGTTAGGGATGATGGGAGTTGTAGTCCAACAAGATCTGGAGGGCATCACTTTGGATACTGCTGGAGCACAGGGTTTTAGAATTTACCTGAACATCAAAGATGGTTATGCACTGTGATACCTAACAATGAATGACTAGGCTGATTATTTCAAAAATAAATAACAAGTGATACACAGTGGATGTCAGCCCATTCTCTGGCATCTTGACTATAATGATTATTATTTTGTTTTCTAACCTTTCCAGCTAGTAAGCAGGGATAAATACTGAAAATTAAAAACATTGATCATAGCCAGGCAGGTGACAAGGTGCCATTATTCCTTTTCCGATTTGTTCTTTTTCTAAGCTTAAAAAAAAAATCATTTATCTCACAAACAAAGAATGACTTATCACTGGCAACAGTTTCTTATAATTACATTTGTAGGTGCTCTGGAGGGGCTGGGGAGCGCACACAATGGAGTTTTCACTAAATGGAATTGAAGTGCTTAACTAGTAAAAGGGCTATGCATTGCAAGAGAAGGCGGATGAGGAGAAACATTTCATGTGGCTGAAACCTTCACAGATAGACCTGCGATGACCTGGTCAGCACCTAGATGGAAGACTACTTGAAAATCCTATATGAGCTGCCTTAATTTTATGCTGAGGAAAGATGAGATAAAAATTCCAGTCCTGTTCTTTTTCGTGAGACAAACATTCCAATGGGTATGGCTGACCTCATTGTACTTGCTTTCATTTCAATCACTGTGGACACAATCTACTGGTATATTGTGACACAATTTATCCATTCATGTCAATGGGGGAAAGGGTAGATAGCACAGACTGAGGGTGCGCATCAACTCTATATGCCCCAAATAACAAGGTGAACCGGGTCATGTTACGAGTCAGATTGCATTGATAGCAAAGTGTCTCGAGGCAGATCAGGGACTCCCTGAGCTTCTGAGTCTCCCTGGTGGTTTTGGTTTTTCTGAAAAGTTGAATGCATGACCTTTTCTTTTATGAGAAATGTGACTAAGCAGACTGGGGGAAACTCCCAGAGCTCTGGAGGGGAAGAGGTGGAGGGAAGCACGCAGAGTTTGACAAACAGGTCACAGAATCATAGAATTGCAGAGTTGGAAGGGACACCAAAAAGACGACATCTAGTCCAACCGCCTGCAATGCAGGAATCGGACAAAGGATCCCAGACAGATGACCATCCAACCTCTGCTTAAAAACCTCCAATAAAGGGGTCCACCACCCTCTGAGAGAGTTTGTTCCACTGTCGAACAGCTCTTGCCATCAGAAACATACCGTATTTTTCGCTCGATAACACGCACCTGACCATAACACGCACATAGTTTTTAGAGGAGGAAAACAAGAAAAAAAAATTCTGAATGAAACAGTGGATGTATCATTTTTGTGCTTCATGCTGCGGCCACAGACATGTGATTTGACGGTGAGTTTGGGGTAGCCCAATGCAAAGATCCCGAGGATCCATGTGGATCCATGCTTTGTAACCACGTTTTTGCACCATTGCAGCCCCAGGCAACAGTGGGTGCGTGATTTTTTTGGTGCAGGCTGTAGCCATGGACATGCTATGTGATCTGAGGGTGAATTTGGGGTGACCCAATGCAAAGATCCTGAGGATCCATCTGGATCCATGCTTTGTAACCACGTTTTTGCACCATTGCAGCCCCAGGCAACAGTGGGTGCGTGATTTTTTTGGTGCAGGCTGTAGCCATGGACATGCTATGTGATCTGATGGTGAATTTGGGGTGACCCAATGCAAAGATCCTGAGGATCCATGTGGATCCATGCTTTGTAACCACGTTTTTGCACCATTGCAGCCCCAGGAAACAGTGGGTGCATGATTTTTTTGGTGCAGGCTGTAGCCATGGACATGCTATGTGATCTGATGGTGAATTTGGGGTGACCCAATGCAAAGATCCTGAGGATCCATGTGGATCCGTGCTTTGTAACCATGTTTTTGCAGCATTGCAGCCCTGTTTTTGCATCAGATCATTGCTATGTGATCTGATGGTGAATTTGGGGTGACTCAATGCAAAGATCCTGAGGATCCATGTGGATCCGTGATTGGAACCACGTTTTAAGTAGGGAGGGAAGGAAAAACATAGAAGCGACAAGGAGAGGGGTGTGCAGAGAAGCAGCTGGCTAAGAATGCAGGAGAGGGGTTTTACCGGAGGGAGGAAAGGAAGGCAAAAGTCCCCCCCCCCACAAGCCAACCAGCTCTCTCTCTCCCCCCCCCCCAACCTGCATGTTGCCTTCGAGTCCCAGACGCACGGAGAGGAATCTGTTTTCCACTCTGCTTGCCTGGAGGGGAGGGGTTTTCTCTGCTCTTTGTTCCGTCTGAGCAAACACAGTAAGGAAACAGAAGCGGGTGGGCAGTAAGACCCTGAGGCAGAATGCAGGAAAGCCGCAGCTTCCTCTTTCCTCCCTTCTCCGGACGATTTGATATTTGCCTGCTTTTTGCCTTCACTCACGCTTCTCAGCTCCAGGGACCACACATTCGCTCTATAACACGCACAGACATTTCCCCTTACTTTTTAGGAGAAAAAATCTGCGTGTAATAGAGGGAAAAATACGGTAGCTGTCAACTTTTCCCTTTTCTTGTGAGGAATCCTATTTGGAATAAGGGAATTTCCCTTTTTTAAAAAGGGAAACGTTGACAGCTATGATCAGAGAGTTCTTCCTGATGCTTAGTTGAAATCTCATTCCTAGTAACGTGAATCTGTTGGTTCAGGTTCTCTCCTCTGGAAAAGCAGGAAATAAGCTGACTCCATCTTCCATGTGACAGATATTTGAAGGTAGTTATTTTACATTGAGACACAGGTGGCACTGTGGGTTAAACCACAGAGCCTGGGACTTGCCGATCAGAAGGTCGGCGGTTCGAATCCCCGCAATGGGGTGAGCTCCCGTTGCTCGGTCCCTGCTCCTGCCAACCTAGCAGTTCGAAAGCACATCAAAGTGCAAGTAGATAAATAGGTACTGTTCCAGAGTTTCCGTGCGCTGCTCTGGTTCACCAGAAGCGGCTTAGTCATGTTGGCCACATGACCCGGAAGCTGTACATCGGCTCCCTCGGCCAATAAAGCGAGATGAGTGCCACAAACCCATAGTCGGCCACTACTGGACCTAATGGTCAGGGGTCCCTTTACCTTTATTTTACATTGCAGCCTGATTTTTCAGGCCACGCTTTTTCCAGCTGCAGGGGAGGGAGGATGGGGCCCTGTATCAGCTGCAGCAAATGTGAAGAAGAGGTGATTTCTTTAAAAAGGGTTTCCTCAGGAAGTGAAAGGAAGCCCCCTTCCAGCAGGTCCTACATGGGAGAGCAGCAGCAGCAGCAGCAAATGAGTTTGCTGGGTCCTGTTATGATGACCGTGAGAAGACATTCCCGCCGACTTGAGTGGCCCCCCAGTCATCGTCATGAGTTCCCACCTTCTGCTGCAGAAACCATGTCGTCTCCACCATCTCCTTCCCTTTGAATCCACAAAGCGCTGCCCTGTGTCAGCAGTGATCAACTCTCAAAACATTCCGCTTTTAATCACAGTGAATTATTTCTGAAGCCTCTCCAGTCCCCAGTAATTTGGGAACAGGGTGCTGAAGTAAATAAGCAGAGCTGTTTTTCACATGGATGCAGTTCCAGAGAGCTAAGGAGGGGTTGCAATGTCTGGGATTGTGCACAGTTCCCAGAATAAGGAGGAAAGGTTAGGTTTGCTCTGTACATTTAAATTGTATTCCAGAATAAAATTCTCCCTACCAATGTTCACGTTACATGGTTTCTTTTCTCTGAGAATGGTCCCAGATGGGGGACTTGTTAGACAATAAAGGGTGATGACCTGCACAAGTCATTCTCAGAGGAGTCCCATTGAAATTAATGGATTTAAGTAACTTAAGCCCATGGATTTCAGCCATAGCCTGAGAAGGACAAACCATGGATATCACTTTTAAGAGTCTGATTAGGGAGCAGTGACTCCTCCCTTAATTACTGTGAAGCCTTTAGGCTGCTTTCTAATTATACAGCTGCAATTCTCACATGCAGCTTGTAAATTCATTCCTAAAAGGCTTTTCTTATCAATATGCTCAGATCAGGATGGATCATTAAGGCTGCATGTGTCTCATCATTTCCTCCCTTATAATCCCTAAAGGAGACTGTCTGGATGTTTTCCCCTCTGCACATTAATATGTTAAATCATGCTATTCATAAGATGAGAGAGGAAGGGAAAAAAATATTCTTAACAAATGGCTCTGGTGATGGTATTAAAGTACTTACTCCCTTCACATCAGAAGTAATAAGCGCCAAAGGATAGGAAAGACAGCAGATCAGATGCTGAAGGAAGAGCGCCAGTCGAATCTCTTTAGCTGCTGAGGGAATCTTTGTCAGGGAGGTAGGCACCATTCGCAAACCTCAGAGAGAAGATCACCAATGAACTGAAGGTTCAGTTGAAGTTTCTGGTTTTGGTGTACAAAGGCCCGTACAGCTTGGGACCAGGTTACCTGAAAGATTATTTCACCCCTTATATACAGTGGTACCTTGGGTTACAGACGCTTCAGGTTACAGACTCCACTAATCCAGGAATAGTACCTCAGGTTAAGAACTTTGCTTCAGGATGAGAATAGAAATTGTGTGGCAGCGGCACAGCGGGAGGCCCCATTAGCTAAAGTGGTACCTCAGGTTAAGAACAGTTTCAGGTTAAGAACGGACCTCCAGAACGAATTAAGTACTTAACCTGAGGTACCGCTGTACTCAGTTGATCGCTGTGATGAATCAGAAGCAGTGCTTCACAGTGGCTCTGTTTCCTCCACATTTCCTTTTTGCAGGGCAAACTCAGAAATGCTGCAAAGCAAGCCAAAGGAAATTCATTCCTTTCAACATATCAGAATTGTGGGAGCGAAAGACTCAATGTGCAATTTGCACATTAAGGCTGGGATGAAGCATTACTGCAACTACATGGCTGTTCTGGCAACATAGTGCTGAGCATCGCAAGCTGAAGTGAACACCAATGAAGGGGTTGGATTTGGCCCGTAATGGTTACAGGAGAATGCATAATATGCAATCATCCACACAATTATTTGCAAACTCTGCTTGCAGCAAGAAAAGAGCCATGGCTCCTTGCAGTACAAGCCCAGATGCAATCCAGTTCATTGTTGGTTGTTGCCATTTTCTTCACTGCAGTTGCAAACTCAGAACAACCTCCTTACTTGATTTGATAGTGCTTTATTCAATGTCCTTCTTGCCAGTCTGTGGCAGAAACATCAAGCAGGAGAGAGATCTTCATTTCTTTGCCACATATCTATTTGGGGACCTGCTGGTCAAGCAGACATCATTCTCCTAAACCCAATATATTATGTGTATTCTGTTTGCCTCGAGCAGAAACACAACCTGATGTCTCAGCACCGAACTTGAGATTTATTACGGTTTGGTGCGAAGCCCTGTGGCCGAAAGGAAATCAAAATAATTTTTATAGTAGTGCCTGCTTGAAAATAAGCAATCCATTCTCTCCTTATAAAATATGAATGGATTTAAAATGGGCATCCTTGAATGAGACCTTTTCTTTCAGCCCTCCACGGAGGAAACACTTACTGTTCCAAGCATGAATCATATTCCCTTATTAATGTAATTCTGTGCCATGCTTTTGTTCAAAAAGAAAAGAAAAGATAAAGGTCACCTACTGTCCCTGCAATACTTTATTCTTCTCTGTCTCTCTCTCTCTCTCTTAACTAAGACTTTACTTTGGAGATGAAAGACACAAATAATGCATTGGATTGTTTCTCTTCCAAAGTGGAAGTCAGAATTCTATCCTTTAGAAACTTGGCAAAGCAGAAACCCTGCTCCAAAGGCCCCCTGGACTTGAAAATAAGGGCCAAAGTAGTTGGGAATGCAGCTTCTCTGCAACCAATGCAGGATTAATATTGCCTGTTCCTCACCTTCCATCTCATGGGTGAGTGGCACAGCCCATCCAAGTGTCCCTATTTTCCAGGGACAATTCTGGATTTACAGAAGCCATCCTGGTTCCTGATTTGATCCCAGAATGTCCCACTTCTCTTTAGGACATCCCTCTTTTCATAGGAGAAATGTTGGCGGGCATCGTAGGGTATGGAGAGATGCAACCCCCGAGCCGAATGAAGGCAGCGCTGTATAGGAAAGTTTTTTAATCTTTAATGTTTGATTAATTGATTTTTATATACTGTATGTTGAAGGCTGCCCAGAGTAGCTGGGGCAACCCAGTCCGATGGGTGGGGTATATATAGCATGATGATGATGATGATGATGATGATGATATGATTATTTAGGGCATCCCTATTTTTATCAGAAAAAAATGTTGGAGGGTATGGATGGGAAGTGCTACCTATTTGTGTTTGGCTTCAAGAGGCATCACCATGCAGTGATGCCACATGACCATAAAGCAATCACAGTGGGGGACATTCTCTATAATTCTGAGAAGGAAAAAGGTGGCCATTAGCAACCAAGACTCTGAGGAGGTCACTGCTGGGCTGCCTTCAAAAGCTGCTGCACTATGAACACGCATATAAGTGACAGCAGGAAAAGAAACAAATGAGGGGGGGGGGTGATGTTAACATATGAGAGTGCTGGAGGTGAAATAGTTAAACAGGTTACCCATTCAGGACCCAGGGGGTGGAGTCAGAGGGACTATAAAACCAGCTCTGGGAGAGGAGTTCGTGGGGGAGTTGGGTGGTTGGTTGGAGTGGGAGTGAATTGGGATAGAGTCTGTGGGTAGGTTGAGTTAGTGTAGCGAAATAAGCTGAGTCAGGAACAGTTAGGGGCTAAGAAGACAAGTAAATATCTGAGAGGTGGTTTAGTGAGTGAGAGCAGGTAGCAGAAGTTATAGGACTGGATAGGCACCCCATGATTGTAATTGACCAATACCGTTTATGAAACCACACGCTTGTTAAACTGCAATAAATAAACAGAAGTTTATGTTCCAATTTCACCCTGACTGGACTCAGTATTGTACCAGGGAGGGCCTGGGTGGTGGCAGCGAGAAATAAAGTGGTGGCACAGGGATCAACAGATGGTGAAACATCCGGGGTCCCTGTGTGATCGCCACAGGGGGTTGCAGAAAATCCTCAGACTCCCCTGAAATTCACACACACACAAAAAAAGCTCAAGAGCGATCTTTCGGCCAAAGTCCTACTCAAGATAGGAAAAGAGGTGGTAAGGGAACACCTAGCTACTTTAAATAAATTCAAGTCTCCTGATGAGGTGCACCCAATGGTACTAAAGAATGGGTGTCATCTCAGAGCCTCTGCCTATAATCTGCTTGGATGGTTATCAGCCATGGATGCTTTAGTTGAGATTCCTGCATTGCCGGGAGTCCCTTCCAGCTCTAAAATTCTATGATTCTATAAGTAGTTCCACTAGCTGAAACCATTACAAAGCCTTCTGCCAGCACTGTGGTGCTTCCCCTCCCCTGCTTTCTGCCTGCAAACAGGAGCAGAAGAAAACAAGCTTGCTCCATCCTTCATGTGGCAGTCCTTTAGATAGCTGAAGACAGCTATCACATTTCCTCTCAGTATCCCTTTTTTGAAGCTAAACACACCCAACTCCCACAACTCCTTCAACTTAGCCGGATCCAGCCCCGAGTATTTTAAAATTAAGCCTTCCCATAACAACACATATACAGAAAACATGTGTACATTGTATGTAAAACAAACCCTGTCCCATTAAGCACAATTTAAAGGTAATTTCTCCCCAATGCTATTTAATCCAGAGCCCATGCTTTTAAAAAAAAACTGTGTTTGTGTGCAGTGTTCTTTTTTATCTGTTTTGTCTAGCTTTGTAATGGGGAACTGAAAGTCTCTTGTGGGAATGCATTTTACAAAAGGCCATTTTGTTCACGATGGCTATCACTTTTTGATATTTCCACAACAGCTTGGAATATGTATATATATATTTATAATTACAGAAAGCAGTGATGTGAATAGATTATTCATGTAAGCAAGTTCTGACCCATGGCCTGGTCAAACATACATGACCTGGAACAATGGGGTGCTATCCCAAGAGGAAATGAAGTCTCAGCTCTGTCTCCTAGATAATCTCTCTGTCTGTTTCTCTGCCAAGGCAGAGAAGTTCATTCATGGCTTTTGTTTTTCTGCAGAATGGAAAATAAAGGGTAAGAGAAAGAAATACAATGATTTTAGGTGAATATTTTTTTCTCCCTGCAGAAAGAGAGAAAGAAAATCAGTATCAATGTGGCTAATAGTTCTCATAACTGAGATAAGAAAATATTAATATTTCTTTGTTACTGCTGTGCTTAAAGCAGTAGCTTCACCCCACTTGTTGCCAGGCAGATCCATAACCATCTTACTTACACGCCCAAGTACATGTATTGATTTGGCTATGAAGTGAGGGTGGGACAGTCCCCCCAAGTGTCCCTATTTTTGAGGGACAATCCTGGATTTACAGAAGGCATCCCAGTTTCTGATTTGATCCTGGAATATCCCACTTTTCCTTAGCACATCCTTATTTTTATCAGAGAAATGTTGAAGGGTTTGGAGTTATGTGACCCTATTTTTCAGAGACAGTCTCAGATTTAATGAAGCTGCCCGGTTTCTGATTTGATCCTGGAATGCTCCGCTTTTTCTTAGGATGTCTCTACAGTCATACCTCGGGTTCTAGACGCTTCAGGTTGCAAGTTTTCGGGTTGCGCACCACGCTGAACCTGGAAATACCGGGACGGGTTACTTCCGGGTTTTGGTGCTCGCACATGCGCAGAAGCACCAAATTGCAACCCGCACATGCGCAGACGTGGCGCTGCGGGTTGCAAACGCTCCAGGTTGCAAACATGCCACCCGCATGGATCACATTCGCAACCCGAATGTCCACTGTATTTTCCTTGGAGAAATGTTGGAGAGCATGGAGTTATGCGACCCCTGAGCCAAGGAGATAAGTAACTATACAACCTTTAGAAGACATCTGAAGACAGCCCTGTATTGGGAAGTTTTTTAATGTTTTGTTATGTTTTTATATATGCTGGAAGCTACCCAGAGTGGCTGGGGCAACCCAGTCAGATGGGTGGGGTATTATTATTATTATTATTATTATTATTATTATTATTATTATTATTTAGGATTTCTCTATTTTCATCAGAGAAATGTTGGAGGGTATGCATTTCGTATACTAGGACCATAGGAAGCTGCCTTATACAGAATCAGACCAGCAGTGGATTTCCAGGGTTTTGGACAAGGAGTTGATCCAGGGACCATCTGTATGAAAAGCAGATGCTCTACCACTAGAGCACATCTCTCTCCAACCTTATTTCAGTTATTTGTTCCCAAGGCTGGATCCAGTAGCAGAAGTAAACCCAGGGCTGGCTTTGCGATGAGACAAAATGAGGCATCTGCCTCAGGCAGCAGATTTTGGAACTAGGGAGTGGTACCAAAGTGTTAAGAAGACAGAGGTGTGCACCTTGTGGTCTGTCCTGAGTCCTTTAATGTAGCCTATTGCCTTTAATTTGGGCACTTTGAATGCTGCCCTATTGCTAAGGTTGAAGTAAGAGTCAACTACCCAGTTGTCTTCTCCACAAGTGCTCAGGCATAACACCATTTTGTCTTTCTGTCTCAGGCAGGCCAAAAAAAAAAATGTATTTGGCTGAACTTGAGCGAGCCAACTGAGGGAGAGTAGAGTAATAAAGCACAAAGAGAATAATAAAGATGAACAGAATGGTTTTGCTTCTGCCACCACCTCTCGAGCTCCATTTAGTTTAAATAAAATCCACCTACCTATCCCAAATTTATAGCCAAACACATCGTCATCCAGTTCTCCCTCAACTGAGGCATCTATGCATCACATCAGGCGACACTGAAAAACAAAGCATGTTTTTGTCTTCAAAGTAATCATCGTTATTCACATGCAAATTAAAGCTCATACAATCATTCAACTAAGATGTCTTTAATCAGCTGACAGCTCTATATTTTTAAAAGATCTCTTCTTCAGCTCTCCCCACCTATAATGAGTTCAAATGGACAATTATTTTCTGTTATGTATATTTGATTAAAATTATCCTAGTTTGTTTTTTTCTTTTTCTATAATCAATCACTACTTCTATCAACCCCAAGCCAATTCAGCCTTGCTTAAATCATCATAATTTTTGTTGTAACTTCCCTCCCCACCCCAAAAAGACCCCTCTGTCTTGTTGTGGATAATGTCTAGTTGTTCAGTAAGCTAAAGAACACCCAATTTGACCTATTGCATTTATGCCCAGATAACAGCCGTATGGGCAGTAGTCAACTAAGCATTTACACACATGCAAGCGTGAATCTATATGAAGGAGATCTCCCTTCTCTCCTGCCCCCACATGTGCCTTGTATTGTCCCCAGGTCTTCTACTCTCCACCCGTGACCAGAGTTAGGTGGCATGTGGAGGAAAATATTCCATTACACAAACAAAAATCCTTGTGCTGATGGAACATTTGTCATCACTGCCTTGCCGTGGTGAAGGAGCTTGAAGAACTCAGAGAAGCTATGAGCTATGCTGTGCAGGGCCACCCAAGATGGGTAGGTCATAGTGGAGAGTTTTGACCAAATGTGATCCACCTGGAGCAGGAACCGGCAAGCCACTCCAGTATCCCTGCCAAGAAAACTCCATGGACAAAGACAACAGGCATATAAAAGTTATGACACTGGAAGATGAGCCCCTCAGGTTGGAAGGCATCCAACATGCTACTGAGGAAGAGCGGAGGACAAATACAAGTAGATTCAGAGCTGATGAAGCGGCTGGGCCAAAGCCAAAAGGTCATTCAGTTGCAGATATGCCTGGAAGCGAAAGGAAAGTCTAATGCTGTAAAGAAAGCTACCAGCATGAGTTTGACCAAACTGCGGGAGGCAGTGGAATACAGGAGTGCCTGGTGTGCTCTGGTCCATGGGGTCACAAAGAGTCGGACACGACTAAATGACTAAACAACAACAACAAAATTTAAGAATTATATTTATAAGCTGGAATGTTTGCAGAAGAGAGTGACCGAGATGATCAAGACTCTGGAAACCAAGCCTTATGAAGAATGTTTGCAGCAGTTCAGTATATTTAGCATGGGAATGAGAAGACTGAGATATATGATAGCCATCTTCAGATATCTCAAGGGCTGTGGAAGAGGGAACAAGCTTGCTTTCTCCTGCTCGGAAGGGTAGGACCCAAACCAATGGATTCAAGTGAAAAGAAAGGAGATTCCGACTAAACATCAGGAAGAAATTTCTGATGGGAAAAGGTGTTGCTAGAGAGTAGAACAGACTCCCCCTAGGGAGGTTCTGCAGTCTCCTTCATTGGAGTTTTTCTTAGCAAACGTTGGATGGTCATCTTTCATGGATGCTTTAGTTGAGATTCCTGCATAGCAGAGAGTTAGATTAGATGGTCCCTTCCAGTGCTACAATTCTATGATTCTATGAATGCAACCCATAATTAGCTACTTGGGTGAATGAAGCCTCCTTAAGAATCTGCTCAGGCAGTAAGTAGCCCTATTCATGCATTCAGAAGTGTGTGTGTGTGTATAAAAATGTGCAGGACAATAGGATGCCACCCCTGCCCCCAGCTTCCCTGATCCTACCTGCTCCGCTCTGACCTTCACACCTTCCCTCGCTGAGTTTCTTTGGGACAGTGCTTCAAATGTGCTGTAGATATATAGCGTGCATACAGCCTGAGAGAAATAGATCTTGATTCTTTTTAGTTCCTCTGTAACCAGACTGGAACAATCGTTTCTCAATGGAGCAGTTCAGTACTCACCACATATCAAATCTCACTAATATATCAAGAACTAAACTGCCCCCTTATGTCACATTCTAGGAAGCAGAGTTTATAACTGAACAGGGTAAGAAAAGGACCTCCATATCTCTCTCTCTCTCTCTCTCTCTCTCTCTCTCTCTCTCTCTCTGTGTGTGTGTGTGTGTGTGTGTGTGTCTTTTATTTCCATTACGAATCACATTTAGAACTCACTTTTCCTCTAAGGAGATTATACATTGTGCTCCTCTGACACCAATTTCTTTCCCACAACAACCCTGTAACGTTGTTTAGACCGGAAGGTAGTGATGTGCCCCAGCTAGGTAGGGACCCAAACCCAGTCCAACATTCTGTCCATGACTGCCTCACGCTGGGCCCATTACCAGAAAAGCTTCTACACCCACACCCACAACATGCCTCCTTAGCTTTTTCTGTCTTTTCAATGCCCTTGAGGTGCAGATTTTGCACTAAATTCTGGTTATTTCTGGTGCCACCAAATCACCAGCCCAGACACTAAGATCCAGCTCCGAGAGCCTTCTGGTGGTTCCCTCATTGCAAGAGGTGAGGTTACAGGGAACCAGGCAGAGGGCCTTGTGAGTCGAGGACCCGCCACCTGCTTAGAGATAAATAAGACACAAGGACACATGTATTTAAGGTTAATGGGCTAAAGAAGGCCACAACTTTATTGGTTACAGCATGAGTGGTATTGGCTTTAGGCATTGGATCAAACAATCTATACAGTGGTACCTCAGGTTACATACGCTTCAGGTTGCATACGCTTCAGGTTACAGACTCTGCTAACCCAGAAATATTACATCGGGTTAAGAACTATGCTTCAGGATGAGAACAGAAATCGTGCAGCGGCGATGCAGCGGCAGCAGGAGGTCCCATTAGCTAAAGTGGTGCTTCAGGTTAAGAACAGTTTCAGGTTAAGAACAGACCTCCGGAACGAATTAAGTACTTAATCCAAGGTACCACTGTACATGACTCCACCCCACTCAGCGGGGAGTCATCCGAAGGTTAACAACCAGTGGGAGGAGCTTGTTGATACAAATACAACTGAAGCTTCCCCTGATGTCACCGGGGTCGTGCCATGACCCTAGCCACCAGCAGGGTATCAGACAGAATTCGACCACCAGATTCCTTTAACAGAATACACGACAAGGGAAGGGGTAGGTGCTGGCCACAACCTGCCCTCCAACACACGACACATATTCCAATGCCTAACTGTCAATACCCAAAAAGTTGTGACGATTTGCTACGAGGTAGGCAAAAAACCAAGAAGCTGGTGCCAATTTGCCAAATGGATAAAAATTCCTACCAGGCCCCCTGGGCAACCAGGGCAACCAACAAGAGTCCATAGCAAGGTCAGAAGCATAGATATGACCTAAAGGGAGGGTGGGCAGGTGATCCAATGATTAAGGGGCGCAGAATGAGAAGATGGAGCTGCCACAGCTGCTTGAATGTGGCTAAACCCCACCCACAAACCAGCCCTATTGGCTGGCCTATGAGTGCAGCACGTCAGCCAGGTAAGCTGATGCAGGGGGCCGAATACGCCCCCCTGCCGACGCAGGAACCGGCTCCTGCTCACAACTCCTCGCCTCTGTTAGGAGGAGAGGCTTTCTCGGTAGTAGTGGCCACCTTGTGGAACGCCCTCTCAACAGATGTCAAACAGAGAAACAGCTATGCGATTTTAAAAGTACATTTGAAGGCAGCCCTGTTCAAGGAAGCTTTTAGTGTGTGGTGTTGTATTGTGTTTTTACTATTTTTTGTTGGGAGCTGCCCAGAGTGTCTGGAGCAACCCAGTCAGATGGGTGGTATATAAATAAATTTGTTGTTGTTGTTGTTGCTGCTGCTGCTGTTGCCAAAAATCTGCAAAGCTCCACATCTACCTCAACCCAAGAACTAGGCTGCATACATTTAAGACCCATTTAAGCTTCATTTTCTCACCCCCAAGAATCCTGGAAACTGTAGTTTACCCCCCAGAGTGCTACAGATCCCATGATTTTTTTGGGGGGAAGTCATGCGTTTTCAATGTATAGTGTATACACAGCCCTAGAACTGAGGGATATATGCAAATGGATGGATTGTCATTCAAATAGCCTTGTATTAGAACAGAGGAACATAAGGTGTTGGGTTTTTCTTTTAAAAAAAAGAAAAAGTGAATGTAAACATATCTCCTTAGCACAGGATGTGGATGAATAATATTACAGTGGAAGCAGCCAGGAGGACAGAAGTTTGGGAGTGTTCTTTTCATTAAGCAGCAGGAGATGGATCGTATCCTGCTGTTTGCCAGAATCCCCCCCCCCCGGCAACTAAACACCACCCCACACATATAAAGGCTGTCTCGCTAAGAGGCATCTATTTCAATATGGGGAAGTCAAAGAGAATGCCAAAATAAATTATAAACACAGAAACTCCAGACTCATCCAAACCGATAGAACACTATGGAATCCATTTTTCAATCGCCATATGGTGTAAATACAATGCCACTTTGTTATATTTTTTTTGAAAAATTTGCTAAACAACAACAGAAGTGTCATTGTAGAAGGGGAACTCAAGAATATATTTTTTGGAAAAGCTGTGTGTGTGTGTGTGTGTGTGAGAGAGAGAGAGAGAGAGAGAGAGAGAGAGAGCGTGCAACCCTCTTCATCCGTTGTACATAGATGCAGACCCTCTGAGTGTTTTCCAGGGACAGTCCCAGATTTACAGAAGCCATCCCAGTTTCTAATTTGAATGTCTTGCTTTTCCTTAGAACATCCCTATTTTCATTGGAGAAATGATGAAGGATATGGAGTTATGTGACCCCTGAGCCAAGGAGATAAGCAATTACACAAGCTTTAGAAGGCCTCTGAAGGCAGCCCTGTATTGGGAAGTTTTATTATGTTTTTATATATGTTGGAAGTTGGCCAGAGTGGCTGGGGCAACCTAGCCAGATGGACAGGGTATTATTATTATTATTATTATTATTATTATTATTATTATTATTATTATTGAATACGTTGTCCCTATTTTCATCAGAGAAATGTGGGAAGATATGTCGATTCTCTGTTTGAAGGTGTTCCATCTTAGAAGTGCTACGTGGTCTAAAATAAAGAGCCATAATGACCGCTCCCCACATCAAAAGGGGGACACCTTTTGCGTGGCTGCGCACAACCCCCCCCTCCTGAATACCTGGAGGTCTCCACCTACCTCAGCTGATCGCCCAATCCCGCCTGGGGAGGCATTGCCAGGGGATCGGCCAGGTAAGGGGAGGGACCGCCCTGCCCACACAACAGAAGGTCAATCTCACCTGCGAAGCATCACTTGGCTCCAGAACCATAAAAAGGAAGAAGAGGAGCCTTGGGCAGTAGGTTGAGCAAGCAGACATCTTACCTGGTCAGTCTTTTCTCAATAAGTTGAGACGTATTATGTTCCTATTAAAATTATAGTTAGGATTTCTAAATCTGCAGCTTTACTTGTAAATGGAAATGTTATGCAAATCTGTGTACTCCCTTGTCCTCTTCTTTCGATGGTGGGTTTCCTCTTTTTTGTCCGCCCTCTACTGAATGTGCAAGGAGGGAGAACTCAGGACCATTCCCTGACTATGTGCAGGTCAAGAGCAGGGCCAACAGGTGCAGTTCTGCTCCCACTTCTACATGAGCCCCCTGTGTTCCCATTGTTTTGTGTACAAGGTTTGTGCTGCTATATCTTCCTTATACGTGCCAAGAAAGCAGGTTCTGCATCAATGCCCTTTCGAATGATGCACTAATTTAACGTATTGCCCTGTGTATAGAGCAGGGCTTTCCATAGTTAGTAATTTACAAAGCCATTTAAATTAAGCAGGCTTGTTTCCTCTGGTTATTTTTTTATTTTATTTTATTTTTTGCTTTTTGCGAGAGTTCACTGAATTAAAAAAAAACAAATTAGAGATGTAGGCAGATGAGGAAGGAGAAAAGGTCAAGCCACCAATTTTATCTAAAATAGCCAAGTAAAACTTGGTGAAGGTAAGATCTTGCTGCAGCACAATGACAGTTAATTACTTTGCCAAGCAAACAGAAAGGAAAAAAGAGTCTATGTTAATGAAAGCAAAGGGGGTGATCTTTCAGTAATTAAAGTTCTGCACTACTAACCAGTGAATCATTCTCTCATATATATATATATATATATATATATATATATATATATATATGCAGTCTGTTGATGCAAAATGATATATGTTGCTCACTGATAAAGGAACAGGAGATTTTGTTTGAAAGGCTACATAATAAGTTGATGGAGGTTAACACAATTGCTTTGGCTCCATTGACATGTCAGCCAGGGAACTCTCTGAAACTCAAGAAACCACACAACAACTCCTCACTCCGGCCCTTTTCTAGTCACACTGAAATAAACCAATGGAACCATCAGTAATTTTACAAGTCAGTTCCACTTCACCTTGGGGGCGTGAGGCATTGGTTACAGGTGTGAGGGTATTTGGCGGTGAGCCTTTAGGCTCTTGTGGCGGTTAGGCATTGTTTGACCTTATGATGGGGGAGGGGAGGTGTGGCCATCTCCTGCCCCTCCAAGATTAAGGGTATTCCATTAAAGGAATCCGGGAGTGTGGATCTTGACCGAAGCCTGGGGCAGGGCTAGGGACATGACACAACCCCGTCGGGAACCCCTGGGGGAGCTCGAGTTGGTCTGCATCGACGGGGCTCCCCCTTCTGGTGGTTTACCCTTACCAGACTCCCTGCGCAACGGGCGGGAGTCAGATATAGTTGGGTCCATTCAATGCCTAAGCCAATACCACTCACATTCTGTAATCAATAAAGTTGTGGCCAAAATTTTGCCCAATAACATTAACCCAATATCTGTGTCCTGGTGTGTTTTTATTCTTCAACGAGGGGGTGGTTGCGGGGTCTCAACATGCAACAACATCATCAAGCTCCAGAGTTCCTGGATTAGGATCTTGGAGGAGCAAGGAGGAAACTTCCTTTTAAGAATTCTGGAGCTGCTAAGAAATTTGAAGTAAGATTATTATAAAGAAATAGAGACCCTAAAAAAAAAAGGAAATCTCTCCACAAATTGCTTGGATTTTATTTAATTTTTAAGAAAATTTCTTTTAAAAATCCAGACACATGCACCAGTAGAAAATGGCCATTTTCTTGAAATTTTCTCCAAGTATTCTCAACCATCTTTTTAATTTTGTTTGGCGGAGGGTGGGTGTGCAGCCAACATTTTCTTCCTACAATTTTCTCCCCCAAAATTATGCTAGGCTTGGGGCATAGTGGCGGATGCAAAATGGTACCCAGGTTGTCAACACAGTTGCTTTTACTGTCCCATGCAGCAGCAGCAGCACCCAAAAGGGGGCAAGCAGAAGCTGTTCTTCTGCCACTGCTAATGGTGATTCCCACCCACAAGAAGCTGTTGGAGATTTTTCTCTCCTCCACTAATAAATGTCATGCAAGAGTTTCCCTAGTATCTTTGTCCAGTTTCTCTGGAGACATTTTTGAGACCATTTCTGTGCAGCTAAACAACTCGCTTCTTTTCACTGCTATGGTTAGTCTTGAGTTCTTCCCTGGGCATGCCATGACCTTCAGTCAGGCAACAGTCATACAAAAAGTTTCATGGGATCCAAAGCTGAAGAACATGGATTCAACCATTCAGAAACATGTCAGGAAGTGAAGGTTTCGCATCTCAAAGGCGGATCACTGTCATCACCCTCTCCACAGTACACCCAAATTTTGAGGATGAGATCCAACTTTGAGAGCTGACAATTTTGCACAAGAGACAGCTTGCTTAGCTGTCATGGAGGGAGAAGAAGAAGATTTGCAGCCCTGGAGCTTGTGCACCACCTTTTGAAAAGGACTCATTAGATCTAGTTCTGGCACTGTGCTAATAAAGAGTCTCATTTGAGCAGAATGGCCGCTGTTTGAACAGGCTGCCAGAAGAGGATGGCTCCATAGGTCCTCAAGGAATGAGTGACAGAAGTAATCCATGCAGAGGCCAGTGCTCACAGCACATTGTTGCTGGCGTATTTTTGATGTTCGCTCCCTAACTGTGGATGCAGTGAGGTAGAATTTAGATGTAGCTGTTGTCAGTGTTGCGATTGTAGTGGTGAATGGGGAAAATGGGAGATATCTGGATTCTACTACCAGTGGGAAGGAGGCACCGGGGGGGGGGGAGGCTGGTTCACGCCCACTCAAAAATTGTGCACCCAGGGATACAACCCCACTGACACCCCACATGCTACATCCCTGTACTGTCTGTGACAAGCATCCTTAGACTTTCTCAAATGAATACAGTTTCAGCTGTGGGTTAAGTGTTGCATTTAGACCCAAATGTACCTATAATTCGGAGATTATAAGTGTGGTATGATCATATGCTGAGATATGATACCATATAACCTAGATGTGCATTTTAATATGTAAGTGGAGAATCTGTCTGCAGCCCTGCTACTTACTAGCCAAGTAACATGTATTTTCTAGAATCATTCCTCCACAGCCATTGGGGTCCATGGGATTAGAAGCACATACCCTAGTGACATTTGGCACATATTTGAAGGGCGTTATTGCCTTTGAGTCTTCTTCGATGTTTGAAGAACACCAGACATACATTTTGAGAGAAAGGATCCCTTGGGCTCATGGTGTATTAAAAACCGAAGCAATTGAAAGGTCAGGGAAGAGACACAGCAATGATCCAATATTCTCCAAATATGGGGAGGGGGTAATATTACATTTTTTTAAAAAAAATGAAAAAGGAATGTACAATACCTGCCTGCAAGTACATGAAGGGATGAAAGAAAAGAAAAGAAAAGCAGAGGAATCTATTATTATAACTAATCAAGAAAAGGAAAACTGTTGCACAGTGGTCTGAGAGTGCAACTGAGAATATTTAGTTTAAACATGAGAAATGTCTTTATTATCCTGAGGAAAGATAGGAGAATGAAACAGGCTGCCGAAGGAGGATAGAGAATTGGTATGAGTACCAATATTAATATTTAAGGCTATGTATAATGAGATCTGTCCAGAGCCAGATAATGGAGTGCTAGCTTGTAGGAAGAAATTGCTGCAAAGTGAACAATTGCCCTGTATCATTATGGCCAACTTCATTGTGATTCAGTATGCAGTGTGCATCTCTGTAGTACCAATTGGACAGCCCCAAGGAGAGACATTTGTAGAACCACATTGTGCTATGCACTGTGCACAGATGATCTGGTACACTCCTCATCCTTGAAATCTGAATGATTGAGCCCAGGTTCATCCCAAGATGGATTTGCTCACATCTGATTTCATGCCTTGAGTATATATCCAGGAGGAGAATGGGTAGGGCTGCTGCCAACCAACCAGAGGTGGGGTGGGAGGAGTCAACCAAGCTGTTGCTGCTACAGTGGTACCTCAGGTTAAGTACTTAATTCGTTCTGGAAGTCCGTTCTTAATTCCCCCCCCAAAAAAGCAGGTCACCTTATGGAGTGAAAAATACGGTAATTCGTTCCGGAGGTCCGTTCTTAACATGAAACTGCTCTTAACATGAAGCACCACTTTAGCTAATGGGTCCTCCTGCTGCCGCCACACCACCGGAGCACGATTTCTGTTCTCATCCTGAAGCAAAGTTCTTAACCTGAAGCACTATTTCTTGGTTAGCAGAGTCTGTAACCTGAAGCATATGTAACCTGAAGCATATGTAACCCGAGGTACCACTGTATATGATATATATATATTTATATATGTAGGTGTGTGTGTGTGTATATATATATATATATATATATATATATATATATATATATATATGCGCTATCTATCAGGGCACCTTTTTAATCAATGAAAATAACTTTATTGATTAATTCGTTAACTAAACATGCTTTGCTTGGGGATTCATGAAGCTAAATTTCAGAATCATAGGATGAGATTCAACTTAGTCTAGTCAGCGGAAGCCCTGTACAAAGACTTCCATTTGTGCAATGGGCCTTTCCCCTCTCCCCGCCCCCACTCATACCAACTTGATCCCCAGAATTGGCTCAGGTATGTTGGGAGAATCTCTGGAACACCAAGTGTTTGGAGGGTGGAGGCTGTTTCTTCTGGCAAGCTGAAATGTTTGTCCTGATGGAACAATCCGCAGAACACTGAATATCTCCCTTAGAGCTGAAAGGAATGTTGAATGCCATCTAGTCCAACTCTCTGCTGATGCACGAAATCCACAGCTATGACATCCCTCACAGGAGGCCATCCAACCTCTGTTTAAAAACCTCAAATAAAAATGTGCCACCTTCAAAGACCATCTGTTCCACTATCAAGCAGTGTCTACCATCTGTAAGTTTTTTCTTCTTCTCATATTTAGTCAACATCCCCTTTCAAGACATTTGAACATCTTGGTTTGGGTCCTGCCCCCCAGAGCAACCAAAACAAATTTGTCCCATCGTCAATGTGGCAGTCCCTTCATATACTGGAAGATGGTTGTCACATCACTTCGCAATCGTATCTTCTCCAGGGTAAAATATTCCTCAAACATTGCTTTGCACCCTTAGGGAGAACACAGACGTGGGCATGGGTATGAGGATATGCAAGGGTAACAGGCAAAATGTGGCTCTGCACTGATATTTTTAAACTGAAACATGGTTGGAAAACACCCATGTGCGGATGATTTTTGCAGGGTCAATGTGAGCATTAATTTGAGTTCAAAATGACCATGAGAATCAAAATCAGTTTTTGCTTTTCCTCTCCCCACGCTCCCTTCATCTCTTCCCCTTTGTGCTCAGTCCAAGATTCATGAGCATCCTGGGAAGTCTCCTTCCCACAGCCAATCATAGAAAAGCCTGCTGAGCACACAGACCAGCTCTCCAAGATCTTGCCCTTTATCTATATCTCTTGATCTTCCCCTGGAAGGACAAAACGGTCTATTTTTCTTAAATGTTCCAAGTAGACCTACGCAGTTCTGATATAATTGAGCCACAGATTTGAATCAATTACCGCTAATTCCAACATCAACATTATGAAGAACCAAAGGAAAATACACTTTTCTAATAATTCTTTTAAATGTAATTAGCTCTACCTGCAGAGGCAAATATTGAAGCTTAATGAAATTTCTAACGGATTCCTCCAGGCTGCAGAGAATTTAAAAGGGAGCAGAGGAAAGCTAAGCAATAGCAGATACCACTTTTGAGAAATAGGCTTACAAGGTATTTCTGGCACAAGAGATTACCAATAACCTCCAGATACTTCCAATATTTACAGGAACGTTCAAAAAGAAGCCATTTATTTTGTTGATAAATATCTGTTCTTCATCTCTTTGTTTCCTCCCATCCAAGGCTCATCTAAGTAGGTAACAGAACTCTCTGGTCCTTTATATTCAAATGAATGTTTTGCACCAAAATATTTATTCAAATCCGGCTGGTAGTGATTTTCAGATTCACTCACAGGCAGAGAGTGGAAACAGAAAGATAAATGACTTTTCTTTCATTACCCCCAGTGTTATTGTTATGAAATATTGTGTGATGTTGCCTCATTATCTGTCGGCACACAAATCCAAGCAATGCATAATATCTGAACCCAAAGTAAAAACAGCACAAACATTTCTCAAGATGTTTTCAGCATCTTTGAGATTTAGATGAGGGGGAAAATAGGTTACATTTTTAGAATTCTAAACAGGCGCAGCTGAATCACTCTCTCGAACTTCCTACTGAGTCCTGTTCCTGGCCCTTTCCCCTCCTACTAGTGCAGCGGGCTGGGGGAGAGAATTCTCTCAATTCCCTCATGTGGATGAATTCACTTGAGAGGAAGCTGGCACAAATAGCCAAACTGCATGCTGACATAGTGCAGTCTCTAGTGCAAAGTGTGGCCCTCCAGCTGTTGTAGCACTCCATCTCCCATCAGCACCAGCCCTGCATCACAACTTGTCAGTGGTGATGGGAGTTGTGGTTCAACAACATCTGGGGAAGGCAGAAGGGATGAAAGAAAGGGATGGGAAGTCAGCAATGATGGTGGCATGTTTCTATGCAGTGAATCACTACTCCTGTCTGTATCACTTGTCACCGGGGGCTACAGAGAAAGGAGAGAAATAGGAATGCTTGAGGAATTTGGTCTTTGTGAATTCCAGTATGAGCTGACCTGATATTTACCTTCTGGACCAATGTCTGAATTGGAAACAAGCAGTTCCACCAACTTTTGTACTTGAATGTTCCAATGCAATTCTAAGATATATCTATATACTATGGGCTTCCACCATGTGGGTTCCACTCTCCAGCCCCCACCTACCCCTCTGCCAATGATATGTCGTCATTATTCATTTCTGGTGGTCCCTGGGGGCTGGGGCGGTTGCCGCCTGGTCACACAATGTGTCATATTTTGAAGACTGCATGGAAGACTTTGAAGACTGCGTGGAAATGGTAGTGAATGCAGAATACCACTGTTAGGGAGTTAACTTGGACTAAGTAAGCACTGGGAATACATCTTGCCCATGTTCAGTTAACTGTGCTGGGTCCCCAATTGTTTCTCAAGACATTGCCAAGTGATAGTGCTTACTTTGAAAGCCTTACGTGTTTGGGGGCGCAGATAATGTATTTGAAGGAATGGCTCCTCCCCCATCTAGTGCACTAGATCTGCCAGCACACTAGTTGAAAGCTTCAAACTTCAAAAGGCAATTGCAGCCTGTCAAATGGCAGGCATGCAACTGCAAAAAATACATTGATTAATTCTTGCATATTTGCAAGGAACAGAAGTCAAATGTGCATTTCCTCACTTACACAGTAGATATTGAAGAAGGAGTTGTGCTGTGGTCTAAACCACTGAGCTTCTTGGGCTTGCCGATCAGAAGGTTGGTGGTTCAAATCTGTGCAACGGGGTGAGCTCCCATTCCTCGGTCCCGGCTTCTGCCTACCTAGCAGTTCGAAAGAACACCAGTGCAAGTAGATAAATAGTTACCACTGTGGCTGGAAGGTAAATGGCATTTCCGTGCACTCTGGTTTCCGTCACAGTGTTCCATTGTGCCAGAAGCTATTTAGTCCTGCTGGCCACATGACCCGGAAAGCTGTCTGTGGACAAATACCGGCTCCCTCAGCCTGAAAGCGAGATGAGTGCTGCAACCCCATAGTCGCTTTTGACTGGACTTAACCATCCAGGGGCCTTTACCTTTACCTTTAATTTGCACAACATCACTGCCCTGTCCCCTCTCAGTTTCTCCCCACTGAACAGAGGAGAGGCTCCTAAGGACATGATGGAATCTGGCATCCAGTTCATGGATTTACCTGCCCCAGTGCTATGGTAATCTCTTGAGGCCCTTCTCTCAGTACATCTTCTTGGTGAAGATGGATGTTGCATCCTGTTGATATTTTTTCAGTTCCAAGAAAAGACCTTTTTGTTCTCTCTTGATCTGTCACACTGTTAGACCTCCTGCATCCTACTCACCCTCTAACCATTCCACCATGCTGGCTGGTTAACTGAGTAAAAATGTGGCATTCCAGAAGGTTCCTAAGTTCTTTACATGGTTACAGGTATCCCATTGTATGTATTAACATGAAAAACAGACAAGTGAAGGTATTTGGATTGTAGGTAGCTCAGTTTCCCTGACTTCAATGGGACTAAAATCCTTTCATTTACAAGGGCTTCTTGCCTGCACCATGGATCAAGCTGTTTGCCAGCAGAATATTTAAATGGAGGCATTCTTTGAATGCTGCCTTGATTTTTTTTCCCCAAGCTGCAATTGTAAAAGTTGATTCCCTTAGCCTCTGACAGTTTTTCATGAGATTTCCTCCCCCCCTTTCCAATCTCAAACTTCAAGCTAATTCAATTTATCTTGTCCATTTTACTCAAACAACTGAAACAGATCTATGGTAAATTAATGTGATATAGATAATTTGGAATGCAGCAGAAGAATTCAATGCACACAATCACTACTGTATTACCTAAGGATATAAGATTTTAATTTAAAAAGTTAAAGGTCCATAAATCAAATTCTATCTACACTTGCCAATGTTTCTGACAACCTATTTTAACATCTGGGATTATTTCCTTCTTTATCAGATGAGAAAGATTCTAGTTTAACTCCACTTTACTCTGGAAATTTGAAAGAGAGGGAGACTTAAGGATGCACAAGACCTGGTCCTTTATTTCTGGAGGATGGTTTGCTTTTCCACCCCATGTTTTGAATAATCATGGAAACTTATTCTTGCTTTTAGGGAATGTGGCCATAAATCAAACCCATCTTGGAATGTTTATGCATGCATATCCAAATGTGGATGTTCAGCTCTGCTTCTAATGGAATAGAGATTGGGTCATTCACATGTGCTTCCCATTATGGCAGTCTTCACCAAACTCGTGCCCACCAGATATTTTGGACACCCACCTGCCCCAGTCAGCAGGTGTCGGTGAAGGCTGCATTATAGAATCCTCAGATCCTTCATGCAAGAGTTTGCTTATCCAGCTGCATGTGTACATATCCATATTTATCTTGATAACAAGTGCACTGGGTGAAATTGGACAGGAGGTGGGTTGGAGGTAAGTGTCCTCACCTATGAACTACATGTCAGAAATCAAACCTGCCAATATTATTCCATGGGAACGCATAAAAGCCAGCATGTCCCAGCAGACATTCATCTCCTGGCCCTTCATCTCTTCTTCCATCAAGGAAGGAGCTCTGTAGCCCTGAGGCACATCCTTGAGATGGCTGGCTCTCAGCCAGGGTATATTAGCCTCACTTGTCACCCATTCATTATGAACTTCTGGGTCTTGTCTCTTTTCATCCCCTTACATTGCCTGCCTTTAGAATCTACAGCTCCTCAACACCAGCCCTTGGCCCCACACTTTTCCTTCATTCTGGAGGCTCCTTGCTTCTACCTTCCAATTCCAGGTCATCCGACAACTCAGTGGCACCCATTGATTATGTCACTTCTGGATCTTGCAGGTCATGACCAAACCAAGCAGGATACACGTTGGAGAACTGCTGAAGCTTGGAGGGGTAAGGTGGCCAAAGCAGGCTCACATGTGGACAGGCTAAAACGTAGCCCCTTTTCAAAGTCATTTAAGCAACCAGCATCTCTGCGCATGCTGAAGCATTGCCATTCTTCTTTTTAAAAATTGCACAAGTTGTGAGAGAGCTATGTCTCAACCTCTGCTGAACCCACATCTCTCAGCACTTCAAAATGTTCATTTGACTCAGCCCTCCCTCTGCAATTCTAAATTACAGCTGTAATCAATGTACCAGCTGCTGAAAATTGGATAAGGATATATTTTATTACCACTTTTAGCCTGTTTGTTGACTTGATTCTTTAGGTGTTCCTGCTGCTTTACAAGGTGTATTTTATTGTTTTATATTTTATTTGTTGTCAGCCACCTAGAGGGCTCTATGAATCCGCGAGATGGACTAAGAAGGGAATAAATAAACAACCACGTAAACAAACAGATCAGTCAGCATACAGACAGGGAGTCAACATTCAGTTGCTCCAATAATCCATCATCTTCCGAGATAATAATTGTATTGATAGGGAGTGGAAGCAGTGTGGACAAATGAGGCTGAGGTCTCTGGGGTCGCAAAAGAAAAGGGCATTCATATGGGAGCAATCCTGCCAAAGTGGTGAAGGTGAAGGGCTGGTATTGACACCTTGCAGGGAAAGTAGGCTGAGCAAATGCAGTCACACTTACATAAGGGGGGGCACCTGGGACTATTTCCTTACCCTCTATCCAGCCTCTAAGGATTTCTTCACCCATCCTCTCAGTTTAAGTGCAGGAAAATATGGCTGTCAATTAACTTTTGAGGGGGTGCAGCTTACAGCTGCCCTCTCCCCAATCTGTACTGATCATGTGATGGGAGGAAGCACTTAGATGTGGGAGTCATAAAAATAGGCAGGTGCAGAAAATTCAGCAGATAGTGTTAAGGACCCCTGAGAGCCCTTGGGCACCTGTGGAATTGTAAGACTCGGCTTCAGGGTGAGTATTCATTTTAAATCAAGATGGCAGACTGAGACTTTCAAAACTGCACTTATCATTTGGTTTCTTAGAATTCCTGTTCAATGTTGAGTATGAGACTGCTGGTATTAGAAGGAACAAAACATTATTGTCTTCACGTCTTGATTGACAGGGGCAATATTCTGGGGAACAGTCTGAAACACTGGAACAGAAGAGTGAGTAAGAAATAAATGGAAAATTCTGAATTTGGTTTGGTGCTTTTGCTTTGGGGGCTCATTCACCATTGCCCTTTATTTGCATTGTATTATGGTGCTCAAAGAGATGGCAATATTTAAAAATGACTAGAAGGCCAGATGAGGTCTCCAGAGACAAGAAGGAAATCCAGGTAAACATGTTCTTAGAACACATGGTGGTGTTTTTCAGATCCATGTGGCTGTCTTGCTGCAGGATATGTAACCACACTGACATTTATGTAGCCACAAATCAAAACATACATCCACCACGTACAAAGGATATATTTTCCCAATAAATGTACTAACTTTTGGAGTGTAAGGGTAAGATGATCTGGCTCCAGGAATGTATTTTATTGAGATGTATCATCATTCTGCAATAAGGATATAGAATCCTGGAAATCCATAGAATTAAATAGCATAACTTCCACTTGCATCCTCCAGAACTGGTACGGAAAACCTAACCACAGTCTCTTCATTACGACTGGTGACACAAGTGTGGTTGACGGCAGAGATGCGTGATCTCATAACAAAAACAAACCTAAGCTTGAATAATCGTTCTTAGTTTGGGTCTGGCCTACAAATATGCTACAATCGACATAAAGAAATTACAGCTTGTGTTATGGGCTTTGAGAAAATTGCACATCCAGACTAATGGAATAAGCAGTTTTGTGTCAAAATATGTGTTCACTTAAGCACTTTAGGTCCCTCACAAACTGTTTGGGGGGCATTTGAGGAACTCTGTAAGACTATCTTGTCAAAGCCCTTAACAGAATCATAAGGAAAGTTCTACTTTAAAAAAACCACACAATTTTCCACCAGTTTTTAATTTACCAAATGCAATTAATATTGTCACAGTTATTGTGTCTTTTTTTCTTTTACAAGCTAATAAATGCTAACTTAAGATTTATTATCTACAGAAATGCAATCAATTCAGTGTCTTATTTTGCCACAGTGCTATATTCATCTCTGTGTTTAAAAGAATAATGTGCAACTGGGGAAAGGTATTTAAATGTGTAGTAAGTACTACTACTGATATGATGCTGCTATTACTTGAGGAGACTTATATAAGCAAGAATTCTTCAGCGGGGAGGGAAAAGGAAACTGAGAATGAGACCATATATGAAACGGAGCTGTGAGCAAGAAATTATTTGCTATATTTATCTGAACAATAAAAGAAATATCCTACAGCCAATGGTACAAACAAGCAGCAAACATTTCCCCCCGCAGAATACATAACTGCTGGATACAACTCAAGTATCCTGACTCACCTGTATGTATTATACACCCAAAAGCAGGCTACCAAATTGGATGGTGAATCATGTGCCCAATCAGCTGCTGTATATACACAATTCTTCCATTCAGTCCACAAGCCAGGGCTGCATTTGTCCCAGTTAAGTATTATGAATTCTGGTCAGTATGGGGAGCAGGGGCCAGGATTTAGTCTCCTCTTCTCCCCCTTTCTTATTCAAACCCAATGACAGGGACTGGACTGAGGAGGAATGGTGGAGATCGCCCCTTCTCCTCCTGAACCTTCCCAGGAAGACGAGGACAGTGCAGATTTTCAACGGTGGTTTGCAGAAGGTCATGACTCTGAGACAGAAAAGGGACAAAGCTGGGAGATAATGGAAGAAGAGGAGGGGGGCGCAACAGAGCCGGAGCAGCTGGATGACACATTATCATTAGAAAGCATCCCAGATGCCCCTTCTCCAAGGACCCGGAGAGCAGTGGAAGTGGTAGAGAAGAAAGCGAATTGACAAAGGGCCTTACGCAGCCACCATACAAGGGGTGGAGCTGCTGACGACTGAGAGTAAAAGCGGGGAGGAGACTACTCGGAGCAACGCCATTATCCAAGGGACAGCATCCTATGTCTCTGTGAATAAAATACCTTGATAAGAGCTTCCCTTGCTGGCAGCCTTCCATGAGGGAGGGGGGTCAGATTCCCTGAAGCCTAACACCCAACTGGAATTATTCAGAACTTTTAACCAGAGGTTTCGTGGGTTTGAACCTGGCTGCTACACCACACTCAGGTTTATCGTTTGGTTCAGGTCCAGGATCTGGAAGCACTGATTGACCCAGTTTGGTTGCAGGAGGCCCAGGTGTTCCTGGTCCTTCCTGTAGCTCCCTTCTGAACAGAGAGAACTAGGTCACCATTATCTGTGTTCCTCATAAGCGAATTAGTCAGATTATTGTAATGCCTTGCATATGGGGGCCTCCGTATGTCACTGGGCTACAACTCAACCCAGACCATGGCAGGGACTGACAGGAGCTGGAGTTCAATAACATTGGAAGGGTCATAGGGCCATCTGGGTTAGACACACCAAAATCATCTTTTAGTCAATTGGAATTAAGCCGTTAAATGCATACTTCTGCAATGCAGCCTTCCAATTCTAAGATTATATATGTCCATAGTAGTAGTAGTAGTAGTAGTAGTAGTAGTAGTAGTAGCAGCCTCAACCAGATTAGCCTCAACCAGAGCCAGGGCCTTTTCAACACTGGCTCCAACCTGGTGGAACGCTCTGTCTCATGAGACCAGGGCCCTGCAGGATCTGATTTCTTTCCGCAGGGCCTGTAAGACAGAGTTGTTTCGCCTGGCCTTTAGCTTGGACTCAACTTGATCCCCTCCCCCTCTTTCCTCTTTCCTTTCTCCTTCTGTGATGGAACTCCTAACTGGGGACTTCCCTGGTTTTTTTCTGGCCCACATAGGACCAGTCTGGATAGTTGGCCTTGGTGAAGATTTGACGTTTTCATCCCCAAAAAGTTTTTGATTTGAGTTTCTACTGAAATGAGGCTGCATTTTAATGTTGTATTTTAACCGTGTTTTTAAGTTGTATTTTAATCAATTGTTTCTATACCTGGTGTTAGCCGCCCTGAGCCCGGTCTTGGCTGGGAAGGGCAGGGTATAAATAATTTTTTAATTATTATTTAGTAGTAGAAGTAGAATCATAGAATCATAAAACTCTAGCTTTGGAAGTGAACCCAAGGATCATCTAGTCCAACTCTGTTCAGTGCAGAAAGCCTTTTGCCCGATGCAGGGCTCGAACCCATGACTCTGTGATTAAGAGTCTCATGCTCTACCAACTGAGCTACGTATCCTTGCTTATTGGCAATATGTACTATAAACATTGTATAATAAATCAACTTTGCCACATTTAAATCCCATTGAAAATCCCATTAAAAAACCCTAATAGTGGGTACTTCCAGACTGCCATTATTTCCTGGTGGCAGTCAAGTACATACTGGTGAATTCAAGTTGTGCAGTGTTGTTGTTGTTGTTGTTGTTGTTTTATTTGCACAATTAAAATTGACTTGGAGCTTTTGCAAAACGAATCCACTTCTCCAAAAGTTCCAGACTTTTTGTAATCAAAGAAAGTGATGGGGAAGTGCAGCGAAAGCTGTGGGATAACATTTGCTTGAAGCAACGTCCTTTAAACTCCACACACAAACACACACACACACACACAGAGAGAGAGAGAGAGAGCCAGAATGAATACTCATTAAATAGCTGAGGTCTACTAATCTCCCCACAGACAAGTCAGGATGAATGCTCAATAAACAGGTCTTCTGGAAGCACCCTGTGTGAAGGGTTGCAGCCTTAATGTTCAATAACTATCTTATTATTCTTGCATTACAATTGCTGCATAATTATCCATCCGTTCAACAAACCTCCACTCCATTTTTCTAATTCCCGTTTGTGTGCCCCTATGAGACTTATTCCACCCCCGTACACACCCCATTTAATATCAAAATTCCATTGAAATGGATTAATCCTGTACTTTGAATACGATCTACAGTATGTGCTGTCTTTAGATAAGGCTACATGTAAAAAGAGATCCTTTTAATGAAAGGAAAACAACTTTTCATGTTCCACTGAACAACAAACTATGCAGCCGTCTTTCCTTTGTGTTTGATTATAAAGTTTTTTTGTGCGTGTGGTTTTTTTTTTTTTGTTTTTTTTAAAGATAAAGCCTTCTGGCAATACATCAAACCTTCCTGCTTGGTTTCACTCTAACAACTCCAAACTGAATACTCCTTTACAACTTACCCAGAACATTGCTCTTTCAAATGTCCTTAGGTTTTCCTCCAGGCAATGGCAGCTATAGTCTATGCTGAAGGATTTGTTGCTGCAGATAATAATACACCATCAAATGGAGAAATTCTTTTTAACTCAACATCAATTGTGAAGGTATCGCTACTAATACAGGAACTTAAGAGAATTTTTTATATTATTATTCTTTAATCTACTGGCGTTTTTCCTCCCCTCTTATCACAGCACTCAAACTTCTGGAAAAGTATGGCAGATATATTATGCTGACCTTGGACTGACTGAGAAATGGAGCTTTTTAAAATTTGCATCTGTGCAGAATTATGATGAGTGCAGAGCCAAGATAAGACCACATGCCCAATATTGTGTGTGTGTGTGTGGCCAGGCCCTGGGAGATCAGGGTTCAAATCCCAGTCAACCACAAAGATCACTGGGTGACAATGTCTTAGCCACACACACCCCAGCCTAACCTACCTCCCAGGATAGAGATCATTGGAGGAAAGAAGGGATATAAATGTAATCATATTTGGGTGGGTGAGAGAGAAGGAGGCTGAACAGACTTGGTTTGACTTAACCTCACTGAATCCATAATTCGAGATGTGGATTTCTCCTAAAGCAGGGGTGTCTAACCTGTTGTCCACTAGATATTGTTGCACTGCCATTCCCACCCATAATCTCTGACCATTGGGTATGCTGGTTGGAGATGGAGGCCAGCAATATCCAGAGGACCACAGTTTAGCAACCCCTGTCCTAAATAGAAGAAGAAGAGTTTGGATTTGATATCCTGCTTTATCACTCCCCGAAGGAGTCTCAAAGCGGCTAACATTCTCCTTTCCCTTCCTCCCCCACAACAAACACTCTGTGAGGTGAGTGGGGCTGAGAGACTTCAGAGAAGCGTGACTGGCCCAAGGTCACCCAGCAGCTGCATGTGGAGGAGCGGAGACGCGAACCCGGTTCCCCAGATTACGAGTCTATCGCTCTTAACCACTAGACCACACTGGCTGCATCCACAATGGATGCTTTCTAAAACAAAAGAGGTGAAGGGTATCAGCCATGGGTGATGAGAACAGAGGTATGTTGCTGTGCAAGAGGGGTTATGAGCAGGACCTTTTTTCAGCCAGAACTTGTCAGAACTCAGTTCCGGCACCTCTCAGGCAGCTGCCTTTGCCATTCTAAGAGAACGAGGGAAGTGTTCATAGTGAGTTCCTGCACCTCTTTTTCTAGAAAAACAGCACTGGTTATGAGTGCACATTTTGGGTGGAGCTTCCTAACGTTCATGGTTGCTTCATGTGCCTACCATGCAATGTCTTGGGGAGCTTTCTCTCTCTAGGACTCCAGACTGCTAATTAAAGGATGACTTGATTGCACTGGGGACCAAGCAAAGGAGGAATGAGTCTGTGTATTCCAGAACACCAGGGCCATTTCTAAGATGAGGCAGAGTGAGGGAGCTGCCTCAGGTGGTGGTGCTGAGGCAAGGGGAGTGTCATGTGGCTGGCCCTGTACCAGCTATGCTAGCCTGCTGCCCTCAAGCACAATGGAAGACACTTTCGCCAGTATTGGAGTAAGAGTCAACTACTAGTCTAACTGGCTTCTGTATGTGTCTTGGGGGAAGACGCCAGCTTGTCCTCAGGCAGCAAAATGTATTGAGCCAGCTCGTCAGAATCCCCACATGGGGATCATTTATATTACATATGCTAACAAAGGATACCCAGGATACAGTGCTACTTTCTTGGACTAGATAAAATGAAACTATCAGATAAAATGAAAAATTTTGAGTCAAGGCGCTTACTTAAATTGATTTTTGAATTCTGAATTCATTGTTATTCTGAATTTATTGTTTTACGCTGTTTTTTGTTGCATCAATTAAGTGTTTTAAATTTGTTGTTAGCTTCCCTGAGCCTGGTTTTTGAACCAGGAAGGGTGGGGTATAAATAAAAAATTATTATTATTTATTATTAAAATGACAGCAGAACATATAGGAGGAAGTGATGAATACAATGGCTACCAGCCATGATGGTTGTGCCCAGACTCCACCAGACCTTCCATGTGTCCCTATTTTCCAGAGACAGTCCCAGATTTACATAAGCCATCGCAGTTTCTGATTTGATCCTGGAATGTCCCATTTTTCCTTAGGATGTCCCTATTTTCATCTGGGGGTATGGAGTTATCTGACCCCCGAGCCATCTGAAGGCAGCCCTGTATAGGGAAGTTCTTTAATGTTTAATATTTTGTTACGTGTGTGTGTGTGTTTGTGTGTGTGTGTGTGTTTGTGTGTGTGTGTGTGTGTGTGTGTGTGTGTGAAGCCACCCAGAGTAGCTGGGGCAACCCATTCAGATGGATGGGGTATAAATAGTAAAATTATTATTACAGAATAGGACGTCCCTATTTTCATCAGAGACGTGTTGGAGGGTATTCCCCACTGTCAGAGGCAGTAATGTTTCTGAATACCAGTTCCTGAAAACTGCTGGAGGGAAGAGTGCTGTTGTGTCATGTCCAGCCCTTGGGCTATTTCATAGGCATCTGGTTGACTGCTATGAGGACAGGATACTAACCCAGGTGGGCCATTGGCCCAGGGCCGGATTTAAGTTTGATGAGGCCCTAAGCTACTGAAGGTAATGGGGCCTTTTATATGTTCAGCTGTCCTTTGTCAACAACAAATTGTCTCTGTTTCTTGAGTTGAATATATGCTATATGGTAATTTATGGACCTTATAGGTATCTAAAGCCATTTGCACATAACAAAATATGTATTTTATCAAAGTAATTGTTGAACTGAAATACAATTAAGAAGAAGTATATTAATAGTGAAATACAATTAAGAATAAGTATATTTGGGGGCAAGAGAGTGGGGTCCTAAGATATAGCTTGTTTAGCTTATAAAGTGGTACCTCGGGTTATAGGCGCTTCAGGTTACAGGTGCTTCAGGTTACAGACTCCGCTAACCCGGAAGTAGTACCTCAGGTTAAGAACTTTGCTTCAGGATGAGAACAGAAATCACACAGCAGCAGCACAGCGGCAGCGGGAGGCCCCATTAGCTAAAGTGGTACCTCAGGTTAAGAACAGCTTCAGGTTAAGAACGGACCTCCAGAACGAATTAAGTTCTTAACCTGAGGTACCACTGTACATCAATCCAGCACTGCATTGGCCTGACCCAGCAGGCTCTTCTTGCATTCTAAACACCAGCTTTGCTTTTACAACACTGAATAGCCCAGTACATTCTTTCACCTTTGGTGGACATGCCCAAGGATTAAGACATTCTGGGAGATGATTTATAACGAAATGAAAAAGGTATTTAAATATACCTTCCTGAAGAAACCAGAGGCCTTCCTCCTGGGCATGGTCGGCCAATTGGTGCCAAAGAAGGATAGAACTTTCTTTATGTATGCTACAACAGCAGCAAGAATACTCATCGCAAAGTATTGGAAGACACAAGATTTACCCACCCGGGAAGAATGGCAGATGAAGTTGATGGACTACATGGAACTGGCGGAAATGACTGGCAGAATCCGAGACCAGGGAGAAGAGTCGGTGGAAGAAGATTGGAAAAAAATTAAAGACTATTTACAGAAACACTGTAAAATTAATGAATGTTAGAAGGATGCTGGAATGAAGTTATATGGCTTTAGCAGAAATGTTACAAAGAATTAAGTAAAAATAGATTGTTAATGGACTAAAGGGAAAAATAAGGTTAGATTGTGTTAAGATAAATTATAGGACAGAAAACTGAGGAAGATGGAACGGATTTGCTGAAATAGCTAACTGAACTGGAATACAAAAAAGGGAGGTGCGAGGAGGTCGCTGAAACAAGTAAATGAAAGATAAGATATGGGAATATTGGATGTGTTTTTAATTGTTTCTGTTTTTGTTTTTGTTTTGTTAAGATAAGTAGTGCTTTTGTTTTTCTTGTATTGTATTGTTTTGCTTTGTTTAACTCTTTTTTTTTCTTTTTGTAATCTTTAAACTCTTAATAAATATTATTTAAAAAAAATACAACACTGAATAGCCCAGTGCCTTGTGCTCTGTGGATTCCCCACTTCTATTTTATAAGTTCACATGCAGGATTTTGGTGGTGATGGACATCCTCTGTTGTTTGGCCCCATTGTTAAGGAGTAGAAGCTGCATGGAGGTTCCACTTGTATATCGCCTTCAAACGCTGTCACTAGGCCTAACCATTCTTCTGGACTACTAATTCCTGGCATACTTACATTGCACATACAAGGCTTAGCTAGGGCTGCCATACGTCCGTATTTTTGGAAGGCTGGATCGTTTCCTTAAAAAAAGCTCAACAAGCTCAACTTTCAGGGTGTTCTGGTTTTTACTTTTTGAAATACGGCAAGCCTACTAGCAATCTAATTTAAACATCATGTTGCTACTCAGACATGTCCTTTTAAAACTGGGCTTAGTGGCCAGTTAGAATGGAATATTCACTCTAAGGCATTTCAGTTTGATCATTTGCCAGTGTTCAGTCTCAGACCCTGTCTTGTTGCATGCTAATTGGGACTTGTATGGCATAATCTGTGGCCGGAGATTCTAGGAAAACCCCACTAGGAGGCTGCTCTTAGAAACTGCTATGGAGGAGAAACTGCTCTGGGGTGGGTGCTCTACAAAATGTTCAGCAGCCCTCCCTATGATGACCACATGATCCAAATTGATCAGGAGGTCCTCAGCATGCCCTGCTTGAAACAAATAAGATGTTGCTCTTTTTTAATTTAATTTTTGTTTATATAAATTTAGTTTCCAGCTGGTAGCAATTTTTGAGTCATGTGATGGATTTGTTTCAAGACATTGCTCTACTTGCAGCCCAAAGGTTACGCCAGTAAATAGGCAGTAAATTTATCCTCCAAAAGAACTTCTAGCTGTGTCTCATCTGGCCTGTTTCCCCCACCCTCTTTCTTTTCAACGCACAATTAGCAGCTGCACTGAGAAGTGTGATCTGCGCTCCTCGATTTCTCCTCAAAGTTTCTGCTCTACTTTTCTCTTGGCTAACCTCCCCTACCTCTGGCTAATCCAAGGAGACCATTTGCAGTGTTAATTTAAGATAATGACAAGCTTCTCACTTGACTATCCCACCACCCTGCCACTCAGAAAATGAAGATGTCTGAAGTGCCTGCAATTGCATTCACTTTGCAACAAAAATCTGTTAATCATTTCTGTTTGCCTCTCTCTCTCTCTCTCTCTCTCTCTTTCTTTCTCTTTCTCTTTCTCTTTCTCTTTCTCTTTCTCTTTCTCTTTTTCTCCACTTCTGTTACATTTCCAAAATAAGATTTAAAAAATAAAAATCATTTCTGCACATTTATATCTTAGAAGAACGTCAACCCTGTTCATACCTGGTAGGCTAATCAGCACCTCAAAGAAACTCTTTCTTTCTTTCTTTCTTTCTTTCTTTCTTTCTTTCTTTCTTTCTTTCCTGCTTGCTTGCTTGCTTGCTTGCTTGCTTGCTTGCTTGCTTGCTCACTAAAAAAACTTTCCTTTTAATGCTCCCCCCCCACACACCATCACCCTTTTACTTTAAATAGTACTGCTACCAAAGCAATCAACAAATGTACAATCTTGCTTAGGGCATACAGATTCCAATTTCAGTTGAACACCCACAATAACACCCTTCAGTCTCACTCATGACAAGCATAATCCTGACCTCAATCCTCCAAACCCTGGAAAATAAAGATTGAGTTAAGAGGCACAAATCACCTAAGCCAGTGAAAACTCTCCTAGCCTTTGCAAAATAAATAAATAAATCAGCAGAGAGATGGCAATATTCGTCCATTTCTCTCTCCTCCACCACCACCGCCCCACTCACAATATGGGACAAACTTTTACAACCCTAAAAGATTTTACTTCTCTCCCAACTTCAGGTTGTTATTCCTGCAGGAGTTAACCTCACAGTAACCTGTCGGGAGAACCCAGCTACATAGGAATGACACAGTAATAGTAGCAGAAGGGATTTCTTTATTTAATTCCACCTTAGCAGTCTCCCCTTTGATTGTGAGGAAGAGAGGGTATGGTCCTCTCTGTCCAGTCAGAAATTGTAAATTGTTAATTTGTTCGCATTGAAATCTGCAGTCCCCGGACAGATACAGTTAATCCTCTGAATTGAGCAACTTCTCTGGATTTTGCAATGCACTTTCCTAGCTGTCCCAAAGATGTACACACACACAAAAATGTATAACGGGGCAAATGCACCAAAATGCTTATGCTAGAGAATGTTGTTGTTGTTTAGTCGTTTAGTCGTGTCCGACTCTTCGTGACCCCATGGACTCAGGGCTGATTTCCTTAAGAATGGAGAGGTCTGATCTTCTTGCAGTCCATGGGACTCTCAAGAGTCTCCTCCAGCACCATAATTCAAAAGCATCAATTCTTTGGTGATCAGCCTTCTTTATGGTCCAGCTCTCACTTCTATACATCACTACTGGAAAAACCATAGCTTTAACTATACAGACCTTTGTTGGCAAGATGCTAGTGAATACAATGTACAAAAATGCATTGCACCCAGATGGGCGGGATATAATTAATAAAATTATTGTTGTACTTGTGGAAATTGCTTGCAAAATAGTGTGTGTGTGTGTGTGTGTGTGTGTGTGTGTGTGTATGTGTGTAAAGCAGAATCATAGAACTGTAGATTTGGAAGAGACCCTGAGGATCACCTATTCAACTCTCTGCAGTGCAGGAATCTCAACTAAAGCATCCATGACAGATGACCATCCAACCTCTGCTTAAAAATCTCCAAGGAAGGAGAGTCCACCACCTTCTGAGGGAGCCTGTTCCATTGCCTCCTCTCGGTCTCCTTGTCTTCAAGCTAAATATACCCAACTCCCTCAAACATTCTTTATAAGGTCCGTTCCATCATCTTGGTCGCCCTTCTCTGCACACATTCAAGCTTGTCAATGTCCTTCTTAAAGTGTGGATATAATACTCCAGGTTTGGTCCGGTCAAGGAAGAATGGAGCAATACTATTACTTCCCTTCATCAGGACACTATACCTCTGTCGTTGCAGCCTAAAATAGCATTAGCTTTTTACTGCTTATTTTCTACCCAGTTCCTGGGTCTCATGCAATTCCTCCCTCCCCAGCCCAGCTCTACTTCCACCCAAACACAACAAGGCTTATTGGAGATTACTTATTTGACAAAATAGAATAGCTGGATGCAAATAAGTGGGAGTGGCCACTACCAGGCATGTTCAATAGCCAGAAGAGAGTAAAGAAAAAGCATGGAAAATAATGGTGGTGGTAGGCAGAGAAAGCGCTGTTAATAATATAAAAAAGAATATGTTTGATAAATATAATATTTCATACAACTTTTCTCCTGAGACTTACTCCTTCAGAGGAGAATACAAGATCAAAGGCCAATTTGTACTGCGAATGTCAATAATTCATCTGGTATGTTACCACATAACATTCACACACAAAATGACCCTTCACTTAACTCGGATTTCTTTCCTTGTCTTCTAAGTTTCCAATGCTGCCAAGTCAAGAACTACACTTGTTAAAGCGAAAAAAATTCCCTTGCCTACCTCAACTTTTTTCTCTCTCCAGAGGCATTTTCTATAACCTGTGGTTTCTTTTTTTTACACAGCATATGAACTTCAAAAGAAAAGAAAAGTGGGAACAAAATAAACCCAAACTACAAAACTGTGTCTGAAACAGAATGAAAATATGTTAAATTATTCTGCAGACTGATATTTGCTGTAAGGTGTGTGAGAGAGAGAATGTAGGTAAAGGGGAGAAGAACAGGAAGGGTATCAGCAAGTGAATCAGCTCTAGCTAATACTGAAAGCAGCTTTTACTGTACATTTTACCAACTAATTGTTATGGAAGCCTTAAAGGACACACCAGTTGGGAAGCCAGGCAAAAACTTTAATCATCTCTCTTCAACAAGGACGAACATCAGCAGAAAACTCCTAACTCCATCCAGATACAACTAAGTCTAGTGTCACCTAGTGGCTAAGCTATATCATGACACTATCCACCCAGTGTGTCTATTGCCTTCAATATCATATTTCAGAATTCTCAACAATAGAGAAGAAGGAGTGACTATCCAGCCAGGGTGACCAGATGCAAAGCAAGTCAATATATCTGCTTTGAGAGTTATGTAGGATTTGGATATCCATGAATTCTAATTGCTAGTAGCCACAAGAGTGGATAGTGTTGTTACACTCCAGTCCTACCTGTGAACTTGCCATTGATGTCTGATTCGCCACAATGGGAAGAGGACGTTGGACTAGATGGGAGACTGGGGAGATCCAGCCGGATGCTTCTTAAGTTTCTTATGACACATGAAAATTGGCACGCAGTGGGCAACAAAAAAAAAATAAGACTGCTTATTGGAACATTCTCCACAAGCCATCTAAACTGCAGAACATCCCATTTATCATATTTATTTCCAGTTTTCCCCTTGATTGCTTTTAGAACAGCTCACCGCCTACTGCACAAGCCTTCAGTTCTTCTTCCCTGCTTCTTTTCCTGTATTGCTTGAATTCTGAGTGGGCAAAATCTCCTTCCACCTGTATTATTCTAGCACATGCATTCCCTTCTGGTTGATCCTCTTACATTTCGCCTCCTACTGGGACGCTTCAGCACACCATCTGTTGCCTTAATTGGTTTGCTCTCCTGATGTTACCTTTAGGTGTGCCACCTTGTAACCCAGACACATGAATTTAAACTCCCCATTGCAGTGGGAGACTGCAGCTGCTTCGAGGCATGGTCCCTCCTGGCAGTTCTTCTGTGTCTGCCATTCCTCTCCCTCATCAGCTGGGGGGGATACCTGGAGTCCTGGTCATGACCACAGTAAATGAACGTTGTTGTTGTTGTTGTTGTTAGTCACAAGAATAAAATCACAATATAAAAACATAAAATGCATAAACAACCCGATAAATCCCTCAGCGCATTTATAAAAGTAAATTTATTTATTTATCTGACAATATTTATATACTGCTTACTCAGTGCAAGATCTCTAAGTGGTTTACAAATAAATATATTAGACATTAAAAAGCAAACCTCAAAAACAACATAAAAGTCCAAAATACAACTAATCTGCCACATTAAAACAACGATACGCAATAAAATGCAATGTCAAAATGGCATATTAAAATTACCGTACATGCCTGGGTAAGTTTGCTGAAACAGACATAAGGGTTTTAGCAGGCACCAAAAACAATAGAGCAAAGGCCTGATAGTAATGGGCCTCAAATTTAGACACTTGCTAATTTTTTGGCATTTGTCTTGAGAATGCTCCAGATTTAAGCCATATTGGGCAGTTTAAATGTTTATAAATATGAATAAAATATATGTTTGTTCTGATGGCACAAGATTAGACTATGTCCTCTGAGATCTGCTGATTGATCTTTTTTGCCTTTCTGCTGTTGTTGTCATTTTCCCTTTTTATTATGGCGAGGGGTCTCAAAAGCTGGAAGTGGCCTGGGCCTCTCTGTACCTCTCAGACAGCTGACTGCCCCTCTTTGTTTCCTTTTTGGAAATGGTATACACACAAAATGTCTGGAAGAAGCAAATTGGTGCTCCTACCTGAAGCAATTCCTATCAGCCCCAGCCTGACAGAATACGAAACATATCAAACGTGATGCATAAAATAATGCCAAAGTAATAAATGGAAATATAATTTTGAGTACTACACAGATGCAAACACACACTTTTTTTTTTAACTGTGGGACAATTAAACATCCAAATCCTTGCAGTCAAAATGTCCCAGGTGACAACTGCCAATGATGCTTGGTTTTGTGTATGCAGATTTCACATGTCTATTGCAACTAATGAAGAACCTCCTTGTGCTCATTACAATAGCTTCCTTGTATAATTGACTTCAGCTTATTAGATTAAGAGATGAGATGCTACTTCAGAGTGTTACATTTTCAATATTTTGAGTTCACGGCTGGGTGAAGAAAGGGAGCAGGTGGCACCGAGAAAGATGTGTTGGAAGTTAAGCTGTGGATAAAAGACAGACGTCATTAGTTCATTGATCTGACTGCCTGGTTCTGTCATTCTATGCATTGCTAACTCAGTGGCAGGTTCTCGCCAGGTATTGGAAGAAGTGCTAATGTGATCTGACTCAGAATCAATACTAACATGGTCTTAGATGCACTCTTAATGCTTGCTAGAGTACTAGTTTGGAGACAATGCTGGATTATGTTTTCAACCTTGCTCAGCCTCTAACAAGCACCCTTAGCTCCTAACAAAAGCCAACATAATTAGTACAAGAGGCTAAAGAAAGATGTTTGGCTCAAGTGAAAGGGGAGGGACACAGGAGAATGTCTCTGACCCCTATGATTCTACATTGGCCCTTAATCAGTGGCATGGCTTCCTGTGCCTATTGACTAAAGTACAGGAGAGTAAATGAGTTATTCAGACACATGTTTATCAGGCAGTAAGCATACCTTGGCATAGCACTAACTGACAATCAGGGTCATATTCAGCATCTCCCCATGAGGTGAGGAGAAACTTTTCACCTTTTCTGGGGAAGCAGAGGTGAATGGCAGGATGCTTCTCATTTCACCTTCTTAAATATAGAGTTAGGAGGTTGAGAATTTAGAAGTGGGAAAGAAAACACATCACAGGGAACAGGCTTCCTCCACTGCTGAGGAGATCATATCTATATATTTATTATAAGTTAATATAATACTGAAGTTACCAAGTAGCCAATATAGCCATACGATGTTAGGTAAAAGTAGAAACCCATACCTTTTAAAAATATTATTTTATTAATTTTCCAAAAACAACAACAACAACAAATAAAAGCAACAATACATATTCAAACATAGAAATAAGTTGAGTTGACTTCCCCCTAGAAAACCTTGAGCCCAAATGCCAAAGTGCCCCCACCCCTAGCCTCTCTTCCTGAAGAAGAAGAAGACGAGTTTGGATTTGATATCCCGCTTTATCACTGCTGTAATGTGAATTGGGGTTGCTTGTGGGTAAATTCCAAACTGCTCCCAGCTGTTGGGGTAGCTAAACCTTTCCCTGATTTGACAGCCCTTACAAGGCGACTGTCTCAGTCACTGGCAGAATCCGTCAGTGGGCGTTCCCTAAACTTCTTCCAACATAAAAGCTGTTTGACGCCAAGTCTCCTCCTCGCCTCTCTGCGCAGAAGTCTCCTGCGCAGAGTGGGCGTGGCCAGCGGAGGTCCTGGGCTCTCCCCGCTGGACCCTGTGGAAGGGTCTTGGAGCCCTCTCTCCGAAGACCCTCCTTCCTCCCCTTCTTTCCTGGTGTCACGCTTATTTCCTTCCCCAATGGAAGTATTCTCCCTCTCCCTGCTGGTCCCTTCTCCTGCATCATCGGAGAGACCTACCTCCGCTCTGCGCTCCGATGTCAGTTCCCTGACAACTACCCTAAGGAGTCTCAAAGCGGCTAACAATCTCCTTTTCTTTCCTCCCCCACAACAAACACTCTGTGAGGTGAGTGAGGCTGAGAGACATCAGAGAAGTGTGACTGGCCCAAGGTCACCCAGCAGCTGCATGTGGAGGAGGGGGGAATCGAACCCGGTTCACCAGATTACGAGTCCACCACTCTTAACCACTACACCACACTGGCTCCCTCAGGACTTTCCCCAGACATGACCTAAACCCTCCTTGAGGGTTTTTGCCCGGATGGGAAGTCTCCCTGAACTGTGATCATACCCTTGCTTGCCCGAATAAAGGATGGGGGTTTATGTGTGGTTGTGTATGTGTGCCTGTAAAAGTCTGTGGCTTTTGCAGAGCTGGCATGCAGCCTACTAAACAAAAGTATGGATTTGCCTACTTTTGCCTCTGACCCCATTCAGCACTAGCAGGTGGCCCCTCAGAATGTTGTCCATCAGATCATATGGCCCTCAGGTTGTGTAATGTTCCTTGCATTGCCCCTGTGTTAGAAAATGACTGTTTTAAAGTGCCAGAGATAGGGCATATGGAAATCTTAAACAGTGTATGGAATAAAATGGCAAGTTATACAAACTCTATTCCTGGCCTCTCTAGTCCACCACCCACTTCTCGCCAAAGCAGCAGCACTCTTCTCTCCTGCAGTTTCCCAAAACTGGTATTCAGAAGCACACCGCTGCAAATATTAATATTGTGCCATTTGAAGTGACTGGAAGCATAAGAACTGACTCCTTTTTGGAAATGAAGCATTGTCCAAAATATTATTCAAATTTTACTAGCAGAGCTTTCTTCATAATAGAATTAAAACATCAAATGTTCATCCACACAATGTCTTGTGCTTTCCAACACAGGCTCAGCATTTGAGAAATAAAATATAACTCCAAAAATCCAAACTATGTCTTTCTCCCATTCCAGCCTGCTTTATAGCCTGCCTCTAGTTCCAGGCTATTGCAGCTCTTGGAGGGCCATTTACATGCATTGTTCTCCCTGTGGCATTAAGAGAGACTGAAACAAGCAACTCCCTTCAAAATGGAGATTTGCAACTCAATACCTCTCACGTGATCTAAAGTTACAACACTCATGGGTTACTAGAGAAGCAATGATCAGTTAGTTAATCATTAACTCTGCAAGGAACTCAGAGACTCCTTTAGAAACAACTGTGTTAAACCTCCTGCAATGTACCTTCAGTTATTTTTCCTTTCTGTATCAATTATGTCATGGAGGCAAAGTATAGGCATTGCAACTAGTCTCCACTGACAGTCTAGTCCTCTGTGAATTTACCCATCCTCTTTTAAAGCACTCCAGCCTTTCATTTTGCAGTGAAATAACCATTGGCTTAAGGAGATTCAATATCTTTGTATTTCACAAATATTAAACAGTGTCTGCAACAGTCACCGTTTTATTTTTATTTTTCAATGAAGATGGATGCACCCTGAACTAAACTGATGTGTGTTTGTTTTCATGAGGCTCATTTTAAAACCACCTCTTGACATTTTAGTCCACCTCATTTCCAAGTTAAGCCGTAATCTGTTTACAAGGTTCTCAGCAAAGGCGCTCCCGTTCTTAGAGACTCTTCTGTGAAGGTGAAGGTCAGACAAATCTGCAATGGAACATTTGGTTTTTCATTGGCCTCCCTAGTGTGTTTTCCTTTTCACCGCCTTTCATTTTCTTGGCAAAATGTCTGTGACATATCAGTAAGTCATTTTCAAACTTCTTCATGCACTAGTATTTCTGCTTCGAGATCATTAATAAAACAGCAACTTTGGAAGCTAGCACTACAGGTGTTCCAGTATGCTAGCAGGGAGGGAGTCTGTCTGGGTTTTTTTGTTTTTTTTCCCTTCCCCCCTGACTTTTTTTTTCTTATAGAACCACTAGCCGGGCTGAAACTAAAGCTCATAAAATAAACAGCAGCATATATTCTGTAGAGAAGAGGCTACGAAAATAATAATAATAATGCACAGTATGCTCGCTGTGGAACAGGCTCTGTGCGCTGAACTTCTTATGGAGAGTGAGGGACAACCATTACCCTGGAAATGTAGCCCTTACAATCTTAAAGGTCAACAAAATAAATCCCCTTCCCTCCGCCTCTCACTCTTTCTCTCTTTCTCTCTGAGGCTGGCAAGGCATAAACAATTAGTTGCTCTCCATTAAACTCCATATCCATTACACTCCGTTTGGAATATTCCGGAGGGCGCTCTATGGGACATCATTAGCATGTGGATTTCCTTTGGCAGAGATCATAAAGAGAGCTTTAAGGACTAGAAGAGGGAAATATCCAAGAAAGATTGGCAGGCAGAATGTCGCACAAGCCATTCTTGCAACAGGACAACGCAAAAGTGTCTGTGCCTGTTAACTCTCCGTCTTTTTGATCCTAAAATCTCTGCCTTCACATAATCCTATGCATTTGGTTTTTCTAAGCCCATTTTAATATTTCTCACCTTGATGTTCTCACTGAGCTATTTCATTTTGTCCTCTTCTCTCTTTTCCCCCTTTTTTGATTTCCCCCCCATTTTGGTTTAATATTAATACAAACATATTTGGATTCCTCCATCCCCTTCTTTTAGACCAATTCACAGGTTCACAGACATCTTCACTTCAGCACCTTTTCTTTTAATCTTCGTAGGGAAATCTAAGGCTGCTGTCAATCAAGCACCCACCTGAAGTATTATGTCTTTCAGACTGCTGCTTCCCCTGAAATGGAATATGAAAATTGAGCTCAAAGGAGCGGGGGAGGGGGTTTCTCTTTTTGGAGCCCAAGCAAAGCTCCATCTGTGTGTTTTTAAAGTATTCCCCCACCCCACTTGAAAAACTAAACCTAGTTTACAGCCAAACCTGTAGTTTGACTTACCACAAAATGGTCCTAGAGAGAGATAAGGTGAATATTTTAAACAATTGTGATTGAATGATTTATTTTAGCATACTTTTCAGCCATACAAATCAAGGTCAAACTTAATTTTAATCAGTTTTATGATTTTAATACAAGTGGCCTTCACATAGAAATTAAATCAAATCGGTTGTATTCAATGTGAAATTAAATCATATTGGTTGTATCCAATGTAGAGCTAAGTAGTGCTTTGCATGAGTGAAATGACTTCTACTCGTGCAATGGAAATCCCCCTCCCCCACACTTCCCCTCCTAAATCTGTTCTTGGTTTCTCCCAACCCTCTGGAGAAGACATGAGGAAGGTGCAGGACATGCATGGCGGGGGGGGGGGAGTGCTGTTGCGAAGTGGAAATCATTCTTCTTGTGCATTTATTCAGATGAATACCACCCAATGAATTTGATGAATGAAGATTGACCCAGATGAATAGTTCAAATCACTACAATTACAAAAGAATAAGAGAGACTTCTGACTCCCCTGCAAAAAAAGGATATCATTTTAGGAGGCTAGATGACTTGTTCAGATTTCCTACAGTTTTGCATAGGCATAATAGAACAGAGAACATAGATATACTTTTATTAATATATATTGATAAATATATTAACATGTGATCTATTTTAGTAATATACTTATCAATTATATTATTATACTTTTAATGATTATTATAATGAATCTTTATTAAATCATTTTATCCCATATTTCCCCCACAAGTGTCCCTAATGTGGTTTACAATAATATAAAAATAAAAAACAATCTTTAAAAATCAAGATATAGTAACAAGAATAATCCATGGGGACAGAAATTTGTTATACTATGTGATGCTATGCTATATTAATATGGTGTGGAATATTTACATTTACTGGGGGTTATTAAAAAATTCTAGGCAGCTGAGTCTGTCTCAAGCACTCTAGCCACGCAAGCTACATATTGCTGACCTCAGTTTGGTTAGAATTTCATTTCAGAGCAAAATTAACTGAATTTTGTTTTCAACGAAGTGAGAAAAACATACCAATTAAGTTTGTAAAACAGATTGAGCCACAGTTCTAATTTCAAGTACCATTGCACAACACATCTCAGATGCCTATTGGATATGCTTGGCTTTGACAGGGCCTTCCACTGCCCTGACAAACAGTCATTCAATCATAGGGACAGAAGACTCTTCTAGGCTCATCAACTCCAGCCCTCTACAGTGTGACTGGATTCACTAGACCTAAACCATACCTGACAGATGGTTTAGCTACTCTCTGCTCAGAAGCCTCCAGAGAAAGAAACTCAAAAACTTCCTTAGTCAACTTGGCATCTTCCAACAAACTCAGAAAGGAGGGGCTGGTGTGACGAAGCCTTAAGAGAAAAGATAAAGTCAAACCACCAAGCGGGGGAAAATGAACTTACCACATTCTCTCTCTCTCTCTTTTTCTCTATTTTCATCCCTCCCCCCTTCTTTTCCTTGAGGTTCAATCAACTGGTTACAGAACAGTTAAGTTGATCATGACAACACCTTTAGGCAAAGGTGGAAAAACCAGTTAAGGAAATTCCATAAGTATCGTCACTGTTTCCCATAATTCTGTTGTTGTTGTTTAGTCGTTTAGTCGTGTCCGACTCTTCGTGACCCCATGGACCAGAGCACGCCAGGCACTCCTGTCTTCCACTGTCTCCCGCAGTTTGGTCAGACTCATGTTTGTAGCTTCGAGAACACTGTCCAACCATCTCGTCCTCTGTCGTCCCCTTCTTCTTGTGCCCTCAATCTTTCGCCCCCTGGTGACAAAAGCAGCTGCTGGGAAGCTTCTGTTCTGCCTTGACATCTTGAATACTGAAATAGCAGAATCCCAGGTACCAGGAACCCTGTGAAATGTAGTTCATCAGGCCACTTCCATACTTAGCATGGACATCAGGCATGCTTGAATCTATGTTTCACAACTCCTTGCATCTGTGATGCAGCCACACACACACACACACGTTCCTAAGGCTGATGAAGGACTTGATAAAGGATCGAACATGCTCTGTAATCTTAATTTGAACAAGCATCCCAAGCAAATAGATTCTGTCTAACAGAAATGGACCTTTATGTACTTTATAATGAAATGAATTGTACTTTATTGTACCTCATGTACTTTATGAATTGTGCCATTGCACTTTATAACCCAGGGCATATTTAAAATAGTTTATATTTTAACTTTGATTTTCCTTTCTTTTTTCTGACATTTTTTTCTTTCCCTTTTCAAGTATTCAGCCTAATTATTGTTGTTTCTCTTTTTCACATCTTTGCTGTGCTTTCCACTCTACTGCCTTGAATAGAAATAAGTCAACAGCCTCTCTATTCCCTCAGTTAAGTTTGATTCAAACTTTCAGTCCTAGGATGGTTGAGTGCGTTGGAAATCAGGGACGTGCTCCCCCAACCATAGCTTAAACCAAAGCTGAAGTGTTTCTTACCCTTTGTGAGGAAAAGATTTTAAGAAGTATCTGACAGTGTAGACAGGTTTATGCAAACAACGATGCCCTGTGCTGCTGAAAAATTATGCTGTATTATCCACCACTGCACTTAAATCTCAACAATTCATTCCTCGATGCAAACTTACTCAGTTTGTAAGCCATGAAATACTGCTTATATTTTCAGAACATCTAGTACTTGGATGTAGTTGGACTGTTTGCATGACAGGAATCCTTCTTTCAGCAAGGCTGCCGTCAAAAACATACTTACATGAGAGTAAGTCCCAGTGAATATTGAAAGATTTGATTTTTGTTACAGCTTGTTGTTAGCAAGGAGGGAACTTAACTAACAAGCCTGGGTTTGGCCAACACACTGAGTCAAACCTTGCTTTAGTTCAGCATGGTCCAGGAATATATATATAAAGAAAAAGACTAGGAAGGAACAACTTTCACTCCAGGAATTTCCACATTATTGTGGTCCCTGTAAGCCATAGTTTGTCTTACCATGACATGAGCAAAAGACCATTGGCTAGAAAGCCTGAGCCTCAACTTCCAATCTCTCTCTCTCTAGCTCTATCTCTCTCTCTCTCTCTATGTGTGTGTGTGTGTGTGTGTAAACAAAATTTTAAAAAATCCTTCCAGTAGCACCTTAGAGACCAACTAAGTTTGTTATTGATATGAGCTTTCATGCGCATGCACACTTTTTCAGGGGTGTGTGTGTGTGTGTGTGAGAGAGAGAGAGAGAGAGAGAGAGAGAGAGAGAGATTTGTTTCTTGTATGACAAGTACATAAAATGTGAGGGCAAAGATTTATACACAGGTATGTGTGTTTTTTTATTTATGGGTATAAAAGTTTAAATTAGGTTTTTTGCTTATTCTTCAGATTGTCATCTTTGAAAGGTTAGTGATGATGTAATGTTTAACTATAACTTTACATCACCACTAACCTTTCAATTATGACAGTTTGAAGAATAAGTAGACTCTTTCAGAAGTCTATGCCCATAAATAAATGAGCAGGTATGTTCAATGTAAATATATAAATATAATTTTATAATAGTCCTTTTTCTTTGGATAGTTGTCCTCGCTGAAAGGTCAGCAATGATGAATTGTAGTTTGTCACTGAATGTAAAATGTGCACCGTACAGTTCTATTATTTGCTGTGAAAGAAAACATGATTTATTAAAGCATCAAAAACATTTGCTCAAAGGCTGCTGTGTATGAAATATTTAGCCTGCATTTAACCACAGTCCTTAAGATACCTGGTGTGTGTCCTCCTGAGGTCACAACTGAGTCGATCCATAGCTCCATTTGACGATCCAGCAAAAAAACCAGCATGGTATCATCTCAACTGTCCCTATTTACCATGGACAGCTCTATTTTATTGGCACCTGGTCTGCCCCTGATAAACCCCTGTCCCAATATTTGTATAGAGGCGGCTTTTGACAAGTTTATGTATGATGCTGATTTATTCTTCAGGGCTTGTTCCCCAAGGTCTGTAGAATGTAAACGGTTGAATGGGATATGCAGATACATCTTACTTCTAGTAAATGCACATGTGTTAATACATGCTTCAGCTGTCAGTGTATGTTTTAACCTCTTGAGAAGCTCTTGTAGCATCAATAGGTTGGATCCAATGATGCCTGTCCATTTGTAGAAGAGCCTTTAACAGAGTCCCTTTGCAGGGGTTTAACAGAGTCCCTTTGCAGGGATACCCTATTTGCCCTGCATTGCCACCTCCCTTCCCGGCCCAAAAAACTGCTCTAATAAGTTGTGAGCTCTCAAGAACATGAAGAAAGTGAAAATGGGTGAAAAGAGTCTTCCCTCCTCTTCCTTTACTGTAAGTCCCCTCTAGATCCAAGACTTTTCCATAAACTGAAAGATGACTTCCATTCCCTTAAGTTCTTGATATTTACAGCAGCTTCACAGGATTCCTCTGTCTTGAGTCTGCCTCTCCTCAGCTTTCTATGAGGTCAGAGTAAAGTTCCACCTATAGCTCTATCATTGGTGACTGCTACTATTGTGCTTCTTTCTGCCTCTGATTGCCTTTTTTTATTCTCATTGCCTTATATGCAGGTAGGGGCTGAGTCAACATCTTCAGGCTGTTTCTGCAGCCACTCTCAGCCAGCTCTGCCCAAGGTGTGTTCCCACCCAGTGGTGCCAGACTGAGCAAGTGCCTCCCAATGCTTGAACGTGTATGTCGGTTTGTTCTAGTAGTTGTTATAACTCACTGTTCAACTCAGAGGATCCCAGGGTGAAACACAACGTTTCATTAAAAAGGCTCTCCTCCTCCCGGAGGGGAGGGATTGTGATCGGGAGCCTTTCCCGCGCTTTGCAGGGGGCGTGTCAGCCCCCTGCCCATCATCCCTGCTGACGCACCCGCTCCCCGGTCAGTCTTCCAATCAGTAGGAAGCTCGGGGGCAGGGTTTAGCTACCTAAATGCGGCCACAGCAGCTTGGTGTATGGAAGGGCAGGGTGTGGCCATCGCCTACCCCTTCCTTATGGGTAGTCCGTTAAAGGAATCCGGCGGTCGTGGATCCTGTCTGATGCCCTGCTGTGGCTGGGGGCCTTGGCTCAACCCCGGTGACATCAGGGGAGAGTTTACAGTTGTATTTGCATCAACAGGCTCCCCCTACTGGTGGTTAACCCCTTTTAGACTCACCCCTCCCTGAGGGGCAGAGTCGAACTTTGAGGTTTCTCCAATGCCTAAGCCAATACCTCTCACATGCTGTAATCAATAAAGCTGTGGCCTGTTCTAGCCCATTAACCTTAAATACTGTGTCCGTGTGTCTTTCTTATCCCCAAGCGTGGGGGGAGGGTCCTCAAATCACAATGCGATATAGCAAAAGCAAATATACCATGCAAACTGGAAAATCGTAAAAAAGCCACCCAGCAGCAGACAAACCAGTTCTTCAAATCAGCAATTTCCATAGCCCCAGGGAGAAGGGAGGGGGAATAGTCACCCCAATCTCCAAGCAGTATGAGATGACAGGGTTTCCAGCTGCTTACCCAAAGTTTGCGTTTACTTTTTGAAATGAGACACAGCAGAGATGGTGGTGTCTTTATGATATATGGTTTATTTACATATACATACAACTTGAGCCTGTGATGGAGGGGTTCAAAGCATTGCACTCCAAGAGCATCCCGTCTCTCCTATTGCTGCAGTCTCTGATTCAAAACAGGCAACTACATTGTGCTCTGGCCCCGCTCTTGAGCTTGCCGCATTTAACCGACTGACACCTTTTCCGCTAGATCACATTTCAGCAAAACTGTGATCTAAACCTCTACTACTACTGGACTTTGTCTCTGCAAACTAACACAGAGCTCAGGGAGGAGGGCCCGCACCCTTCTGTCATCTTTGCTAATAGCTCATCAGCCTTCCCTTGTTCTCTTAACAAATTTGCCATTCTCAGGCTGACCTGCCTATTCAAACAATATTCAAGCTGTGGATTCACAGGGCTTGTTTAAATTCTAACCCTTTACTGGTTCCAGGAACCTATGGGGGTCTGCCCCCCAACCCATAATGCAAGGCATGTCTTGACTAGGGATGCTGGCAAAATACAATTTCATTTGCATTTAAATTTGAATCTTTCTAAGTTGTGCTTCCTGGAACAATATATGAACCAAAACTCAGCCATCCTTTGAAATCCATGCTTCTCAACATTTTGCCATGCAATTTCCCTTTACAAACATAAATATTTGGCAAAACTGCATAAAAATATGTGTATATTATGAGAAATTGGTTCAAATGCTGCTGAGTTTTCATGAGGACATGCTTTTTTAAAAAAGCAAATTGACATGGAAATGACAGTGGGTGGAAGACCTATGATATGTGTGTATATATAGATATATATTTTGCTACCATAGCTTTCTAGAAACATTTGTCCTGATTCATTAAATAACTATAGAAACATCTATGGAAGCAGATTCTATTTGCTCCTTCCAAGATGGGCAAGGAATTATACACACTAACTCCATGTGCAATTATCCTGCTGCAACTGTATACACATAGACTAAAAGCCCACTGATCAGCTACATAAGGGGGAAATTAGTCTCCCTTTCTCATCCTATTCCACCAACCAGCTGAGCAGCAGGATTCCAGGATTTTAAAAAATTATTGTTATGTATGCACCACTCTATGCAATATTGGAGCCAATACTGGTTACCACATGAGTATTTACCCTTTGCGATGTGTACCCAGGAATTCCATTTCAGGATGGGTACTTTATGTACAAAGGTCAGAGCTAAGGCTACTAAGGGGTTAACACCTCCCCCGTGATTTCCTGATGTAATTCAGGGTATTAACACTGGGTTTGTGTGCAGAATAAGATATAACTCCAAGCACAGTAGATGCTTTGTTTTTCCACACTCTTTAATGATCAAGCTAATCAATAACGTCTTTTTCATTTATTAGACACTGGGAAAAAATGCTTGTTAACTTTCAAGAACAAAATACTGCAGGTGGTGCCTCTGTTTGTTTAGAATATAAGAGCATATCGATCAAGTTTCTTAGTCAAAAGTTAGGCAGCTCATTGTGAACAGTTGTTGAGATTTGTGGTTTTACTCGCCTAATCTAAAGCAAAAAAATATTAAACTCAGGTCAATAGTATGGATTGCTCCCTTTTTAACATCTTGCTCAAAGAAATACAAATAAATGCATTTATATCCATTTGCAATATAGATTTATGTATTCATTTTTAATGTTTCAGTATTTATTTTTATAGCGGTTGATCTGTTCGGTCCTTTCTTACATTATTTAGCACTATTAAATATGAAAGACAAATCTGAATATATATTAAACTGTGTACCTCCAACATACTCAAGGGGATAAGGGTTTTTCAAGATGATACACACCCGTTGGCAGCCTTGTCCGTTTGTCCTTGCAGAGGAACTCATCGCTTCTTAGCCATGTGAGCTAAGAACAACTTTTCAACAGAGGCCCAGTATTACAGAATGGCTCCCAAGGTCTTATTCACCCGTGTTCAGACCTACTAGGTTTATTAGATGCAGATTAGCAAGCTACCAAGGCAGTGGGAAATAGGATGCTAAACTAGATAGACTTTGGCTTTGATCCAACCTTTCTTTTTGAGAAAAAACCTCTGAAAACTAGTCCCGTTTCTGCCAGCCTTTCTGGACATGCTTTAATCTTCTGTTTACACTGTTCTGCTAATCACTTTCAGCTGTGCTCACTCTGGATTCAACAGAGTTTTGATAAACAATTGTCTTACTTACCAATGTTTCATCTAGCCCAGCACTGTGTTTCCAACACCATCCAGCCAAGATGGCTCTGGGAAGTTCACAAGCAAAGTGTGAAAAGGATGGCCTTCTTTTGTTGTTGTGTAAGTAACATATAGAGACATCACCTTGCCAACAAAGGTCTGTATAGTTAAAGCTATGGTTTTTCCAGTAGTGATGTATGGAAGTGAGAGCTGGACCATAAAGAAGGCTGATGGCTGAAGAATTGATGCTTTTGAATTATGGTGCTGGATGAAGCTCTTGAGAGTCCCATGGACTGCGAGAAGATCAAACCTATCCATTCTGAAGGAAATCAGCCCTGAGTGCTCACTGGAAGGACAGATCCTGAAACTGAGGCTCCAATACTTTGGCCAGAAGAGAAGACTCCCTGGAAAAGACCCTGATGTTGGGAAAGATGGAGGGCACATGGAGAAGGGGACGACAGAAGATGAGATGGTTGGACAGTGTTCTCGAAGCTACCAGCATGAGTTTGAACAAAGTGCGGGAGGCAGTGGAAGACAGGAGTGCCTGGCGTGCTCTGGTCCATGGGGTCACGAAGAGTCGGACACGACTAAACGACTATACAACAACAACAAAGTAACATATAAGGATGTTCCAACTGAATTTGCTCCTATGGTGATCGTTGTTTCAATATGAATGTGGTCAGCCCCATCATACCGAAAGATAAAGGCAGAAACAGTGTTGAAAGCATATACGCAACTCAGCCTTCGAACTCCAAGCCAACGCCAAGTGTCGTCTCCCCTTATCTGCCAACACAATTAAAATGCCTTCCGAATGACATTGCTTTAGTCAGCTCTTCTGAAACACCTTCAAGAGACAGGAATCCGAGATTCATTTGCAAGGAAGGTATGTACAAAAGAGGGGGTGGGTTAGAGATTATTGATGCAGCTTTGCGTCCTGACTACTCTTGTTCTGAGCCCTGGTATTGCAGAGATAAGCACACTTATCTTTATCTGCAGCAAGAAGGTGCAGCGCCGTAAGATCAGTCAAGTAATGCGAAACCTTGTGAGGTCTCCCCAGAGGCATGTCCTCATGACTGGTTGTTCATATGTGTATGTTCAGCAAGCGGAGTGGCAGGCCAGCAACACATTTTATCACTTCAGCATTAGAAGGGCTTATCAGTGGCTGTCATAAGGTGATCTGCCGATGGATGCTCCAGCAATCTCACCCACCCCCTCCTCCTGCAACCCCTCAACCCAGCTGCCATTCTATCTGGCACCGTTTCTCTGAAGGGAAATGGCAATCCTATGTGGAGAACAATTCTTTGAGGGCGTTCTCGCGGATTAGCAAGCTTTTCCGTTGGAGGCTGAGATGCAGTCAAGTCACTATAGTCCTTCCCAATGATATTTATCATCAGTATTTCAATGTTGTTTTTGTTGTTTTTTAAAAGAGCATTGCTATATATACAGGGAATAGCAAGATATGTGGGTTTTTCCGTGTGGTTAAATTGAAGCCCAAAGGGATTATCGGTGACCTGCACAAGATCACACAGCAAGTTACAATACTCCTCTCTCAGCAGGCTTAGCCCTCTTTGCTCTTACCAAAGCAGCTGCTATTATTTTTCTTTTCTTTTCTTTCTCCTCACAAGGAAACAAGGCAAATGTTGAGCTGGCGAAAGTTCCAGGCAGATGCTATGCAGTTAAACCAGGAAATGACTAAGCAATCACCTTTCATTCACCACAGTTATTTGGCGTTTTGGTATCAAAGAAAAGACGATGTGATTGCCTCTAGGTTTGTGTCCATTATCACTAGTTCATTTAGCCAATATTTGTTCCTGCTTTCTAGGCTTGGTGAAACACCAGGGGTAACTTCATGTTAACCATCAGCTAATAATGAGACCACTATTCCTTTGCATCCAGGCAGGGAAATAAGGAAATGAGAAACAAGTGTAGTGGGTAGAGGATGTCTTTCATCAATATAATAATAATGATTTTTAAATAGCTAGAAATGAAATTTACATTATCCATTATTAATATAGTATACGTAATAACAACAACTTATACAGTGTAAATACATTATAATTAAGTATATAATTAAAAACACACACACACATATCTATATGAGAGAGAAATATTGGCTCTTCAGTTTTGGTGCTTCTTTTACTAGTCACTTCATCCAACTCTAAACTGAAACACATATTAGAAGTGTGGTATGACTATCACTAATAGTAGTAGTAGTAGTAGTAGTAATTGCTATAGTATAATTAGCATGGGAGCACAGGGAGTAGTTTTTTTAAAAAAGGAATAAAAGGATTAGCTTGGCGTGACAAATTGGGTGTTAATATTTGCTATATTTAGGTGGTTTCATTTTAACAGGCTGTGGTTTTTTTTATTTACATTTTTAGCGAATTGCCTCCAGCGTCTCAGTTTTTCAAGCTAGAAATTCAACTAAATAAACAGTGCACTGGTGATGTTAAAAATATTGAATCAGAGCACAAGGAGTCGGTTGCAGGACAAAGATCAAAGTTCATTTCCATATGGTAATTCATTTGCTGGTGGTATGAAAAGCTAATAGTGGAAACGACTATGAAGATCTGCAGCTGCCTTTTAGTGGTATGCAATAATATTTTTCCTTTTTTTTAAAAAAAAGTCCTTTATATAAGGTATATGGGCATGCTTGATTAATTTTTAACACAAAAATATAAATGAAATAATGAAACAAAAAAGCTGCTGAAATCAGCAGCGATCAAAAAACAAGAAGCTGTAAAAGTTGCTCTGCAATAATATTTTTGTTGTTGGTTTAATTATTCCACTCATTCAAACCTTCATATGTTTCATTATTCATTCATTAAGATCACATTAGTTTCATTATTTTTTTTAAAAAGGTGGGAGAAGAGAAAGTTAAGTCTTACCCCATCTCTGAACGGCTGAAGAACTGGGTAATAATAGGACAGTAGAAACAAATCGATTTGTGCCCATTCGTTACTCATTGTATTTGTTTTGTCGTAAACAAAAGTTGAACCAAATGGACTCCTTTCAGTTCAATTTGGTATTTCTTATGAAGCAAAGGTTCAGCCTTGCCACCTATATTTTATACTACTTTCATCTACACACCTGGGATGTGAAGTCAGATATAGGAATGGGTGAATCAGTCTGTTTCCAGTCTGAGTCACTTGCACACGTGTTGACCCATAAGGTCATTCCATCCCACTTTTGCATTAATATGCAAATGTTTTTTTATCTGCATGGTCATTTGCATTTAAATTGTATTTAAAAATTGTGTTTTTAAAGTATTTTCTCTCAATACACACATCTCTGGGTTCATTTTCTCTAAAAATGAACATTTTAAAATCAGTATGTTCGAGCCCAGAATGGCGTTGGGACATTTGAGAAGGTCAAAATTGTCTAGGTAAGTGTTCCAATCTGCCCATTCGTTCCGGTGCTATGGATCAGGTTAGTTCACATCAGTACCTGCAAATATTAAATAGTGTCAATAGTCATGAGATTCACGACTAGCAAGATCAGATTGCCTGGTGTGGTTTCATTCTCTAAAGCAGGGGTACTCTAAAGCATGGCCCTTCCCTTTTACATTACGCACAATTAATAAATATCATTTAGATAAAATAGCTTTTGTGCACCGCAACCCTGTCTGTGTCTACTCAGGAGTAAAACCCAGTGATGAACCTCATTTGAATGCAAGTGAGTCTAGCACTGCAGCCTGAAAGAGTCATTTTGTGAGCACACAGAAAAATAGTTTCATTATAGCATTATCCCCAATATCACAATCATGATATTATTATGAAGCCTGAAATAAATCTGAGGTAGCAACCTGCTTATTTTCTAAATCTGCAAATGCTTAAAAAACACTCTGGCTGTCTGACATACTGTACGTTCAGCTAATAAATTTCATACAATGCACTTTGCGGTCTGGTCTTTGTAGCAAACTAATTATAGAGGTACCCCCTAATGTTGTAATCACTAAAGGTCTGTCAGAGTTTCCATTACTAATACCCCATGATCAGCCATTTATAACAAATTTGTAACTACTATTTCTGTCCTGCAAATTGGCAAACAAGTTCTGAGACTGATATTTAGCTCATTTTTTTTCCTTACAGCATGACATTTTGGTTATGAGGCACGTGTCTGGGAGGAAAGGCAGAGGCCTGTGAAAGGTTGCTTTCTATCTTGTTAACACACACGCAAAGCCCAATCTGCCATTTAGATTGGATTTAAGGGGATTTCATTCATTTGACTTCAACAGGACTGAGTGGGTTTGAATACAAGTACTCTAGCTTCAATGACTTGTGGACTAGGCAGGTTCTGAAATTATATATCATTCATTAACTGTACAGTGTTGCCCATTTCTAAATGGGTAGCATGTAGATGGTGGAAAGTTCTAAGTAATGAAAAGTAATGTAGCTCTGTGAGTAATGGAAAGTGGGGGGAAATCTATTTTGCTTCACATCTGTTATCTTTTAAGTGGAAGATAATGTATAAGTTGAATCACAACAAATATTCAGGAAGCAGGGCTAGACCTCTGGAGGTTATTTCATCCATACTTGGTGGGGTCATTCACATAAACATTCTGACAATCAGTTATTAAAGCCATCAAAGAAATGACTCAGTATGATATCCCACTGGATCCAATAATTATTCTCCTAGGATATTGGAAAAGGCCACAAAGTTGATATAACTCATTTCTAACATTAGCTTCTTCTAAGGTAACCACAAACTGGAAAGGTACCACCACCACCCAAATCCAGCTTTACCAAGTGTATAAAAAATAATCTGAACTACTGCAATGATAACAAAACTGGCTAAGGCTGAAATCCTATACTTGGTTAAATTGGACTAAGTCAACTGAAATTACTGGTGCTTACCTTTGAGTACACATGCTTAAGTTTGCCTTGTAATGTGAAATTGAGAGAAAGAAAAGTTTTGTGGGGGTTGTCATTATATGCATTTATAATGCTAAAAACTGGCAGGCATCATACCTTCATTTGTTTAGAAGGGGAAACCATGTACAGTGGTACCTCGGGTTAAGAACTTAATTTGTTCTGGAGGTCCGTTCTTAACCTGAAACTGTTCTTAACCTGAAGCACCACTTTAGCTAATGGGGCCTCCTGCTGCCGCCGCGCCGCCGGAGCACAATTCCTGTTCTCATCCTGAAGGAAAGTTCTTAACCTGAAGCACTATTTCTGGGTTAGCGGAGTCTGTAACCTGAAGCGTATGTAACCTGAAGAGTATGTAACCCGAGGTACCACTGTATGCAGATTTCATCCAACTTTGGCAGGATTTTTTTAAAAAGAGGGTTTGTTAAAAAAAAGAGAGAGACTTTTCCTTGTGTTGTTTTTTTTTAGTAAATATTCCTTGTGAGAAAAGTTCTAGATGCGTTTGCTTAAAATTTGCTTAAGGAGCTCATTGACTTGCAAATTCCATCCACTTCAACAAAAAAGGGGATAGTTATAGCAGTTTTTAGATCCCCCCATTATAACCAATTGGGAGTGGAAACAGAACTCCTGATTTAAGAGATCTGTTTTGAACTTGAATAACAGTTCAAATTGGAAAGACTCGGAGCAGAACCAAAACATCTTGGGTTGCAGAGTTAGAGACACAGACACAAGGCAATTTTTGCAGCCACTAAACACCCCAAAGGTTACCCCAGAACCTGCCCTGGGACCTTATAGTGAAGAGCAGGTAATAAATCATCATCATCTCTACCAGTACTGTACTTAGTAATTTGAACTGCACACAGAGCCTATGTAACTTCTGGTAACTTGCTTCTTATCTTTGCTAGAGGTTTGCTAACTAGCCATGGTCCTGAACTCTTAGGACCCTTGGTGCTGTCCAGGGTCCTGAACCTGCCCAAATATGGCTTCTCATCCCCTTGTGCCTTAGTTATTGCCTCTCTGGAGTGCCACAGAAAGGATTTGAGCTTTGCTCACGGTGAAGGGAGATCTGTACAAGACTGCATAAATAAAAAAATGTCTTTTTCTGTCACGACAATTAAGAAGCTCCCTGTGCACAGAGGTACACCTGGCATATTTGTTGCATAGTTTCCACTGTATGCTGAAAAAGTACCTCTTTAGCCAGGGCATTGACAATTAAGGTATTCTGGTTCTGAGAACCACTTTTTTGTTGACTCTGTACTGTTTTGTTCCAGTTTTACATGTTTTGTGTTGTTGTATTTAAATAATGGTGAGTGTTTAAAATGTGTGTGTGTTTGTGTGTGGTGTGTGTGTAAATTGTAGCCTGCCCATGATCTTCTGGTGAATGGCAAATGAAAGTCTAATAAATAAATGATAAAGCAGGGACCCCTGAATACTTCATAGTGTCTAATCAGTCCAGAGATCAAAAGAAGCTGCAAGTGTCTACTAAAAGTGAAAGGCCAGTTGAGTGGTGGGGAGGGAAGAGCTTCGTAAAATCAAAACATATGTCTCTAGCTTAAAGAAAACATCAAGAGCAGGGGTAGGGGGGGAGAGAGAGAGATCCATTGTGAATAACAGGCCTAGCTAGTAATGAGAGAGAAATGATTTCACTCAGAAATCAAATTCCCCTTAGTTCTTCTCACACCCAAATCAAGCATAACTAGCGCAAAGGCTCCTGGACCTCTTTCCCTGAATTTTGGCAGGTTTTTGGTTTTTTGCCAGGGGCATCTCTCTCACATCTCCACTTTTCAGACCAATTGGCTATAAAACATGTTAAGGGACATTTCTTTTATATAAGCTATATTTCTGTTTTACTCACCTGAGCATAGGAATGGGCAACTCTGTCCATTTCTCTCTGTTTCTCATTATCCCAGTAATCCACATTTCCACATCAGAGCTTCTATAAATGCATAAAAAGAGCTTCTATAACCAACACTCCCCCTTAAAAACAAATGCCAGAAATTATCACATGAACGCAGTAGATGAAGCCTGTTATCCTTAAATGTCAAATACAACCATGCAGCAGGGGTGCTGTCTGCAGATAAAACGAAATAAAATATTGTATGTAATAAATTCCCAATTTAAAAAATGCAAATAATCATATAACGAAAAGTACTATGAGGGATGTGTGTGTGTGTGTGTGTGTGTGTGTGTGAATATAAATAATAATAATAATAACAATAATAATAATAATAATATACTTTGAACAGCAAGTGGAAATTGAAAGCTGTCACTGGCCATAAATCTCTGTAGTCAGAATTAGCACTGTTCCATCACTTGCATCTCTGTGGTGAAAATTCTATTTATTTTGCATTGGGAGTAAGAAAGGGGGGGAAAGCTTATTTTAGACCTGAGATGCCAATAAGCACTCCAGTGGTGTGTAACTCTAAACTTTCTCTATCTCTGTGGGGTCTATTTACAGACCTGTGTGCCCTGAGAGAGAGGAAGGTCAAGCTAGAGAGCTCATACCGTTTGCTCCTAAAGAAACCACGAAGGGCCTGAGAATTCTGGTGCTTTGTGTTTTATTTCTTGCTTGTTGGTATTTTAAACTGTAGACTGTCTTGAGTGCTTTGGCAGATTGGCTCTAGATAAATATAGAAAACAAATAAGTAAGAACATCTAAATTGCTCCTACATCGTAACATTAGCCCTGTGGGCCATGTAAAGGACCTGTTCATCATTAGGAATATATTTTTCAAAGTTCTTTGTTGCAATGTTTTTTTTAAAAAACTTAGAGAATGATATGAAAATGTATGTACGCATGCAACAGACAGACAGACAGACAGACAAACGCTGGGTTTTATCCAACAAAGTCATTCCACTTGCACAAGGACTTCTGCTTGTGTAATACAGCTTCTCTTCCCCCTCCTCTTCCCTCTCAAATGCTTTGAGCTTCCCCTCAATCCACTGGAGTCAATTTGTGGGGTGCAGAGGATGAGGAGAGGGAGGGGAAGCTCTGTTGCACAAGCAGAAATCCCTGTGCAAACCTAACAACTTTGTTGAATACAACTCAATGTGCTGCAGATATTCAATAATAACATGTTTACTGACCAATACAAATGTTATTATCAGTCACCCAACTGGGGGAGGTGGGGAAGCAATTGCCATGATCCAATATATCTTCTGCGCATGAAGGAAGTACTTATTCATCACTTTAACTGTCCCTGAGGTGGATGTCACTGATATAGGATTGCTCTGTACCTTGGAGGTAAAGGTAAAGGACCTCTGGAAAGTTAAGTCCAGTCAAAGATGGCTATGGGGTGTGGTGCTCATCTTGCTTAAGGCCGAGGGAGCTGGCGTTTGTCTACAGACAGCTTTCCAGGTCATTCCCACTGAGTATATTGAAGCTTACTTCCACACAGGGCTTTCTTCCCTCAGCCGGAACTCCCCAGAACTCAGTTCCAGCACCTCTCAGGTGGGTGCCATTGCCATTTAAGAAAACATGGGAGGTGTTTACGGTGAGTTCCGGCACCTCATTTTCTAGAAAAATAGCACTGCTTCCAGGTAAATACACTTAGAATTGTAGGCTTAAAACTTCTGAACTTACTCGTGGTTATTATTATTAGAGCACCCTAGGGTTCCAGGATGGGCCACAACAATTTAAAATACAACATTAAAAAAAGTTTAAGGCAAATTACAGTCCCAAGAATATTGCAAGACTAAACTGCTCTGGTTTTACCACACAGTACTGATAAATGGTTGGTGACAGAGGAAAAAGAGGAGATATAAGAGGATTTTGATGGGGTTTGGTGTTTTGTGAGTTTTGAATTCTTGATAGCAAGAGGCTCATGACACAAGGTGATGAGGTTAATGTAAAAAAAGAAGACCCTTGCCAAAAACCTTGGTCTCCCCACACAGGCCGGCTTTGGATTTGAATTTAACTCGAGATTTGCAGAATAAAGAGCAATGCAAGGGACAGATGGCACAGAATGAAGTTTTATTAACTATATCACAGATTGCTCCAGGCCAAATTCCAGATTGCACAGTGCTGAACTTATGACACTAGTGATAGTTTGTGGGAAAGGGGAAAGAGAAACCGCTGGATGGAGCTTCAGATGAAACACAAAGTCAACAATGAAATGGACGCATTGAGAAACAAATAACTGGTCCAGAGTGTTTATTTATTTATTTTTTTTAAAAAAGGAACGTAGTCAGGGGGGAAAATGTCATCAGCAAGCCACGCATGTGAGAGAGTGCAGAGAAGTGCCGCCTCGCTGCGAAACAGCCTGAAAAGAAAAACAACATCATTGCTATTGATTTTTGTTCTCTCCCCAGATCAGAAGGACCGTGGCAACGCAATCTGCTGTTTGTAAAAAGAGGGGGGAATGTGTCAGCAGAGAGAGGAGGGGTGTACACATAGGAGCATCTGCTCTGAGAAATTATTTGGAAAAATAACCATGCAATAGCATGAGAGAAACATCTGTGTTGGGCACACAATCCCAGGAGCAGCACAATGGGAAAAGTGATAGAGGAGACAAAAGAGGGAGCCTTGGGGGGGGGGTCAAAATAGGTCAGGGACCAGCATCTCTGTAAGTGGCAAGCTCTTGACTCACCCCTTTACTTCTCATTACACTTGCATTTCCATTTAAAAAGCAGTGATGGGAGATCTTCTGGGTGACACCAGCAGATGCTGCAGGGATGGTGGCAAGTTGCCCATCAGATGGCATGACTAACTGTTGCGGAAAGATTTGAGAGGATGGCATGATTTGAGGTTTAAAATAACATCCATAAGAAATCATGGGCTGCATTCAAAGTGGTGTTAAGATTGTTCTATCAATGAAAGGGTTTTTCCATGTGTAATGAAATAATCTCCCCATACACCCCTATATATATCTGTTCTGGGGTTTCATCCAAACCTCCAGAGCAGATTTAAGAATGGCACATGGGGTGCAGAAGAAGGAAGGAATCCTACTGCGCTAGTGCTAATCCTTGCACTAGTGCAATGATTAGTTGAATACCACCGTCTCCTTTGTTTCACCAGTGAGATCCTATATCACCACCCATCCTTTAGCATTTAGCATTTGGTGGTTTAAATACTTCAAAAGCACCCATCTCTCCCTGTGATGAAGGAGATGGCAAAGGACAATTGAAGAAAATCAGTGCAAAGAACCTCCGCCACTCTTATTATTCAGCAGTGCTATCCCAAGGCTTCAAGTGCTGTAGATTAAATAGTTCTTTGTAACACTAAGTTCAGTTCATAAAAGATTTATAAACATTAGAGGCTGCAAAGAGCTACTGGGTTATCCAGTCATTCTCTTGACAAGGAAGATTAAGTATAGCTTGATGGGCAGATCAAATGCAGCCAGGAGAAGAGAAGGCTATTTTGGTCATGCAGGCATCTCATGTAGGTTTTTTCCAACTGGAAGCAAAAGTGGGCACTTGCTTGTATATTCATAACATGCACACACACACACATGTGCCCCATTCTACACAACACAACTGGTCCCCTGTTGCCCTTCTCTGATGTGCCCATCACCATAGGCATTTCAGGAGCAGGTGGGACCAAGAGATTTTAGGAAAGAAGATGCACACCCAAAGTCCAAGGCCTGCTATTCAATAGATTAAAGTTTAAACAGAAAACTGAAACAGCAAATTTATTAAGAGAGGAAGAAAGAGTTTCAGTTTTGTATGCAAGCTTTTGCATATACCCTATCCATGGGGTCTGTACATAAGGGCTTTGGAGTTTTGTTTTGTTGGGTTGTTGTTCTTTAAACTTGGCCGTCCATGTACAATCTGCTGCCTCCACTGGTAATTTTTCTACAATTTGTCTCAAGTCAACAGGAATTCCATTCTCAAGCATCAAAGAGCATGGGCTTTGGATAGGCTCTTTGGTCTCACAGCGATTTTAAAACATTATTTGTATTATACTCTGTGCATCTGAACAGCTGTGAGCCCCAGGAAAAGCCAATATTTCATAACTGCGGTGCCAAAATGGCACAATGGTAGGTCACTTTGTTTTGATGCCTGTTTAATGAAGCCACACCAAAAGATACAATAGTAGCATGAGCCTGTGGAGCACATTGATTCACGACCCACAAAGATAATACCCCTTTGAATTGCCAGCTTTTTTGGGGGGGGGAGTGCGAATAGTTTGTGGGTATGATGGAAATTCATGCTGTGACTGAGCTATTACCATATTATTGCTGTATCTTCTCGCATTTCAGAAGTGGAGACCTAATGTCACTAATTGCATGTCCAGTTTTAGTTTTTTTCAGCCACATTGTGCTCTGCCTCTTCATTTCTGGACTTAACCTAGGCTTAACCCAACCTAGAATACCATAGGGCTGTTCAGAGTTTGGAAATTTCATTTTTTTAAAGGGAGCAGTTCTAGTTCAACATGACATGTCCAAAAAGAACCAGTTTCCAATTCACATTCATCACCTTTACAAAACAAACTGGTTTGGTTTGGGTTCAATTCACAGTTCAACTCAAGTTCATCCAAATAACCATCAGAGAGCCAGTGTAGTGTAGTGGTTAAAAGCGGTGGACTCGTAATCTGGGGAACCGGGTTCGCGTCTCCACTCCTCCACATGCAGCTGCTGGGTGACCTTGGACTAGTCACACTTCTCTGAAGTCTCTCAGCCCCATTCACCTCACAGAGTGTTTGTTGTGGGGGAGGAAGGGAAAGGAGAATGTTAGTCGCTTTGAGACTCCTTAAAGGGAGTGAAAGGCGGGATATCAAATCCAAACTCTTCTTCTTCATCAGCAAACACACACACACAATGTTACAAGCTGTGGTGTTGTAGTGCAAAATGTGCTTAGGAAGACTGAGAAAACATCAACACACACACACATGCTGTGGAACGTAAATTGCTTATTTTTTTTTCCCCAGCCAAATGGTCGAGGTATAAAACTAAAATTGTTTTTTAAAAATATTATTTATTTTCTTTAACCTTAAAGACCCAAAGAGGGGTTTTAAAAAAAAATAAGAGAATGAACTTGATGATGAAATCATTCAAAGTTCTGCCACAGAACAAACTTAATTCACATTCTGTTCACCTGGCAATTGTGGAAATGACTTTCAAGTGTAGTTCAGAGGTTTTTGAACTAATTCATTAAACTCTGATAAACTGGCTAGTTCATTCTAAGCACTGGACTTGCCAGGAATGCATCTCACAAAAAATCTACCCTCAGCAAAGCCAGCTGCACTGATTACCATGTGCACTTGGGAAGTAGGCAAAAAAGTGTGCATATATTTCTATGAGGAAATGTATTCCCAATTTTATCTGCCCGAAGCCACTCCTATACTGATTCATCTGTTCTACTCACTTTTTGATTGAAGCGGGTAGAAGGGGGAAATTGACAATGTGGTGAGGTACATCATATGCCTGTATATCAGCTCATCTGTCATCACAGTTACTCATCACTTTAATCTCATCAGTGTCTGCAGTATCCCTACTGCAAATTTCCGTGTTGCCAGTGGCTGTGTGTAAACTGCTTAAAGATGTACTATTTTGTTTTTTTGGAGGAGTTGATATATAAATCTTGCTAAATAAATAAATAATGCCCAGGTGATACAAAAGTTCTATTTGTGATGGCTTACAGATGCTCTGCAAGACCAGCAGGTCAGAGAGAGAGAGAGAGAGAGAGAGAGAGAGAGAGAGAGAGAGAGAGAGAGAGCTGGATCGTGCCTCACCATAGTGGAGGTAGGGAATGAGATCTTTTAATGCTTACTAGCACACACAAAATGCCTGAAATTAACACATGAGGGAGAAAAGCTGTGCTGAGTCTTTTTCTTGATGTGCCAGGTTTAAATGTGCAGAAATCATTTTGCTTTGCAGCATTCAGATACAAAATTGTCCACTTTTTTTACACCTAGTTTTTACCTCTAATTTATATATGTCAGTCATAACCTCACTAGTCCCACATGCGATGTGCATCATACATGAACCAGGATTTATTCCATCACCACCATTTGGCTTCAAGTGGTGGATACAGCTTTTATCAAGGGCTGCCCTTGGGCTTGGCCCAGAAGCTGCAGCTAGGGCAGAATGGTGATGGGAGCAAATGGCTGACAGCGTATCTGCGAAAACATCTGCACTAAGTGCCTGTATGCCACTTGGCCAGGTTGAATATTCTGAATAGTGTTAAACCAGGATACCTTAAAGACAGCTTGAGCCCTCATATCCCAGCTCAATCACCGATATCACCTGGATAAATTCTGCTAGTTATCCCCCTGGGTTACAGAAGCTTCAACTATAAGTCAAACATTTAGTGCCACTGGTCCCCTCCTCTCAAATACTCTCCCAGCAGAGTTTCAGCAGGCATTCTTAATACTGACTTCCAGGCACCCCTTGAAGACCTTTACTATGTTGACATGTCTTGGCATTTTTAACAATTTCTTCATGAGCCAGTTATTTCAATTATTATTCTGCATTGTTTCGGTGGTGAGTTCTGTTTATGTATCACTGGATGCACCTTGATTTTTTATTTCTAAGCAAGCCCCCTAAAAATAAAATTCTCTTTCAGATTTAAGTCATTATTTTCCCCACCCCTTTTATGGAACTAGATTATAGTCACTATATCAGATTTTCGGAATGCTCATATTTTCTTTTCAATTAATGCTCCCCTGCCGATTGATTATAGCACAAAAGGGTATAAGACTGAAGTTCCTGACGATGGCATACCCTCAAACATTTATCTGATGAAAATATGGATGTCCTATTCCATACCAACATTTATCTGATGAAACTAGGGGTGCCTTATTCCATACCCTCCAACATTTCTCTGATGAAAATAGGAATGTCCTAAGAAAAAGCGGGACATTCTGAGATTAAATCAGAAACCAGAATGGCTTCTGTAAATCTGGGACTGTCCCTGGAAAATAGGGACACTTGGAGGTTATGACAACCCTCCTACATGGAACTAGATTAATAGTTGAAATTCTTTGACGTTCCTTGAGCTCTGAATAGTGAATGCTGAGCAGTTCTAGCACATTTATGTGTCTATGTATTAATCTTCTCTCACACATTGCTTGTTTGACAGATGTACTATGAGGATTCCAAGAACCATGGCACGAGTTTTGTGAGATTGGGGGAACTTAGACTTGATGTCCTATTTCTCTCTGTCTCAAATATAAGCTCTCCATGCTTCTTGGGGGGGGGGCGTGTTTTTACAAGTGATGGGTTGTTTGAAAAGCAGTCTGTCATGGGGCTTTTAAAAAGGCCCAAATTTTCCTTGGTTTAATATAAAATGCTTGCTTCTGCCTAAACAGTTATTTGGATCTTGGCCACTGCTTTTTGCAATGGAAAGATTAAAATGTGTTATTCAGGGGCTCTGATACCTGTCTTAGACTTTCAATCTAGCCTTCCTTACAAGATTGTCATGAGCATTTAGTGAAGTAATAAGATATTGTACTCTGACTGACCTAAGGCATTTTGGAATCGCGTGGGGGAAATCTAAAAGAATAGCAACAAAATAAATAAAGCAGACAGGAACTCATAACAAACTGCTCATACCAAACTGCAAGCTAGGCACAATTCAGGCTAAATTAGACTTTACTTCTTTTATTTATTTTACAACCTCACTGCTTGCACATTTATTACATGGAATGTTATTTTATATTAAATTTAATTAGCAAGAATGATTCCTAGTCATTGAAATGCACTCCACGTTGATTGAGCTAATTAGTGTAGGGCTACTCAATATTTACTTAAGATATGAATCTAGAGGGATTTGATAAAATTAATTAGGAAGAACTAATTATAGTTAGGATATGAGTTAGGGTTTAATAAATATAATTACAGAGTACAAATGATGGACTCTTAATTAATAGATACCAGTTTCCAAACACTGAAGTCAGATTATTGTATTTCTTTGCAGGACAAGAGATTCTGTGCACCTTCAAAATGTCAGTTATACTAGAAACAGTGGCATTTAGTGTGTGTGTGTGTGTGTGTGTGTGTGTGTGTGTGTGTAGGGAGGGAGAGAGAGAGAGAGAGAGAGAGAGAGAGAGAGAGAGAGAGAGAGAGAGAAACAAACTAATTTGTTCCCATTCCAATTAAAACATCTCTGCAGTTAGAAAATTCCGGCTTCTGCTACATGTAGTTCATTTTTAAGGCGTCATAATGTCTATAATTTACAATGTTTTCTAAGCAAAGGAGCTCTCTTTCATGCCGGCTAAACTCACTGCCTTTGATATTCCAGCATGAGGAGGGTCCAGTTCATCCCAGGTGGTTTAGGATGCTGATGTTTTTGAGGCTGAGTTACAAAAACTGCAAGTCACACAGAGGTTCTGCTCAGCAAGCTCAGCTGAAATGCTCTTGTGAAGCTTGCACTCATTTCAGCAGGGTTGCACTAGAGCAGAGTTTCCCAAACTTGGGTCTCCAAGCCATTTTTGGACTACAGTTCCCATCATCCATGACCACTGGTTCTACTAACTAGGGATGATGAGCGTTGTAGACAAAAAACAACTGGAAACCCAAGTTTGGGAAATTTAGGGACAATGCCATTATCCAAGAGGCTGGGTTCCAAAGCCTCTCTCTGTAAATACTGAATAAAGAGAGGATGGTAATAAACAGTCCTTGTCCTTGTACTTTCCTGGGCAACCAGCTGTGGGAGTTGCTGCCATCCGCCTGACACTCATTCTCTTTTAATTGGTATGAGTTGCTTTGGGAGACAATAAGGAAGATATGTTTGATATGGGCCTCCCCAACCTGATGGTAGAGAAGGGAGAATTTCACTATTTCTACTGCATAATACTTTTCTTTGTGTTTTCTTCCATTTCCATTTCCAAGATAATCTGCACATTTTAGGGTGGGTATGTACAATTAATATCAACATGCCTATCCAAATGCACATCCACATATTACTGAAACGTGCCTTTTCTCTCAAAATGCACATTTAAACACTTATTTTGATACCGTGGAGACTTGTGCTGCAACATTTGGAGAAATGTGAAGTCCAGTGGATTGTTAAATTCTGGTCCACATATTAGTCTGAAATGTAGATTGGGCTGTTTCATACAGGAATTTGTAAAGGCCTGATTGCTTGAACATGCCTATAAAAGTGATGAATGCATATAACAATTGTCCACATTTTTCATCTCATCAGTGGCACATTTTGCCAATCAATGAAATAGCAAAAAGATAAATTGTGCAACAACTCTGGTGCAAACTAAGCAGCATTTTGGCTTTGGATGTTTGGCGTGCGTTTTTTCTTCCTCACCTGTCTTCTCAAAGATTGCCATAAAAGGCATTTGTTGCATTCTTTTATTTGTACTTCTCTGTGCAATGCCTCCTTGACAGAAATGCTGTTGTGGTTTCTTTTTTATTTAGTTGCTGTGCAGCACACACTAAAAAGGAACAGCCTCCTATAAATGCCAGGCAGCTGGTACCTCTTTCAGCCTTACATCTTCTTGCCAGGGTCATTATCTCTCCATAGTTTATTGCTTTCCAGAATTGCCACTCTTTGGTACTTCATCAGGCTAATCTCGCTAGAGAGGATCCTGTTAAAAGATATTGTCACTACAGGGCAAAATTGTCACAATGCCACCCTGTTCTGTCTTTACTGGTGAAACCTCGATAATGTACATATACAATTCCCTTCTGTGGTTTGTGTTAGCTGCGGTAGGGTTCCCTATACAAACCTCACCGCACATTCAGATTGGCTGATTATTTATGTCACTGTAGCAAAGAACTAAATGAAACCATCAGAGAAACATGGGAGGAAAGAATTGCAAGCACAAAGGCAAAGAGCTGGAAGTCAGGATTTCCTGGCTACTGCAGTCTTCATAAGGTCTTCTGTGTAACCTTGGGCAAATCCCTTAAGTTATTTATTTTTTTCATGAAAACGGAGACTGGAACTATGCACATCATGTAACCACTCCATATATTTTTTAATCTATAAAACTGGTAGTTCGCTTTTTTCTGGAATGTCCTAAAATATTTTCCAACAATATTAAAATGTACAATTTATAAATAAATTTAAGGAACTAAAACTAATAAAATAGTACAGCACAGACTAACCATCTCCTTTATACAAATGCCTCAGAGAAAAGAAAAGTTTTAACCGAACAGTGGAAGCCATTAGTAACAATGTCTCTAATCCAGTGGTACCTTGGTTCTGAAACACCTTGGTACTCAACTTGGAACCCAAACACTGCAAACCCGGAAGTAAGTGTTACGGTTTGTGAACTTTTTTCGGAAGCTGAACATGCTCCGTTTTGAGTGTTATGCTTCCGGTTTGAGTTTTACGCTTCCGTTTTGAGTGTTACACTGAGGTCTGTCTATTTTTGTTATTTATTTTGTGTTTTTGTTTCTTTTTGCTGTTCTTTTTTTTTTTGTCTGTGACTGTGTGGAACCCAGTTCAGCTACTGATGGATTGATTGCGTGACTGCAGTACATTGTTTACTGCTTTCATTTTATGGATCAATGGGCTCGTTAGATAGTAAAATTCATGTTAAATTGTGGTTTTTAGCGGTTGTTTTTAAAAGTCTGGAATGGATTAATCCCTTTTGCATTACTTTCTATGGGAAAGAATGCCTTGGTTTTGGAACGGACTTGTGGAACGTACTAAGTTTGAGAACCAAGGTACCACTGTAAGAGGGAATTTCAGAGTAAGGATACAAACACCAAGAAGGCCCTGTCTCAGGTCCCAGCATGGAACAAAAGACTTGCCATTAGGACTTGGGAGCAAGGTTCCTTCAGAAGAAGAAGAGTTTGGATTTGATATCCCGCCTTTCACTCCCCTTCAGGAGTCTCAAAGCGGCTAACAATCTCCTTTCCCTTCCTCCCCCACAACAAACACTCTGTGAGGTGAGTGGGGCTGAGAGACTTCAAAGAAGTGTGACTGGCCCAAGGTCACCCAGCAGCTGCATGTGGAGGAGTGGAGACGTGAACCCGGTTCCCCAGATTGCAAGACTACCGCTCTTAACCACTACACCACACTGGCTCTTCAGCTGATCTCTGAGTCCAAACTAGCTGTTATGAGGGCAGTTGCTCCATCAGGTATCCAGGTCTCAAGACATCCTGGGAGAGGTGGACATTGAGTTAAGGCAGTACATATAAAATCCCTTTGCAGGAGGCTGGAGAACTATAGCCAGAAGTACCATTGACTTGTACTGGGCAGCCAGAGTACGAATATACCAATGTTACTCAATCCATTCTGATACACACACATGTTTTAGACATAAACAGATACTTACAAATCAAAGTTGGCCCCTTTCAAAGTTGATGAATTTCTAGAGAGGCACTTCTGTTTGTATTTTTCAACAACAACAACAACAACAAAGAGCCTTGTCGCACCTTAAAAAAAAGTTTTAAAAATGCCCTTCACAAAGCTGTCAATGGCCACCATTCTAACCATTTCTACTCAGAAGGGACTTCTGTGAGGGGGGTGGGGAGACTACTTCAGCAGGACCTACTCCCAGGTAAGTGGGGTTAAATTGCAACCTCTCTAGCTTGATTTCACAGTTCAATATATAATCCTACTTTGCTTCCCTCACTCAGGCATCAGAGAAGGGCAATTTAACAATAGCATGAATTATTCCTGCCACTTAACCACATATAAACCCTTTCATAAACGTGTATTTTATTCAGAAAATGGTTCTCTGTGTGTGCACGTGTGGGCTGAAACATAACCCTCAAACTCATGTCCATGTGATAAAAACCATAATGAACAATGTATTCCATCGATTGTTGTTGGGGTTTTTTAATCACAGTAAGAAGATGGTTAAGACTGCAGCTCTAATCAGGGAGTAAGCCCCATTGAATTCAATGGGACTTACTTCTGAGTAGACATCATTATGGTAGCAGCACATAGTCTGAACAACTTGAACAATGTCAACCAACAATATTTCATGGGGGGGGGGGGAGAAAAGCAATGAATCACTTGTTGAGACAAGAGCAATTATAACTCAATGACCATATAAACAATATCTCTTCTTTGGCGATCACTTGTAGCTGAGTAAGATTGTCTTCCATAAACACTCATTTAACAATGAGTCCGTAAGTGACTGTGGAGGCCAATTCTGGATCCACACGTCCTTCCACAGTAGGGACATTGGTTTCTGGGCGGGAGTTGGTCATGGTGAGGGTTTGCCAAGCATGCGTTCCTCTTAGCATGTCTTTCCCTTGCGTCATGAGTTCAAGTGTCTTCAAAGCCCATGACACCTTTGGAACAGCCTTTACCATAAACAATATACACAGCAAAGCAATGGATATATCTATTTATGTAGAACGGGCACAACCTATTGATGTAGAGAACTAAGACAAAAACCATTTATATCAGGAGCCTGTTGTGTCATGATAGGGACTGAACAGGTAGGGAATCTACCTGATAGCCCATTTTCAACTGATTCCTATAGAAGGCTTGATATCTCTCACAGTTCTCTCACTCCAACAAATTGGGATTTAGGTGCACTGTGAAGCAGTTCCCTGATCACTTTGTGATGACCCAAATCAGCATGCATATCCCTGGAAGTGCATTTCAAATAGGCTTCCAAGGCCCTCACAAGAGTGTGCCTGTATCTTTAAAACATGAGAAATAGCCATCATGTCTACCTCGGTGCATCGTCCGTATAACAAATGCAGTTAGAGCCACTCTCCTCATCCATGTGTTAAGGCAAATGAACTAATGTTTTTTAAAGCAGTTTAAATACTTCACATGAGTGGCTTTTATATATAGTCTGCCAAAATTGGCTGAGACAGCTCATCTCTAAGAGGCATATCTCCTTATTCCAGCTTAAACGCGGTGGCTGCAGTCCAGCCCTCAGTTCCACACACAGTATAATGCCATTGAACTGAATGGGCGTTATGCAGGAACGATTGTCACAAACTGCATACAGTATCGCAGCCATTGTCTCTGAGAAGAGATTTGCCTGGGGACTGAGGGGGCTGCATTCTCCTTCCACAGATATAACCATTGCAATAATTAATCATGCTAAATATTGTATAGTCTTTTCAGGGCCAACCTTAAGCCTCTTTGTAGCCTCAGCTGACATAAACATTCATGCTAGATTGATTTGGGGCTGCGAGCCAGGGATTCTTTCTTTCCCCCCCCCCCCCACCTAGTGCTGTAAGCAGTTCACAGGCTTTGTCTCCCTGTTCAGTGCAGATTTGGGTTATTGATGCAAAATGTGTGAAAGGGCCCTTGTACGTTGATTGCATATTTCTTCACCGACCTAACCCAAGGCATGATGAGCAATTCCCCCATTTGATACCAATATAAAACAGTGAAGAAGCTGAAGTATCTGTGGCCATTTCCTTACAACTTGCCTTCCTTCTTGACTGGAGTCTTCTTGTGTTAACAAAATGCTTGAAACAGTAGCATACTTGCCACCTCTCCCCCAAAAAGATCTGGAATTTTTGCTATGCAGAGGGCCCTCCTGCCAGTGGCGCCCTCCCTGTGGAACGTCCTCCCATCAGATGTCAAGGAGATAAAGAACTACACAACGTTTAGAAGACATCTGAAGGCAGTTCTGTATTGGGAAGTTTTTAATGTTTGATGTGTTAAATAATTTTATAAATTGTGTGTCCTTGTTTCTTAATTTAATCCTTTTACATTGTTTTGTATGGTTTGTGGTATTTTACGTACAGTGATACCTCGGGTTAAGGACTTAATTCGTTCTGGAGGTCCGTTCTTAACCTGAAACTGTTCTTAACCTGAGGTACCACTTTAGCTAATTCGTCCTCCCACTGCCACCGCACGATTTCTGTTCTCATCCTGAAGCAAAGTTCTTAACCCGAGGTACTATTTATGGGTTAGCGGAGTCTGTAACCTGAAGTGTCTGTAACCCGAGGTACCACTGTATTGTGACTTGCTGCTGTTTTGATCGATTATAGATGAGTAATTCTTTAATTATTACTTACTAATGTTTAATTTTAGGGTTTACTATTGGATTCTAATGCATTATCGCATATTGCTTTATTTGGCATAAGTTTTATTTTAAAGTTATTGTGACTTTTTATATAGGATCTGATTGTTACTATTAATCTTTGATGTTTTATTATTATTATTGTATGTGTTGGAAGTCGTCCAGAATGGCTGGGGCAACCCAACCAGATGGGTGGGGTATAAATAAAATAATAATAATAATAATAATAATAATAATAATAATAATAATAATGTGTGTTGGAAGCTGCCCAGAGTGACTGGGGCAACCCAGCAAGATGGGTGGGGTATTAATAATATTATTATTATTCCTATGAATGTTTGGAACCAATTTGTCACAATCCCTTGAGATTCCATGTTCAAGTAAATTTGGTGCCAATTTAGGAGTGGGAGCCTATAGCCTTCCAGATGTTCTATATCATTTTGGATATAAGTGAAATAGACTCCAGGAACTGTAAGGGACAGATTGGTAGAGGGAATGACATTTTAGTTGCCACCACTTTCTGTATCTTGAAAGGCCCTTCAGACCATTATTTCTGCACAACAGAGCAAGAATCCACTGTAAATGAACCTGGCATCCCAACCCCTGCCCTAGAGCACCAACTGAAGAGGTGTTTCTGTAATAAGCACCTGTCTTAAAGGGCTTAAATAGAATTAAAGGCTCTCTCCCCCCCCCCCCGCCCAGTTGGTTGGCAATCCTAGTCCCACTTCCACGACAGACAGGATGTTGGCCTTTAACCAGCTATGAGTATAGCTGACAGCAAAACACAACCAAGGAAAAGAGCAAAAGGGAATTGGACTCTTACCCACATGATCTGCTGCAAATTGGCCTATTGACTAATTGAGTTGTATTGGCCGTGCCCCTGTGACTTTAGCAGTACCCTGGCATGCAAAAGCTGAGCAGGTGAATCCTTCTCCATCCTTATGCCAGGAAAAGCATTACCTGCATTCTAGGTGGCTGTTAATGACACATCAATATGCAGATGCTACCCAGCTCTAACTCTCTTTTAAATTGGAACCAGTGAAGGCAGTGAAGGTCCTGTGTAAGTGCCTGGAGGTGGTTGGAGGATGGATGGTGGCTAATATATTGAGGTTGAATCCTGACAAGACAGAAGTACTGTTCTTAGGGGACAGGGGGTGGGTTGGTGTGGAGGACTCCCTGGTCCTGAATGGGGTAACTGTGCGTCTGAAGGACCAGATGCACAGCCTGGGAGTCATTTTGGATTCACAGCTGTCCATGGAGGCACAGGTCAATTGTGTCCAGGGCAGCTGTCTACCAGCTCCATCTGGTACGGAGGCTGAGACCCTACCTGCCCGCGGACTGTCTCGCCAGAGCAGTGCATGCTCTGGTTATCTCCCGCTTGGACTACTGCAATGCACTCTACATGGGGCTACCTTTGAAAATGACCCGGAAACTACAACTATTCCAGAATGCAGCAGCTAGACAGGGGACTAGGGGCAGCCGCCGAGACCATATAACACCGGTCCTGAAAGACCTACATTGGCTCCCAGTACGTTTCCGAGCACAATTCAAAGTGTTGGTGTTGACCTTTAAAGCCCTAAACGGCCTTGGCCCAGTATACCTGAAGGAGCATCTCCACCCCCATCGTTCTCCCAGGACACTGAGGGCCAGCGCCAAGGGCCTTCTGGTGGTTCCCTCACTGTGAGAAGCAAAGCTACAGGGAACCAGACAGAGGGCCTTTTTGGTAGCGGCACCCGCCCTGTGGAACACCCTCCCATCAAATGTCAAAGAGATAAACAACTACCTGACATTTAGAAGACATCTGAAGGCAGCCCTGTTCGGGGAAGTTTTTAATGTGTGACATTTTAATGTATTTTTTATCTTTGTTGGAATCCGCCCAGAGTGGCTGGGGAAGCCCAGCCAGATGGGCGGGGTACAAATAAATTATTATTATTATTATTATTATTATTATTATTATTATTATTATTATTGCTGGACCAGTGTCAGGCTGACAAAGATGACTTCCTTAAAGAAATGGTTTGCAGGCTGCTGTCCGTTTTATGACCTTGATGTGAGCTGGGTGGCTCTGTGTTTTATTCTTTTTATTTCTTAAATCCTTCTGAGTAGAGTTGTAAACTTTTTCACCTTGCCTATACCCTACTTTAATAGCAGCTTGGACAGCAGACATTAGGAGACGACGGTATTATTTATATGTCCCATGCTTTCAGGGGGAAATAATTTGCAGATGAAGCTGTTGTTAGAAAACATAAAGCTGCTTTGCTTTATGTTCTTTCTCATGGCTTGTTGTCAACATTTCTTTTGAAGATGGTCAGAAAACTTTAGCTTGGGGTGACTAGGCAAACTTTAATATTCTGCCATCTCCCTTTCATTACTTGCAGATGTTTGAACATTTTTTTAAAACCATGCACAATGTCATTATATCTATCATCCACTTGATATTAGCTGAGTCATGGATATACCTATTACCTGCATTTTCAGTCTTTCTTTTTCAGGACAGTTTTAATTATATATGCCTCAAATAAGTTGCTATGTCTCACAGGGCAATTTTCCAAAAATTGACCTTAGCCTCATTAAGAAGAGAAAGTGGTTTGTGGCAGGGAAACTGGGAGTCCTGCCCTTTTGCACAAGGATTCTTAATGGTGTCTGCACTCTGTAATAAATGGCAAATGCTTGGCTTTCATTTAAAAAATGCAATTACATTTCTATCCATTCCCCCCGTGATGGAAACTTTCGGGAAATGGTATATAGCAAAACAATAACAGCAGCAAAATGAAAAGCCATTCTGTTCCTGTTCCAGTCACTTCTTCAATGAGCCGTGAATTCCAAAGACTAATTGCAATAATGTTAAAGTAAAATTATTAAACCGCTGGAAATTTTCAACATCTCCCACTCCCCAATTGTATTTTCAGGCAAAATCTAGCATGGGCCAAGAACCCAGGCACATGCAGAATACAGAAGCCAGATAAACAAGACAAGCAAAAAGTCATATGTCATCCCAGCCAAATTATTAAGAAATAATTTTATCCAAATTGATAATGAGTATATGTAGCTTAAGCTTTGCAAATATAAAAGAGCTGTTGGAATATAAACTGGGATATAAACATACGGGGAGAAATTCAATGTTGTGCAAAGGGGATAGCAAAGGATTTTGGCTCACCAAATGAAATAGTCTCCCTCTTCTCCCCATTGCATACACATGTTGAATCTCTGTGTGTGTTTTTTTCTGTTCCTCTCCACATAGGTTATACCATAGTTTGGGCACCAGCAGCCAATGATTTATTTTTCTTGGTGGACAGTAAATCAGATAGAACTGGGCTTATGGAAGTTCTGTGTATTTGTTTCTAGCAGCCGAGCTTCAATATCAACATCAGATATCAAAGTAGGGGTTAGCATGGCATCCATAATTTATAATTTATAAGACTAATGCCATAAACAACCAAGAGCATAACACTTGTATCACATATTTTATTAATGTTTGAAGAATAGTTCAACTTTATAGGAAACAGACTCACCAGAAATTAAGTCGGGAGGACCAGACAAACCCCTTGGATTTTCAAATAATGTGCTATAAATTAGATAAATACATAAGATATCCTGTTGTTAATATACAACGTTATTGCTGAGTGTAGTGTAATGTAATGTGACTACTGATGAGCTGGTTTTATTTTCAATTTCTCAAGTTTCCAGACCTTCAGCCACAGAAGTTAAACTACTGGCATAGGTATTCTTTTTAAGAATTATTTAATCTTAGGTCTATATCAAGATATTATCCATAACCGCTTGGAATGCATAAATGCTCACAGGAATCAATTCATCATTTGCTCACATGGCAGAGTGCAGTTAGAATCAAAACACAGTGGATCAATTGAAGCTGTAATATGTATTATATCAAGCAATCTCCATGAAGCAATAAATCACATCTCAGCTCTGCATACAAGCCTTACTATCAAATTCAGTACTGAGCTATTCAGCAAGATGAGCAAATGTCAGACACCTCTGAAATTATGTTCTGAAAGCCTCAGTCCAGTACACACTTACTTGGGAGAAAGTTCCACTGAACTCAAAAGACCTTGCTTCTCATATCACCAGGCATATATAGGATTGCACAGTTAAAGCCTGAATCTCAACCAGAAGAGAGTCTCCTACCATCTACTCCAATGTAAGTCAATTATCCCACACCTGGATTGAAGACTCAGCACTTCATAATTCAGTTTAAGGATATATGAATGACCCTAACCTGTGCTCACCCTAACTCAGAGGGGTGTAGGACATTTCCTACCTGTCTCTGAGAGCTAAACCACCATGTATGATGGTAGGCACATAGCATCTTTCCCCAAAAGGGAAGCCATAGATCTGTGACCTCCCATTGTTCAGCAGCTGGCACATACCAGATCACAAGAGCAAAAAACCAAGCTGTCCCCAAAGCATTCCAACAATAGGAGTAGGATGGTGATGTTCCCTTTGCCCACCATGCCTAAGGGTGCCAGTAATGTTTAATTCAATTTTCCTGCCCACACAATATGCCAAGAGACAAGGGCTGGATTAAACCCAACCAACCAGAAACCATCTGAATAAAGAGCAGCATAAACGATACCCGGGACTCCGGTGGCACTGTGGGTATGAATCCCCGCAACGTGCTCGGTCCCTGCTCCTGTCAACCTAGCAGTTCGAAAGCACGTCAAAGTACAAGTAGATAAATAGGTACCACTCTGGCAGGAAGGTAAATGGTGTTTCCATGCGCTGCTCTGGTTCGCCAGAAGCGGCTTAATCATGCTGACCACATGACCGGAAGCTGTATGCCGGCTCCCTTGGCCAATAAAGCAAGATGAGCACCACAACCCCAGAGTTGGCCATGACTGGACCTAACGGTTAGGGGTCCCTTTACCTTTACCTTTAAGCGATACCCAGAATGGCCATCCAACAATTCTACAGATGTTTTCCAGTGCTTGATATTTTAATTCATGGGTAGGCAAACTAAGGCCCCGGGGCCTGGATCTGGCCCAATCGCCTTCTAAATCCGGCCCGCAGGTGGTCCAGGAATCAGCGTGTTTTTACATGACTAGAATGTGTCCTTTTATTTAAAATGCATCTCTGGGTTATTTGTGGGGCATAGGAATTCATTTTTTTCCTTTTTTACAAAATATAGTCCAGCCCCCCACAAGATCTCTGGGACAGTGGACTGACCCCCTGCTGAAAAAAATTGCTGACCCCTGTTTTAATTTGCTGGAATCCACCCAGAGTGCCTGCGGCAACCCCGTCAGGTGGGCAGCATATTAATAATAATCACCACCACCACCATCATATGACAAGAGTCAAACTGCTAAAAGGGTGGAATCCTGAAAGTGGCGAGAGGAACCAAGGCTAGCTAAATTTACATTTAATTGAACAAATGTACAAGCTTCCATAACATTTCTTCAAGCACCCCCACGGTGGCTGAGAGCATAGATTTCAACAGAATTAGAATTCCTTTGGCTGAAGATGGGGCTTCCTTGTTATTTTTGACAGTGGATCTCTCTCTGTCTCGTCTCTCCGACAAATTAAAAGGGACAGCAGCCCACAGGGACCAAAGTTCTGGAGCAACCCAGAACTTTAGCATAGCTGTGGTTGAGTTACGGCATATGTGTCTTTTCTTCCGCCATCCATGGAAAAATGTAGAAGTAAATGAATTGATGCCCAGCCTCAGTCGGGGCTTTCAAACATGTGTGAAAAATAAGACTCAGCCTGCAAGCTGATTTTCCTTTTAGATGGCATAAAATGAAACATCTGATCTGAACTGGAAGCCAGACAGGCTTTTCAGCGTTGTTCTTCTCTATGGTTCCAAGTCCCATTGTAACCCCTCTAATCTGCTGGAGCTGACACCAGTTATAAATGCCAATGAGCCAAAATGTGATAATGCCCTGCTCACAAAACCATGTGTTGATCAAAATTATAAAGGCACAGTGTGGTGTAGGCAAGTATGTACACACTATGGTCTATGTAGATTGGGGGGAGCCCCCCCCAAAAAAATAATTGCCTCTGTAACTGGCAATCAGAGTTTCATGTCTTACTTAAGAGTGGGGTTGGGATATTGCTCTAAGCTCAGACTCAAAGGATCTTGGTGTAAAAGTCCAAGTGACTGCAAGAGGAACAACCAACTGTGTGCATTTGGAATGGGACTGTTTTAAAGAAACTGTAAATGTGTAGGATTCTTACATTTTAGGCATTTTGATGCAGTGGTTTCCATACAAAGTTATTCATTCTTTAACAACTAAACTAAGGTCCAAGCATTTACTCATTCAGATTCAAAATTGTTAAACTCTCTCTCACACACTCACACACCCAAAATCTAAGCCCGGTTTGTAGCATTTTCCAGAATGTTTTATCTTCTGATTGAAGTCTACAGTGAGGGTTTGGGCACAAACTAAGGAATGTGTTTTATGTAGTGTAGCACAAAACAAAGAAACAGTTTAACTACCACAGCTTCCCACAAAGGATGCTGGGAAGCATAGCTGTCAAAAGTCCTTGCAATTTCTGGCTAAAGATGTCTGCTTCACAGAATTAGAGTTCTGGGAATTCCCTCTGGAGACTAAGTATTTTTAAAACCAGTTGAAATCTGCTGCTTATAGACTACAGCTGTACAAAGAGCACCCAATCTGATCCGAATCCAAATCTGGTTTTTACAAATCTCTAGAAATCCCATTTATCCATGTTACAAATTGAAAATGGCCATGGCTCTCTTGATTTTTGACATAAGGGCATGCAATTTGGGGAAACAGTAGCCATTCCACAGAGGTTTAACCCTATCAAATTGCCAATGGGTTGCTCCAGCAGGTTTCATGCTAGAAACCATTAAATTAAAATAGACATTATGTTTTGCCACCCCCCCAAAGTTACACGATATTTGCAGACATGGTAGCCCCTAGAGCAGAGCTTTCCAGACTTCTCATGTTGATGACACACCTTTAGATATTCATCAGTTCACAACACAGTAATTCAGTTTTACTACCAAACCAGAGGTTAAACTTGCCCCAGGAGGAGCATTGGGAGAATTTGCACAACGCACCTACACACTGCAGCTGACACACAGTTTGGAAAGCTCTGCCCTACAGAATTGATTAACCTCGCCAAATTGCAGTAACTTTAAAGGTTTTCATGCTAGGCATATTTCAATTTGCTTTAAAAAAATAATAATTATGAGTGCTCAGCCATGCCAGTTCCCATGAATAATAAGGAATTAATACTGAATTCAGAAAACTGTTGCTAAATAATATGCTCACAAGCTCTGCCTGACTGACCGGCTAATAATAATTCTAAAAGATTGCGTAACACCCACTAGGCTACAAAACACAAGCTGGGTTCCTCATGGTTTATGATTAGCAACTGGAAATAGAAACAACAACAACAACAACCAATAAAATTAAATAAATAATCCTCAGCAATGAAAAAGAATAAAATAAAACCATGAAACCAATTTTTTTTAAAGAAAAAATAAAAGGCAAGATTAGGATTGCTTGGGAAAGCATGGAAGACAAACACGAGCTGAAAAAAATGCCACCTAGCCCCACCAAACATTTTCTAAGAGATGAAATTTACAAAAGAGCTCTGAATTTTAAGACTTACCCACACCCTGCTGCAACATTGTGTTTGGAGAATGCTAGGCAGGGCAATAGCATCCTATGCTAGTCTTGGAGCTCTCATTAAGTCCAGCTCCACTCCACCATGCCCTGTGATTAGTAAATGTTGAGTGGGATAAGATCATTCTAGCCTTCCTCCAGCTCCCCTCTTCCATCGCTCCCCACCCTGGCATTCTCCTTATATGGTGTTATAATAATTGCAACATTATTGCAGACACTCTGGCTTTCTGAGCTGCAGATCTGTACAAATCTCTACAAATCAATTTAAGACTAGACAATCCACCACTAGTAGCTGCTTCAGCTCAATTCAGACAACTTGTTTGCGTTCAGGATTCAGCCAAATACGGTGCACAACCGTAATGGATACACCAATAGAACACTGCTCCTGAAGACCCCACAAAACATTGTCTACCAATATTTCTAAAGTTTCCTCATATATGGCCTGTTTGTAGTGTATTCTATGGAAACATAAGTTTAAAAAGAGAGTGATAAATTTGGATTTATCTCAGTGCTTACACGTAGGAAACGGCATACAAATGAGGGGGCTTGTCTAAACTAGCCTCTTCATTTGCTTCTGGTTCCTCAGTGCCATTAATCTCATTTGGGCTTCAGGTCTGTGATATGGGGACCTGTCCACAAGGAAGCAACTAAAGCTATGATCTCATTTCAAATAAGCCACCAAGCCGCCACCGTCGTGTGGTCTCACTTCCTAGTCAGTGTGGATGAAATGGCTGTAAGCCTCTCTCCATCTATAAATTCTTTTAGTTGCTCATTTCTGTCAGGCTGGCCTAATCTCCTTACACCTGGCACATTAATTCTTATCTGTTCCCTGCAACATTGTAATTATATGTTATTTCCAGCAATAATTAATTATCTCCCAGGCAGACTTTTTACAGCTTATAAGTCAAAAGTGGGCTCCACTGCACTAAATAATTAATTCAGGCTGTGTTTTATGTCATGACATATACACAGCCCCCAGATGTAATTGTTACAGAATTCTTTTGATAAGAAAGTCCTCCGTCCCAGCGGTTGTACAAGCCGGCAAGCACCAATTACAATGATATTTCTCTCGGACAGACAAGGTATGCTTGAGTCTTTCCTCCAACTATCTATTTATGGAATTATTTCCTGGAGGTTTCCTTACCTAATTAAAATGAGAGAACATGACTTTATAGTCCTGGATAAATGAGGTAATCTTTGGAGTGATGCTGAGCATTAACATAACTCCCATTCATGGATAAGGTGCAAAGAGAAAGCTTCCCGTTTTTTCATTTACCATTCACTTTTCCAGGGGTGGAGAAACTGTGGTATCATCTAGCTTGGCCAATGGTCAGGGATGATGGGGATTCGCCAACATCTGGAGGAGTGTAGATTCCCTATCTCCATAAACTTGTTATTATTTTTATGGCCACCAATTTGGATGGCTTTAAAAAAGGATCAGATAAATTCATGGAGGCGTTTTCTGGAGAACTACTTCTGTTTGATGGGTTTTCCTTCAAAGCAGCTTCAATCCGAAAGGAAAACATAAGCCACATTCACATCACAGTTAAATGGAGGTATGTACGATTGAGGCAAACACTGTGCATGCACAGATGACAGCTTCATGAATGGGGGTTGGGAGTTTGCGGCTATAGAGAAACCAAACAGGCAATGTACATCAGGTGAAGACATCCCTGCCCCCTCTTTGGTGTGCTCCAGGGCTGGGTGATATCTGGTTTTCAACATTGTGATACAACACCAGCTAAAACATTGTGATATACAGTGGTACCTCAGGTTAAGTACTTAATTCGTTCTGGAGGTCCGTTCTTAACCTCAAACTGTTCTTAAACTGAAGCACCACTTTCGCTAATGGGGCCTCCTGCTGCCACCGCACTGCTGGAGCACGATTTCTGTTCTCATCCTGAAGCAAAGTTCTTAACCCGAGGTACTATTTCTGGGTTAGCGGAGTCTGTAACCTGAAGCATATGTAACCTGAAGCCTATGTAACCCGAGGTACCACTGTACTGATATATCATGATGTCTGAAATAAGCATGGCACTATGTAGAGGCCAACAGTAGTTCTGGACGATGTCTGGTTTTCAACATGGAGCTATGTAGAGGCATTGGCTAGCTTCATGATTTTCCCCACATCATGATTTTTGAATAGCACACACACAACACATAGCGCACACCCCCCCCCATAATTTACAATCTATTGCCAGGTCAAAAATTATGAAACCAATATCACGATATGGACTTCAACACGGTTTTGGGCGATATATTGATATATCGCCCAGCCCTAGTATGTACAGTGGTACCTCGGGTTACATACGCTTCAGGTTACATATGTTTCAGGTTACAGACTCCGCTAACCCAGAAATAGTACCTCAGGTTAAGAACTTTGTTTCAGGATGAGAACAGAAATCGCATGGCCGTGGCGCAGCAGCAGCGGGAGGCCCCATTAGCTAAAGTGGTGCTTCAGGTTAAGAACAGTTTCAGGTTAAGAACGGACCTCCGGAACGAATTAAGTACATAACCAGAGGTACCACTGTACCATGCAAATGAAACTTGAAATGTGGCATGGAAAAATGACGTCACCATAGTTTAAGCTGCTAATGTGTACACAGTCATAGACCCAACATATTTCACTACTCTTGAATCAGGGAAAGGATAACCAGGGGCAGTATGGTAGATTAAATAGTTGGATCTGTTTTTATCACAAAACAAGGACATGCATACTCTGTAAGCGGAATTTCCTCCTAAACAATAACTATACACGTGTCTCTGATTTCTAACCCAAAACAGTGTGTTCAGTGATTAAGGAAGGGATACATTTTGCTTAATGTGTTCATATTATAAATCCCCAGCCATCACATGTCTCTTAAGAACCAGAAACAAGCTACCACGACGACAATTAATAGTAACCTTCAACAGTATGACTGCAGTCCTTCCGTACCAAAAGCACTGGCAATATTTCTTACGGATGGTTGGATAAGCCACCGCATGGAGGCAACCATCAAAGGCATTTGTTTATGAAGAGCAATTCTGTTGTTGCACCTGTGGAAATCCTAGGGAAATTAAATTATGCTTTAACCATTTTGCCTTGAGTTGACCCAAACTGAAATAAATGAATTATTTTTATTATTTTAAAAGATCTAACAGATGTAGAGTTGAGAGAACACATTGTTGTTGTTGTTGTTGTTTTGCCCACTTTCCGAATGGCAGAACTCTTCACAACTAGCTGATTTCTGAAATGGTCTTTTCTAGCCTGTCTGAATGTGAGCTATTTTTGAAAGCTCCCATATGCATACTTTTCAGCTTCCCATAAGGGTTTGGAATAAATAAAAAAAAATGAAAGGAAGAAAGTACAGGAGAACCTCTTTTTCAAATGATTTGGATGTACAGGTTTTAAAAAGACAGGCACCATATGTCCTCTATCTCTAACTGGAGGGGGAGGGAGTTTCTTGAAAAGTGGAATTTATTTATAAAACACTGGAATATGAAATGTATTCCACCATATACATTGTTTTCACTGATACAAGTCTGACCTAGATTACTGCTGTTGTAAATTTCAATTAGAAATTTCTTCTTCTTTGGCAATTACTCATAGCCAAGTAAGATTGTCTTCCATGAACACGGTCTTAATAGTGAGTCTGTAAGTGACTGTGGAGGCCAATTCTGGATCCACATGTCCTTCCAGAGTGGGAACATGGGTTTTTGGGTGGGAGTTGATCACAGTGAGGGTTTGCCAAACGTGCCTTCCTCTTCACATGTTTCTCCCTTTCGTCCTGAGTCCAAGCGTCTTCAAAGCCCATGACACTTTTGGTGAAGGCTATTCTCCAGCTGGAGCACTCGCAGGCCAGTGTTTCCCAATTGTCAGTGTTTATGCTACATTTTTTTAGATTTGCCTTGAGAGAGTCTTTAAACCTCTTTTGTTGACCACCAGCATTACGCTTTCCATTTTTAAGTTTGGAGTAGAGTAGTTGCTTTGGAAGACGATAATCAGGCATCCAAACAACATGACCAGTCTAATGAAGTTGATGTTGAAGAACCATTGCTTCAACACTGGTGATCATTGCTTCTTCCACTACACTGGCATTAGCTCGCCTGTCTTCCCAAGTGATGTGTAAAAATTTTCGGAGAGACCGTTGATGAAATCTTTCAAGGAGTTGGAGATGGCATTTATGAGTGGTCCACTCATTTTAAAAAAAAACTTCCTTGTACAGGGCTGCCTTCAGTTGTCTTCTGAAGGTTGTATAGTTACTTATCTCCTTGGTTCAGGGGTCACATAACTCCATACCCTCCAACATTTCTCCAATGAAAATAGAGACATCCTAAAGAAAAGCAGGACATTCCGGCATCAAATCAGAAACTGGGACAGACTCTGTAAATCCAGGACTGTCCTTTGAAAATAGGGACACCTGGAGCTTCTGCAATAGACAGGGTAAAAGAGCTTGAAATCCTATCCCCGAAGGTGCACCTTCTTCACGTATCAGTATCCCTGTGCCTGAAGATATTCTGCTGAGGCCCTTCTTTAAAAAGTATCTCCTTTAGCAGAGGTGTGCTATTCAAGAACAAAGGATTGGGCAGAAAAATGGCTTGTTGCCCTCTCTTGGCAAAGCCGTTGCTAAGAGATGGGTCTGGCTTATACCAAGGAATATGCTACCAACTGTCTCCCTTAACTGACAGCAACATTTTTGCTAATGTGCTGCTCCTACCAGAGAGAGGGGGGGGAGGGAGGTTGGGGAAATTGGCGCATGGATTTTTCCAAGAAATAATTCTTTATTGAAAGGATTTATACTCTGCTTGTTTGAGGAAGCACTCCACAAATCAGCTTTTGACATGTTTTGAAATAAAATACAAATGCAATAATGTATATCCTTCGTCTATGCAGACGTGACACGTTCTCTCCTAACAGAGATTTAAACACAGACAGAGAGATGGTGCACCAGGAGAGAATTTCTGGTGCTGCAGGTTCAGTCAAGAGACAATCTCCCAAAATGCTCTGTGCCCCTGCCAGTCATCTTGCATTTTATGGTTGAAGTGTCCTGACATGTCATGTTATAGCAGCATACTGAAACCTGAAACCATGGAATAAAGAGGTATTTTTCAGAAAGCAGGTTTATAATAGCAGAACAAAATAAAGCAAAAAAAAAGACTCTCTAGAATTTCCTTACTTTTCCTTTCCGAAGAAGTTTTGAAACCTATTTTTCAAGTGTCACTGCTTATGAAAGAAAAGGCAGAGAGAGTTCAATTCAAGAGCAGAAAAACGAGGCTGGGGAGTAAACCTAGGACAATTTCCCAAGCTTGGTTTTCAATCCGTTTTCTGCCTATTAGAACAAAGAACAACTTAACCACATTCAGCCTGGATTAACTCTTGAGCTCCAGTAGGTGCATAATGTTTCCCAGAAGAGCAGATAGGACACCAGGTGTTGGGATGAAAAATTAGACCAAGTCTTTATTTACTGCAGCAGGTACGGTAAGAGATGACATGGTAGTAGGGCCATAATTCTACCTGCCCAATCCTGGTGGAATGGAATCAGTTGGGGTTGGACCTCACCAAACTGAAGGAAAGGTGGGAGAAAAACCAAACAAATGTCAAGCAAGTTGGGAGATAAATCCTTTTCTGGCCCTGTCAACCAGCAACCCAAACGGGAGGGAAGCTTGTGGGGGAAAATACCCCCCAACCTCCCGAGGGGGGAGGCTTCTACGTCCTCTTTCTCCTACAGTAAGCCATGGGAGAGTTTTTGCTCATGGGTCCCCCATGGAAGTGTGATGTGGGGAGAATTCAGCCCTCAGTTGCAGCTCCTCTAGTTGTTGTGCCAGCAGGCAGAAGGGTCCCAAGCAGATTTTGGCCTGGAACAAGACTTCCCTGCTACTTCCATCAATTTCAGTCAACACAGATGTCTGCACATGGCTGGGTTATTGCAGTTATTAATATTGCACACATGGAAGCAGTAGGACGAATAAAAACTGACTTTTCCTGGAATAAAAATTCTCCAGACCAAAAATATGGTTTCAAAGCTTTACTAACAGAACTTGTTCCAAAACAGATGTAATGGTACATCCAAATAGTTGCATAAAATAGTGTGCTTGTCCAAGCTCACGCTGAACATCTTAGAAATTATGTGAAATAGAACTGAAATCAAAGTTATTTCTCTCCACACAGACTCCATTACAGCCTGAGGCTGCATTCTCTCCAGTAGAGAGATCCTTAGCACACCCTTTGTCTTTAGTGGCTTGAGAACAAAGACTAGCTCACACAAAATGCTGATTTGCAACTGAATACCCCTCCCATGTGATCTAAGTTAAACAGCATGTGAGAGAGCAACAGAGATATACTCTCAGTTAATTATCAATCTATTACTTACTCAGAGAGCCTTACTTAGCTTCAATACAATTTTTTCATGTACCCTTTAGCAATACACATACCAAGTTATTTTCCATTCCAGTGTACTAGTGGGTACCAAGTTGGTGAAAGCTAGGAGCGCCTCTATTACAAGGTAAATTTACACTGCAAAGTTTTGTGCCAGATCCCACTTGCAGCAGTTTAATCTAGATATTATGCCCAGGTGCTTTTTTTGTCCAGAAAGGAGCACCACGAGCATAGCAACTGAAGCTACTAAAAGCACATTCCTCTAGTTACCACTGCCACCTGGCTATCTAAGAGTAGCACTAGATTCAGATGCCAATGGCAAGCCTGAGTCTGAAGGGAGCAAGCTCTCTCATGTTTTCCAGGCTTTTAGGAACATCTGTATTCCCAACCATCTTCCATCTGCACCACTCAAGCTAGTGACCCAGGGGAAAGATTGTTTATTATAACTTGCATGGCACCTTTGCTGCATTTGTGCATATTTCCTATTACGTGGAGCGGCTAGTACTACATGTTTCTTTATTCTGATCCAAATTGTTGGCATTTTAGCAATGACTACATGTATTTTTCATCTATTTATAGGCCTGCGTAGCTTGGATCCCAGCTTTCTTCAACGGTGCCTATTAGTCTAAGTTTAATATTCTGGAACTTCCATTCAAACTCAAAAGCTGTATGTTAAATTATGCACCTGAATCCCATCAGTCAACTTCTCCTTTCCTGTCAACACAGTGAATACTATTTCTTCTTTTTTGTCTGAACAAGCTCATCCCATATACTAGGCAGCAAATATAATCAGAGGGAAAGGGGATCAACACAAGCTGATATTACTACCTAAGTTTGCCTTTATAGGATTCAGAGGTTTGTTTGTTTGTTTGTTCGTTTGTACAGTGGTACCTCGGGTTACATATGCTTCAGGTTACATACGCTTCAGATTACAGACTCCGCTAACCCAGAAATAGTGCTTCAGGTTAAGAACTTTGCTTCAGGATGAGAACAGAAAGCATGCTCCGGCAGTACGGCAGCAGCAGGAGGCCCCATTAGCTAAAGTGGTGCTTCAGGTTAAGAACAGTTTCAGGTTAAGAATGGACCTCCGGAACGAATTAAGTACTTAACTCGAGGTACCACTGTACTACCTTTTTACCAAGGCATCCAAGGTGGTTTATAATTTTAATATACTAAAACAAATCAATCACCTAAAATGTAGAGGAAAAGAATCCTCTTAGAGTGGCAAATAGTCCTTTCAGGAACTTCTGGCACAAACCTCCCAGTCTAGGCTTCCTTACATTTGTCTTCCCAGGTCTTTCTTAAGTAGCCCTGAGGAAGATGGCTGCCCCAACAGTTTCTCTCAGGCCATTGATGGTTGCTTCAGAAGCTGAGGGTTACGTGCTCCCTCACTGTAATGTGGAAGCAGATGCACGGAGACCCAAAAAATTATATTACTTTAAATAAACAAAAAAATTAAAAGCCATTGTGTTGGCTGCAGAAGGATTTTAGAAACTGGGACTGTGTACAAACTAAATCTTTAAAGCACACCCCAAACACATTCTTTCCCTCAAAGAATTCTGAGCATGGTTACTTTTGCCCTAACAGAGTTACAATTCCCAACAAACCACAGTTTCAAGAATGATTTGGAAAAAGTAAGGTGCTTTAAATATATCGTTTGTATACAGTGGTACCTCGGGTTAAGAACTTAATTCGTTCTGGAGGTCCGTTCTTAACCTGAAACTGTTCTTAACCTGAGGCACCACTTTAGCTAATAGGGCCTCCTGCTGCCACCGCGTGATTTCTGTTCTTATCCTGAAGCAAAGTTCTTAACCCAAGGTACTATTTCTGGGTTAGCAGAGTCTGTAACCTGAAGCGTCTATAACCTGAAGCATCTGTAACCCGAGGTACCACTGTATAGCCCTAGGCTTCCTTTTCCAGCCATTGCTCAGGCCTGAAGCACAGTGGGCAGCCTTGTTTTTTTTAAATTTAAAAGAGCCTCTCTCTATCTCAGCTAGCATTGTTATAGAGACAGAGAAAAGTTGTTGGGGCATGCAAGCATATAAATTTAATTTAAATAAGGTAAGTTGCTCTTCTCCACACTCTACTGTTAACAAAAGCTTGCTGATGGGCATATTCCTAAAGCAAGCTTCCAAGACTGGGTGGAGCCAAAGACAAATATAGGTGGAGCAAAGAATGCAAATCTTACCTTCGAACATTAGGCTAGATTTCAGCTATGCAAAAGCCAAATGTTTCTGGACACACACAAACAAAAGATGACATCACAGTTAAGCACTTGAGGAGGCAAGGATAGTATTAATAATATTTTAATTTATTACTTCTCCTTCACTCTAAGGTTCTGGGGGAAGGTTACGAAAAACAGTCACCAAGGTTGTTAACATTGTGGCACCAGGTTAAAAGTTGTCTGTTAACCCGGGCATTTTAAGCGCTCTTAACATGGTTTTAACCTGGAGATTGTTTGGATAGCTCCGTTCGCTACTCACTACACTAAAAGAGCTCTCCAAATGAGCTTCAGGATACCACATGCCACATTAGGTAAAGGGACCCCTGACCATTAGGTTCAGTCGTGACCGACTCTGGGGTTGTGGTGCTCATCTCGCTTTATTGGCCGAGGGAGCCGGCGTACAGCTTCCGGGTCATGAACGCCGGCATGACTAAGCCACTTCTGGCGAACCAGAGCAGCGCACGGAAACGCCATTTACCTTCCCGCCGGAGCGGTACCTATTTATCTATTTACCTATTTATCTGTTTCTTGTTGTGATTCCAACCAATTAGGGAACACGTAACTAGTCATATTTAGCTCCAGTGCTTTTTTCGGGGGGGTGGGTACGCAGGGGTACGCATACCCCTAAACATTTTGTGAATCTAAGTTTGGCCTCATTGAGGGGCACTATTTCAATATGAGAGCACCCCTAAACATTTTTTAAAGGGAAAAAGCACTGTTTAGCTCCATTGCTGAGACTGTCTTTACTCTCCATTCCCTTTACTCAGTGTCTCACTCACACTGTCTCTCACACACACATACTTCTGGGGGTGCAAAAATGTGTTGGAAATTCACCCCTTTTTAGCTCAGGTCTCATGCTAACAGGCTATTTTTTCATTCTGATTAGTCAGCAAACCTACCCCTCTTGACTAGTCAGACAGAGTAGAACCACAGTGAAATGGATCGGCAGGCACCATCAATTTTGCTGTACTTAATTGCCAATAAGTGCCTCTCCTGCAGTGTTGAATCACTTAAAATAGTGTTTTTGAGAATAGAGTCTTATTCTTCTCTGCATCTCATTAACTGAAATGTGTCTTTAGCTTGCAAAAACAAAACAAAACATGAGACCACTGCTACTAGGAGTGACTGGAAAAAAGAAATGCCCCTTGCGGTTTGGTCAGGGTTGGTTGAAATATTAGCCTAAGAGTGAATGAGGTCATGGTACATATAAGAACATTTTTGCTACACCTTCAGACAACCAAACCATTGTTTTTCCACCAAATGTGGAAATAACACAGTGGCAATGTTTAGATGGCAAATTCTAGCTCTTCCCTTTCATGATGGATTGAAGCTGCTGTCATTGTGGTCTTTTCAAGATGAGGTCTCTATGATCTACCACTGATGTAATGTTAAATTGGAGCTATCATCTTTATAAGCAAAACCACTGTGGTTATGGTTACCCATCTAAAAAGAGAGGGATTGAATCAGCAGCCCACATTGGATGACTACTTTTTCATTTAGGTAGTTGGCTGTTTTTATTGAACGTTTCGCTTTTGAATTGCACACATCCCGTGGTTATTAAATGATGGATCTCTTTGGAGTTTAAACCAGTGGCACTTTATGCCATTAATAAATATTCATTTTCCTACTATCCCTCCAGTGGTATTTCATCATCAATCATGGCTGAAATCACAGCTGTGAAAGCTGTTTATGCTTTACCGTTCTCCTCTACATGATTTGGCAGATACTTATGAAATTATTGGAGTGTGGAGGCAGCAGCGGAGGTGGGGGGTGGGGAGGGACAGAGTATTCCCTTTGTTTTATTTTTGTGTTTTGAAATCCCCTCACCCAGGCCAATTCCCAGAGTGCCCCTGTTTTGTTTTTCCTTCCAAAGTACACATAAATCACTCCATTGGTCTCAACTGTCCTGTGAAAATAAAAATGATCCCAAACTGTTCAAGAATTACTCAGGGACTGCTCAGTGTTCGATAAGTCACGGAGAAGCAAAGGCGGATACCTAGGAAGGAGAAGATTACAATCAATGAGGAAAAATCCATAGCCTGTAGAACTTATCCTGCTGCCAGCATTGTCAGGGAAAAGTCTCTCCATCCCCAGCCTCATTACAGGGAGGAGATTATTAGGAGCTAAGCATCTAGGCTGAGGCTCCTGTCTTCCTTTCTCTATTCCTTTTCTCCCCTCCCTTATGTTCCTCTACTGTAAATCAACATCTTTTTTTCTTTTCTTTTTTTGACAAGATAAGCCACCCAAATTACTGGCTGACGGGTGTTAACGCTTTATGTAGTCTCGTTACCCTACCGCTGTATAAGTTAATAGTCAGCAAACTTCACACTGCTGCTCAGCAAAAGGTTTATCAGTGACCAGAAACCATGTTTGGCTTTCTTCCCTTTCTTTTTACACCCTTTTTATGTCTTCCTCGGTTTGTGTACGTCTCTCCGGTATTCTGATGCGACCACCTTTGCTGGATTATTTTACTCTGGAAATCAGTGAGCCAGACAGCGTCTTCCTTTGATTCTACAAAAGTGGTTGAAAACACTTTATAGACATATTTATAGAACTGCGAAATGATTACTGCAAGGCACTGAGTCTCAAACGTGTCATTTACTGTATATACAAAGCTAGGGATGCAGCATACAAACATAGTTTAACAGAGTGAGCCCTTATAGGAAGGGTGGGGAACCCAAGGTTCTCTAAACGTTGGTGGGCTCTCATTGTCCCTGGTCATTGGCCAAGCTGGCTCAGACTGATGGGAGTCTAGCAGGTGAGGGTGCAAGTTCCCCATCAGTACTGCTGTATTAAAAAGAGAAATCATTAGTGAATTTCAGAATGGCTCTGTATGTGATAAAGGAAAAGGTAAAGGGACCCCTGACCATTAGGTCCAGTTGTGGCCGACTCTGGGGTTGCAGCGCTCATCTCGCTTTATTGGCCGAGGGAGCCGGCGTACAGCTTCCGGGTCATGTGGCCAGCATGACTAAGCCACTTCTGGCGAACCAGAGCAGCGCACGGAAACGCCATTTACCTTCCCGCCGGAGCGGTACCTATTTATCTACTTGCACTTTGACGTGCTTTCGAACTGCTAGGTTGGCAGGAGCAGGGACCAAGCAACGGGAGCTCACCCCGTCGCAGGGATTCGAACCACCGACCTTCTGATCAGCTAGTCCTAGGCTCTGTGGTTTAGACCACAGCGCCACCTGCGTCCCAGCCTGTATGTGATAGATTTGCATATAAAAGAACATCATCACGGATAAGGCAAGAGTATGCTCAGTAGTGATGATCACCAGCTTAGATGGTTTTCAGAAAGGTTTAAGCAAGTTCGTGGAAGTTGGTTAATCAGCAGCTATCAGCATGGTAAACAGAACCTCAGTGTTTAGAGATAACATATCTCGGGTACCATAGCTAAATGACAAGGACTAGCCATGATTTTTATAGCCAGACTGTGCACTCAGAGTCATCTGGTGGGTCCCTGTTGGAAGCCAAGTATTTAATTAGATGAATACCTAAGTCGGATCCTGCAAGGCATGTCGGGAATGCCAACTTGCATTTTAGGGTTCACAGTAAACATGCTGTCATGTACTCGTAAATAAATAGCATCTCTGGCAAGGTTATTAGAAAGAGATTTAAAAGCCTGGGCATAATATATACTCCTTGCCTGCCACACAATCCCAGTGTTCACCTTGTGCGAGTGATTTAGTGGGTTTGAAGTTTACAGCCTCAGCCTCCAAGGTAGCCCCATTATAATCTCCTGGACCTGGAAAATAACAAAGTAAAGTTAGCCTTCAGTGGTTTGACTACCTTGAAGCAAATCACCGCTGTCAAGTATTCACTCTGGTCTCCTGTCTGGGTCCAGAATATTGTGCATTGCTTGGGCTCAGTTGCTGGTGACAAGTTTATACCAACTCTCCTATCGGGAGGTTAGGGTTCTCATGTGAATCATTAACCTGCAGACTACATCCCTAGGATGAGTCACATGGAATAAAGAAAGGGGTGGAGGGGTGTCAAAATCTAGTGAACTCAGGAGGCTACTTACTCTTGCATTGCTATAGGCAGTGACTAGATACCTTTCTCTTTTTGCAGGTTTATTAATAGCACAGTAGTGGCTAGACAGCCTGGGAGTCACTCTCAAGGCAGCTTTCCCCACAATAGCCCTCCCACCCCTAAATGTTTTGCTGCCCCTACCAATCCCATTGAAGATATTGTCAAGGGCACTGCGCCAGCCAGATCCTGTGGTTTGCACCCACTACTAGCCATGAGACACATTGCGTTGGTTGTCTGCTTCTAGTTTTCTTTGTGGGTAAGTTTGTGCTTTATAAAATAGGCAGGCAAGCACTAACCTTTCGCAACCTAGACAGCATCTTAAAAAGCAGAGACATCACCTTGCCAACAAAGGTCCGTATAGTTATAGCTATGGTTCTCCCAGTAGTGATGTATGGAAGTGAGAGCTGGACCATAAAGAAGGCTGATCGCCAAAGAATTGATGCTTTTGAATTATGGTGCTGGAGGAGACTCTTGAGAGTCCCATGGACTGCAAGAAGATCAAACCTACCCATTCTGAAGGAAATCAGCCCTGAGTGCTCACTGGAAGGACAGATCCTGAAGCTGAGGCTCCAATACTTTGGCCACCTCATGAGAAGAGAAGACTCCCTGGAAAAGACCCTGATGTTGGGAAAGATGGAAGGCACAAGGAGAAGGGGACGACAGAGGACGAGATGGTTGGACAGTGTTCTCGCAGCTACCACCATGAGTTTGACCAAACTGTGGGAGGCAGTGGAAGACAGGAGTGCCTGGCGTGCTCTGGTCCATGGAGTCACGAAGAGCCGGACACGACTAAACGACTAAACAACAACAACAAACCTTTCGCAAAACTTTCGCTTAGCTTAAGTTTGGCTCATTTGGGGATGAGGCTGCCAAGCCCATCCAGTCTCATCTCCATTCCTAATCTGCAATGCAATGGTTTGGTGCTGATTTGGTATTATTGATGCTGATGCTGATGCTGCTATTGGGAACTGTTTTCAGTTTTTGGTTTGTTTTAATGGCATTTTGAGCTCTAGAATGTATGTTGCACATTGTATTGTGTTACCGTTATTGTATTGTGTTCCAATCTTCTTTCAATTGATGTTTTTCTTGTTCTCTTATTCTACATGTTAGGTCTGCAAGTTGCACATATTCCATCATTTTTAGTTGCCTTTCTTCTTTAGTTGGGACCTCTCTCATTTTCCATTTTTGGGCTAACAGAACATGAGCCGCAGTAGTGGCATACATAAATAACCTTTTTTGACACCTGGGAATTTCCGCCTGAATTATCCCCAACAAAAAGGACTCTGGTTTTTTTTTGGGGGGGGGGAGGTACTTTTGAACATTTATTTCAATTCATTATGAATTATTTCCCAATACTCTTTGACCCTTTTTCAGGTCCACCACATATGAAAGAACGTACCGTCAACCTCATTGCATCTCCAGCACTTATCTGATTCAGTCTTATATTGAATCAGACAATAGGGAAATCTCTTGGTCTGATGCAGCTGGGCAGGTTTCACGTTATGCATCAAAGGAAGACTGGATAGAAAGTTTTGGAAGATCCTATCGGTCATCTATGACTGGAAGTGAATCCAATATTAATGTTGAGAAAGCATAAGCAGAGGTTGCATGGGGACTGAAATATGCTCTCAAGAGTCAGTGGCATATAGTTGATAGCTGCAGACCTTGGTCTCGCTAGTTCTCCAGCCGGGGAAAGAAGAGAGTGAGTAATGGAAGTATTAAAGCTAATAACAAGCTATAGGTGAATTCTAGACCTCAAACGCATGGCGTTCAGTTTAGTTTCTGCAGTGGATGGTGTGAGGATGAAATAAAATCAATTCTTTTATGGGAGGAAATCATAAATACTGCTAAGTTTCGCTTTCCTGCATGATCTTTCAAGCTGCACAGTAAGTAATTTGTCACTTTTGAGAGGTGTGGGAAGTGAAAAGTTAATTCTTCAAAAGGAGGGGGCGCTCAAGGAGTGTAATTGACTGGGCTTGGGGAGAAGGTGATTTGTCTAGCCTAGCAAACTTATCCTTTGAGTTAAAGCGGAGCTGTCAGATCAAGCAGTTTGATCCAGAATTTAGTAAACGATCTTAGAAAAAAGATTCTAGAAATTTTCTTAAGGTTCATAATGCTGTACAGATATTTCTAATATGACTACTAATCTCACCAGCTTTCCAATAAACTGAAGTTTCACATGCAAACTTGAGCTTCTAACACCATGTATTCAGGGCCATCTTAAGCATATCTGGTGCCGTGGTGCAAAGATCACTCCGGTGCCCCCCCTTCCCCAGAGTTGACCTTTTTTTTAGGGCTGAAGGAGGCGGGCAGTGGCTGGAGGGCGGCTCCTGCAGCAGGGAAGAGGCAGAGGCTGGACGCGGCACCTCCTGGCTCAGCTGGCCACTTCGTGCCGCGGTGGCCACGGCAGTTAGCACACCAAGCGAGCGGGCCTGCGCTTAGCGAGTGAGGGCACGTGCGCTGCTCCCACCAAGCATTGGTTCGGTTTTTCCCTTTTAGCTTTCTGGCCTCCCGCTGAATTCGGCGCCTGCAGACTAAAAGGGGAATAAAACAATATTAATAGAACTTAAAATCTATCAATATTTGCACTTTACATAACAATAAGAGAGCCATAATGTGGCTAACAATCGAAATTTGCACTTATCCGGATTTTGCAATGCAGTTCTCCAACCAGTCTTTGAAGCATACGTGTATTAGGGGAAAGTGTGAATACAAATTAATATATTAGTGAAAATAATGTTAAAAAAACAATTATACAAGGGGAAATTGCTAGCAAAAATGTGTATGTTACCCAAAAGTGCATACCAAATGTGCTTATTAGAAGAAATTCACACTAAAATGCTGATTAATTTTCACAAATATTTATATATTTATTTAAGAGAGGACATGCGTTTCAATAACAGAGGAATAAAGAAATAAAGGAAGTAAATACAACCGAAAATTAAACATACACACAAAACAAATTTGGCTTATTATGTTCACAATCCTTGAAAAAAAATATTATTGTTGGTATAGGGAATGAGGGTAGTAACATTTTAGATTTTAATTATTGTATTTTATTCCATAGGGCAACACAAATATTTGAAAGATACAGAAACAAGCATTTTTTAAAAAAATGCACAAATGACTACAGAAATGTGGAGAACTTAATTTAAGATGGAAAAATGAGACGCTGAAAGGACCAGAATTAATGGGTCCTTCCATCCCTACTTATATGAAATACCCATCACACATCCCAGATTGAGCTTTCATATAGTTTCTCAGCACCCCAAACCCTTTTTCAATGAGATGTTGCTCCTATTCAGGTGAGTGAGTGCCAGTCAGTGATCCAGTTTCATCATCCACTAGTTAATTCTAGTCCTTTTCGCATTGGCATATATAGAGGGTAAGCATGTTGAATAGAGGCTCAGGACCACACACTTAGCCCCACCCTCAAATATGCATTGCTCCTCCTGCCCACCCACCCCAGTTTATCCATCATTCTGTTCAGGATGATGTCTGCAATAGGGAGTCTTCGCTCTGCACAGAGGCTCCCCATGCTATTTTATGCCCCTTGCTAATTAGGGATGTATTCACACAGGCGGCCTGCATGCAGAGAGAATGATCCCGGCTTCAGACCTAATTCTGAACTCAGTGGCAGCAAAGGTAGGGGCCGGAGAAACAACACAGACTTGTGGGATGGAACTACGTTCAACACATGTACAAATAATCCATGAATAATCTGATGCAGTAGATTTACTCACTTGCTTATTACTTACACAGAGGCACATTTCAAAACTAAAACTATTTAAACTATTTAAAACGCCAAACACTTTTTAATGTACATTCAACAAAACAAAACTGTCTTACTGCAAGACAGAGAAAACAGACATAATCAGCCAATTAATGTGGTGAGTAACAATTCCAACAGCCACAAACCAACCTCATGTTGTTCTTTAGTGGCATATAAATGTGAATTAGTCGAGTAACTGATCTAGAGTAGTCAAATTCATGCTTGCCTCAATAAGGAGTCTCACACTTAAAAGATGAAAAGAGCACATTTCCATTATTCTGTATATAATAGGTTTCATAGCATATGATAACCCACCATTTATTTATTTATTTAAAAAAAGAAAGTTACAATGGGAAATGCTCCGCTCCCCAAACCCTTCAAATGTGTTTATGTATAAGCAATAACAAACTGAGTAAAATTTGTTGCATTGTATTATTCTCAATTTCTATACCATTTCTGAGGATCGCAGCGAGCCGCTTTCTGCTCTTCCCGAACAGCTGATCAACTCCTTTTTATTGACAGTGCTGCTGAAGTTCAAAAATAACAGGCTTGAAATAAACATTTCCCCAGCTTGCAATACTTTAACTGTATTGCGAGTCAAATTTCCTTGCCTTGAGATTCTTACTCTGTTGTTAAAATTGAGATATATTCTGAGCGTATGTGTCATTTTCCTGCTGGAGCAGCTTACTGCCAGCAACACCGTTTAGATATTCAAAGCCAGTGGCCATGGTTGGTTCTTTGCAAAAGGTGATCATTTAACCCAGGGCTGCTGTAAGACCTTTAGAGGCTCTAAGCACTTAAAAGATTTTGGTGCCCCCATATATACCTAATTCAAATAACAGTCATACCTCAAGTTGCATCCACTTCAGGTTACGTGTTTTCGTGGTGCATTCTGCAGAAATCCAGAAGTAGCAGAACGGGTTACTTCTGGGTTTCGCCGCTCGCGCATGCGCAGAAGCGCTAAATCGTGCCACATGCATGCACAGATGCAGCACTTCGTCTTGCATCAGTTCCATGTTACGGACGGGCCTCCAGAACGGATCCTGTCTGTAACACGAGGTTCCACTGTATAAACAATAATAAACCATAAAATACATTTTATGAGAAGGGAGTACATAAGAGTCATCTACAGTTGGGGTGTAGTCCCAGCAGTTCCAGTTCAGAAAACCTAGACTGGAAGAGTTGGTGGAACAGCCTGCTATCTGTAGGGGTTCTGCTTTGCCAGTGTGGTCCTTGCAATGAATATGTTGGTGAAGCAGCCCCCAGCAGGATTAATAATTATAATTATAATTTATACCCCGCCCATCTGGCTGAGTTTCCCCAGCCACTCTGGGCGGCTCCCAATCAAGTATTAAAAACAATACAGCGTTAAATATTAAAAACTTCCCTGAACAGGGCTGCCTTCAGATGTCTTTTAAAAATAGGATAGCTACTTATTTCCTTCATATCTGAAGGGAGGGTGTTCCACAGGGTGGGCGCCACTACCAAGAAGGCCCTCTGTCTGTTTCCCTGTAACCTTACTTCTCGCAATGAGGGAACCGCCAGAAGGCCCTCAGCACTGGATCTCAGTGTCCGGGCTGAACGATGGGAGTGGAGACGCTCCTTCAGGTATACAGGACAGCAGTGGCGTAGCGTGGGTTGTCAGCACCCGGGGCAAGGCAAGTAATTTGCGCCCCCTAACCCGTGGGTTTGTGCCCCCTAACCCGTGGATTTGCCCTAACCCCAGATGTTGCGCCCGGTGCGGCCGGCCCCCCCTGCACCCCCCACGCTACGCCACTGCAGGACAGATTAAATACTCTGCTTGCAACTGAATGAGCAGGAGGTTCAATCTGGCTCTTTGCAGTGCAGTTGCAGGGAACGGCATATATTTCCTTCCCTACCCCTCCGGACTGCATTTGTGATTAGGGATTAAAAGGCTAATTGAAAATTACTGCTGGTCCTCAAATCAACTGGGGACCTGGATGTGTGTCAGGTCATCCCCAGGTTGGCTTGGTTTGAGGCTGATCCAAAGTCCTGGACTGAGTAAGTGCACAGTCCCACCATGTTCCTTTCTTAATCTTCTGAGATTTTTCAAGCCTCAACCCCCCTTCCTTTTAAAACTTCTTTGTTAAGCCCTGAGCCACTCATGGTACTACAACGCTCTCTCTGAAGCTCTCTCCTATCCAAGTCTTATGAGTGATACCATATCCATCACTCCCAAGACATTTTGGGGAATGTGAATATTTCAGAGAAGTTTACCCCCCCCAAAAAAAAAAACTAACAGAAAACCATCTCCTGTTTTGGCATGGGGGTGGGAATATTTTGGGAAACTGGACTTTTGGTCCAGACATAGTTTGGCCATTATGCTTATCAATATTGTAGGGCCAGCATCAGCCTTAGCTGGTTTGAGGAATCATGCATTTATAGATGGAATTTCCTCTCCGCCTCGGAATACAGAGGCAGGAGCCTGCTTATGTAACATAGGGCCCTTAGATGGATCAGTGCAAACATGTTTTCAAAAGATAAAGTTCTGTCCATGTGAAATGGCCTTATCAATTTGAACCCCATAGTATGAAATTTAGTTGCCTAAGTACTTGAAAACAATCAAGTCTTGTGTGTCCGTGCACACAGACGTAAATGGAATTTAAGAAAAGAAAGAAATTGGAAACATGGTATTCATGCAGCTAGGACAGTAATGTTCATTCAATTAAGTAAAAGCAAGTATGGAATTAAAATAAAATAAAAATGCTTTCAGTACTGAAATCTGGAGAGCCTTATTACCAACCCAACCTTCTCAATATCTGTAAAGAAACAATGAAGTTGAAGCAAACTGGAATAGTTTGAAGAAAAATACCTAAGCCTAATTATTCAGACAGTTTTATTTAAATACCTATGGGTATATATAGCTTATCCAATTGTAATATAAAAGCCATGGGAAAGAAAGAAAGAAAAAATCCAGTGTGAGCAAAGTTGAGAGAATGTGTTTTGCAGATACAGGGAAATTGGAGCACCTCCTAGCTAGAAAATGAGATTATGGGGCAATCCCATACACTAGTTAAGCAGGAATGGGGGTATGGAACAAAGGGAGCTGCCTAATGATGAATCAGCCCTTTCATCCATCTACCTGTAGTATGGTCTGCACTGAATGGCAGGAGCTCTCCAGGATTTTGTACAAGGAACCATCCCAGCCCTACCCAGAGATGCTGGAATGACCACAAGGCCTTCTGCATGCAAAGCTGGTGATCTAGCATGGCCCTTCCCCATCATTGCTTTGTTGGTGGAATACTTACTGTACCCTATAGATGCTCAGCTTGGGAGGGGAAGGAAAACCTCTCAACCAGAAAATACAAACAAAGCATACAAAATGACACACACACACCCAGTCAAAGCCCAGGAATGATGCCCACCTGCCACACACCCACACTGGAAGCCAATGAGCTCAGGATGGTGTAGATACACCCTCAACCTGCATCCCCCTGCATTGTTCCACACACGAAACAAAGATGACCCCAGAGTGTCCCCACTTCATCAGCCCTAGGGGCAACTTCAGAAAGAGTGCACTTGTGTATATACTCTGTGTGTGTGTGTGTGTGTGTGTGTGTGTGTGTGTACTCTCTCTCTCTCTCTCTCTCTCTCTCTCTCTCTCTCTCTCTCTCTCTTACATATCCAAAAAAGAAAATAAAAAAGGGGAAATCAAGTTCTAAGAATTATTCGGTATGCTCTGATAGGACATGAGGGACACGGATGGCGCTGTGGTCTAAATCACAGAGCCTAGGGTTTGCCGATTAGAAGGTTGGCGGTTTGAAACCCCACAACGGGGTGAGCTCCCGTTGCTTGGTCCCTGCTCCTGCCAACCTAGCAGTTTGAAAGCACATCAAAGTGCAAGTAGATAAATAGGTACCACTCCGGCAGGAAGGTAAATGGCGTTTCCATGTGCTGCTCTGGTTTCGCCACAAGCGGCTTAGTCATGCTGGCCACATGACCGGCCAGTAAAGCAAGATGAGCGCCACAACCCCAGAGTTGTCCGCAACTGGACCGAATGGTCATGGGTCCCTTTACCTTTACTATGATAGGACATAGGTCTTCTGATCTTAGAAATCCTCATTGCAAAGATAATACAGCAATCAAGTCTATTTCTCTTCTTTCGAGGCGACTTGTTCTTGAAGAGGAATGCCTTCTTTTTACCTGAAAATAAACTTCACATTTCAGTACAACTGAAATATCACCTCACCCAATCAATCACGGTGCTTTATAGGTGAGGGTCCCCTGCAGGTACTCTCTTACCATGAGGTCCATTCCACACAATTTAAGAAGCAGGCCTTTAGTGTTCTGGCCCCTGCCCTTTGGAATGCCTTCTCGCTAAATATTAGACAAGACCTTCTCAGTTGTCTTTCTGATGTCTCCCAACAAGCCTTTTAAACTGAGCTCTTTCCCAATTTGCAGCTGGATTGAAATTGTGTTTTAAGATGTTTTTATTGTTTTATCACTTGTACTGCGCCACTCTGAGCTCCTTTGGAAGGAAGGGCAAGATAAATATGGAGTAAGTAAATAATCACCATGGGACACAGACAGCTGTCCTCTACATCACATACATTGTCTGGGGGTTTCAGACACATTTTCTTCCAGCCCTACCAGAAGATGACAGGACTTGAACCTTGGACCTTCTGCATGCAAATCAGGTGCACTGCAAGTGATATAAAGCCCTTTCCCATTTCCTGCTCTTCCTCCAAGAAGTTCTATGTGAACCATTGTGGACATCACCATGTTGGTATACAACATACTCTCCAACATCCCACAGATCAAAAACGAGACACTCTTTTTTTTGTCCCAAGCTCTTGCAGGAGACAGCTGACTCACACCAGGGCCCAGGACCAAAAAATGGGACACTCCAGGATCCAATCAGAAGCCAGAATGGCTTCTGTAATTTAGGGGTGTCCCGCCCAAATTGGGGTGGTTGAGGGGTATGGTTTGCTGTTCTGCAGTGCCTGCAATTTGGTTTACAGTAATTCTGACTGTTCTGAAAGCACAACGTAGCAGGTTAGGCAGGGTAAGTATTATGGACTGATGGGCCAAAACCATTTTGACAAGCTGGTTTGGAAGGTTTGGATCCTGAAATGGTCCAATACAAGGCACTTGAGTATCTTCTCAAAGCACATGGCCTAACTCTTTAGAATCTAGATACCTCAAGAACTGTGGGAAGAAATGAGGCTAATTCCAACCTACAAATCTCATGCATAGAAAACATGGCAATCGAAATGGGTGACTTCTTTCAAATTCACATCACAGGACTTCTGGAAAAAGCAGAGCTGCAACTCGCCAAAACTGTTCACTTAATATCCCCCATTGGAGCTACATTTAGCAAGGTCCATCAGGGCCTTTCCTTCTGGTGCTCAATGGAGGGTTTCTCTTTAACTTCATCTTCTATCTGTACTCTGCAAGAATTCGATCACGGGATGAGATTCGTGACTGTGTTGTGATACCCAACCACCTCAATCGTAAATGTCATGTTTTATCCATGCATATTTATAGCCACCTCTTCTTGAAGGTTTGCTCTGTAGCTGTTAAAATAAGCGGTGGGGAGGATACAAAGATGGCAAGAGCCATTGCTATATATCTTTCTTATACTGACACATAAATGTATGTAAGAGACATAATGTAAACTGCTACCAGCTATAGCAAGCCATTGTTATATAGGGTTGGAAAACAGGCCTATAACATTCTAAAGCCTACCATACCAATTACTCATGAGAGTGACCTTGGCCAGGGCATATACTCAGAAAGCTCCATTTCATCAACCATAAAATTTATTTGGCAATTTTACCTGTCTCAAAGGGATTATTTAATGTCTGTTCAAAGCTTTCAACTTTCAAAACAAATTCCGAATCCAGAGAATCATTGCAAATACATGCCAATAAAGGTGTTAAGTAGGGAAGGGTTGTTTTTACAATTAGCCATTAACTTATACAAGTGGAACATAAAACTGAAATATCATCTTTGTGCATTAGCAGCACCTTATCAAAGAGACATAGATGTTCCCATAAATCATCACTGGCATATAGTGTTGTCATCATAGGTATACCTCTCCAGCAGCCCAGAGTTGAGGAACCTTTTGCAGCCCCAAAGCCAGTTCCTTTCCAGGCAACCTTCCAAGGGTCACATGCTAATGTTGGGCAGATCCAGAGGAAGAAGTGGGCAGAGCAGTTAATGCGAATTTTAGCTAGTTCGTACACATGCTCACATGCCCCTCTCTTGTCCACCCAGAGATGCAAAAGGCATGATCAGAATTTAAGGATACATGCCAGACAAGCAAAAAACACTTAGGCTCTAAAGCAGTGTCATGGAAGAGTATGTCCTGCAGAGAGAGAGTGAGCCTGGAGTGAGTTCCATGGACCAGATGATGATGATGATGATGATGATGATGATGATGATGATATTTACCGTATTTCCCGCTCCATAAGATGCACCTGACCATAAGATGCACCTAGTTTTTAGAGGAGGAAAACAAGAAAAAAAATATTCTGAACGAAACAGTGGATGTATTATTTTTGTGGTCACGGTCATGATATGTGATTTGGCGGTGAGTTTGGGGTAGCCCAATGCAAAAATCCTGAGTATCCATGTGGCTCCGTGCTTTGTAACCACGTTTTTGTGCCATTGTGGCCCCACGAAACAATGGATGCGTGATTTTTTGGTGCAGGCTATAGCCATGGACATGCTATGTGATCTGATGGTGAATTTGGGGTGACCCAGGGCAAAAATCCTGAGGATCCATGTGGATCCATGCTTTGTAACCATGTTTTTGCGCCATTGCGGCCCCACGAAACAGTTGATGCACGTGTTTTTTTATGCAGGCTGTAGCCATGGATATGCTATGTGATCTGATGATGAATTTGGGGTGACCCAATGCAAAAATCCTGAGGATCCATGTGCTTTTTCCTCCCCCCTCCCAGGCAGCCTCCTTTATCGCTAGAGTGCCTTATCTCCCCTCCCGATCGCTTGCTGATCAGCTGCTCAGCGGCTTTGTTTCAACACCCCCTTCCCTCTTTCTTAAAAAAAAAAAAAGCAGGATCTGCTTTTTGCCCTGGGCAAATTGGCTCCAGGGACCACGCATTTGCTCTATAAGACCCACAGACATTCCCCCTTACTTTCTGGGAGGAAAAAAGTGTGTCTTATGGAGCGAAAAATACGGAATACCTCGCTCATCTGGATGAGATGCCTCAGCCACTCTGGTTGGCTTCCAACAAATATAAAAACAGAATAGAAAGGCTTGTGGGCCACATGAGGCTCTTAATTTCAGGGTTGTGGGTTCAAGCCTGGGCAAAAGATTCCTGCATTGCAGCCTCGTGGTCCCTTCCAACTCTACAATTCTATGATTCTATGATTAATTCACGAGGCCTCAGATTTCCCACCACTGCTATAGACTTTAAGACTTTGCTGTTTTATCCACATCAAGTTGTTTCACAGAAAACATTTTTATAGGCACCATAAAATACCTGAAGGAGCATCTCCACCTCCATCATTCTGCGTGGACACTGAGGTCCAGTGCAGAGGACCTTCTGGCGGTTCCCTCGCTACAAGAAGCCAAGTTACAGGGAACCAGGCAGAGGGCCTTCTCGGTAGTGGCACCCGCCCTGTGGAACGCCCTCCCACCAGATGTCAAAGAGAAAGACAACTACCAGACTTTTAGAAGACATCTGAAGGCAGCCCTGTTTAGGGAAGCTTTTAATGTTTAATAGGTTATTGTATTTTAGTGTTCTGTTGGAAGCCGCCCAGAGTGGCTGGGGAAACCCAGCCACACGGGCAGGGTATATTATTTTTATTATTATTATTATTATTATTATTATTATTATTATTATTAAGGGAAAATTGAGGTGCTACAGTAGATTAGCAATAAGACTGTTCTGATGGAGCTGAGTATACTTTTTCAATGCCGTGTCATGTGTCACAAAGAGCCAGTCTCAACCCACTTGCTTTGGAACAACTGCAGATTTTTCAGTATGTTGTTTGAAAAGTAACAACTCTCTGCATGCTTACTTTGTTTTTTTTTATGAAATATTTATTAAGATTTTTCAAATTCAATACAAAAAAATCAAAAAGAACAAAAAATGCAAAAAAGGAAAGATTTAAAAACACATGAAATTTACAAATCCATATTTTCATTACCATATTTTCTAGACTTCCCCACACCTCCCCTTCTTGTATTCCAATTCAAATTGTTTGTTCAACAAGTTCCTATCCCCAATTTTTAACCTTTTTATATTTAATTCATTTTTTTAACTTATTTTAACTTATAAACATCAATATTTGTACCTCAATACACAAACCTTTTCCTAAAGTCGACCCTAATTCCATTCCACGAATTTCCCAATTTTCATATTAATAACCAGACAAAAAAAAAATAAGACAGATCATAATTATACACCCTTTGGATTCTCAAACCCCACCACCCCCTTTCCCGGTTTCGATCCCCAACAAATATCCAGTCTTAATCTTCTATCAGCCTGGAGATCTCACGTCCGAGGCTCTTAATTCTCTCTCAGTTCCTCTCTGCCGGTTTTTTTGATAGTCCTTAATATTAAACTCCAAATCTCAGAGGAGCTCTGTCCCAATAAAGTCCAAGTTTCTTCCAGCCAGACCTCCATACTTAAAAGCAAGGTCCAAAAGTCCAATTGTCACAAAAACTCCAGCTTCCACTTTAATCAGATTTGTAATCTATAGGTCTTCAGGTCTCCACACAAAGAGATCTCTCCATTCTTCCGTCACCAATTTAAACCAGAATTTCATCATCCAATACTTATTTTCCTTTGTAGTCATCCTGTCAGGCCTTTGGTTTGATTTCTTGTTTCCCTTTATGAGCATGATATCAGGCCTCTGGCTCTCCTTTGTCGTTTGCAAAATTACAGCTCCTCCTTCCTTCTCCTCAGAAACAGCATATATCTCTTTCTCCACACTTTCAGAATTCTCAAAGTTCTCTTTTTGTCCAGCTGCATGGGCTTCCTGAGTCAAGTCCTTATCGAATTCCGTAGTGTTATTTACTTTTAAGCTCAAGGTTGTTACATTTGTAGCCAAAACCTCAATTTGGCCTTGTAACTTTCCCAGGAGAACAAATACTCTGTCCAGCCCAGCCTGAATTTTCCCTCTTCCAGCCATTCTTGTAGTGTCCCAAATCCCCCTCTAGAGGGATTTGATAACTTAGTATTCTTTCCAGTTAAAATCCAAAAGTCAGGTTAATTTGTATCAGTTCTTACTTATTTTCAACAAAATATAACCAAGTTGCAGCAACTGTATCCAGCAGAGACAGCAGAAACAAAGTTCTCTTTTTCCTTTTTGACAGCTAATTTTGACAGCTGTCAAACTTCTCTATATCTCCTCAGCAGGCTCTCTCGCGAATCGCTCCCGGGTCCGGCGGGGGGGGGGGGTGGCACTTCAACTCTCAAAATTAACTCTTATCCTCCAGCACAATTACTTATACTTGTATCGCCAAATCGTGAAATTAATATCTTTTATCAAAAAGACAATTCTCTCGACCTTAGTTAACTAGTCCTTGCTTTAGATCTTTTACAAGGCGGGGAGGCGGACTTCCTGTTTGAGCCTTCCCCGATCGTGCCAAATTCCAAAGAAAATTTCCTTAAAAAGTCCAATTTCCGTACTACTCACGGGTTGTTATTTTTAGGGTCCGATTGTTCACAGGAAAAAGTCAGCGCCCTCCGACCATGGCTCGCGGCTTCACTCCCCAGGAGAAGCAGTCGACTCTCAGCACCGCGCCACTCACCCCGTCCCCCATTTCAAAGCCTTTAAAAAGGCTTCTTCACAGGTCGGGGGGGCGCAAATGGTGCCCGCCGAGTCACCAAGTTCACAGGCTTCCGCGCCTGTGATTTCTAAGGGTCCCCGCGTCGCCGCAGCGGCAAGACCCAACTCCTGAAGAGCCGATTCCCTCCGGAGCTCGAAGGGAATCCGCCATTAGCCGTTCGCGCTAACCCGGAAGTCCTCTGCCTGCTTACTTTGGAAGCAAGATGCACCGTGTTTAATGACGATTGGTCTTTAGAGACATGCAGAGCAATACGCAGAAGCAACTCCCAGAGTGTTCAGTGCAGCTTACTTCTAAGTAAGTCTGTAGAGGATTGCAGCCATAGGCTCCTGTGGCTAAGTAGATGGCACCTTCTGTTGCAGGGTGAAATAAATCACAGTGCAAGAGCACTGCATTGCTCTTCTGTGGCAAAACAGCTTTTGAGAGTCTACCCACCTGCAAAGCAGTCAGGAAGGGAAGACGGGTGTAGCTAAGTGGGATTTCTGATCTGTAAAATCAGAGGCAAAGGAAAGGGCCAGAGAAAATGAACAAGCTTGAAAAAGATGGAATCTGATTTTTTGCTAACAAACCATCTGAGCTTTGGGCATCTGTGGTGGAGAAGATTCCCTAGGCACCACTCACAATAAACTGGTTGCTTCCTTGTTAGATGTTAGCTCAGTTGGTAGAGCAGGAGACGCCTAATCTCAGGGTCGTGGGTTCGACTCCTGCATCGCAGGGGGTTGGACTAGATGACCCTCGTGGTCCCTTCCAACTCGGCAATTCTATGATAGAGATTAGGTGTCAGGAAGACTGCAGTGACAGGATTCAAATGGAGGATGGCAGAAGCCCCATGCAGACAATGGTTGTAGTGTGCATGTGGGTATATTAGGATTCTGCCCATTCTCCTTACTCCCAACCCCATGTTTTAGCTGAAAGCGAATAGAGCCTACAGGTATACCACTTGCATATGCATTGCCTCTCCATAAGCATATGAGTCAGCGACCTCACCTTTTGCAGGACTTCTGATTGCTCTCAAATACTTTTGCCAGCAAGTTTGGAAACCTCAGCAGTGGCCAGAGGATTGGAGAAGATCAGTCTACATCCCAATCCCAAAGAAGGGCAGTGCTAAAGAATGCTCCAACTACCGCACAATTGCACTCATTTCACACGCTAGCAAGGTTATGCTTAAAATTCTACAAGGAAGGCTCAAGCAGTATGTGGACCGAGAACTCCCAGAAGTGCAAGCTGGATTTAGAAGAGGCAGAGGAACCAGAGACCAAATTGCAAACATGCGCTGGATTATGGAGAAAGCTAGAGAGCTCCAGAAAGACATCTACTTCTGCTTCACTGACTATGCAAAAGCCTTTGACTGTGTCGACCACAGCAAACTATGGCAAGTTCTTAAAGAAATGGGAGTGCCTGATCACCTCATCTGTCTCCTGAGAAATCTCTATGTAGGACAAGAAGCTACAGTTAGAACTGGATATGGAACAACTGATTGGTTCAAAATTGGGAAAGGAGTACGACAAGGCTGTATATTGTATCCCTGGTTATTTAACTTATATGCAGAATTCATCATGCGAAAGGCTGGGCTGGATGAATCCCTAGCCGGAATTAAGATTGCTGGAAGAAATATCAACAACCTCAGATATGCAGATGACACAACCTTGATGGCAGAAAGTGAGGAGGAATTAAAGAACCTTTTATTGAGGGTGAAAGAGGAGAGCGCAAAATATGGTCTGAAGCTCAACATCAAAAAAACGAAGATCATGGCCACTGGTCCCATCACCTCCTGGCAAATAGAAGGGGAAGAAATGGAGGCAGTGAGAGATTTTACTTTCTTGGGCTCCATGATCACTGCAGATGGTGACAGCAGCCACGAAATTAAGAGACTCCTGCTTCTTGGGAGGAAAGCAATGACCAACCTAGACAGCATCTTAAAAAGTAGAGACATCACCTTGCCAACAAAGGTCCGTATAGTTAAAGCTATGGTTTTCCCAGTAGTGATTTATGGAAGTGAGAGCTGGACCATAAAGAAGGCTGATCGCCGAAGAATTGATGCTTTTGAATTATGGTGCTGGAGGAGACTCTTGTGAGTACCATGGACTGCAAGAAGATCAAACCTCTCCATTCTGAAGGAAATCAGCCCTGAGTGCTCACTGGAAGGACAGATCCTGAAGCTGAGGCTCCAATACTTTGGCCACCTCATGAGAAGAGAAGACTCCCTGGAAAAGACCCTGATGCTGGGAAAGATTGAGGGCACAAAGAGAAGGGGGACAACAGAGGACGAGATGGATGGACAGTGTTCTTGAAGCTACCAGCATGAGTTTGACGAAACTGCGGGAGGCAGTGGAAGACAGAAGTGCCTGGCGTGCTCTGGTCCATGGGGTCACGAAGAGTCGGACACGACTAAACGACTAAACAACAACAACTTTTGCTAGAAAGAAGGGATGGTGGCTGCAAACCTTCCACAACCCCCTGAATGCCTGCACAGGGATAAAGTTAAACAAACTGGAGCACTGAGCTCTCCATGGTACTTAGCAGTGTACAGAAATACTGTCTAGAAGGTGGACTCAGAACCTTGCTCAGCAGTGTCAAGTTCATCACTGGGAGAGTTGCCTCACCCATACGGCCCTCCTCCCTCAGAGAGTATCATCCACTCTCACTGAAAGGCGTTTATATTATAAATGCAAATGCAAATGAAGTTTATCATGAAAGCTTTAAAAAGGGAAGCTGTCTGCACACAAACACACACAAACACACACACACACAAAGGTCTTGAGTTTTGGGTGAGACTCAGACATTTTCCATCCCCATCTTCAGTCAAGATGTCCAAGATTCTTGACATCTTCCACATCACTTCATCTGTTTTGACTCCAGTTCATGACAGATGCCTGCCCTTTGCTGGGTTCTCATACACAGGCCTTGTGCGTCAAGAAGACAATTCATTATGCCTATCTATTGTTTGTGTCATAGAAATAGTAGAGTTGAAGTGGAACACAAGGGTGGGTGTATTTAACTTCATGTCACGACATTGCCCACTGTGGCATATATCTGTCAGAGCTATAAAATAACTGATTTTTTTTTTATCCTTCTCTTTTGTTTTGTTAGAAAGATGAAGGCCAAAAACAACAACCCAACCTTTTACTGCTAGCTGTCCTTCAGGATGCTTGCCCCAGTCATGTATGCTTCAGAGTTCATACATGGCCTGGGATGGTCAGTCACTGCATGATGTAGAAATAAATAAATATGTAAAGTTGGGCGGCAAAGAAAGGATGGTGTGTTTTGTTTGGAGCAAGCTCATTTATGGCTGCTTATGATAACTATCATCAGAATGATTTATGTCCACATTTCCATTTGCTACAGCCTTTCAAGACACAAAGCCATAACCTAAGCTGCTATCCATTCCAGACAAGCTATGCTATAGACAGACAATGCATTACAAGGACTGCTTTGAAAAAGCTTGGCTGGGAATTGTTATTACAGAGGTCTGCTGTCCTCAGGCAGGATTAAAGAGGTCATAGCTCTTTTTGCAAGAATACATCCCTGGTGTCCTGACTAAACTCCACTTTGAATAATTACTACCTCTGCCCTACATAAATTCAAGCTACAGTTTTAATTATGCATAATATCAAATGTTAAAAACAAATCAGGCGCTTGGGCTGCTGGCCAAAGGAGAAAGTGCACCTACATCCCCAACCCCCACCCTCAGGAATTTCTGATTTTTTAATTTCTCACAAGTTCAAAAAGCAAGTAAATGAAACATCTAGGGAATTGTGAAGTATGTATATTGTTATTATCATTATTGATGTGGCAGCTAGACTGGTGACTGGGGGCAGCCGCCGAGACCATATAACACCAGTCCTGAAAGACCTACGCTGGTTCCCAGTATGTTTTCGAGCACAATTCAAAGTGTTGGGTTGACCTTTAAAGCCCTAAATAGCCTCGGCCCAGTATACCTGGCATACTTTTGCGTATAAGCTTTGGACGGTCCCATGGTGTTGCTGATGCAGTGCAATAAACCTGAAGAATAGTTCTGCTCCTGTAACCTTGCAGTCACAAGAAGATTCCCCAACTGCTTAGGTCCAGCTCCTAGGCTTGTTCTCACGATCACATAACTGAGGCTGCAACACTATACCTGCCTACCTACCTGAAAGTATGCCTCATTAAAAGTCCGTGGGATTTACTTCTGAGTAGGCATGTATAGGACTGTACTGCCCAGTTACCAGGCTCTGCAAAAGTATCTGTCTTCTTTATTTATGCAGATGAATTGGGATACATCCCATAAAGTTCTGATTGTGCTGTTTCTCTTTCCGCCTGACAGCGTCATCCATAAATCACAATGATATCTGTAATTCACTGTGATTAGCCCATTAATATCATTAATCAGACAAATAGAATTTACCAACCTAGTCTGCATATCCTTGATTCTTCTCAATTAATATTCTCTCTCTCATACTCACTGCTGTTCCTTTTTTTTTTTTTAAGGAACGTCAACCCATCAGGCATGCTGTCATGCCATACTTGCTTTTTAAAAAATTGCCCAATCAGTTCCATCATACAGGTTATATTGTGCCTTCTTCTTGTTACAATGAACAGCATAGAGAATGTGATGCAAGCCTTGGGCATCTTCCTACAATATAAGGCTTGTTTGTTAGAAGGGACGCGGGTGGCGCTGTGGGTGATACCACAGAGCCTAGGACTTGCTGATCAGAAGGTCGGTGGTTCAAATCCCCGCAACGGGGTGAGCTCCTGTTGCTCTGTCCCTGCTCCTGCCAACCTAGCAGTTCAACAGCACGTCAAAGTGCAAGTAGATAAATAGGTACCACTCCGGCGGGAAGGTAAACAGCGTTTCCGTGCGCTGCTCTGGTTCGCCAGAAGCGGCTTAGTCATGCTGGCCACATGACCCGGAAGCTGTACGCCGGCTCCCTCGGCCAATAAAGTGAGATGAGCACCCCAACCCCAGAGTCAGTCACAACTGGACCTAATGGTCAGGGGTCCCATTACCTTTTTACTGTTTGTTAGAACTGACATCTTCTGTCCAGGCTCTGTTTTGGAAGGCAAGCTATACCACCCTGTGTAGCAGTTACTTGTGAAAGACAGAGATGGTCCTCTGCTGGAGCTACTGGCTTCCTTAGGATACCAAAGAAAGAAAGAAAGAAAGAGAGAGAGAGAGAGAGAGAGAGAGAGAGAGAGAGAGAGAGAGAGAGAAGGTGAGGAGGACACAACCGTTCAGCATGTGATTTACTCTGGTACAACAGAACTTACTCTTCCTCTCTCCTCCTCTCCCTGTGTGTCCCGCCCAGGGGGATGAGGAAACCCCAACAACAGATTTGAGAGCCACAGAGGGGAGGAGAAGTTTAGCTGTGCAAGTAGATGTCCTTCCAAAATGGGACGACTTCATTGGATAGAACCCAAGGCTTTGTTTATGGAATGAAGCAACCCTGCAAAGAGATTAAACATAACCCCCAATGAAGTAACAAAATGAAGCAGCTTCCCAACAAATAATGGCGGTCATCAGGTGGAAACTTCTCTGTCCTTACTGATCTTCATGCTAAGGCAACCCATGATGAGCCTCTGAGGAATTCCGGGGCTTTATGGAACAGAGCTGGAAAGCAACTGGAGCTGAGGTATGGAAGGGAGGATTTACATAAGAGCCCATCGCCCGGTTGCTTGGCGCATGTATGGCCTAGTGATCATTCCTCAAGCTGGCAAGATGACCTAACCAATAAATCTAAAAGCCAGGGAGCATCGTAAAGCTTGCCAGTCTAAATGCTGGGACCTTGGAGACTGGGGGTTTGAGGCAGAAGGGGCTGACCCACCATAGAAATTACAGTATCAAATGATAGTTCCCCGGCCTTTCTACAAACTTGCTCCTGGAATGAGATTTTACTACATTATGTTCCTAGACTCTATGCGTAAGTGCTAAAGTAAGATGGAATCTATTTCAGTGCTGCTGACAATGGTAGATAAAAAGTAATGCATAATTCAGCTCTTGTGAGAGAGCAAACAGTCAGAGACATTTACATTTCAGCAGTTCAGGCCCATTAGCCCATCCCACTGTATAGGATTTTTTTCCCCTCAGAAAGGAATTTTTCTACCTTGCTTTCAGGCCAAGTAGCCGGAGATTGATTCAAGAGGGAACCCTGCTGGGGGAAGGGGACGGTCAATTCAATGTCTAGCTTCTGAATTATTATTATTTCTTCTCCACACTCTTGGTTCGCAGGGAAAGGGATATTCAGCAGTGGCTCCTGCCACATCTTCAAGGATTTGTAAGGGGTTTTTAGAATGGAGAAGTAGGTTTTACTAACTAATATTGCAGGATTGCAGAACCACTGCCACCCCAAGTTTGAGCTGGATGGATCGTAAATGAGGAAGATCTGGGACCTGCAAAAAGCTATACGCACTACAGCCCAATTAGTCAAAGCAATACATCAGAACTCAGATAAACCAGTTGACATTTTGCAGCTTTATAGAAATGTATAGGATATAGCATTGTTTAACAACACACACTTATAAAAGAGATATTGAAGGATTTCCACCAAGCAAAATAATTGTAAAATGGAGTCTGGGATGTAAAATTTCAAGTCAAAACCCAACCTTATATATTAGTCTCACATATATTAATTCGTCATTCTTCTTATAAATATAACAGTAACTATTCATAGCAAAAAAGTGTTCTAACAGTGCTCTTTAAATCATACTTGGCTATTTGGATATAAATGTATGTGATATAGGAAGCCCTGAACACATATTTTTTAGATGTCCCTTTTACAATGAGGCATGTAGAGAAACCATTGACCCCCTGCTGGTGAGGCTTGCTGACCTCCCAGCAAAGCAAAAATTTGATCTTCTCCTGTTAGGCAAAGACTGCAAGACAACCTGGATTGTCGCCAGATTCTGCGCACAGATCTGTAAGCGCAGACCATCCCCCGATTCAATCTTGTTTGTTAAGAAAATTCCCAAACCCGGATCCATGGATGACTTTTGGGTCATTTCTCTAAGGTAGTCTATTTTAAAGTTTTTATGTGTTTATATGCTTTTTATGTGTTTATATGCTTTTAAACTTAAAATCCATTGTTGTATATTGTTTTAAATGTTTGCTTTGCTATTGGGGTTGTAGTTCCATTTGTGTTTCTCAAGCTGGTCTCTGACCGTAATAAATTTCATGTTTCATGTATAAATGTATGCTTACATACATTTTATATGCACAGATTAATTGTCGTAAAGTTGCACGCCAAGTCAATCTCTGAGATTCAAGGAGTTCAGGCACTTACCCAGGGTTTGTGTTTCTTTTGGAAATAAGGCACAGTGGAAACTGTGGTGTCTTTATGATAAATGGTTTATTTACACATATATACCAACATGAGTTTGACCAAACTGCAGGAGGCAGTGGAAGACAAGAGTGTCTGGTGTGCTCTGGTCCATGGGGTCACAAAGAGTCGGACACGACTAAACAACTAAACAAAACAAAAAACCACCTGAGCCTACAATGGAGGAGTTTACAGCACTTACACCACAAGAGGGTCTTGCTTCTCTCATAGCTGTGGCCTTGGATCCAAACAGAAACCAGTCATGTCTCTCTCACCCTGTATTCCAGCCTGTTGCATTTAACAGACTGCAACTATTTTCCTCCCACGTCATCCCCAACTGTAATCCTAAACTCTCCTCTTTGATTTGTCTCTGCTATTTTAGAACTCAGGGAGAGACTCCACCCATTTACTGGCTGGCACAGAGTCTTTGTCTCTGTTACTGGCCCATCTCTCAGGCAATCTGAGAGGAAACTGACTTTTTGCTAAATCCAGTGTCTGGCAGCCAATTTTAACACTCCAAGCATTGAATAAATTTTAACATCAATTAGACATAGGAATTATGGGCAATCTGGAACCCACAACTCATAACAGTATCGTTACACTTTGGAAGTCTGGTATGTAGTTATAGGACAATTTGGACCAAAGAGACAGACCTGTTCTCCGACTTCCCTGACTGAGCTGATGGAGGTAGTCTCGGATGTAGTACAGTGGTACCTCGGATTACAGACAGTGGTACTTCAGGTTACAGACTCCGCTAACCCAGAAATAGTACCTCTGGTTAAGAACTTTGCTTCAGAATGAGAACAGAAATCATGCAGCGGTGGCGTACCGGCCCCATTAGCTAAAGTGGTGCTTCAGGTTTAGAACAGTTTCAGATTAAGAAACAGGATTAAGAAACAGACCTCCAGAACGAATTAAGTTCTTAACCCAAGGTACCACTGTATTAGAGAAAAATCAGACAGTGGTGTTGGAGGACTTCAATATTCATGCCAAAGCTGCCTCAAATGAGCCAGCTTGGAACATCACAGCCTCCATGACAACCAGGGAGTGCCTAAGTACATCAGTGGTCCAACACACATAGCTAAGTATACTCTTGACCTTGTCTTTGCCTCAGAGCAGATTGTTAAAACCCTGTTGACTAGTGGACTCACTGTGTATCTATCACCATGGGCATACCCAGTGCTTTTTCCTGTGCGTATTCAAGGGTACACAGTACCAGCATCTTTTTTCTAGAAGTGTCTAACCAAACACTGGTTAAAATGTGGCACTTATGGAGAATAAAACTCCAAGGTGGTTATCGCCTATGGAAGCAAAGGCCCTGAAAAGACTTAACATGGAGACTAATTGGCCAAAATATTGGGAAATTTTGGAGCAGGAGGGTGATAAATTGAAACTGCAGAGTTATGAGAAACTTAAAGATAAGGTGTGAGATTGGTTACATTACTTTCAAGTAAGAGAGGCCTATAACTTGGATAAAAAAAATGGATTCCAGGTGGAAAAATCAAAATTAGAAACAGAACTGTTAGAACCCAATGCCAAGATACTGTCAAGAATGTATAACTTGTTGTTGAAATGGAATACTGAGGATGAAACGGTAAAATCTGCTATGATAAAATGGGCACAAGATGTCGGACATAATATTATATTTGCTGACTGGGAACAGTTATGGACCACTGGAATTAAATTTATGGCATGTAATGCCTTAAGAGAGAATATTATGAAAATGATGTACAGGTGGTACATGACCCCAGTCAAGCTTGCAAAAATTTATCATTTGCCCGATAATAAATGTTGGAAATGTAAAGAAACTGAATTTTTTCACCTTTGGTGGACGTGCCCAAGGATCAAGGCCTTCTGGGAGATGATTTATAATGAAATGAAAAAGGTATTTAAGTATACCTTCCTGAAGAAACCAGAGGCTTTTCTCCTGGGCATGGTCGACCAATTAGTGTCAAAGAAGGATAGGACTTTCTTTATGTACGCCACAGCAGCAGCAAGAATACTTATTGCAAAGCATTGGAAGACACAAGATCTACCCACCTTGGAAGAATGGCAGATGCAAGTAATGGACTACATGGAAATGGCAGAAATGACCGGCAGAATACGAGATCAAGGAGAAGAGCGGGTGGAGGAGGACTGGATGAAGTTTAAAATCTATTTACAAAAACACTGTAAAATCTTTGAATGCTGATGACATTGAAATGAAATGAAGGGGTTCTAGTAAATAAGGATTGGGAAAGTACAATACATGAGGGAAATTATTTAAGGATAAAACTAATAAGAATGAATTTGCTGATCAATTTTAAAGTGGAATACAAGAAAGGGAGGCGGGTGGAAGTCAGGAAAATAAGGTAATGAATGATAAGAATTTGAAAAGAGGTCTTTTTCTTTTTTTTCCTTCTTTCTTTTTTTGTTATTTTTTTTAAAATATCCTTTTCCTTTTTAATTGTTGGTATTTGTTGGTGTTTTAATATGTACTGTTCTTTTTTGTATGGTTTTTTTTTCTTTTTTCTTGTAAAATTTAATAAAATATTATTTAAAAAAAAATGTGGCACTTACTGCAACAACAACAACATGGTGAGTACCAGCACTGTTTTTTCTAGCAGAAAAGCACTGGACATACTACTTTCTGGTTGAGCCAAATGTACCTACCCCATGCTGCAAGGATACAGAACCCATTGAAAAGGGGGTTATCAGGCTATCTATCACTGTAGCCAAGTTATCTCTATCCAGGAACAGCTGTAGGTGGTGAACCAACATGGGGAAAGTACTCTGTACCACCAAAGATGGTGGCTATCAAAGGACACTCCCAGATTACTCACAACCTCATCATTCCCAGATATGTTTAAATTGAAATGTAACCATTTACATCAAGTTGTAAGTGTTGGTGCCCATTTATCCTGAAAGCAACTGACAGCTTGGTTTTGTCTGCTAAGATTTGATCTGGTAAGATTGGTAGTTACTTTTTAAAAAAATAGCATTAACTGTGACTTTGTCAAAAGAAATTGCATAAAAGGAATTCATAATGAGAAACTGTATATATCTTTTAAGAGTTCTCTGAGCTCTGCTTAGCAGTGAGGCAGAGCCACTGAGAGCCAACCGCTGCTTGTGCCAAAGTCTGGGAAAGCTTTCCTTGAGAGCTGAAGACTGCCAGAGGAACACAGACAGCAAGGCTGCAAAGGCTTTGTCTAAGTTAGCACAAAATGTTACACAAAACAGGGAAGGCATTGCTGTCAGCAGTGAGAACACGGCTATAAATTATAAGGAGCTTGTATTTTGAAACCAAACTTTGACTTGGTGCATATCAAAAAAATAATACTGATGTTCAAACGTCTCACTCCTGTCCAAGACCTGTGGGGCTGACAACTTTCAGCGTGAATATTTCAAAAGATGTGCTTATTAACGTCATTCAGGGGGTGAAAAAAATCTGGAGGATATATGGAAACTATCTTGTGTAGGGACGAGCACTTTGAAGCAAGCAGGTTTCATACTTTGTCTTTTGTATTTTATAATGATATAGTATCACTGAATCAGTCCTCCCTCCCTACCTATTCTCCAAATTGAGAATAAAATTTGCAATTGTTGGCTGTTCGTACATATAAAACAGATTTATTTCTTTAGCATAAATGAGTCAACTAATGATGGGTCCCCAGCAGCTGTCTACCAAATATTTAGATAACACACTATTAGGGTCAACGTAGTCATACAAGCTCCCCAAAAACCTATTTCAAAAACAAAACTTAATTTGGGGTTAAGCATAATTTTGTTTCCCTGGTTCCTGAATATGCTGAACTAAATGTTATTTGTGGGGAACATTCCCTCCACGTCTAGAATAATTATCTCATCAGTTCTTTACTATGAATATTGATCTATTGTCACCAACCTTCTCTTGTATTTAGTTTTCAATGTCTATTTCTTTGTCTTCACATCAGCAGGCAACAGGACCCTAATTATAAACAAACAGTCTTAGAAATGCTAGATGATGCGTTGCAATAACCTGCTTCCTGCGTTCAAATCAGGATCCATGTCATCTTTAACTGAATGCCACCGCAATGCTGAACTCATTTGCTGATCCTACAATCTTCAAGGTAGCTCAAATACTCTGTTTTCATTTGCATGATTTATTTAAATAATTGTGTTGGTCATAATGTCAAATTATTATCTTGTTGTTCAGCCAGAGAGGATCTGAAGTTGGCTTTAAACAGGAATCTACTGTCCAATTGTACACCTGTCATCCAGCCAACCCCACAAACACAAACAAGTACAGGGTGCCATCAACTTGCTGGCATAACAAGAGAGCCAGCTAGCCAGACAACTCCCATATTTTTAGTGTGATCCCCAATATCCAGCCTTCTGTATCCCGAGCACAATACAGTGTGTTCTGATACAGTGAATGAGCTTTTGAGTATGCTAGAACACTTTGTTAGGCTAAATCGGAGGCAGTCAACTTGGTGTCCTCCGCATGTTTTTAGATTTCAGTCCCCATCAACATGACCAATGATCAAGGATTACAGGAATTAGAGCACAGCAATATCAGGAGGGCATCAGATTGGCTACCCCTGGGCAAGAGGTTAATGCACAGGAAAGAGGAAGGTACAGGCCACAGTCTATAACTTGCTGACTGGTGGGTGGAGGTGCTGCTCAAATTTACCTGGGTTGGACTATGCCTAGGGCACAAAAGTCTGAGGTTCTACCATAGCATGCTGCTGTAAAGAAGGAATGGCTGCCTTCCCTTTAAAAATATCAGCAGTTATTCAGATTGTCTCCTAGTGTCAGGGGCTGGACTGAGGAGGAATGGTGGGAACCACCCCCTTCCTTTTACTGCACCTTCCCGACAAGAGAGGACAGTATAGATTTAGAACAGTGGTTTGCAGAAGGTTCAGAGGCTGCAGAGCAGAGAAGCTGGGAAATATTGGAAGAGCAGCAGGAAGAAGAAGCACCATGGGAGAGACAGTTAACAGACTCGGTGTCTCTTGAAAGCATTCCCGAACCCCCCTCCCCAGAACAAGGCATGCCTTGAGAGTAATAGAACAGAAAACTCTGAGGCAGAAAGCACACATCAGCCAGCACAGGGGTGACATAGAATAGGAAGGACTGAGGGGATGGGACTTTACTTGGAGCAACGCCATTATCTAAGAGAGACTGCGTTCCTTTGTCTCTCTCTGTGAATAGTGAATAAACTACTTGGTAAGAACTCTTGTTATTGTTGTTTTGCTTCTTGGCATCCCACCATGAGAGAGATAGGATTCCCTGAAGCTTTACAGGGAACCAGGCAGAGAGCCTTCTTGGTAGTGGCGCCTGCTCTTTGGGACACCCTCCCACCAGATGTCAAGGAAATAAACAACTATCTAACTTTTAAAATACATCTGAAGGCAACGCTGTTTAGGGAAGTTTTAAATGTTTGATGTTTTATTGTGTTTTTAATATTCTGTTGGGAGCCACCCAGAGTAGCTGTGGAAACCCAGCCAGATGGGCGAGGTATAAATAATGAATTGTTATTATTAAATTATTATTATTATTATTATTATTATTATTATTATTATTATTATTATTATTCTACTCTTTTGAAGCCACCCAGCTTGGTAGCCATCACTACCTCTTGTGACAGCAAATCCCACAATTTAGCTATGGAAAAGTACTATTTTTCCCTCTGTCCTGAATCTTCCAACATTCAGCTGCAAATTGTTTTATTGTAATATATCCTTCCTCATTTCTGACATTTCCTTCCCCGTCCCCCATTCCTAGTGTTTTAAATGGAAACAAATATCAAAGAATATCACAGCTAAGAAAAACAAGCACTCCCAAACCTCCATGTGAATTGTGCTAAAACAAAAGCACGGGGGGGGGGAATCTCATAACTAAAGAATCACAGTGAATGTGGAAAATTAAGAATCTCTGTTGTTTTAAAATCAGTTGTAGCTGAAAGGAAAGGAAAAGAAAAATCACACGGTACCATGATGGATTGTCTCCTCAAGTTTTTGCTTTCAAAATATTGATATGCTGTTTTGGGCATGGGATGGAGGCATCACTAGCAATAGAATACATAAAGTGGGGATTAGGAACAATATACCGTAGTATAGTCTTTCCCATTAGCTGGCTGGGGACTGTGGAAATTGTAATCCAAAACATCTCAAGAGCACTAGGCTGGGAATGTTGATATAGCATATCTGAGATTAAAAGAGAGAGAAAATGGATAGTTCAGATAACTGAGTTTTGTTTTGCTTTATTGCATTGCTCATTAGACAGACTAAGATGGCAGGGCTTCAGTATATAAAATATACTGCCATCGCTGACAAAGAATAGGTATGTTTTATGGGAAATGGATATAAGCAACAGGGACAAGCAACAGGGGAAGGCTCTTATCGTAAGTGGTATTCACATCCAGTGCTATTTTTCTGGAAAAAGAGATGCCGGAACTCACCATGGACGCCTCCTGTGTTCTCTTAAAATTTGGAACCCAAGGCAAGCCACAAAATGGCACCCTCCCTCCCTGCCAAGAAAAAAGGGGTGGGTGAACAAGGGTTTGAATAAAGATCTACATCAGGATCTGCTACCTATGTGGATCCTGCCCCTGAGGTGGTTGTCTCACCTTGCCTCATGAGTTGGCTGGCCCTGTCAGGGTAACATGTGAACAGGCTAGACACAGACCTTTAGTCATCCCATGTAGTGGGCTCTTCTTCTGTCCTCAGGGATAGATCTCACAAATTTTCTTTGTGAATAGGACTCTGATCAGTGGGTAGTGTTTGGTGATTATTCTGTTTACACTACTGGTTTTCTGGATGCAGCCAGAGTGTCAAAGATCACAGTGCTTCCCATTATGTGGACATTATGTCCCAATTAGGGACAGTTTGTGGGGAGATACAGAAATTATTTGCCTCTCACACAGGGGGGAAATGGATAAGAAAAGAAATAAGACACTTTTGCTACCCGTTCCCTCTCCACAACATCTATGAATACCACACATATCACTATCCAGATATTACTGGAAAAGGTCAAGTGGCTTTTCGAAAGCATTTCCACACACAGAAATTAGCATAATCCATAGGCGCGTGTATATATTTCATATCCTCCTTTTTTGGCCTCGAGATGTTTCCTAGGCTCTTCAAAAGTGAAAGCTGAGATTCCTTACAAACGAAAGAAGAATCGCTCTGACTGAAAGAAGGCCTGACTTATTAAGAGCATTCCCTTCACAGTAGTCAAGTCTTGCGATGCTTTCACTACAGAGCTTTCCTCTGTCCCCACCCAACCCCTGCCGCCAGCCTGCAGATTAAGTTTGCTAAGAAAGACATGATGTGATGTACTGCGGTATGGCTTCATTGCTGCTGAACCAGCAGAGTCACCAGGACGTGTGTGATTAGAATGATGACCCAATTAAAACTTTGCTAGAGGAAAAAGGGAAGGCTTGTTATATAAAGTCAACTTCTTCTTCTTCTTCTTCTTCTTCTTCTTCTTCTTCTTCTTCTTCTTCTTCTTCTTCTCTCTCTCTCTGCCCAGTTTTGCTGGAAAGGAAGCACAGGACAAAACATCGGTGCTCCTGCGAAGAAGCAGCAAATGCAAAATCAATAGTGGGACAGAAAAGATAATGAAATCCAGCGGGACAAAGTGCTTTCTATACCTTATGAACGAAGGTAATTCTTTTCCCCTGAAGCGCATTAATATTTATGCTACCGAGGAGTAAACTGCCTGCTTAGTTACAAGCTCAGCTTTATTGACTATCACAGGTCCAGCGGAAGAAACCCCAAAACTTTAATGTGTCTATAACTGATTGACCACATAGAGAATACGGGTGGAAGAACACCCTCTTGCAGGAGACTACAGCCATTACCATCATCATTATTTTTATTATTCATTATATTATATTATTCCTAAATAGTTGAGGAGGGTCTTTTTTTTCTTTTAAAAACATTTTATTATCGAAAACCAGCATAACATACAAAAAAGATCACACAACATTAAACAGCAAGGTGGAATGCAATTAAATAAAACATATTTCTCTCCATTTCTTCTCTTTTTTAAAGAGAGTCAAGAAGGAAAGTATCACCCCAGCTGCAGTGCCTGCAGACTCCCTAATCATGTGAAGAAGCAGTCCTCAGAAGAACCAGAGATTGAAGAATATTGCTGTCTCTCTATATATATGTTTTTCAAAAGTACAAATGCTTGCTATGCTTGCGGAATGTTATATCGCCAGGAAGTCTTTTGAATGCCTTTCAGGATTTAAAACATATTTGCGGGCCAGCAAGAATGCTTCCCAAAGGCTTGAATTATTCGCTGGGTTCGAGCAGGGCTGACGAAACCAAATGGGCAGAAACAGATGCCTATTAGGGAAAGGCCATAACTCAGTGGTAGAGCCTTTGGCTTGCATGCAAAGGTTGCAGGTTCAGTCCTCAGCACCTCCAGATAGGGATGGGAGAGACTTCCTGCTTGAAAACCCGGAGAGCTGCTATCCGTCAATGTAGGAGGACCAATGGTCTCATTCAGTAAAGATGGCAACCATTTTGTGAAGGGGTTCTGTTCCCGACCCCCAGGTGCTCTGCCCCACCCAGCCCCCATTCCGCCCCCTGTTCTGCCCCCATTCTGCCTTCTTTTGGGTTCAAAAGGCTGTTGTGCAACAATCTTTGTTGTTGTTTAGTTGTTTAGTCGTGTCCGACTCTTCGTGACCCCATGGACCAGAGCACGCCAGGCACTTGTGTCTTCCACTGCGTCCCGCAGTTTGTTCAAACTCATGCTGGTAGCTTTGAGAACACTATCCAACCATCTCGTCCTCTGTCGTCCCCTTCTCCTTGTGCCCTCCATCTTTCCCAACATCAGGGTCTTTTCCAGGCAGTCTTCTCTTCTCATGAGGTGGCCAAAGTACTGGAGCCTCAGCTTCAGGTTCTGTCCTTCCAGTGAGCACTCAGGGCTGATTTCCTTAAGAATGGATAGGATTGATCTTGTTGCAGGCAATGGGACTCTCAAGAGTCTCCTCCAGCACCATAATTCAGAAGCATCAATTCTTTGGCAATCAGCCTTCTTTATGGCCCAGCTCAATTGGACATGCCTAAAATGGCCACCACCCATATAAGACATTACCCTATTCTCCTCTGATGCCAGAAATCAAGCACAGAGCTATTCTGGAAAAACTCTAATAGGATAATGCAGTGACCCCTGCCCAGCAGACTTGTTCCAGGGTATGTACATGATTTCCCCCATTTTATCCCTTTCCCCCCATCCACTACTCTCTGTCCACACATAGGTATGAATGAAAATGAGCAACAATCACGAAATCCCATGAGAAGGTAGCCTGGTTCTCACAAGCTCCACTGCATTCAATAAGATGCAGGTTGAAAGCATCTTTTCCGGTGACCTGGAAACTACAACTAATCCAGAATGCGCCAACTAGACTGGTGACTGGGAGTGGCTGCTGAGACCACATAACACCGGTCCTGAAAGACCTACATTGGCTCCCAGTACGTTTCTGGGCACAATTCAGGGTGTTAGTGCTGACCTTTAAAGCCCTAAACGGCCTTGGCCCAGAAGGAGCATTTCCACCCCCATCATTCTGCCCGTACACTGAGATCCAGCGCCGAGGGCCTTCTGGCGGTTCCCTCGCTGTGAGAAGCGAAGTTACAGGGAACCAGGCAGAGGACCTTCTGGGTAGTGGCGCCCACCATGTGGAATGCCCTCCCATCAGATGTCAAAGAAATAAACAACTATCGGACTTTTAGAAGACATCTGAAGGCAAACCTGTTTAGGGAAGCTTTTAATACTGAATGAATCATTGTATTTTAATATTCGTGTGGAAGCTGCCCAGAGTGGCTGGGGAAACCCAGCCAGAAGGGTGGGATATAAATAATAAATTGTTGTTGTTGTTGCTGTTGTTGTTGTTGTTGTTATAGCTTGAGCTCACCTGGATTGGAGATTAACCATATCGTGTACATACCAGTGGCTGGCTGGATCCAGTTCCCCACCCCATGCCTCTTAGCAAAGATACTCAATACCACAGTACAGGCTACTTCCACTAGCAGTGAATGTGTTTGGAAACCAAGGCAACATAGTTTGTGGTTCCAGGGCAGTCCCATCCAGGCACTGACCATGCCCCAGCCTGCTTAGTTTCAGTAAGGTTCACACCATACTCTGGGACTCTGGGAATGCAACAAGAGTATTGACTCCAGCTATGACATCTGTGTTTCAGCTTGATTGTATGAAATGATGTGAGAGCAACCACACAGGAGAATGCCATTGTTACCATTGTCAGATGTTATCTTGATGCACAAAGGGCTTGATGCACAAACTGGCAAAGGCTTATTTGCCTCTCTCTCAAATTGACCTAATGTCCAGAAGTGCACGCAGTGTATTATTGGCAGTTCTGTGGAGTGCTGTGGTGGCAGACTGATAACACTCTGGCAAAAGAATCCAGCCAGATATGGTGACGGCAACAATATTGGATAGCCTTGCAGAACAGGCAATTCCACTTGCTTTAGTCTTAGGCCTTCTCCCCCATAAGCTTGCACCTGACATTTTATGACATTTCCCCAAGTGATACAAATAATTCCTTTTAAATTGGAATGTGTCACTTGTCATTGCTGTTTGACAAAAGGAGGCAGAAAGTAGCTGAAAGCTGGTCTGGAGCGGCACATTTTAGCCAGTGAGTTAGTCAATGAATTTTGTCCAGTTGTAACATGCATATTGGAAAACACAGATATTTATTTAAGCCCTACTTGTGAATACAAAATGACAGTAACAAGTGAAAAGAAAAACTGGGGAAAGGATGTCTTTGGTCCTCTTCAATGAGACCAAAAGTCATGGACTGTTTTCAACTAAATCACTGTGCTAGAAGAACCCTTACAAGGATTCCCCCTAGTGCAATGAGACTTCCCCTCTCTCCTACCCCATGTAGCAAGGTTCGCGGGTGGCGCAGTGGTCTAAACCACTGAATCTCTTGGGCGTGCCAGTTGGAATGTTGGCAGTTCAAATCTGCATGACTGGGTGATCTCTTATTGCTCTGTCCCAGCTTCTGCCAACCTAGCAGTTTGAAAGCATACCAATGCAAGTAGATAAATAGGTACCACTGCAGAAGGAAGGTAAATGGTGTTTCCATGCGATCTGGTTTTCCATCACGGTGTTCCATTGCGCCAGAAGTGGTTTAGTCATGCTGACCACATGACCCGGAAAGCTGTCTGCGGACAAACACCAACTCCCTTGGCCTGAAAAGCGACATGAGTGCCGCACCCCATAGTCGCCTTTGACTGGACTTAACTGTCCAGGGGTCCTTTACCTTTACCTTACCCTACCCCATGTGCACCCCACTCTGTCCCCAGATCTGCTGTGGAGCCTCAGAACCAATTTAGAGGGTGTACAGGCAAGGAGAGAAGAAAGTTCCATTGTGCATGGAAAATCATTGCACTGGTGGGACCTTAGCCTTAGCACTACGTTGAATACAATCCATAGTGTAGAAAGTTTCTTAGCTTTTAAAACAACTTAAAACAATTACAATTTGTAATATCATACTCAGTTAACACCGCTTCCCAAACTGGTGGCAGAACTGTGCTAGATGCAAAGCACACAGCCCATGATTCCCACCTCATGTTTTTTAAATCATTTTTATTGGGTTTTTCTTTTTCTTTTTCTTTTTAACAATACCTGTAATCATTACATTACATTCAAATTTCAATTTCCCCCTTCCCCACTGACTTCCTTCAACTTCCATCCCTGGTTTATTACATCTCATATTACATTCTGCTGTACTTAGGGGGTGGAAAGGGTGTGTGTAAATGTTTTAAATGCATGTTTAAATCAACAACCTGTGCAGCCATGTCAGATGTATCCTAGCAGAGAACAGTAGATACAGGGAAAGCAGGGCTGAACACAAGACGGGGAAAGTAAGAGTTACCCCCAAAGGATACATTAAATGAAAATCCACTTGAACGTTCTCCTCCCATATATGTTAATCTTTCAATACTTCTATATTGTCCTATTGTTAGATTTCTTATTTTTCATAAGTAAAATTGCAAATGTTTATTTAAATCCTGCCAATGACTCTATATTTTTTTTTGTTTCTGCAAATATGATGTAAAGGGTTCCCATTATTTTTCAAAATCACTATTGTCTTTTTCACACAGTTTATCTGTTAATAATAATAATAAAAAAAATTTATTTATATCCCGCCCTCCCCAGCTGAAGCCGGGCTCAGGGCGGCTAACAACAATAAAATAATACAACATTCTAAAATCATTACATTGTAAAATTAATTCAAATCATATTAATGGCAACCATTGGGCTAGAGTTCTGTGAAGATTGCCAAAGGAGAGAGTCAGGCTGTGCCCTGGCCAAAGGCCTGGTGGAACAGCTTTGTCTTGCAGGCCCTGCGGAAAGATGTCAAGTCCCGCAGGGCCCTAGCCTCTTGTAACTTTGCCACCTCTGCATAGTTCATCAACTTCTCTTGCCATTGTTCCTTTGATGGTATTTCTCCAGTCTTCCAATTCTGTGCTATCAGAATTCTTGCTGCTGTCATCACATACATAAATAATGTTCGTTTTTTCTTTCCGCAGTTAACCTAAAAGATTCCCACCTCATTTTAAACTGATAGGAGTTCATCTTCAGAAGAACTCCTATTTGGTTTCTAACACCATACATTGGTACCTCGGGTTAAGTACTTAATTCGTTCTGGAGGTCTATACTTAACCTGAAACTGTTCTTAACTTGAAGCACCACTTTAGCTAATGGGGCCTCCTGCTGCCGCTGCACCGCCAGAGCACGATTTCTGTTCTCATCCTGAAGCAAAGTTCTTAACCCGAGGTACTATTTCTGGGTTAGTAGAGTCTGTAACCTGAAGCGTCTGTAACCTGAAGCGTATGTAACCTGAGGTACCACTGTATTTGGTTTCTAACACCACAGGTTGCATATTTAAATATTTTTTACCAAACATCCAAAATAAGAACTCTTCTGAGTTCAAAACCCACTGAACTAAACTTGTGTACATCCATAAAAGCCTTTTGCTATTTACCACAACAAGGTTTTTCCCTCTTGCTAACATTTTTTAAGATTAAAATTTGAAAGAATTGATGGAAGACAGATAAATATGTTTTGCCGGAGGTGGCAGCAGAGCCATACCGACAGTTGCCTGTCTCTCAACTTCTGCATTAAAACGATCAGAAGGTCAGTATCCAATGCAGGTCAGAATCCGATGGAACTGAAAACCAATTCACAGCAACAGCAGAGGATGCCTGTATGACAGGAATTCTGTTTTAGGTGTCCTTAGCTAGAACGTGGCAATAGCTGTATGAAATCTACCAGCCCTAGAGGGAGCAGTCAGACTCAGCTCTGGAATGGAACAGAGTGGCCTGTAAACCACCCTTCACTGTCAATAAGCCCCCAAAAGAATGAAAGATAGTGTTACACCTCCAATTTGCTGAAGGCAGGGTAGGTTACACAATCATCATCACAGATGATTGCCTTGAATGGTAAACACATTTTTCTTGCTTACATCTGTCAGTTCTCTGATAACAAATATTTATGGGCTCTCACTACCATGGTTGTAACACCCACTGCTTTCTGTAGGTTGATTTCAACTGGGAACAGCTAACATAGCAATATATGGAATTGTGTCGTACCGAGTTGCACCATCTGCCCAGTGCATCTAATTCAGTATTGCCCACACTGATTGGCAGTGGCTGTCCAGGGCTTAAGGCAGGAGCTTTTTCCAGTCTTTAGAGACAACAGGGATTGGACCTGGGACCTCTTGCATAAAAAGCATGTGCTCTACCTCTTAGCTAAACAGCAAACTACTAGACTGCAGGCAACAATCTCTGTTGCATACACATTGCTGTCCTATAACTACCTGCACATCCCTCTGTTCCTTTTCCCTGAATGACACATAAAATAGCATATCAGGGTGCAGAACAGGGTGCAGGGTGAGGTAATGGGTCATCAAGGGAACAAAGGAAGTGGATCTCTGCTATGGTGCCTCCCTAGTATTTAGAAAGACAAAGGCCAGAGGGGAGAGTTGAGTGATGTGAGCTAGAAACTTGTGATACTTGTGATACCAGGGACTCAACTATACACCTGCAAATATAATGTTTTAAGTGTGCTTTATGTACACTATACAAATCTGACACTAGATGGCAATGGTGAGCTTATGGCAAATTCAATATATATTTTTCAAAACTTTTTTTCAAAAAAGGATTTTCACTGTGTGTCTTGATTCCACCCAGGACTAATCTACACTGGTCAGTTAAAACATTAAAAATGCATTATAATAATGTGACACCAGGAGGCAATGCAGAGCAGTGATCCGTCATCAATGGGAAATTGCATTGAAAGCTATATTAAGTTTTTTTAAAGAGCATTTTTACAGATCAGCGTAGATCCAGCCTTGCCTTCTGTTTGAATCCAGGGCTGCAGCTATGGGAGAAATTAAGGCCCTCTTGGCGTATTAATGCTGTGAACCCCTCCATTGTATACATGTAAATAAGCCATATATCATAAAGACACCACAGTCTCTGAGGTACCTCAACACAAACCCAGGGTAAACATGCGTAAGCCCTGGAATCTTGCATCGCTCAGAGATTGGGGAGGCATGCAGCAATATGCTTTGAAACAGATCATTGTAATGTTCCAACCAAATGAACTATTAGAGACAGTGCAAATTGTTTTCTTATGGCTTCAAAGCTTGAAGTATGAGCAAATTGCAAAGCCTCAAAGTTGTGGGGGGGGTGGAATTGGAACTAAAACAAAAGTATGTGGGAGGGAGAGGGACTTTCCCATATTTTATTTATGCATATTTAACATAATTGTCATTTCATTGGCATCATCATCCAAGCCAGATTGAGTGGATATTTAGCACTTATTTTCTGTCACCATTTGGTAATTTTGTGTGTGGGAGAATTCAAATCACAGTTCTTGGGATGGTGTAGAGATAATCATCAGCTAATTGAGCCCTTTAGTTACACTAATCAAGAATTTGTAATACCTCACACATGCCCATATGGACAAAGAAAGAAATTTATTTAAATCATGGTGGAATGAGTTCGTGGATCTGTCTCTCCAGAAACCAACAGAATCCCAAGTGCTGCAAAACCCATCCATTTGCCCAGCCAAGGGACTTGACATCCACACTATCTAGCCCATAGCAAAGAAAGGGAATTAGCAAAGAAGGAAGCTGGGACTGGTATCCAAGACCTAGCAAAAGAGGGCATGCTACACAGGGCGAAAAGGGGGTTAATTGAACGAAAGTGCTGAACGTTATGCATCTTAGACTCAGCTCAGACATAGCTCCAAATGATGTATTGCCGCTCACAAACTGAGAGCCAAGTTCTTGAAAGCAACAGAGTTCAAATAAGGTCAAGTGATGGCTATGTAATCTTCTCTCGCAAAGCAGGCTATGTAATAGATAACCATCATCACAGAGAGAGTTCACTGACTATATGCCATTTAGGAATATATGCCATTTAAGAATATCTATATATAAATGCATATTTCCCTCCCCCCCAAAAAAAAGTGAAGGATGTGAAATATACCATTAACAGTTCATCTTAATCTTAATTACCGTATTTTTCGCTCTATAAGACGCACCAGACCACAAGACGCACCTAGTTTTTGAAGGAGGAAAACAAGGAAAAAAATATTCTGAATCTCAGAAGCCAGAACAGCAAGAGGGATCGCTGCGCAGTGAAAGCAGCAATCCCTCTTGCTGTTCTGGCTTCTGGGATAGCTGCACAGCCTGCATTCGCTCCATAAGACGCACACACATTTCCCCTTACTTTTTAGGAGGGAAAAAGTGAGTCTTATAGAGCAAAAAATACGGTAACTAGTGTACTGTCCTGTTCTCCCTCGTGGTAATATCAGCATCTTTGGCAACAACAGCTGTATCTCTCTTATTCTGCTTGCTGATAGAGATCACGATGCCAATGGAAGGAAGAAGGGGAGGGGAGATGGCATTCTTTTCAATGACTACACTGAGTCCCCATCCTAGGGCTGCTACATACCCCTAATGTTCAGTGCTGGATTAACCCTGTGGAAGCCCCTAGGCAGTCAAAATCTGGGGGGGGGGGGTGTCACACTAGTGGGATAACATTGAACTAAGAAAGCTTGATTGTAATTTTCTTTCAAGATCAAATCAATATTATTTAGATCCGTTGTCGTGGGGGTCCCAAAAGGAGTGGGGCCCATAGGCTGGGGCCTACGCTGCCAATTTGGTAATCTGGCACTGCTGATATTGGTATCTGAGTGGGGCCAGAGACTGGTCACAGGTGAAACCTGGTGAATATGTTTTTTTTTTTTTTATAAAATTTTTATTGGTTTTTTAACACATAATAATAGACAATACAAAACAATACAAAAACAAACAAACATATAAACATGTATAATTTCTTCACATTTTTTCTTAAACCTTCTTTCATCGACTTCCTCATACCTCCCCTTTCTGCATCCCTGTTTTAAAGTTTTCCAGCAAGCCCCAATGTCAACTTATAACACTTTTTTCCCTTTAAATCCTTTTTCTCATATCCAATTATTTGTCCCCGCAATTCTGTTTTACCTGACCCAAAACATTTTAGCACTCATTAATTTTGCAACAGTTCTTGAGATAAACTTTAAATTTCTTCCAATCTTCTTCCACCGTCTCTCTCCCTTGGTCGCGGATTCTGCCAGTCATCTCCGCCAGTCCCATGTAGTCAATCACCTTGGTCTGCCATTCTTCCAGTGTGGGTAGTTCTTGTGTCTTCCAGTACTTTGCTAGAAGTACTCTTGCTGCTGTTGTAGCATACATAAAAAACGTCCTATCTTTCCTTGATACCAATTGGCCCACCATGCCCAGGAGAAAGGCTTCTGGTTTCTTTACAAATGTGCATTTAAGCACCTTCTTCATTTCATTATAAATCATTTCCCAGAAGACCTTAATCCTTGGGCACGTCCACCAAAGGTGGTAAAAGGTACCTTCAGTTTCCTTACATTTCCAACATTTATTATTGGGCGTGTGGTAAATTTTTGCAAGCTTGACTGGGGTCATGTACCACCTATAGATCATTTTCATAATGTTTTCTCTTAAGGCATTACATGCCGTAAACTTTATACCGGTGGTCCATAACTGTTCCCAGTCAGCAAACATAATGTCATGGCCAATATCTTGTGCCCATTTAATCATAGCTGATTTAACCGTCTCGTCCTGTGTATTCCATTTCAGCAACAAGTTATACATTCTTGACAGATTTTTAGTGCTGGGTTCCAAAAGCTCTGTTTCTAATTTTGACCTCTCCACCTGGAAGCCAATTTTCCTGTCCTGTTTAAAAACTTCATTTATCTGGTAGTAATGTAGCCAGTCTCTTACTTTAAATTTCAACTTCTCATAACTCTGCAATTTTACTTTTCCCTCCTCATGTTCTATAATTTCCCAATACTTCGGCCATTTGGATTCCATATTAAGTTTTTTCACTTCCTTAGCCTCCATTGGTGACAACCACCTAGGGGTTTTGTTTTCTAACAAGTCTTTATACCGAATCCAAACATTATATAATGCTTTCCTGACAATATGGTTTTTGAAACCTTGATGGATTTTTACCTTGTCGTACCATAAATATGCATGCCAGCCAAATCTGTTATTGAACCCTTCCAAATCCAAAATGTCTGTGTTCTCAAGAAGCAGCCAGTTTTTCAGCCAGCAAAAAGCCGCTGATTCATAATACAACTTTAAGTCCGGCAGGGCAAACCCCCCTCTTTCTTTCGCATCAGTTAATATCTTAAATTTTATTCTGGGCTTTTTGCCCTGCCAGACAAATCTAGATATATCTTTTTGCCACCTCTTGAAACAATCCACTTTGTCCAAAATCTGCAATGTTTGAAACAAGAACAACATTCTCGGCAAGACATTCATCTTAATAACAGCAATTCGGCCCAACAAGGAAAGTCTTAGATTTGACCATATTTCTAGATCTTTCTTAACTTCTGTCCAACATTTCTCATAATTGTCTTTAACTAAGTTCACATTCTTAGATGTCAGATTAATCCCTAGGTATTTCACCTTCTTTGCTACTGTCAAACCAGTTTCACTCTGAAACTTCTCCCTTTCAACAGCTGTTAAGTTTTTATCCAATACTTTCGTTTTCTGTTTATTCAGCTTGAAACCTGCTACTTGACCAAATGTTTGTATTAATTCTAAAACTCTTTTCGTACTAGTGTCTGGCTCTTCCAAAGTTAAAACTAGATCATCTGCAAATGCTCTCAGTTTATACTGTTTAGCTCCGACCTGAATCCCTTTAACCAGCTGGTCCTCTCTAATCATGTTTAATAAGACCTCCAGGACCGATATAAAAAGTAATGGGGATATTGGGCATCCCTGTCGTGTCCCTTTCTCAATAGCAAACTCTTCTGTAACCACATTATTTACAATCAATTTTGCTTTTTGTTCAGAATAAATTGCACTTATACCATTTTCAAAACCTTGGCCTACCCCCATCCCTTGGAGGTTCTTTTTCATAAAATTCCAAGAAATGTTGTCAAAGGCCTTCTCTGCATCCACAAAAATTAACACTGCCTTGGTATTAATATTAACTTCCAATAACTCCATAATATCTATTATGTTTCTCACATTGTCTGACAGATGTCTTCCTGGAAGAAAGCCCGCTTGGTCTTTATGAATCTCCCCCACCAAAACTCTTTTCAGTCTTTTTGCCAAAATGTCTGCAAAAATTTTGTAATCCACATTGAGTAATGATATTGGGCGGTAGTTCTTAACCTGGTTCTTTTCAGTCTCTGTCTTTGGTATAAGTGTAATATAAGCTTCTTTCCACGATTCAGGTGCCTTCTTCCCCTCTATAATTTCGTTGCAGACCTCCTTCAACGGTTGCAAAAGCCATTCTTTCAAAGCTTTGTAGTATCTGGAGGTCAGTCCATCAGGTCCTGGAGATTTTCCCAATTGCATGTTCTGAATGGCTCCCTCAATTTCTTGATCAGTTAACTTCTGGTTCAAAATCACTCTACTTTGTTCAGAAATTTTTTGTAATCCATATTTTTTAAGAAATTCTTCAATCTCTTTTTCGTTCACCGGCCCTTGTGCATAGAGTCTCCTGAAATAGCTCTGAAAACAATTTCTAATCTCATTTGGTTTGTAGATGTTCTTTCCCTCCACTTCTAAATTGGTAACCGTATTCTGTTTTTGTCTGTTCTTCAGTTGCCATGCCAAAAATTTCCCACATTTATCTGCCGATTCAAATGTCTTTTGTCTCATTTGTTTTATTTTCCATTCTATCTCTTGGTTCATCAATTCCATATATTGTCTCTGATAAAACTTAATTTCTCTCAAGATTTCATGTGACTTTGGTTTAGATCTCAATCTTTTTTCTCCTTCTTTTATCTTTTCCAGGATCTTATCCTTTTGCTCATTTTGTCTCTTCCTTTTTATGGCATTCTGTTGTATTAAGAATCCTCGCATAACGGCTTTACTTGCGTCCCAAATTACTCTTTTTTCCACTTCTGTTCTCAGATTTATCTCAAAGTAGTCCTTTATTGCTTTCTGGGCCTTTTTATACACCTCTTCATCTCTAAACAGGGAGTCATTCATCCTCCATCTAAAGGAGCCAGCTGTTGTTGGGTTCATCTCCATCTTTATGGTCGGAACAAGTCTTTGGGCAGATTTCCACTTTCTTAATCTTTGGTGCCATCCCACTAGATACCCATATTTGGTCAATTCTGGTCCAAGTCATTTTTGCCTCAGAGAAAAAGGTTCCCTCTCTCTCAAGAGGGTTCCTTGTTCTCCAAATGTCAATCAGGTTCATATTGTCAGTCATTTCAAAGAAGGTCTTAGGTAGTCTCCCATCCTTGGAGACCACCTGTCTTTGTGCTTTGTCCATATTTGTGGAGACCACTCCATTCATGTCTCCCATTAAGATTACATTATAGTCCAGATAGTCCATTAGTGTCTCATGCAATTTCTTAAAGAATTCTGACTTCCCTTCATTCGGTGCATAAACTCCTATTACCAATAATTTTTCTCCTTGAACTTGGATTTCAATTGCCAAATATCTTCCTTGTTCATCTTTAAATATTAATTTAGGGGCCAACTTTTCTTTTGCATAAATTACCACTCCTCTTTTCTTGACTTTGTCAGATGAAATAAATTCTTGTCCTAATCTTTTATTTATAAGTAGTTTTCGATGTATTCTGGTCACATGAGTTTCTTGTAAGCAAATCAAGTCCAATTGTTCTTTTTTCAAAATGTGAAACACCTCCCTCCTTTTTCTAGGAAGGTTCAGTCCATTACAATTCCAGCTTAAAATTTGCAGAGACATCTTGTTATTTACTTAGGTACTCCCCCAACTGCTCCAAGCAAACCTTCTTCTGTTAATGTTTTAGCTCCAAAAGATAAGTTTGAAATATCTGGTATTTCTGCTGGGTCTGTAGTGTCCACCGTTTCTTTGCAAAGGTCCTCCTCGTTCCTTGCCAAAAATTGTTCTTTGTCTTGCACTGTTTTTATCTTAATTTTCTTTCCTTTATAATTGAAAGACAGGCCTTGCGGGAACTCCCATCTGAATGGAATATTGTTCTTTCTCAGTAGAGTGACCAAATCCTTGTAGTAAGTCCTCACTTCCAAGATATATTTGGGAATATCTTTAAAAATCTGCACACAAAAATCTCCAATCTCAAGAGCTCTTTGAAAATTAAACAAGATATGAAACCTGGTGAATATGAGCAAGGCCATAAAAGCTTTCTGTGGCAGACCCTGTGGCTGGTGCTGACAGATGTAGTAGGCTGAGTTTATGCTTATGTCCTTCTAGCAGAGGATAAAATGGCCATGCAGTAATTCCTGTTGTTGCTGATGTTGAGCTGCAGGGTATTTTAAGATGTAGATGTTTGTATTTTAAGATGTAGATGTTAGAGGCTTTCTGTCAAGTAAATGGCATATGACACTTCCATTTTGATATGGGTTTTACTATGTGATTTTACATAGAATTATTGTAAACCGCTCTGATTTTTTAAAATGCATAGCGGTGTATACATATTTTTATAAATAAGTAAAGGTAAAGGTAAAGGGACCCCTGACCATTAGGTCCATTCGTGGCCAACTCTGGGGTTGCAGTGCTCATCTCGCTTTATTGGCTGAGGGAGCCGGCATACAGCTTCCGGGTCATGTGGCCAGCATGACTAAGCCGCTTCTGGCAATTCAGAGCAGCGCACAGAAACGCCATTTACCTTCCCGCCGGAGCAGTACCTATTTATCTACTCGCACTTTGAGACCGAACAACGGGAGCTCACCCCGTCGCGGGGATTCGAACCGACAACCTTTTGATTGGCAAGTCCTAGACTCTGTGGTTTAACCCACAGCGCCACCCGCGTCCCAAATAAGTAATTTGTTTTAAATAAATAGATAGAAGTCAACAGGCAAGCAGCATTGAGGGAAAAAACAAAACAGTATATTTCAGAAGCAGCTCACTTAGGATTATCTACTTTAATATATCTTCAACCCCCACCTCACTCATTGGACTCCATCTATGGTCAATCAAATCCTGCCAGGTTCCCATGGGCATAGCCAGGGGGCAGGAGGGCAGCTGCCCCCACTAAATCAAGTAGATAAATAAAAAGACTTAACTAAAAATAGAAATAATCAGAATATTTGAAATGGAAATGACAGGTTTTTCTGAGCACTTGGGGTCAAAAGAAAGTAATTTGACCCAACTGTTGAGACATTTCATTCCAAATCTGTTAGACAGAGCCAAACAGAGGATGATGACAGGTGGGTAGACTGCCCCCCCAGCAGAAAATTCTGGCTATGCCCATGTAAAGGTAAAGGGACCTCTGACCATTAGGTCCAGTTGCGAACGACTCTGGGGTTGCGGCGCTCATCTCGCTTTACTGGCTAAGGGAACCAGCGTACAGCTTCCAGGTCATGTGGCCAGCATGACTAAGCCACTTCTGGTGAACCAGAGCAGCACACGGAAACACCATTTACCTTCCCGCTGGAGCGGTACCTATTTATCTACTTGCACTTCATGCTTTCGAGCTGCTAGGTTGGCAGGAGCTGGGACCAAGCAACAGGAGCTCACCCCGTTGCAGGGATTCAAACCACTGACCTTCTGATCGGCAAGCCCTAGGTTCTGTGGTTTAACCCACAGCGCCACACTGTAGGCTCCCCTATTTCTTTCAGATGACATCTGGTTTCTTCCGCATTCCACTCAAATAAATTCACACACACCACATTCTGGAAAAGGCAGCAAGAGAAGGAAGAAAAGTCTGTTTCCCCTCCTTCCACTTTGTTATGCTGGTCACGCTGCTTTGGCTGCCTGCCAAACACAAGGTCCCCTGGGATATGTAGTTTCTCAGGGAGGGGGAGGGACAGAGGGACAGTTTAAATTCTTCTCCAGCTCAGATTTTAATCTGAACCTGGTTAGAACTTTCAGATGTGTTGAGTTTGCCTCCTATTAAAGGAAGCAATGCAAGCCCGCTGGGATTCCACATTGTGCCTGGATATTGTGTAGATCTATTGCTAGACTGAGTCCACCAAAGAGCTAAGCTGGCCGACCCACCGGGGTTTTCCCTAGCTATACCTCTTTTTGTGATTTTGAACCCCATTTGGCCAGTGTTTATGAAATCAAAGACTGGCATACCTGGCTAATTATTTTTCTATCAATATGACTGACAGAACATTAATTTTAAAAAGCACCAAGCAGGATTTGCCCTTACCGGAGCACAGTGCCTGTGTTTAGCTGGTCTAAAGTGGCAGACATTTTAACAGCTGGCACAGAAGCAATATTATTAAAGACCCTGAGGAGTCTTTGAAAACTGCTCCGAGGATTTGATAGAAACCCAAGTAGCTCTTAGGGAATACTGCAGTGCATAATGTCATCAATGAAAAAACTTTAGAAACAATTTAATAAATAGTTAATTATGGCTTCCCAATTAAAGTAGTGTGAAATAGGAACGCTGGAGTGATTTAAATATCAAAAGAGTATGGAGAACGTTAACAGCATTAACCACAAGGATTTGACTATATATAGCATCCTGCAGTGTTTATCTATTTCCTTTGTCCTCTCCCCATAGAGAAAGCGCTTTCTGCGTATGATGGAAATTCAACCTATTGACTAGAGCAGGTAATTGATGAAGCACTTCAAGACTGGAGTCCTATTATCACTCTGCACACATTGTAAGAAACCACTTATGAAATCTCTCTCTATTATTTGGGTATTTAGATCAGTAGATCCATTGATTTTTTTTCCCTCCTGTAAAATATCTTTAATAAATCATTCCGAAGTCAATAATGTTTCTCTGGTCGCTGAAAATTATTTTCAAGGAAGACTATGAAACCTAATGCATATGCTATAAAAATATATTAAGGAAACATTTTATAGTGGAGAGACAGCTATTATTTTTTCCCCAAGTGGAAATGTTAAGAGTTCAATGTTGCTTCAGTGATATCCTATAATTAAATCCTGCCAAACTGGAGAGGGTGGCTCCTAACTCTTTCTCCAGATAACTTCATTAAAGTGCACACTTAGGGACAATTACTTAGGGACAATCTTCCGCAGATGTAGATGCCTCAGGTATTGGTGCTTGCTATAGTGATTACCGTGAGGTATGAAGGACTGATTCATGTGTCTGTGGACGTATTGTGGTCATGTATTAGGAAGCCATTAATCTCAGATGCAAATCCTCAGCATGTCTCTGGTGAATCTCTGGTGCAAATCCCCTATATATCACCACATGATTAAAGATATATCCATCTCCTACAAACATTCCTGCAGGATTTCAGCCTGGATTTCACATTCCCTTTGTGAGCAGCATCTCAGGGGCGGCATGGTAGCCGTGAGAGGCGTTAGGTGATAAAGTGGACAGGGCAATGGAAGTGACTCTTAGGTTTTCATGGTAGGCTACATTGCGTGGCAAGTTCCCGCGCCCCCCCCCCCAGTGGAAATAAAGACACATGATACATTTATTAAGGTTAATGGGCTAAATAAGGCCACAACTTTATTGGTTACAGATGATGAGCGGTGTTGGCTTAGGCATTGGACCTAACCGACCAGTGGCGTAGCGTGGGTTGTCAGCACCCGGGGCAAGGCAAGTAATTTGCGCCCCCTAACCCATGGATTTGCGCCCCCTAACCCATGGATTTGCGCCCCCTAACCCATGGATTTGCCCTAACCCCAGATGTTGCGCCCGGTGCGGCCGGCCCCCCCTGCACCCCCCACGCTACGCCACTGTAACCGACTATATCCGGCTTCAGCTCGTCTGCTTGAAGTCTGGGAAGGGTTAACCACCAGTAGGGGGAGTCCTGCTGAGGCACATCAACCGGAGCATCTGGCAGTGGCAAAAGAGGGAGATCCCCGGCCGCACCTGCGTTAAATAGGGCAGCCCCCCCCCCCCGAGCCAGCCGATTGGCTGTCCAGGGGGTGATGCAGCCGGGGATTCCCTCAATCGCACAGAGGCTCAGCGTCAGCCTCCGCGCACGTGGTGGGGGCGTGAAGCCTGCAACACCACCTCCTTTGCAGGAGGCTTTGCAGCTACAAAAAAGTCAGAGGTATTCACTCTCTTTCTCGCTCCATCCAGGCAAAGAAGAGGTATCACAGCGCAAGGACATTGTGCATTGCAGGGGCTGGACTAGATGACATCTAGAGCCCCTTCCAAGTCTACAATTCTATGATGCAATGACACCATCCAGCCAGGCAAAAGCACTTGACGGCGGTGTGGGGCAGGGCTGGTGAGGGATATCTGAAAGAGATATCTGAAGTGGCACCTGAGGTTCTCCACCTCAAGTTGACAGTGTTTACCAGCAGATGACAACAACAACAACAACAGTTTATTATTTATACCCCGCCCATCTGGCTGGGTTTCCCCAGCCACTCTGGGTGGCTCCCAATAGAATATTAAAAATGCAATAAAGCATCAAACAGATATCTGGCCACACAAAGTGGGAATCAGTCTTTAGAGTACAACTAGATAATTCATGCCTAATACTCTGAATGCTTGAAAGCACCATCCAAGTGTTAGGTAGGAGTAATAATACCATAGATCTTAGAATCATAGAGTTGGAAGGGGCCTAGAGTTGCCATATTTCAAGAAGTGAAAATCCGGACACCATCGTTGTTGAGCTTTTTCTCGCAAAGCTGTTTTTTTTTTTAAGGAAAATCAGCAAAAACGACACTGCCGACATGGGTTGGCATACGTCCAGATTTCCCCAGACATTTTGCCGGTTTCCGCTTGGGCACTGCTTCTGGCTGCAGTATTCTGGGTATGTCTGGGAAATTCCGGATATATGGCAACCCTAAAGGGACCCTGAGGATCATTTAAGCCCAGCCCCCAGCAATGCAGGCATACGCAGAAGTCCTATACAGGGATCGAACCTGCAACCTTGTTGTTATCAGCACCACGCTGTAACCAACTGAGCTATCCAGGTACTATTGTTATTGTTATTAGCACAGAAGAGGAGCAGCAGCAAGCAACAAGGATCATCAGAAGCACCTGGTGATAATGGTAGTGAGGGGCTGGTGGGCCCCCAGTGAAGGTGGACCCCTCCCCATGAGTGTGTCCTATAATTATTGATGGATTCATATTGCACCAGGGCTGCAAGAAGCTCAGGTTGGCTTATGTGTTTCCCCCCCTCTCCATTTTCTCCTCAGAACTGTGAGGTATGTTAAACCAGAAAGCAGTCGATGAAAGGGGATTTCTAGATTGGTCAATTGTCCACTCACGGCACCCCAGCACTCCTCCCCAGAGAGAAACTATTAAAATCATCCCCTGGGGTGAAGACAGTGTGGTGAATTTGCCTCCACATAAGAGTGAGAATGGCATTTTCTTCCAGTATTACTTCATCCAGTGTGGTGTAGTGGTTAAGAGCAGTAGACTTGTAATCCGGTGAACCGGGTTTGCGTCCCCGCTCCTCCACATGCAGCTGCTGGGTGACCTTGGGCTAGTCACACTTTTCTGAAGTCTCTCAGCCTCAATCACCTCACACAGTGTTTGTTGTGGGGGAGGAAGGGAAAGGAGATTGTGAGCCGCTTTGAGACTCCTTCGGGTAGTGATAAAGTGTGTTCTCCATCACGGAGAGCACGTGTTGCGGTTGGGGATTCCAAGACACCTTGCTGTTTCTGGGCAGATGGTTTGGCCAACTCGTAAGCAGGAGCGGGCTGTTACTGGGGAAATTTAGATGTTGCCATTTAGTGATTGACAGCCCTATTTGTTAAATACAAGGCACGCAGCAACAGACGTCCTCTTTCGCTGCGTGCTTCGGATCACCCGGCCTCCCTTCCCTAATGTTAGGCTGTTTGCTTGACCTTGCTATTGCCTGTCATGGGATCGTCTGCTTTGGGGCAGGGGCCCGGTAGGAATTTTGCCATTTGGCTGATTAGTGTGTGCCACTTGGTTTTCGCCTACCGCGTAGCAAATCGTCACAACTTATAAGGTTTGCGGTTATGCATTGGTCTGGAATTGGTTGCTGGAGGGGTATGGATTCGGCTGTGCCTGCCCCTCCAAAATGCTGCTGCTGCTGCTGAAGGGTTTTACCGTTAAAGGAACCCAGGGACTCCCCCATGCTTTTGTCCGAAACCCCCTGGCAAGGGGCTAGGGCCACGCAAGCCCCTGGGAGCATGCTGGGGAGAGGTGAGGCATGGTTCCCAGTCCCGTCTCTCTCCCCAGGTGACTTACCCTTCCTGACTTCGCGGGGGGTGCGAATGTCAGAGCTGTCCCCGTGCGGGGGCAGTTAGTGCTACCAATGCCTAAGCAACCACTCACATTGCTGTATTTGAATAAAGTTGTGGCCAAAATTATGCCAAAAAAATTAAACAAAAATTAAGTGTCAATTGTGTTTTCCTTTGGGGTGTATTGGGGACCTCGACACGCAAAGCAGGATATCAAATCCAAACTCTTCTTCTTCATCATCATCCTAGTCTTGTTTGCCATTATGAGCAGATATGAGAATGAAATGACATTGTACATTGCTGAGAGCACATCAATAAATTGTTTGGCTGGCTTAACTACGGCACCTTGTGGGGGACCCTGTTTCTAAATGTTTATGGCAGGGGTGGCTAACCTGTAGGGCCCCCCCCCCAGAGGTTCTTGAGCTATAACTCCCATCATCCGTCCTGACAGCAATGGGAGATATTTGTGTGTGGATGTGTAGACTGTATTTTTTAAAGAAAGAATGAAAACATGGGGCACAAATGCAGTTGAAATGTCTTCCCTAGGAATTTCTGTGGAGCTGCAGGGCCAATAAAATATCTTATTTGCTTTGACTTAGATGTTGTTTTGAACTGATGAAAGCTTGCTTAATCTCATTGACCTTAAAACCACTCACGGGCACCATTAATAATCTATTGGGTTTGCCAACACTGACAGGAGGGCATTTTGTCGGCACCCTCCATTGGAAATAGAGTATTCATACCATGCTAATTTATTCTGCAGAGTGTCTCTATGGCTTTCTCCAACTTACTGCTTTCACATATTTATTAAAACTTGGCAGTACAGAGTGATAGGTAAGACACAATCATATATATATTTCACAGGTGGCTAATAGTCACGAGGCTGCATATATATGTTTAAACCTTTTTTAAAAAATGAACATATTTTTTTCTCTTTGCCCAAATAGCATGGTTATGGGATATTGATGACAATGACAGGTACATGGGTAAATGCACCGCTGGAATTTCCTTCAAAATAAATAACCTTATTAGGAGTCAGAGGAGCAATAGCTTAGGAATGCATTCAAAAAATAAAACAAGGTTGCTGTAAAAAGTCTTTCCTCTCTCAGGAGCTACACGCCTAGTGCATTCCAGTGCCTTTACAAGCCCTGGCCCAGTATCATTAGCATATTTTGAGCTGGTGTAGCTTGGGATTTGCTTGGCAATCGGGCAAACATTTCAAAAGCAAAGGAGAAAATGAGTAGCAGAAGACCACGGGGCTATATGGGCAGCAATCGCTTGACAGAAGTCAACTGACACAGGGCAAGTTATGCATGCAAATAAAATAAGCACTTTTAAAAAAAACTTTCAGTTGTACAACTTTTTGCAGAAGCAAGAAACTGCAGCTGTGTTGTTGTTGCTGTTTTTGAAAACGTACTAGCAATATACCACCATGCAAAGATTACTTGCAGACAGTGGAGTCATATGCTCATGGAATCGACAACCGAGCATCAACCAGAGAAAAATATGGGTGTATGGGAGGTGGGGAAATACTGAATACAGATGGGGCAGATTATGTTTTGAAAAAGGAGTGAATTTGTCCCACATGCTAGATTTCTGTAAGAGAAATAAGAGTATATTTCATATTAACACACATAACTGAAAGCTTTTTTTTTTCTTCTATAGTAAGAGCTATTGTGATGGAGTTACCTCTCAACCAAGCATACTTAGGATTGCAGCCCTATTTTAGTTTCCAATTTATGGTTCAGGTATCATTTGTGCTTGAAAAGTAAAATCAGGAATCCAGCACAGGGCAGGTTAGATATTTTTCTGGGGTGGGGACTTCTGACAACAACCTCATCAGACATCTCCTGGTGCCAAGAGTTTCCCCATTCATTACAGGGAAGAGAACTGACCCACATCCTTCTGGGAAACATTGACTTCTGAATAAGTAAGCAGGAAGCAGAGGAACGGCAGAAGAACGTCAAAACTCAAAGAGGAAATGGTGCCCTGTTGCACAGAAAAGTCAAATGAAACACTGTGGTGTTGGCTGCAGTGCACAACCTATTAAGTCCCTGTGGCGCATCCAGATATTGTTGGACAACGACTCTCATCAACACTGGCTGTTGGCCTGGCTGTCTTGGGCTGATCACCTATTCCTTGCTTAGACACCATACTAGTTTGTTTTAAAATGCACAGGTGAGCAATGGCAGAGTGTGGCAGAAATAGGCCGCAAAGATTTAAAAGAACCGAAATGAACTCTTAGTAGTGATTGGGGAGAAATTCAATTTAGTTTGCCTATCTATCAAATTCTAAAGCACTTTACAAACCAATATGAGAGCACAGCCATCCTTGACAATTCATACATATCTGAATTTTGTGTTGGGGATTCTCCAATCAACCAGGGTTTACGAAAATGCATATATTTGGGGAAAGTGCACATAGAAAACAATATGTTTGTGAAAATAAGATACAAAATCGCATTGTATTTTGGGAAATTGCTTGCAAAAATGAGCTTATCAGGAGAAATTCTCTGCCTCACAGAGTGATTGCAGTGAAACTCCCACAGATACAGAAAAGCGGTGTGGAGAATGCATCATGAGTTTTTGTTTAAAAGTTTGAAGTCAGCCCATAATAGCATTGGCCACCGCAATAGAGAACCTTGTGTATGTCAATATCAATGAGTGATTGTCGATATTTCTGATAAGAAGCATTTGGCATCATTTGTAACTTGTACACCAAGTCTGATGGGAGATTCACAATTAAAGCATTACAGCAAATTGCAAATCTACAGGCAAAGGTGCATTAGTAACACTTCATTAATTATATTGAATTTGGAGCCCAGAATTCTTTCCACCTATATTTATCACGCACAGGACAATTTGTCTTCATGGTGTCTAAGTCAATTCCATTTTAGGCCAACGAGGGAAAGGATACTGTGCTATAGATCTTAATCCAGCTAGAAGAATCAACAGATTCAAAACAACTAAGCGAGATACACACTTTACAGAAAATTCAGCACAGGACTGGAGAATCATAACTAGGACTCATTTACAACTGGAGAATAGACCAAATCCAAACCTCCAATAGCACACAGTTTTCTTTAAATGTGCTCCATGAGCCTATTGTATCAGCAACAACAGACAGGTCAGTGGAGCATCAGAAATCAGTTCAGACCTTGCCTGGTGACATCTGAAGACCCAGGTCTTGGCAGTAGTCTCTGGACCACCCCATATAGTCAAGAGCAAATTTTGATGCTCGTATAGGTTTAATTTAGATTTGAGCTTATTCCATTTCAACAGAATAACTATGAGTTACAGGGGTGCCACCTGAATAAAATATTGCAGGGGGGGGCAGACAAGGGAGGTGATATGGGAGGGAGGATGGGAGGCAAGAAGGAAGAAGGGATGGCAGAAAAGAAACTTGAAAGTAAATGGTGAAGCAATGGAAACAGTACAATTACCTTTTTAATAATAAATAATACAGTTGATTCATCCTCATTTATACCAGGGGGTGAAAATCTCTGGCATGCGAGATCACCCTATGGCCTCACACACCACAGGGTGGCTGCATTTCCTATTTCTTTTGCATTTTGAGCCATTCAACAGGATAAAATTCAGCCAAAGTTATAGAACGGCAATGACAAAAGAAAAAAGTGTATAGCGCTGGACACTGCTGAGCTCCCTTGCAATAGTTTTGCAATCAAACCTTCATTATCTCGAACCAATTTAGAGGAGAGGTGATCCCCGGGCCTCTTGTGGGTAGAGCATTCAAATTGCTTTTCTTCAGATCATCACTTTTCTCCCATCCTCCTTAAATTTCCTTCATTGTAAGCCAAAACCGGCTCCCGTTTTGTTGAGCATTACTTAGTACATTATCCTTTGCCCTCTGTGCATACATTAGCAATGCCCTTAAAGATACAGCATTGGGCTCAAGTCTTTTGTCCTTGTAATGAAGACAAGAACTCATTTCCAAGCATCCCCAATAAGATTATCTCAAATAATAGCAATCTAATTAGTTCAGACAGTTTGAAGTCTCACTTAGACTCCCAGGTGGTATCCCTCATCACTGTAAGAATTTTTTCCCCCCAGTATCTACGGCACTTGTTAGAAGTCCAGGCATGATTTAGGAGGCATACTGCAACTATAGAAAATATCATTATTTGGCCCACTAAAATAACAAGGTGGGGATGCTGCCCATGTATGTCCTATAAACATTAAGCAAACTAATTTTTTTACAATACGATATGGACAGACCTCTATAGTTTCTATTTTTGCACCCAACTAAATCAAAATGGCAGAAAGTGAGGAGGAATTAAAGAACCTCTTAAGGAGGGTGAAAGAGAAGAGTGCAAAATATGGTCTGAAGCTCAACATCAAAAAAACCAAGATCATGACCACTGGGCACATCACCTCCTGGCAAATAGAAGGGGAATACATGGAGGCAGTGAGAGATTTTACTTTCTTGGGCTCCATGATCACTGCAGATGGTGACAGCAGTCACGAAATTAAAAGACGCCTGCTTCTTGGGAGAAAAGCAATGACAAACCTAGACAACATCTTAAAAAGCAGAGACATCACCTTGCCAACAAAGGTCCATATAGTAAAAGCTATGGCTTTCCCAGTAGTGATGTATGGGAGTGAGAGCTGGACCATAAAGAAGGATGATGGCCGAAGAATTGATGCTTTTGAGTTATGTTGCTGGAGGAGACTCTTGAGAGAGTCAAGAAGATCAAACCTATCCATTCTGAAGGAAGTCAGCCCTAAGTGCTCCCTGGAAGGACAGATCCTGAAGCTGAGGCTCCAATACTTTGGCCACCTCATGAGAAGAGAAGACTCCCTGGAAAAGACCATGATGTTGGGAAAGATGGAGGGCACAAGGAGAAGGGGACGACAGAGGACGAGATGGTTGGATAGTGTTCTCGAAGCTCCCAGCACGAGTTTGACCAAACTGCGGGAGGCAGTGGAAGACAGGAGTGCCTGGCGTGCTCTGGTCCATGGGGTCACGAAGAGTCGGACACGACTAAACGACTAAACAACAACAAAATCAGAATACATGGATGACGGGCAATTTTATTGTCATGTTTTATTGTTGTTACAGGGAATGAAGTGACCCTTTCCTCAATATTTCCCAGTGTTAAACCAGCCATGGGGAAACTTTTTGTTCCAGTGGGCCAGATCATAATCTGCCCCTAACACTGTGGACCAACTTTTGCAACTGGGCAGGAGAACTCAGCTGGCAACATTAAGACACCAGATGATTGAAAGGTGTTTTCTCCCACCCACCCATCCAAGTCCCTAGCATAGTCCTTCCCATGTACCCAACAGCCAGCAGTGCTCAGCAAAGCACCCAACATGGGGCTGGCAAGGCTGCTTTCTGTAAGGATCAGCTGTTGATCAAATTCCTCACAGGGAACTCAGTCGCACTGCCAATCCTGTGGGGTTGAACTCTCCATCAATCAGCTGACAGCTTTCTTCAGAGAGCCTTAAAAAAATATTATTATTATTATTACTACTATTATTATTTACTGAATTTATATACCATCCTATACTTGCAGGTCTCAGGGCAGTTCACAAGATAAAATAAGAATATAACTTTAATTTTAATTTATACCCACCCAACTGGATGGGTTTCCCCAGCCACTCTGGGCGGCTTCCAACAGAATATTAAAAACTTCCCTAAACAGGATTGCCTTCAGATGTCTTCTAAAAGTCAGATAGTTGTTTATTTCCTTGACATCTGATGGGAGGGCGTTCCACAGGGCGGATGCCACTCCCAAGAAGGCCCCCTGCCTGGTTCCCTGTAACCTCACTTCTCACAGTGAGGGAACTTCCAGATGGCCCTCGAAGCTGGACCTCAGTGTCTGGGCTGACCAATGGGGGTGGAGATGGTCCTTCAGGTATACTGGGCCAAGGCTGTTTTAAACCACAAAGTACATAATCAAAATAAAAACAACAACAACCCAACGTTTTCTTCAGAGAGCAGCTTCCTGATCCTGCTTTCTGCAAGATCAAGTCCCCCTGATATTTGATGTCAGGTGTGGAGCGCATGGTCATGATTTAGGGGAAGAGGCCTTGTGATGCAAATTTTGCTCACAGTTTGGAGGTTCTCTAACCCTGTGTTAAGCTTTCCTTCTGAACCTATCCTAAGGCAAGAGTAGCTAATGTGGTGCCTTGACACAAACTCCCATGAGCACCAGTCAGCATGGCCAATGGTCAGGGGTTATGGGATGTAGTATAACTATTTATGGAGAGCTCCACGTTAGATGCTCCAGTCTTAAGGGGTTTAGTTAAGAATGAAGGTTTTATTTGGTTCACATTTTTTACGTGAGCCAATCTGATTCATACTTTCCGGATGGGTAATACATGGATCAGAATACAACTATCCTTTGTTTTTTTTACTTCTCTGAATTTTGCAGAAAAGCTCTCAACAAAAACACATGCATAGAATGTATGCATAAAATAGCATGTTTTCGATTCAAAAGGATAGCATGGAGATTTTTTAGGATACAACCTATAGAAAATACACATTTTAAGGTGAAAACTGACCATGGTCTTGAAACACACTGATATAACAGTCCCTAATGATGTCAGTATTTATAATGTGAGGGAATTGTTACAAAACTGCAGAGGTAAATAACAGATGTCCTTACACAAAACTTGATTTCATGGTGGCTTGGCATCAAAAAAGAATATTTCTACTCATTTCAGACAGCCTCATATTTCCCCATACACTATGGTAGGATTCCCACAATTGCCACGTGGGCATAACACCCACTTCTATCATCAAAATACAGAATTGTAGCTTACTGAAAACTTGAGCTCTGTGATGTCAGTAGTGTGAAATCTCAATCACTTTCCAGGAGAATATTAATTCTGAAGAAAATTGCTTAAATATAGAACCTCAGTCTTAACACATTCTAGTTACAGTCGTACCTTGGAAGCCGAACAGAAGCCATTCCAGAAGTCCATTAGACTTCCAAAACGTTTGGAAACCAAGGTGCAGCTTCCAACTGGCTGCAGGAAGCTCCTGCAGCCAATCGGAAGCTGTAGAAGCCTTGCTGGGCGTTCAGGTTCCAAAGAACATTCGCAAACTGAAACACTCATTTGTGGGTTTGCAGCGTGCAGGAGCCAAAACATTCGACTCACAAGGCATTCATCAACCAAGGTACGACTGTACTAGCCACCTTATGATTTCGCCCACAATTAGATTTCCCTTCTATGATCCCACACAGGGAGTGTTAATGGTTCACTCCAATCCAGGGTTGAGCAGTATGGAACTGGTCAAAATCATGTGAGGCATGCATTAAATTTTGGGGGTGGATTCCCCCTTAAATAAATGATTGTGGAACGGATCTAGCCCACAAAAGAAATGTTTCTCACACAAACACATTTCAACCTAATCAGGGTGTAACAAACCTTGATTTCCTCACATCTCCCCATAAACCTTAGGAAGAGTTGTATTTGTGACGTCATCACATCATGCAAGCAAGAGAGCATGTGCTCTGCATGCAGAAGGTGCCATGTTCAATCCCTGGAGAGCCCAGTTGGAAACTGTGAGTACCCACTGCTGGGTTGCCTGGACAACAGTGAGCTAGATGAAGTGACGTTCAGACTCCATGCAAGACAGCTTCCGATCTTCCTATGTTCTGACCATCATAGGCTGCTGCCAATGATGAGACACATAGGCAAGTCTATCCAAAAGCTACAGGGAAGAAGTGGGGGGAAACTCAACCCAAGATTGTTCTGCAATCTCATGTTGAGCATCACAACTAATTCTACCCTAAATGTAGAATATCTCTCTCTCTTTCTTTCTTTCTTTCTTTCTTTCTTTCTTTCTTTCCTTCCTTCCTTCCTTCCTTCCTTCCTTCCTTCCTTCCTTCCTTCCTTTCTCATTCTACAGTGTTTAATTGGTCCTGTTATACCAAACTCCCTGGCCTGACCTTTTTATCTCTCTGCTTCATACCTCAATATGGGCTTCCCGTAGCAATGTCCCATAATAGCTTAAGCAAGCATCTAGCCCAGTAACAGCCTTCAGGCTTTCTTCCCTAGCTACCACCAATATCTTTCAGCTCCCACTGTTTACTTCTTTTAAAAAGCTGCATCCTGTAAAGTTTTTTCCTTTCCTTTTTGGGGAAGTAACTAACTTCTTTCATGCTCTAAATATTTACAAACTGCTGTTCTTGCCGCCAGCAGCCAAACTTTCTATTCTCAGATATTTTTTGTATCCTCTTAATCCAGGTTGTCTGGATCCCCAAAAGCATTAACCTTGCACACTGCACAAATACAGCCTCAAAAATACATTTCCCAACTTTTAATCTGTGTTTTATCGTTTGTTTGCATCCAGCACATTCTTCTCCTTAAAAAAAAGGGGGGGGGAGATTCATTCTCAAACAACAACAAAAACCCTTTCAGGTTTTGAACTTCCTTCAACCAAATTTAGCACAAAAACGGCCAATTCTTACAATTACTCTTTAGGCTAGGGAGGGTGCGAAAGTGGATTGGGGATTTTGAATAAGGGAAGAAATACATATTAGAGAAGATAATAGGTTTCCCACTGAAACAGAGAACTTGCATCAAATTCTCTCGCTTCCTCTCAGTAGGAAGAACCTGGCCCTGGTTCAGATGATAGGACACCACGCCTTTCTATGATGTCCATTGGCTGCTGCTGCTGCTAGAATTAGGAAACCACAGGAGGGGTCACTAATATGGTGCCTGAGAGTGCTGGTGGGCACATCAGTACCTCTATGATGCCCACAAAAGTTCTCAGTAAATATATCTGGAAAAAGGTTCCCTGCTCAGTGTCCCCTAACCACTTGTGGTGGTTCATAGGGGGCTTCAAGAGGGAGGAAGAGGAGGAGAAACCCCATTGCACCACCACAATTCCATGTTGAATTTTCTTTATCCCTCCATTCCTGTTTTAGGAAACAATTGACTTAGGGTGCAAATCTGATGACAGGGTCTGTGTCTAATTTTTGTGAGACACATGAATTCTGTAGCCCATCCTGGGGCCTGGTTGGATGAATGACGGGATAACCAACCTATAAATAAAGCCCCTTCCCTTTGTACATGCTCTAGAAGCGAAGACATTGCGCAATGGTAAAGCAGCCCATTGGCCAATCTAATTGCTAACTGGAGACTCAAATTAAAAAAATATATATCTTATATATACTTTGTGCCACTTTTATTTGTCATATTCCCCAAATCTGTCTGATTTGCTGCACTTATCGCAAAGCATTGTGGGGCTCTTTTGTTTCAAAGAAAAGGCCAACAACTGTTTACAGTCTGAAGGAACTTATTTGACATTTCTGATCATTAGAAGAAATATAATTCGGGAACTTCCTCCCTAGAGCAGTTGTGGGAGTAAAGAATCCTATTAGGTTGAAAACTAAGCTGGATAACTCGATGAACAGCAGCGTATGCTTCAGCAGCAGTCTTCTGTTATCAGCATCAGGAAGCTATTTTGGGATATTTCCCCCTCAGAAGCATCATAAATGGCTCAAACTGGAGACGAGATATCAAAGGATGGAGATCAGAGCTTTAGCAGCCATTTTCGTCTCACAGAATAAGAAATACAGAGCAAGTGAAGAGATGCCTTTTTGAAACTATTGCCAGAGTGAACATGAAGGCAAGGGATTGGGTTTAAGGGTCACAACTTTATTAAGCTTCACAAAACTCCGTAACAAGCAGCAAGTTAGCATGCACTAAGATAACTTCACTGCCTGGTGCAGGTTTCCTTCAGCTGTATGGGGCTGTATTCAACTCAAGGGTTGTGGTAATGGAAGCCAGTTCAACAACTCCCAATAGCACAATGGGAACCTGTGTGTGTGTGTGTGTGTGCATAAATTTTATATTTTATCTTAATAAAAGAGAGGGGCAAAATTAATAATTTTTTAGTATTACCTAGCCCATTAAATGAAAACACTTATTATTATTATTATTATTATTATTATTATTATTATTTAGATTTATATACTTCCCTTCCCCATAAGATCTCAGGGCAGCTCACAGGATAAAATACCATACCCTCCAACATTTCTCCAATGAAAATAGGGACATCCTATTCCATCATCATCATCATCACCATCATCACCATCATCACCATCATCACCATCACCATCATCATCACCATCACCATCATCATCATCATAGGGAGGTTTTGTAATGTTTAATTATGTTTTTATATATGTTGGAAGCCGCCCAATAATAATAATAATGGAATATGACATCTCTATTTTCACCAGAGGAACATTGGAGGGCATGAGTATGCAACTCAGACATTTAAACCTAGCAGCAAAAACGATGCAACAAATCCCCTCCTTTTTTAGTAATTGGACCACATTTTCCCCAGGCTAGTGACACTTGCCTGAGACGTCTGGGAATCTTTGCCTATCACATATTCCTTTGCTACGGGCACCTCTGTCCTAGTGTATATATTGCTCATTCTATATGCACCTCATACTGTGTTATAAGGCACAATGGCCGTAGGCTAATATGCAAGGAGTATAAGGGATGAGGTTTCAACGTAAGGGGATTGCATCTCAGAATCAAATAACCTGTACGACTCTTCCAGCATTGTTGTTCTGTGACTATGTTGCTTATGGTGGTGGTCAAATCATTTAAAATAGGAGCTAGGAAAAAGAGAGCAATGTTTTTATCCAAGTAATACAGGAGAGCCAAACAATGAACTTTTTTTACTTTTTCATGGGAAATGTTTGGGCAATCGTATATGTATAGGTGCATACGAAGTCACTGATAATGAGTCCCCCTGCAGCACAGAGGATACCAAAACTGAAATTGGGGAGCAAATAATGAGGAATAAATGCAATCAAGTTCTAATGGCTTTGTAAGATGGTGCCAGGAGAAGGCAGATTTCACTCAGTGCACTTTTACTGTCGAATAATTAGTCTGGGACTAAGGAACCAGCATTCAGGACAACGAATGAACAGAATGCTCATTTGGTGCATTAAAGTGCAAAAGGGGTTGGTTTTGGAAGATGGTTTTAGAAGATGCCTAGTGCAGTACAATTGAAAAGCAAAGCAAATGAGACATTAGAATCTGGGGATAGTACATTTATCAGAACACAGCCACCCTTTGGAATTTATGCGTCTCCCAATTTTTCCATGCTGTTCTCCAGCCAAATAATGTATATACTAGGATGAAATTTGCATTAAATATGCATATGTTGTTGAAAACAACATAGATAAATGCATATCAGGGAAAATATAAATATTGGGGGGAGAGGCTTGGTTAGAATGTGTGTATTAGGCAAAATTTCACACAAAATGTGTATATTAGGATAAATTTATGCTAAAAGGCTAATGAATTTTAATGAGGACTTGTTTAATGTTTAATGACAAACTGATGTGGAATTGTTGGGAAAGTGAACTTAAAACTGGGAAAAGGAAAAACTGAGAGAAACCAAAATTGACGGATTTGTTCACCTCCAGTGTCACCTTTTTGCAGCTTAATCTCTTGATTCCTAGTACTCTTTATGCAGCATTTCTGGGAGTCCCTGAAAAGCCAAAGTTTCTTGTAAAAGAATTAAAGGTGGGGAAATAAGAAAGGCACATGAACCCTGGCATCTGCACATAAAATACAAATATCTGAAGGGAGGAGAAGTCTGCAGGTATGCAGGCTTCCTTGCATTCAGGAACCCCAATACAAGGTCTCCTGCTTTGTTAAATTACACTTTGCTGTGATGTACAAACTGGGAGAGTATAGTTTGAGTGCTCCCTACATCAGAAAGAGCAACTGGATTTGGGTCACCCAATGAGCTTCATAGTTGCACAGGGATTTTAATCCTGACCTAGTCCAGTATACTAGCTGCTAGAAATCACTGGCTTTCCACACTGTTGAGGACAATGTCCAGGGGTCTTTATGAAGACATACTATTAGTAGATTAGTAGAATGGGAACAAAATAATACATGAGCATGTGATAATGGCTAAATTGACTAATTATATGAGGGTGAAAAGGGATGAAGATGGAAAACAAATTGAAAAGTATGTCTACATGATTCCTTGGGTTTTGAAATTTAAAATACTAGTGGTGTAATGAATTTATTTAGGGTTCAAACCTACATAAATTTGAGATGTAAGATGCAGTTTTGATCTGCCGTCTTGGGGGGGGGGGAGGCAATGTTTTCTGTCTAAAAGGGGGGGTCATACTTTTTGTAGAACCAAGCAAAACACAAATATATAACAAGTGAACCATGGAGCAAAAGGATACAGGGTAAATCACTAGCAGGACTTAGTTTTGGAATTAAATCACACAGTTTATCTGCCAAAAGTGATGTGAGTGTGTCAGAAAAACTGTAACCAGCAACTCATTATTCACAGACAAGATGGTTGAAAACCTAACTTAGAGAGAGAGAGAGAGAGAGAGAGAGAGAGAGAGAGAGAGAGAGAGAGAGAGATATTTTACTTTCTTAGACTCTAGACTTCAGAGGCATGAGTTTGTTTTATCCATTGAGGCCAGACCTGATTCAAAACGTTTTGTTGCCTAAGGAAGACAAGATGGTGACATGCTCTACTCTACTGCAGCTGCAGGCAGGCTAACAGCATATTTTATGACATTCAGTGCTCTGTCCAGCACGTCTCTGCCATTCCCCGCCCTCCAGAATCCACCACCTGAGGCAACCACCTTACTCTGCCTAATAGTAGGATCAACACTGGTTAACACCAAGAATCACAGACTGCCTTCTACAAAGTCAGACCATTGGTCTAGCTAGCTTAATGTTGTCTGTTGTCAATTCCACTGTTGAATATTGTAAGAGATTCCTGACAATGGACCAACATGACGGCCTGGTCTTGTTATTGTTTATTCATTATTCCTCACTTGGGGGATCTGAATCACTAAGCTTTGCCTAATGGGATCATTCAGAAAAGGAAATAACAACGGCACAGATTTTTCCCCACCTCCTAGTTTTCAAAACACAAAGATCTTTCATTACATTTGGATTAAAATGGTAACATGCTGTTTGGTACATGAAGAGAAATTCTAAAAATCATGCCCAGCATTGTGTTTCATTTTGCCTCTTTGAGCAATGCAAGTTCTACATACAGAGAGAGAGAGAGAGAGAGAGAGAGAGAGAGAGAGAGAGAGAGAGAGAGAGAGAAGAAGCTTCACACCTTCTTTTCTACTTATTGATGTCTGCCTCCATGAATTAGATCCAGTATCCCAGCTGACTCCAGATGCTTGCTATGTAGGTGGCAAAGAATATTCAATCTTGTTCTTAATTACTGTGGCTCAAATTGATTTGACCTGAACTCTGCCTGTTTTTCAAGTATAGCAGGACCTCCAGGCAAGCTCCCTAGCTTTTTGAACTAACATGCTGGCTGACAAATAAGTAATTGTGAGGAACTGATTTATCGCCCAGTCAGACTCAGCTGGATGCAAAATATTAATTTTTAATGTAGCAAACAATTTCCATTGCTTTTACCCATAAAATGTAATAAATGAATCTGCACACTTACAAATAATAGATTTGGTGCGTGTGTGCATGCATTTTATGATGGAGAGAATGGCTTTTAACTGGTCACAAAGCATCTCTATCGCATGCTCTAACAGAAAGATGTTTGTGAATTCCAAGGGCTACATATATTCCTTGAGGTGGTTCAAGCATCTAAGTAAGCCGTAACATCAAAAGCTTAAATGGTTTACAATTATACCAGTGCCCCAAAATATCGCTTTGTCCTAGTTGTCATATTTCCATTTCCTTCTTGTAGATCTTGCTCCCTTTCACACAACCTGTTCTCTAGACTTCAACCTTCCCCAGCAAATTGACAGGCCCAAGGACTGAATACTTAATACTTTGTTCTCCAAGACTGACACTGAATGCACACTGTTTACTCACATTAGTCCTTCCAGCTAAAATATTTTTGATAGGTCAGTGTACTAATAATGATATTCAGCATGGCATGAGAGCACATAGCATCAGATGCTCAAGGACAACTGGTTTATTATTACAAAGTGGAACTGTTTATTGTACGAGGGATTGAGGCCTGGTGGGAAAGTTTTCCTTCAGACTGAGTGCTCTTAAAGAAGCAATTCCTCACAATGATCAAGTCAACTTAATGAAGATTTGTCCTCGTTGCTTTATCAATTATCTTCTCTTGACCAGAAGGCAAAGACCATATTAATTGTGAGCACAATTCAAAGTGTTGGTGCTGACCTTTAAAGCCTTAAATGGCCTGGGCCCAGAAGGAGCATCTCCACCCCCATCATTCAGCTGAGGTCCAGCTCTGAGAGCCTTCTGGCAGCCCCCTCCCTGCAAGAAATGAGGTTACAGGGAACCAGGCAGAGGGCTTTCTCAGTAGTGGCACCCGCTCTGTGAAATGCCCTCCCACCAGATGTCAAGAAAATAAACAACTATCTGACTTTTAGAAAACATCTGAAAGCAGCCCTGTTTAGGGAAGTTTTTAATGTTTGATCTTTTACTGTGTTTTTAATATTCTGTTGGAAGCCGCCCAGAATGGCCAGATGGGTGGGGTATAAGTAATAAATTATTATTATTATATTATTATTTTAATCATTGGGAGTTGTCCCTCATCTCATTGCCTCCAAAACTCAAACCCTCCTCAATGTTACTTAATTCAAAAATGATGTTAAAAACTCAAGTAGGACATTGTGTGTGGCAGTGGTTGACATGGTTTCAACCAGAAATAGTGCTTGCTACTTTTCTCAGATTTGGGGCCACTGTACCTACTGCCTATAGTTCCATCAGTCCTTTCGGCCACTCTTTTCTGCAAGTAAGATTCCAGCTTCCCCTCACAGCAGGAAAACAGTTGGGAAATTGCCCAACTGTCTCTTCACTCCCCCTGAAAGAACAAGTTTGCAATTTGAGGGGTGCTTGCTGGAGCCATCTTTGTTGCTGGAGGCTCATGTAGCCTCAGTGGCTAGGAGACCTTTTACTAGATATGGTTGGGATGCTAGCTACAAGTATGCTTGGGCAGGGATCTTCTGGGCATGGGGAGTCATGCATTGGTAAACTCAAGACTGGTTTATTGCAGTGTGCCTTATATGAGCTACTTTTGGGCCTGGCCTGGAAGCTCCAACGGCTGCAAAATTCTGCTGCTTCATGGTTGGTGGGGACAGGCTACCACCATCACATAATTCCAGTGCTTAAAAGCTTGCCCTGGCTACCCATATGCTACAGGGTCAAGGGCAAGTCATTTGCATTGTTACAAGATTGTTAACAAATTGGGTCGAGGAGACATGCATGATCACTGAAGTCCTTCGGAGGAGTCCTTTGGGAGATTGGAGTTATAAATTAAACACAAGCTCTAATAGAACAAATAGTTGATGACAAAAAAATAATTGCTTTATTTGGACACGGAGTGAGATTCTTGCTAATAGCAAGTCCATCACCCCCAGTTTACACTGGTCCAAGGCACTGTGTGTTTAAGTGAAATTGTGTATACAGTAGTACCTCGGGTTAAGAACTTCTGGAAGTCTGTTCTTAACCTGAAACTGTTCTTAACGTGAGGTACCACTTTAGCTAATGGGGCTTCCCACTGTCGCTGCCGCGCAATTTCTGTTCTCATCCTGAAGCAAAATTCTTAACCCGAGGTACTATTTCTGGGTTAGTGGAGTCTGTTACCTGAAGCGTCTGTAACCTGAAGCGTCTGTCACCTGAGGTACCACTGTATTTGAAACACCATTGGAAAAGTCTGCAAACAACCCATTCTGCCCCGCCCCTTTTTGTGACATGTGTGTGCCGTTTTCAGGTCACTTCCGGTTTCGGCGCAATGCACATGTGCATGGTCGTGCGCATATCAGTTACACCTAAAACGGTCTCTGCCTGTACTCAGAAACATAGCATGTAATCTTTTCCCATGCCGGACATCAACAGTAAACGCTATAGCCGTATCTGTCAACCTTGGCTCCTCAGATAGTGTTGAACTCTATCACCCCTGTCAGCTTAGCCAATAGTTAGGGATGATGAGCACTGGAACCCAACAACATTCAGGGACCCAAGATTGAAGACCACTGTACTAGAGAGAGCGAGAAATGCACTAGAAAGAGAGGAAAAACCCAAGGAATAGAGGCACTTTTTCTTGCCCAAGGCATGCTGTTGATGCTTGGTTTAACTGTGTTCATTTCAGTGCTTGACTGTTAATGGTTCACTTAGATTGTTATGGGAGGGGGGAAATAAATAAAAAAAGCTACTGAAGACCACATCTTGTGGAGGCACAAGGTACAGTCACTGGTATCTCAGAACGCCCACTGCACAATGCTTTCTGCCAATTATGTCTTGCTATTATTTCATGTTCAATTACAGAGAGCAGGAAAAAAGGCAGCCAACACCTCCTTGTTCCCTTTTCATGAAATAGACTGTTTTGTTATTTTCTTTTTGCGCTTTCACAAAATGAGAGAAAGAGCAGGAGCTACGTGCTATAAAAGCAGCTCATGAACCCTTGAGGGACAGAAAGTTATTGTGGAACTTCTTGGCACACTATGACAACAGCAGCCAAATTGTTTAAATGGTGCCCCACAGCAACAAAACATGTACTTAATAAAGCCCCAGTATTGTCAGTGGGGGGAAAAACTGTTTAATTTAAAGCCAAGGCTGCAGTCTTGGACAGAACAAAGAAAAATGATATCAGGGAATAACCTGGCAGAGATTTTCTTTTCGTAAAGGAGGAGGGTGGATCAGTACCAGCTACAAACTCAGTTCTCCCCTGAGATCCTGAGTTCTAAATGGTTTCTTTAGCCCTGTTGAGATTGCAATATGGATGCCTAACTACATTCAGGAAAACCACCAAAAAGTCCATTCCTATTTAGCAGACCTGCTTCTCACTTTCATTTTTTTACGCAGGTCCAGTTCAAATGCTATTATATCATTATATATATATATATATATATATATATATATATATATATATAGTTAGCATTTGGGAATTATTTTCCACATTGAGCAGTCTTAGCAGCCCTGGGTCTTGGGAGAAAAGCAATGACAAACCTAGACAGCATCTTAAAAAGTAGAGACATCACCTTGCCAACAAAGGTCCGTATAGTAAAAGCTATGGTTTTCCCAGTAGTGATGTATGGAAGTGAGAGCTGGACCATAAAGAAGGCTGATCGCCGAAGAATTGATGCTTTTGAATTATGGTGCTGGAGGAGACTCTTGAGAGTCCCATGGACTGCGAGAAGATCAAACCTATCCATTCTTAAGGAAATCAGCCCTGAGTGCTCACTGGAAGGACAGATCCTGAAGCTGAGGCTCCAATACTTCGGCCACCTCATGAGAAGAGAAGACTCCCTGGAAAAGACCCTGATGTTGGGAAAGATGAAGGGCACAAGGAGAAGGGGACGACAGAGGACGAGATGGTTGGATAGTGTTCTCGAAGCTATCAGCATGAGTTTGACCAAACTGCGGGAGGCAGTGGAAGACAGGAGTGCCTGGCGTGCTCTGGTCCATGGGGTCATGAAGAGTCGGACACGACTAAACAACAACAACAGCCCTGGGAACACTACTGGGTGTAGGAAGTAAAGCTAACTTTATGCATATATTTGCAGCAACTTGTATGACTACAGCTTTGGATGGAGGGGAGAGCTGTCAAATTAATGTGAATCACCCCCCCACCCCCTAAAAAGTAGCAGTCATTACTGAGGATGCACTGGGACATACTACTTCCATATGGCTGTATCCCCAGCCATGTGTATGAGTCTACAAAGAAAGATTCTTAAACCTCTGGCATGGTATGTAAAAGTTGACTCATTTCCACATAGTAAAGTTTTAGAATGTGCACTCAGAAAGGTGATTTATGGTAGTCAGCAGCAGAACTACTAGTGAACTACCTATGTCCTATATGTTCTGGAAAGTTGTTTGGTCATAATGCATAAAGATCTCATGACCAAATTCCGTATCACGGTTCCTGGGATGAAGGCGCAAGTATTCTTCTATGTTTGGATACAGTGTGGTGCCATTCTGAATCAAGATGATGGACAGAACCTTTCAGAACAACACTGATTATAACCACTGGTTTCAAAACTGCACTGGTTTGTTTGAATTCTGAATCAACGGCAGGTATGAGGCTGCTGGCCTCTGATAAAAGAAAACATTCAAAAGTAAGACACAGAGTTAGTTGGGAAACATCTGGAGATGATCTTGCCACTTTCTTTTGACTGACACTAAGGATGAACAAAAAATAAATAAAGACAATCTACAATATTGATGCCAGATTAAGGCCAAGGAAGACCAACACCTCCATTAGTGTTGCAACTATGGTGACACACATAGACACACCCAGACAAATGTTTAAGATCTTTCCTTTTCAGGTTCCTAAATATGTCTTAATACCCGTTGATTCTTCCCCTATTTTGATGTGGTATTTATTTGCACAATAGTAGTTGGCATTTATCAACAGCCAAACGGTATCAATTTGCCTAGGCCCCTCTTGAAAGCTTCCCAAAAGATTTATCAGCCAACCATTTCAAATGATTCCCAAACACCATTGGGCCTTTTTCAAGCTCAGACTTCCAATTAAGATCATGCTAGGAATGCAATCAAAGATCTCAGCACTCAGAAGTTAATTATGTCCTTGGGCTAAGTTATAACATCCTTGTTTGTTTGAAAGGGGTTTGTTGCCGGTGCAGTTTGTTGCCATTCCTTTTTGCCCACTTCATCTAATAAAATAAAACATTAGAATGATACAGATTTTTGTCAGCAGTTATCAAGAAAGCCCTATGGTGAGGCTGTGGGAGCTTTTGTTACAACAAAAATGCAGAGAGAGCAGTGGAAATAAAGCATTCTCCGATAATTAGCAACTCGGGATCATCTCTGTCCCAAATTTTCTGCAGCCTGCCACACCGCATAAAGCTCAAAGATTTTTACTGGCTGTTGTCGCATGCCTAGCCAACTTATTCATCCCCAAAATTGGCTGGACCAGAGCCATGCAAATGCATGCATCACTTTTAGGCTGTAAAAGAGATTATTTAGTTTGGGCTCACGGAACGCTGAACAAGTGTCAAGAGATAAACACTGTGACGATATAATTCGTCCTCCTGAAATCCACTGTCTGCCTGATTTTACAAGGGCCAGGAAGTAACATCTGAGAATGGTGATAATGTTTGATACTTCCAAATTAATCCAGCTTGGAGTAGTATTAGCTGCCTCAGAGAACTCGGAGCTGATTGCTAGATGGTCCTTTAGATGATACCCAGATTTTTACTGGGGCTGTGCTGTCACGCCAGACTTGGCCTCCTACCAAAAGGAAGCTATCTTACAGTAAATATGTCTAATTATTTATAGAAGGTGTTGTCCATATCTATTTGGCAAGATAACCCCAACGAATTCATAGGGGTCCCCCATTAAATCAGCTCCCAGCTATTGGCAATTTACACCAGAATGTGTAATGGCTGTTTTATCTCTTGTTTGTCACAAGCCTTTTTTTATGTGTCCAGGGAAACTATTTTTTTCTTTCCCTTACTTTGTGCCTCAGCTATTTCTGTAGCTTCCCTGAGAGCATGGAAGGGCACCTCTGCATGTATTCCATTGTACATGCGACTCTCGTTTTGCTGACTGCAGTAAATGAGCGTTTCTGGGCATTGAAGAACCACATGTGTGATTAGAGTACACATGCCCCTGTGAGTAGGGATGTTTATTTTGGCTCTTTGCTGCACTTTATTCCATTTGTCCACAGCCTTTGTAAGATGTTGAGAGCAACACTGCAGCTGATGCCTGACCTGGACAGAATGAAGCAAACCCCATAATTTCCCAGCACTCAGAGTCTGTGCTGGTATAAATGAAACATCAAAGGGCAGTTATTTATTTTATTATTTTGCAAGAGCAGATTGTTGATTCATGTTTAGCTTGTGAGCCCCTATAATCTCCAGATTCTCCTTAACGGGCCAAGTCAGTAACATTCCAGGAGAGACAGATTGGGAAGGGGGGGGGTGGCGGTGATGAGAAAGAGACCCAAAAAGAGAAAAATAAGGCACAGGTAGACAGAATGCAGATCAAAAAGCTAAATGCCAAGGCAAAGCGAAACAGACACAACCTTTAAGAGGATTTGCAAACAAGGAATGAGTCGCTGTAGCTGCTGTTGTAAATTTAGATGGCATATTTGAGTCAAGGATCGTCTTCCCTTGTGTGATTTCAGAACTGCAACAACTCACTTATACTGCTACCCTTACTAATAATGCCAATACTACGACTATACAACAGCAAAAAAAATCAACACATACACAATTGCTGTCTCGCCAGAAGGCATGATGCTAAGAGACCACTTCATTTGAAGAAGGGCCTCCAATGTGAGAAGAGATTATCCTTCAGATACCAAGGCTCCACTGGGACGCAGGTGGCGCTGTGGGTTAAACCACAAAGCCTAGGACTTGCCGATCAGAAGGTCGGCGGTTCGAATCCCCGCGACGGGGTGAGCTCCCGTTGCTCGGTCCCTGCTCCTACCAACCTAGCAGTTTGAAAGCACGTCAAAGTGCAAGTAAATAAATAGGTACCGCTCCGGCAGGAAGGTAAACGGTGTTTCCGTGTGCTGCTCTGGTTCACCAGAAGCGGCTTAGTCATGCTGGCCACATGACCCAGAAGCTGTACGCCGGCTTCCTCGGCCAATAAAGCAAGATGAGCGCCGCAACCCCAGAGTCAGTCACGACTGGACCTAATGGTCAGGGGTCCCTCTACCTTTACCTTACCAAGGTTCCAAACTGTGAAGGTCTCTAAAGGTCAAAACCAGCACTTTGAATTTGGCCCAGAAATGGACCAGGAATCAGTGAATCTGATGAAGTAGTCGCAGGAGTTAGGGGCGGGAGAGGGCATTGTCTGTGGCACCCCCTAAGTTATGGAATTCCCTTCCTACAGAAGTGCATCTGACCCCTTCATTATACAGCTTTCGGCAAATGCCAAGAATACACCTCTTTACCCTGCCCTTTGACACCTGAGATATGTGTTTTCACCTATTTTGTTGAATGTGATTTGTTTTTTATGTTGAGTTTTAGATGGTTGCAACCTGCCCTGTGACCTGCTGGTGAAGGGCAGATAAAACAACAAGGAGAAAGAGAAGGAACCAACCAATGTTGCTGCTCCCAAGTTGTGTTCCCCTCAAATCAAATTCTCCTCTGGTCTTAAAGACTCTTTCTGCAGTATTTCAACATAATGTTCCGGAAAACAAAGCACTAAGGTTATAGAAAATTACTTCAAATACCTAACTATACAGGGTATGCCAGATATCAAAAATGCAAAAAAACCCAAACAAAAACCCAGTGTTAATGAAGGAGGAAGAATCCACAGTTTATCTACTTACCCATTAAGCGATCTTCCAGCCCTACATGACACCTGGATGACGTCTGAGGGACAGATATAAAAGCTAAGGTTCAACTTGGCATGGTCACCTTTGGCTAGTCAGATGACTGACACCCAGATGGGCCAATCATTATTGGACTCAAAATCTCTACCTCCCAGCCAAGGTAAGACCTGAGCCAAATAGCTTTCCATCATGTAACTTTAGCAGCAGAGAGCATCTAAGTATTTAGAAATAGCAGGAGGGGATTCACCAAATGAAACCCATCAATGGAGACCTTGCACAAGGGCTCCTACTTGTGAAAATGGGTTTTCCCCCTCCTCGCTCCCCACATGCCCCAGAATTCACTTTGGGGGTAACCTCTAGAACAGCATGGGAAGGGCAGGATATGCTTGCATGGGTGGAACATCTAGAATAGTGCAATCAAGAATAGTGCAATGTTGAATTCCAAGTCCTACCTCCAATCATTTTCAAAATATGTAAAGTAGCCTTCAGCTCTATCTTATCCAGCACTATCAACTATAATTAATCATCTGACTATAGGAGAAAGTGGATAGTAATGCTAATTAATAAAACTTTCTGCTTCAGAAAAGCATCTCAAGCCACATTTCCATGACACAAGACTGCTTTTCACAGATTCACCAAACATTGTAGAAATCAGAGGTTTATCACCACCTCAAGTGATTGTTGCTTGCTATCTAACTTTTAAGAGCTTTCATGTGGGAAGAGAAGAGGGAAGCCCTATGTTTACTGCAGAACATGTGAGAATTCCTTGCAAAAGCTTCACTTGCTCTTTGTCGTCTACTGGTGTTTTCTTGGAGATTCATATCTCATGTTGTTAACTTTTAAAAATCTTCTAGACAGGCACTTGTTTGTTTTTGTAAACTGAGACAAGCATATACAGCCTTCTGAATCAGTAAATAAAACACAGCATCTGGGAGCATGACACCATTAACAGATTTTACAACTACTCAAAATACAAAAGTGCAAAAGGTCTCCAGCTTTTTATCTTTAAATAATAATAATAGTAATGAAATCTTACTGGAGGTAATCTAATAAACCAAGGCCAGGCCCATCCAACGTAGCACCCCGGACAAAATAAATACAATTCAGAATTCTTTCCCACAAACACACCCCACCCTCAACACACACACATGCCCAGAGGCGTACACAACCAACATATACTGAGGGGAGATGTTGAATTTACGCATGTCACTCCCCTGGTCTCCTTTGAGAGAAAAGATGGGATATCAATTTAATAAACGAAGACAAATTATGGAATTCACTTTCCAACCTCCATGATTTCTCAAACAACTTCCTCTTCTCTATCTATAGCCAAGCAGCTCAGCACCCTTGGGGACCACTTTCACTTTCACATCAGTCAAATCTCCATCTTCCCCCATTAATCAAATCCTCTCCTCTCATTTCCCTGACCATGTCCTATTTGGCCTGGCCAGGATGGCTTTCCTGTTATAGCTGCTGGGATGGACAAGGCATGTGAGCCTCACCTGTCCTTAACCTATTCCAGCTGAGAAATCAGAAAACTCCTCCCCAAGCCAGCGAGCCCCACCTGGGCTGTGGGTCCTTGGCTTCCTTCCCTCCAAACTGACAGCTGTTAGTTCTGGAATCCCTAGAAGAACTTGCCAGATCTCTTCCAAATCTCAATAGATATTTTGCCCTCCTAGACATCTTGCAAGACTTGGGTGAGATCTCGCAAAACCTTGCAGGAAATCACCTATCTGTTTACCTGTAAGCATACACCTTTTAAATTTTTTTTTATTTAATACACGTTTCTCAATACACCAGATTTGCACATAGGATTCTGTATCATATGAAATAACACATCCTGTTTTGTTCTATTGTTCCTAGGAATGTTTCTAAAAATAGCTCCGTTATTGGATTTAACTCTCCTAAGCTCAGAGTAGCATTAGTGTGCTGCTTATTGATTTTGATTTTTTTCTAAGTAAATGTGCTAATTCCCTTTAAAGACAATAGGCTAATTCCATTTCGATATAATAAAATCGACTTCTGATTTATCTCTGTGGTCTGTCATCTGTCTCTTCAGGTGCCAAGCTCTGGACTAAGTCCAGGTCTTAGCATCAAAAGATCCCTGAGATTACATGTAAGAATTGCAGGGTTGCATGCATACCTCATGACCCAATTCATTATAGCTTCTGATGACACCTATGACGTTTTCCTCTTACACCATTCCTTGTGATGCACACGAAATAACCACACTTTTCTAATGAAACATTCAGTTACTCAAGATCCAAACTCCAGACGTTTTCACATGATAGTAAGATTACAGAATCGTAGAATTGTCAAGTTGGAAGGGACCCCAAGGCTCATCTATTCTAAGTCCCTGCAATGCAGGAATCTCAACTAAAGCATCCATGACAGATGGCCATCCAACCTCTGTTTAAAAGACTCCAAGGAAGGAGAGTCCACAACCTCCTGAGGGAGACTAATCCACTGTTGGACAGCTCTTTCTGTCAGAAACTTCTTCCTGATGTTTGGTAGGAATCTCCTTTCTTGTAACTTGAATCCATTGGTTCGAGTTCCACAACTGCAGTCTTGCTTGCAGTCTTCCCATTGAGTGCTGTGAGAACAGGATAGTGGAGTAGACGGGCCATGGGCCTAATCCAGCCTGATGTGTGTTTTTAATACAATGCAATGGTGTTTTGTGTGTGGCTTTCTCTCACTAATCCAGCCAGTCAGGAAACATTTCCTTGAGTAGGTGACAAAAAAGCAGATAATTACATTTGAAATTCAGCACCCAAATGTTGAGAACAAATTTTGAATTCCAAATTTCTAAATCAGATATTTAATCAAAGTTCTTATTTTTAGCTCGCCCCACCCCCACCCCTTCTTGGACCACCCAGTTTCCAATCCCTATTTCAACCTAAACTACATTTCAGGCTTGGTACAAGGCGAGTAAGATGGAATAACCCTTTCTTGACCTCTTTGGAAGAACAACAGAATACAAGTATAATTTATTCACATTTAATACAGTTTTCTTAAATAACAGCCTTCCTTGGTGCTCACATTTTCCATGGCTTTCCCCCCATGGCTTTATTGTAAGGTGTATTACTCATCCTCATCGTCACTCTAAAATGAGTACACCTGTCTAGAAACCAAAAGTCCTTGACTAGCAATGTCTGCATATTTTGCTGTCTGTCTAGCTGAAGAGGGGACATGCATTTAATTGCCTATGCGCTGAAGAAGTCTACAATCTGTTGCCAGCTAAAAACAAAGGAAATGCAAAGCTTAATGAATTTGATGGATTAAGCCCATTTTCTGTGGACGTTGCAGCATCAAAAAGTATTGGGAGTATATCTTGCAATTAGAGTTGAAGCAAAAAAATAAAAAATTAGTTTGCCAGCGTGACGAGTCCCTTGCTGCTGTTCACCCCAGCAGGAATACTCGTCATCAAAAGCCAGAATGTGAGCATATGGTTTAGGATAAAGAGGGAAGACTGGGGATATGAGAGAGAGAGAGAGAGACAGAGACAGACAGAGAGAGAGAGAGAGAGAGAGAGAGAGAGAGAAGATACAGAGTATGTAGAAGCTGAAAGAAATCACATATTTCCATGAGAGGCCAAGCCAGACTTAAAATCAGATTAGTGCATTGTTATGTGATTCCCTTCTTGCCAGGATTCTCTGATGCAATCCCAAAGCCAGGCTGGTGGCTGTATCAAAGGATTACAGCCTATCATCCACAGCAGATGCCTTTCCCTCCTGGGTTTCAATAGCTAATGTCTTTCCATTGACACCTCTCAAATCCACAGTGACAGCAAGAAGGAAACATACTGCACTTATTAATACAAATAGCTTCTGGGCTTATAATATAACAACAACAACAACAAAAAGTTATAAGAAAGTTTGTGGACATTAGCACTGGGCCGCAAGGGCTGCATTGTTATTAAGCGTCCCGTGGGTAGCCAGCTTGCATCAGGGATGCTTGATGTTTAGCAATCCATCTCTCAGGTGCAAAGCACAGGCTTATCATGCTGGCTATCATTCGCTAGCAAAATACACACATGTGAAGGAGTTGCCATTGTCATGAAGCAGTGATCCTGTGAACAAGTACCACTGGGCATGGCCCCCCAGGCAGGTGGTAACAATTAGTCCCCAAAGTGGGAGCGTATGATGGGGCTGGCTGGTTGCCAGCATTCCCCAGCCCCTATAGACCTTTGAGTTAATCTGCCAGGGGAGGAAGAGAACATGCCGTGTTTTAGACTTGCTGTTTGATGTTCTGTAGCTGGTGCCAGAGAAGAAGCCAAGAAAGCCTGGTAAACCATTCGGTGCCTGCGTGTGATTGATTAGTAGCTTGGACGGAGGACTCGGGAAAGCAACCCCCTCCTTGACAGCCATTATTGCAGTCTGTATTCATTCTCACCATTCAGTGGAGCCTCAGGCATTCTCTGTTGCTTTAGAGGGGAGGAAAGGAACCAATGGGAAGCCGCATTTGACCAAGCATTAAGAGAAACTTCCTAATGGGAAACTTCCTAATGGAAAGAGCTGTTCAACGCTGGACGTGACTTCATTGGAAGGTGGTGGGCTCTCCTTCAGTGGATATACCGTATTTTTCACTCTATAAGACGCACCAGACCACAAGACGCACCTAGTTTTTGGAGGAGGAAAACAAGAAAAAAAAATATTCTGAATCTCAGAAGCCAGAACAGCAAGAGGGATCGCTGCGCAGTGAAAGCAGCAATCCCTCTTGCTGTTCTGGCTTCTGGGATAGCTGCGCAGCCTGCATTCATTCCATAAGACGCACACACATTTCCCCTTACTTTTTAGGAGGGAAAAAGTGAGTCTTATAGAGCAAAAAATACGGTATTCGAGCAGAGGCTGCAGCGACAGCCTATCAAGGATGCTGCAGTTGCGTCCTGTATTACAAGCCCTGCCCTGAGCAAGGTACCTTAAATCTCTGTAATTCAATGATCCCATGAAACGATGCTGCATATCTTTTAGTTGCACAAGGGGGTAGCTTTGCTGAAGAAAAATAGGAACTTCAGGGGCAAATCCTAGGAGTACAGCAAATGTGCTGCCTTATGGGTTGTGGGTATGTATAGAGCAGGGATAGGCAAACTCGGCCCTCCAGGTGTTTTGGGACTACAACTCTCATCATCCCTAGCTAACAGGACCAGTGGTCAGGGATGGTGGGAATTGTAGTCCCAAAACATCTGGAGGGCCGAGTTTGCCTATATCTGCTATAGAGTATGGGTAGAGGGATTTCCAAGCAAGATTAAGCACCAAAATACACTTATGCATGTTCATCATTCAGCTTTATTGGACTAGTATGGAAAAGGTTTTCTCAACCAACATTTTGGAGACTTCTGTCACAACTTGTCTCTCTTTCCAAGCTGAAAATCACCTGCATACTGTAACCTCCCAAGTAGTGGCGTAGCTCACTGCTTGAGCGTCCGGGGCAGCGCAAATGCCCTGTACCTGGGAGTGGGAGAAGCCACCCATGGGGCGGGGCAAGCCGAGGCAGAGCACGCTGCACGGAACCTCCTCGGAGTCCGCAAGCCCCACGTTGCCATTTTGGGCAGAGCGGAGCCTGCAGGTGCACGAGCCACCACGTTACTCCCCAGGAGAGATGTGTGGCTCAGGCGCACTGCAGTACAGGCCCCACAGTCACCCCCCTCAGTGATGACACCTGGGGCAGCCCGCACCCACCGCACCCCCCTTCCTACGCCACTGCTCACAGGGGAAATTATCCAGACCCTTGATTGCTTTGGTTCCCCTTTTCCGTATCTTTCCCACCACTATGACATTCTTTTTGAGGTGTGATAATGACAGTTGGGCATAGCATTCCAAGGGTAGAGTCCATGACAGTACATGGGATTCCTGCACTAATTGCAACATCATTGTCTTGGCAAGGATAAGCGAGCTTTCTCTAAAAAGTTTAGAAAATTACTTCCACACCCTTAGGAGAACATTATGGTTGGGGAGGAAAGAAGAACATAAGCAAAGGGGGCAGTGAAAGTGAAGAGATTTAATTAGGCCTTCTTATGTCGTCAAGGGTTGTGGTTTTATTTTTGAATTTTATGCATAAATTCAAATTCACAAATCTCTTCACACTCCAGCAGGATTTATTTTAAGTTGGAATCCAAGGCAATGCATAGCCTCCCTTTTGCGGCACTGAATAATCTGTGCAAGTAGCACCCCCGCCTCTAAGACACTTTTCATCTGCTGCAGATCTAGAGCAGACATCTTGTTTCCCCGTATTCCCGGTGCCCTCTGTGTGAGGTTCCTTGCAGAGACACACACATGGAAGATGTAGGCAGCAGATGGACTCCGAGCCTATAGGGCTCGTTATACTTCTAGGGAGGAAAAAATTAGACAAAATGTGTTCCAAATAGCTTCTTCTTCTTTTTCGTTTTGCTTCTCATTTTGTAGTCTTCTGTATCCTTTGATTTAAGGAACCGTCCACAAAACTCTTAAGGTAGAGTATTTGAACGAAAAACCATTCAATCCTATTTATACCAGTGCAATTGTATTATGCCTTAAATCTAAAGCCTTTTGCTTCATTCATTTTGGTTGATAGGATGAAATTTCATGCTCCACTTACCTTTTTTTAAAAGTCTATTGGCTGCACTGCAGAAATTTAATCATTTTTTGCTTTTGTATGGCACTTTTTCCAAAATTGATTCAAAGTCTGCTATTTTTTCCTTCTTTACTGCTGCCGTGCTGTGAGTTTGGTCATGGCCTTCACCTTGTGACCTGCTAAGCTGGACTCAGCCTTTCAGCCATGTACAATAGTCTTCCAGGGAGTTTGAACAACCTCTTTTTTCTTTTCTTTTTCATGTGGACTGTTCTCAATGGCCACAGTATATGGTTGGTAAACTTTGTTTGGCTTCGTGGGTTACAAACTGAGCCAGCACAGCGTAGACTTTTCCCTAATCCTGGGCCTTTGATGGTGTTGATGGGCTGATTATTATATATACTTTTTAAAATGGTAATTGCGAATTGTTTTTCCAGCTGATGACATCTCGCAGGTATTGTCCTGATGTGTTTTTTATTGTTTGTCTGAGTTGCTCTTTATGGCTGCATTCTTGATTTCCTGTGTGTGTGTGTTTTAAATGTCTGCTAAGTGCAGCAACCTCACCTTAGGTTCTGCCTTTCCCTTAACTGCAAGAGTGCATTGATTTCAAAATCAGTGTAATAGGAAAACACAGTGGTGGTGGATTTTTAAATTCCACAGAGCCCACAGAACCTTTAGGCTACCCTACCATTTATAACACGGTATTGATATTGTGAAGTACCTCGCTTCCACCCATGCCTACCTAGAGACAGCTTGTTTTCAGAGGGAAGTGAATGCAAGTTCAAGGTTACCAGAGAGCAGATCTCTGGCTGATCAACTTTTCCCCTTTCAGCTTGAGCAGAGCGCTCCTTCACATGCTCTTAATGCTCTGGATCAAACGGCAGGAGGCAAGTGAGCATCAGAGGGTTGTGGCACTCATTCGAATACTTGCTTCATATATTCCTTCCCCACCCAGCCCTAAAATACCAAGAAAAAGAAGGGATATGAAGCTATAAGATGCAAACACACACAGTGTCCTTATCTGAGTTATATTCCCTCCTGCTGTTTCTGCAAACAAGATGTAACTGTGTGCCCTTTTCTGTAGCTTGGGCGGCTGCAATGTTATTAATACTGCTCTTGTCTGGGACTTGAGCTCTGTGTTTTTAATCTGCAAGTATCTCTATTTCCCTTTGCAACTGCATCCACGAACTAGTTAGACAGCATGTAGCCAGCACCGTTATATGCTGTTTGAAATGCTACCAGGTGCGCAAGATGGTTTTCATTCTCAAGGAGCGCTTATGTGGCTATAGTCTCACGCACGTCAACAGGAGAACGTCAATATTAAAGGTCATTGAATTATCCCTCTTCCAAAACACAGTTCATGATCGCTGGACTGCCCTTAATATGTAAAGTCCTGACCTTAAAAGAGACTTGTGCATCAGTTTTCATACTGTATAGCCAAACAGAAGCAATCCCAAAGGAACTAGAAGTGAAAACAGGGGTGATAAATCAGTCTATATGTTGCATATAGACAGGAAGAACCAGCTGCACAAATATAAGATATGGGACACAATTGGATTGCCAGTTGTATATGTGAAAAGGATCTTGGTGTCTTAGTAGGCCCTCAGTAAGTAAGCATTGCAAAAGTGTAAAGACTCAGATAGTGTGTGCCACTAATTGACACCGATCTTTTACCAGCTTAATGGATGGTTCTTCCTGTAGTCTCATTTAAGTATTGTTCCAATGTGCTTACCATGTTCTGTGTTACTTGATGCAATTACAGTGTTATGGTTTGTTGCACTTTCTTGCTTTTTTGCAGCTTGCCGTTTTTAAAAATTACAGTAAGAAATTAATTGCAAAAGGACACTGATCTTTCTCAAATTAAGGGTATAAATACTGTGATTTCTACTGTCAATAGTAAGCCACAATTCAGAAAGAGGCAATTTGAAGTCTCCTTGATTGCAGCATGGGCCCAAAACATATACATTGCATGTGGACTGAAATATGCATTTTGGTCAGGTATTCTGCCTTAGAGGGGATGGTCCAGATTCCAGTTTCAAGATGTTCCAGATTACTCAGTGACTCTGAAAATTCAGAGAAATTTTTATTTTGTTGCAGGGCTGTTTAAGAAGGCTTGTTGTTGGTACTGGGTCAGCCAGGATATTTGAAGGCCCCCTAATTTGTCCTGTATTTCCCATGTTGCTATCAGACCCTCCAAATGTCCCTATTTTCCAGGGGTGTCCCTGAGTTAGAAAAGCTGTCCCAGTTTCTGATTTGATCCCGGAATGTTCCACTTTCCCTATTTTAATCAGAGAAATGTTGGAAGGTACAGAGTTATCCAATCTCCGAGCCATCTGAAGGCAATCCTGTATGGGGACGTTTTTTTTTAAAATGTTTACTGTTTAATTATGTTTTTATATATGTTGCAAGCTGTCCAGAGTGCCTGGGGCAACCCAGTAAGATGTGTGGGGTATAAATAGTAAAAATTATCATTATGGAATGGGACGTCCCTATTTTCATGGGGGAAATGTTGGAAGGTATGTGATATGGGGTTGTCATTTTTGCAAAAGTCAGTTAGGTGAGATGTTTTATTGTGTTTTTAATATTCTATTGGGAGCTGCCCAGAGTAGCTGGGAAAACCCGTCAGATGGGTGGCCTATAAATAATGAAATTATTGTTATTATTAGCTTGCCAGGTCTTTATTTGGATGCTTTGGGATACATGATGGAATATTGGGTGATGGGTCTGTGGAATTAGTGGGGATGTGGATGTGGCTAATTTTCCTACTTTTTCCTTAAACAAGCTGTGAAAAAGACTTTATGAATTGAAAATGGAGACACTTTCCCTTGTTTATTTGTTTGTTTTGGAACACAAGAAAATCTTTAATAAAAACTAATTTTAAAAGAAATTTTTGTTTTTCTGTTTAGGCATGACTAGCCTGACAAGTAATTTTGTTATGCATATTGATTTTAAAACTACTGCTTTTATCTAAATTTTGATCACTGTATTCTGCCTACATTTTTTTACTCTATTGATTTTAATGGTGTTTCTGATGAATATTTTACAGTATGTCAACCGCTTACGAGTTTTCATTTCATTTTGCTTTTGGAGTAAGTGGTATATACATCTTGTTTGATGAAAATCAATCAATTAAGTAAAAATTACTCCAGTTCCAAAATAAGCCAAGGTTGCTGGATACTGGGGGGGAAAGGAGGGTGTTTTATAATATAGCATTTTCTACTTTGAATTAGACAAGTTAGTGGAGAATATATTCAGGAGAAAACCTTTAAGGAGAAACCCTGGGAGGGATTTGTCTCAGGAAGTCTTGAAAAGCATTTTTTTAAAAATCAGCAAACTAACAGTGACTCCTTTCTACTGAAATTAAAGAGCTCATTTCAGATAGACCAGCACAAAAATACAGGACTGGATTCAAAGAACTATTAAGTGGAAAGAAAATCACTGCTAGCAGTAATCCACAAACATTTGCACAAGCACCATAATGTGTAGGCTCTTTAGCAGCTTTCATGTGTGAGCAAGACATTGCATAAGCTTTTACACAGAGAGAATGACCTACCTGTGATGTGAAGTGTGGTGTAATTGTTAGGGCATTGGACTAGGACCTGGGCGACAATGATTCAAATCTGCATGATTCAAATCTCATTCATGAAGCTCCCTGGGTAACATTGGGCCAATCCCCACACTCAACCTAATCCACCTCATAGGGTCGATGAAATGATAGGGAGAGCGAGAGAGCCGCGTGGACCACCTCAAGCTCCATGGCGGTATGGAATAATCTCAGACTTGCAGAAGAAAATATCCTTTGGAATTGTTTACCCAATACATGGAATCTAACAGAGTGACAATATGAATGGACTCTCCATGCCCTTATTACAGCAAAAAGACAGGTATTGATAAACTGGGGAAATAAAAATGCAGCTCCCTTCAACAATTGGATTGAATATATGTACAAACCTGCTATACATGAGCAAATTTCCAGTGGACAAATTCAATGATATTTGGAATTCATTTTTATAAAATTAGTTAACTAGACGTTGTTGTTTTTTATAAATACCATATTAGTTTAAGGTAGGGTTGCTATATTTTAAAAAGTTAAAATCAAGACACAAAAGTTGTTGAACTTTTTTTGGCAAAATTGTTGAGATGATTTTCTTTCTTTCTTTCTTTCTTTCTTTCTTTCTTTCTTTCTTTCTTTCTTTCTTTCTTTTTGCTTTCTTTTTTTGGCCAAAGTTGTTGAGCAGGGTGTATGGCAGTTAACTCAGGTCTGGTTAACTCAGATAACTTTTTTTGGTAATATATACAATTTTTTGTTGTTGCTCTGTTTTGTTTTCTAAATGCGTACTTTTTCCTTCTTCTTTCTATATGCACTTGTAATTACGTACTTTTTACCTTTCAGTAAAGAATATATAAAAACATTTAAAAAGTGTAAAAACGTAAGTGGAATACATTTTCTGAACATACAGGGGCATCTTTGGAATCAGCCCATGAACACAAAATTAATGAGATCAGAGTGTGTCTGTAATCAGCAGAAAAGGTAGAGATGGCAGATGCTTGTCATAGCTCTTTCACACTTCCCGGACTATTAAATCCTTAATTACACCCTTGCAGAAATGTAACAATGACGGGAGTTGCCAGCTTCAATATTTATTTATTTATTTATTGTAAGGGTTTGCCGATGGCTGTCTATGCCTCTCCTTTCATAAATGAGCCTAATATTTCCCCGTTAGATTAATAAGCCATTTCTTGGGCAGCTCAGCTTTTGGCAGGGAGTTTGATATTATGGCACATTTTCCAGCATCTCTACTCTTCCACTGCTCTACATTCTTCTTCTGCCTGGAGTATTCCAGGGAGGTCAGGCTTTTGAGCAGCTACGTTTTGCCCAAATGGACTGGAATCTATAATTCAACCATTCTGCTTATCTACCCAACACGTACCTTTTGCAGAATCAATTGGGGGAGTGGAAAGGGAGAGCCATATGCTTCACCTCCATTAGAATTGCAAACACATAATGTGCTAGCAGGAATGTCCCCTGTTGCTTTTCATCAATCCTGAACTACTCAATCATTTCCTGAGCCAGGCTACTGGCATATTCATAATGTGGTGCTTAAATCATCAGAATATCCTTTTGTTAAAAAAAGAGAAAAGAAATCTACTGTTCCAGGATCATTATGGCATCTTGCCGTGACTCAGGCTGGCTGATTCAGACATACCTTTAGAATATGGTGCAATCATGATACAGAACTGTGACATCCAATTCCTACAGAGATGGGAGCTCGCTGTGAATTGCACAGGGATAATGTGCCATAAGTAGTAATCATGCTTGGCTTGTTTTGCTTGATAAAAGTACGGTGAAATATTCAACACCGAAGTCCACCTTCTACTGCACATGGATCATTTTAAATGCGAATTTCATAAATCGCTTCAAAATATGGGGTTGAGAATATTCCAAAAATGCTTGAAGAGTGATTTTAAATCATGGAAATAGTGCAAGGAAAAGTTCCAATCGACACCGTCATCTGCACCTCCACCATTTATTTTCCTAAGCAAGGGAGAGGGGGAATGTCAGGCGATCCAATAATACGTTACACATCAAATCTAAGGAAGAAACGTCAGACTGGAAAACCTGGCAGGTCTTAATTCCATGGAGAAGCCAGCTCTGTCATGCAGGAGGGTGAAGCGACCTGCTTGAGAGGAAACCATGAGAGGATTGATAGATGAAGGCAGGAATTGGTATCTGAATAATGCAGCAATAGTAAAGTTAAAGGGACTCCTGACCATTAGGTCCAGTCGTGGCCGACTCTGGGGTTGCGGCGCTCATCTCACTTTATTGGCCGAGGGAGCCGGCATACAGCTTCTGGGTCATGTGGCCAGCATGACTAAGCCGCTTTTGGTGAACCAGAGCAGAGCACGGAAACGCCATTTACCTTCCTGCCGGAGCGGTACCTATTTATCTACTTGCACTTTGATGTGCTTTCGAACTGCTAGGTTGGCAGGAGCAGGGACCGAGCAACGGGAGCTCACCCCGTCGTGGGGATTCGAACCGCCGACCTTCTGATTGGCAAGTCCTAGGCTCTGTAGTTTAACCCACAGCGCCACCCACGTCCCTAATGCAGCATACATACGAAGACCTTAGTATGAGGGGGCACCATTTGGACTTTACTTCGGGTGGCAAAATGTCTTGAGCCGACACAATTATTGGATTGACCTTTTACCTCACATTTAGATCACCGAATGGAATGCACCTTCTACTCCCTGCAGGTGCCATCCCATGGAGCCAGAGACTTGGTAATCTGATATATTTATTAACTGGCACCAACATTATGTTTCCTTGGCAAATGTGTTTTTGTTTTGTTTTTTCAGTACAAGAGGAAAACCATTTTATACAGTAGAACAGAAGGTTGTTAATTCCACAAACAGCTTTTTACTGGTGTGTTATAATGAATATGTTATGCACTCAGGAGCATGTCTCCCTAGAATCTATAGTATAGATTCCAGAGAGACATGCTGTACTATAGATGGTAGGAGCGTAAGTCACATCACACAAAGAACACAAGAGGAAAACAGGAAATGAGATACACTAAAAATATATATGCAAATCCACCAGGTCTGCACTGTTAGATGAATGATGGTGACTGTCAGTCAACCTGCAGGATCATGTTTATTCAGCCTAACAGTCATTCGGTAATTAGGTTTGATAGCCCCAACAAGAGAATTTATTGTAATGGATGCTGTACATTTAAGAGATTTTTTTTTAAGGCTCTACTTTAAGAACCCTACTGTTCTACTGTTTTTAAGAACACATTTTATTTCGAATTCGTTGTGGGTTTAATTCCTCAGAGCAAAGAACTGTAATCCCTGCCCTCAATGGCCAACCTTAAATCAACGCACTGCAACATTTAAAGGACATTCCATTTATAGCTCCATGGAGACTGTGATCGATTGAAGTCAGCCTTCCCTTGAACCAATGAGGATAGCCTGTTGAATTCTGAGGGATTTGTCCATGGGACACAGACACACACCAGCAACTATTTGTATTTCTAACAAGAATTTTGGGAGAAACTGTTTAAAAATGCATTATTGGGGGGGGAATATATTTAAAAAATACACTTTAAAACACAATCTTAGTGCAGCCAACAAACAAAATAAATAGCAGCAGATAATAGTGAACGATTAGTTGCAATTTCAGCAATGCAGCATTAAAAGAGCCTATGGTTGGTTTGGCTAGACTATCATTGCCAATTTACTTTAACACTGCATTTCCCACAAATAAATCTGTGCTCGAAGCAGTTCATGGAAAAATCAAAATACAGTAAGACGATAACAATACACAACCAGACATATAATATCACTGCAACATACATTATAGAACTGTGGAGTTGGAAGACACCACGAGGGTCATCTAAGTCCAACCTCCCCTGCAACGCTAACAAATGCATAAGTAACAGTTCATTTAACATATATAAACATTTAACTATGCATACAGCTTACTCACAAATAAAAATATGCATTAAGCAATTCCCTCATGAAGACTCTTAGGGTAGGAGGGTGGGCCTGTCATTGAAATTCTAATCAATATTGATCCAGAGTAGATTCCAGCATATAGTTAGAAGAGTAACAACTTAAACACTTTGCAGGATTCCCAGAAAATAGACCAGAGGCAATTAATATTTCATCCAGCAGAGCTCTACTGCTACTGAAGGCAAATGAGTATAATGGTCCCAAATCCAATACAGTGGTACCTCAGGTTACATATGCTTCAGGTTACATATGCTTCAGGTTACAGACTCCGCTAACCCAGAAATAGTGCTTCAGGTTAAGAACTTTGCTTCAGGATGAGAACAGAAATCGTGCTCCGGCAGTGCGGCAGCAGCAGGAGGCCCCATTAGCTAAAGTGGTGCTTCAGGTTAAGAACAGTTTCAGGTTAAGTACGGACCTCCGGAACGAATTAAGTACTTAACCTGAGGTACCACTGTACAGTAGAACCTAGGCTTACATTACCATTGGGTAACATAAACTTTGGGTTACGAAAGCGACAAACCCAGAAGTTTATTTCCAGGTTTTGCCACTCATGCATACGCAGAAGCTCTTTTCGCGCCATGTGTTTGTTTGTGTGTGTGTACAGAAGCAGCACCTCTGGTTGCAGAAACCTCAGGATCCAACCAGAGCTCCGGAAAGGATCCCATCCACAACCAGAGGTACCACTGTACAGTGGTACCTCGGGTTAAGTACTTAATTCGTTCTGTAGGTCCGTTCTTAACCTGAAACTGTTCTTAACCTGAAGCACCATTTCTGTTCTCATCCTGAAGCAAAGTTCTTAACCCGAGGTACTATTTCTGGGTTAGCGGAGTCTGTAACCTGAAGCGCATGTAACCCGAGGTACCACTGTACATTCAGGGTTGCCACTATCCATAAGAAATCCAGTTGCAGCAGACTTAAACTTACAACAAGTTATAATGAATCTAAACCTTAACACTAAGCATACTATGTACAGAACACCACACCAGAAGGAAAAGAGATAGAAAGAGAAAGTGAAACCCAGGCTCCTTCTGGCTCTACTTTTATAGTCTGCATGGCTTTGACAGAAAGAGATAAGAGAACTAGTTTAAACCAGTTGTACTCAGCTTCTCTGAAGGTATAACCCAACCTTCTGCTTGTTTCTTTCACACAGAGAAGCTTCCAGAAGCTTCCAGAAGCTTCTTGAATTAAGTAGAATAGGAAAGAGCTCTACACATCAGATCGATTGCACTAAGAAATGCAAACTGACGGGGCAACACAGATCAAAGTAACCATCCCTTGGTGGCAACCACAGTTGCCCTCACAGTTCTTCTGGAAACAGCTCCCATATGAAGGCTCTCACAACTCTTCTTGCAGCCACTCCCTGTTAACGCATCCTGGCCTTGGCCATCATCAGGATGGCTCCTAGGTTCCCCTCATATCCAGATTATGTTTCTCCCTTGATTACAGAGGTGTTGTATCTGATGAAGCGGTTTGGAAGACATGGCCCACGTGTCAAAAAGCCATCACGCTCAAGCGAATTGAATGTGATCTATAACCAATCTGAGATATTATGATTTGGTCTGGTGACAAAGTAAACTTACTATTCTGTGCCTATTATGGCAGCTGAAAATCAAAGCTATTGTGGGTGGCGAACAGAGTGTTTGCTTTCTTATTTCTCAACCGGGAGAGTGTGTCATCCATAGGCCACAGTGTCACGTTTGAAACACTTCAATAATAATAATAGTAATAATAATAATCAGATCTGGCGCAATGTTGATGCCACACTTGGAGCCGAGATGATCCTGGAGGGCACACGTGCAGCCACTTTGTCATATGGATTAGTATCAGCTGGTTTCCCCTAAAGCCTGGGTTGCCATATGTCCTCTTTTCCAGGACACGTCCTCCTTTTCATGGGTAGAGTTATCACAGCTATCAGAAGTCGGCAAATGTGTGGTCTTTTCTGCTCTTCAAAATATGGCAGCCCTACATCCTGTGTAGTATTTGGGGCTTGGTATAAAATGGTGGCTTGAAGCCTTCGATAGACCTGAAAAGTCTCCGCAAATTGTGAGAGTGATCCATTGAATCCAAAGATGATATGGCTCGCAAAACTCAATTAATCATTTTTAGGCCATTTTCTCTCTTACTTTTATACTTCCAATCAAACAAAAATCAGAAAATCCTTGTCCCACGGGGGACATCTTTTCAGATAGAATATGTTTCTAATTTGTTCTCTGTTCAACGGGAAGCTGTTGTTGTCATGCTGTGATCTCAGGTGGTCATATGTTTCTGTGCATGCAATTGTTATTCAAGCACAATCACACTGTTGATCCAAATGTTCCTTTTGTGAGGGGCTTAATTTCACAGAGCTGGGGGATTTTGTTCTATATACTAGCTGAGGCACAGATCTTGCAAGTGATAGCATGCATGTACTAACACAGGGACTTTTTTTTCAGTTGATACAGATGTCTCCTTTGGTTCATCAGGCCACCGGTCATGAGTGGGGATTGGGGATGGATTCAGTTTGCATTTAAAGGGGAACCTACCTAATTTTCACTTTTGAAAACAGAGCAAGAATCAAAACCCAGACATCATTAAAAAGTGCACCTCTTTGAAGTCTGCAACACAGTTGTCTGGCCTGCATTGCAAAATATATTCATTTTTATGAAGTGTACATAAAAATGAATATATTTGTGAAAACAAGATACAAAAATGCATTATATTCTGGAAATTCGCTTTGCAAAAATAAATATATTAGGCAAAATTGTATATGTGCTTCTCTGGCTGCATTCAGACATCAGGTTTATTGTGTTAGTTTCACTGGTTTTAATGCTAAAACTTCTGTACCAATTTCTTATGTTCCTTTTACAGTGCAGTACCTGTTGCAGGAGACGTGGGTGGCGCTGTAGTCTAAACCACTGAGCCTCTTGTGCTTGCTGATCAGAAGGTCGGCAGTTCAAATCCACACGACGGAGTGAGCTCCTGTTGCTCTGTCCCAGCTCCTGCCAACCTAGTGGTTCAAAAGCATGCTAGTGCAAGTAGATAAATAGGTACCGCTGTGGCGGGAAGGTAAATGGTGTTTCCATGTGCTCTGGCTCCCATCATGGTGTTCCATTGTCTCAGAAGTGCTTTAATCATGCTGGCCACATGATCTGAAAAGCTGTGTGTGGACAAATGCCAGCTCCCTCAGCCTGAAGCAAGATGAGCGCCACAACTCCATAGTCGCCTTTGACTGGACTTAACTGTCCAGGAGTCATTTACCTTTACCTTTACCTAGTACCTGTTGCATTATGGAACTGTGGCTTTTTAAATTGATAAACCACCATGTCGTGCTAAGTTTTTAATGGTGGTAAAGAACTGTATGCTAGCATACCACCCCAAATTTCATCACATGAAATTACAACGCAATGTAATTGTGGATTGTTCCACGTTCCTCCTTGCATCTTTTATTCATTATAACCAGGCTGGGCACTGCTTTCCTTCTGGGTGAAGACAGAGGAGGCAAAGTAGGTGTTGAGCAGTTCCGCCTTCTTTCTGACACCCAATAGCCAGCGGCGGAGGAAGCCGCTCAGGTGCCTGGGGAGGGGCGCACCGCCCATAGGGGCAGGGCACACTGTGGGGCCTCCGGAGTCTGCCTGCCTCCTCCCACTCAGCTGCCCTACAGCTGGGGGGGGGGAGGTGTCAGGAGTTCAGCCTACACTGGAGTAGGACCCTGGCAGAGACACATGCCCAACTGGCATGTTCTCTCCCTCCTGGCTGATCGTTCAGGAGCTTCATAAGCTTTCTTCAGCCCGAACATCATAGTGACCGATGCCAACCGACACTGGCACACTTAGGGATCCACAGAGTCTTCGCAGTGTACGTGTAACAGACCTCAGCAACTCAGCATTTTGGCTAATCTACTTTATTTACATAGAAGCACACACGGAGCACTGCAACATGGCTCCCTCTCTCTGTAGCATCAGGCAGCAAAGAGAAACAGAACAAAGGACAATAGTCCCACTTCACGGAACACAGTAACTCAAACATCCTGTCTCCATCACTTCCCACTCTGTGGAGTCAAAACATATACCGTCATGTGATAGACAACAATCCCATGACTGCAGTCACGGAGCAGGAATTCTAACAGAAGGCAGTGGGCGGACCATTTGGGCAGCATGGAGCCTTGGCATGCCCAAGCCACCGTGTCTCTTCCAGGAGAGACACGTGGCTTGGGCACGCTGCAGGGCCCATGATGAGTACTGCCCAGCATTTTGTCACCCCCCTCAGTGGTGACACCCGGGGTGGCCCGCACCTACCACACACCCCTTCCTCCTCTTCTGCCAATAGCACTTCTCCTTCTCTATGCAAAGGACCTACTACTTTGTTGCTCTTTCTTTTGCTTCAAACATAGCTGAAGAAACCATTTTTTATCATGCTTAACTTCTCTTGCAAGAGCCTGACCTTCTCTTTACAACTATAGCCTACTCACGTATACTCTTCCTTCATGATTTCCCTTTTCTTCCATTTCTTATATATGCCCTTCTTAAATCTCAGCTCATCTCCAAGTTCCAAGTGCAACCACACCGCTTTCTTTAGATGCCTCCCACTTTTCTTTCTTGTTGGCACTATCTGCATTTGTGCCTTCAATATTTCACCTTTAAGAAATCCCCATCCATCTTGGACTCTTCTCTTTGACTATTTCTGACCATGGGATCTCACCTAGTAGTTCCTTGTGATGTGCCAATTGTGACAATATCTGGCCACCATTAAGGACCCACCTCCTCATTGAACATCAACTGAGTCATGCCAATAAAATTAGAAACATCATCAGCCCACAGGAGTCTTCTTTTTTTCCTTTTCCTTTTTGGTCAGGTTTTTTGAAAAGTTATTGTTAATAAATAACATGACAGCCTTTTGGGTGAAATAATCAAGCAGAAAGTCTTTTGAAGATGTCTTACTGGAGTACAACAGCCAGAGAGTGTGATCGGTACCTAACATATTCAGTAAAACGGCCTATTTTGACAGGGCAGACATAGCATCGTTTAAAGTGTGAGAAGCTATAATAATACACTCAAGGTGCTGTGCGGCATAATAAAAACATGATTAAAATACAATAAAGGTATAATTAAAAGCACCATGTATAAAATTCCAACAAATAAAACTAGTCAAAGAGGCCTGTGGAAAGAATGAATGTGAGTAAAGAGGTTGGAAGGTAGTGGCTATAAATAAGCTATTGAGAGGTCATACTTAAATATAAATAAATCTTTAGATTGAGAGATAGAGAGTAGAGAGTCTTGCCAAACCGAATTATAACTGAGCAGGATCTGAAGAGAGTTAACCAGCAGGAGCTAAACTGGCATATATTTTTGTCCTAATCAGGACAGTAGAAAGTAACTGTACTTGCTTGACATTGGAACAAACTCCCTCATAAGATGGTGCACTCTCCTTCACTGGAGGTTTTTAAACAGAGATTAGATGGCCATTTGTCATGGATGCATAATTATTATTATTATTATTATTATTATTATTTATTTATTTATTTATTTATACCCCACCCATCTGGCTGGGTTTCCCCAGCCACTCTGGGCGGCTCCCAACAGCATATTAAAAACTCGATAAAACATCAAAAATTAAAATCTTCCCTAAACAGGGCTGCCTTCAGATGTCTTTTAAAAGTCAGATAGCTGTTTATTTCCATGACATCTGATGGAAGGGTGTTCCACAGGGCAGGTACCACTACCAAGAAGGCCTTCTGCCTGGTTCCCTCTAACCTCACTTCTCACAGTGATGGAACAGCCAGAAGGCCCTCAGAGCTGGATCTCAGTGTCTGGGCTGAATGATGGGGGTGGAGACGCTCCTTCAGGTATACTGGGCTGAGGCCATTGAGGGCTTTAAAGGTCAGCACCAACACTTTGAATTGTGCTCAGAAATGTCCTGGGAGCCAAGGTAGGCTTAGCTGAGATTCTGGCATTGCAAAGGGTTCTATGATTCTATGTCGCACATGCCTCTCTATTAACTGTAAATCCAATTTGTAGGCTGCCTGATAAGAGGAGACCTTGACGATAATGAAAGGCTGAGAACAAGAATCCTATTATTTCCTCTGTTGTGAAAGAAAATATCTTTTTCAAGCTAGAGGTATTTGAGTTCAGGAAATCAAACCATGCAGCAAGAAGTAAGTTGAAGAAAGCCACTTACAGTGGTCCCATCAGTTCCTTTGCATATGAAAGGTCATGTCACATGTCACTGAGTCATAGTCACTTACATTCTGGGTAAAGAGCAAGCATCGTTTAGAAAGGGAGAGTTGTCTCCTGAAACAAAAGTTAAAGAGAATTGGCATGGGGGGGTGTTATTCTCAGGGATAAAAACATATTGAGAAATGTTTTGATAAGGCCAGCACTGGGTGGGGAGGGAGGGCACACAATCCTAAAATAGATTTAGGAGTACAATTTGGCACCAAGCAAACTCTGAAGTAAATTTGAAGATTGCCTTTTCAGGTCATACATCTGAGGAAAGAGTTCATGTTAGAATCTTGGTGAGACACTCAAAATTTGCTCTTGAGGATTTTGCACCTCCCTAAGGGTTTAGCATGGGACACGGGTGGCGCTGTGGGTTAAACCACAGAGCCTAGGACTGGCCAGTCAGAAGGTCAACGGTTTGAATCCCCACGACGGGGTGAGCTCTCGTTGCTCGGTCCCAGCTCCTGCCAACCCAGCAGTTCAAAAGCACGTCAAAGTGTAAGTAGATAAATAGGTACCGCTCCGGCGGGAAGGTAAACGGCATTTTCGTGCGCTGCTCTGGTTTGCCAGAAGCGGCTTAGTCATGCTGGTCACATGACCCGGAAGCTGTACGCCGGCTCCCTTGGCCAGTAAAGCGAGATGAGCGCCGCAACCCCAGAGTCGGTCACGACTGGACCTAATGGTCAGAGGTCCCTTTAGCTTTTTAAGGGTTTAGCAGACTGCTCATGATAAATAAATCTTGATTATTGAAGTCCTCAAGATGGACACTGCCAATAATAGAGAGAAGCTGACGAGGCTAGGGATGTTATAATTGGCCCTGACAAGCTCAACATTTGCCTTTTCCTTTCACATTTCCAGAGGAAATGAGGCAGACGAGGGCCAAGTATTATAGTAGGCCGGGGAACCTGCACACCTCCAGATATTGCTGGACTCCAATTTCCATCAACACCAGCCAGCAAGGCCTGAGGTCAGGGATGAGTTGTAGTCCAGCAACAGCAAGAGGGCTACAGTGGCATAACATTGGGGGGTGGCGGCGGTGTCACAGGAGCAGTTGGCCTGGGCGCAAAATTGTTAGGGTGCACAAAATTTCAGCATGATCAATACAGCTGAACACTTCCATCACTGGGCTCCATTGAAAATGGCTTCTCCATGCCATCCAGGAAGTGACCACTCCAGACAATGGAACGACTCTTCTTATCTCTGTGACAGCATGGCAGCAATATTCTGGGCAACACAGACACTGTTAGGCAGTACTCCATCTGTTCCCCCCCTCCCGTGCTGCCCTCCACACTGCCCCGGGCACTAGCAACCCATGCCATGCTACTGGGGCTACAGGCTCTTCACCCTTCTTATGAGCCTGGTGAGTCAATAGGGTATCTCTGATTAGGTGTTATTTCCAGTAAATTAGTGATATTCACTGTTACTTTTTAATAACTCTCAGACAGTTCTGGAAATTAAGCTGAGGTAATGTAAACAGTGGTTTGATGCCCTGCAATCAGATTTTTGTTACTGTTTTCTTAACAAAACGGAAGTGGTACAAAAGAGGGAGAAAGTAAAACTCTCTCATGCAACTTTGCTCTGAGCACATTCCATTTTGTGTGTTGTGGGTGAAACCAAGGGAAGAGCCAAACCGTTTCTGCGTTTTGCGCAGTTCCATCATTCGTGATGCCTCTGGCTCTTCATCCTTTTCTGTGCGCTACAGAGTGTGCAGCTAGATCCATAGATTAAACATACTATTCATCAGCTGCCTGTAGTTGCAGATAATTATTGCAACTGCCATTTTAAAGAGAGAGCGAGAGAAAGAGACAAAGAAGAAGCGCAAGAGTGCCAAAATGAAAAATCTGTTCTTCCTTTCCTTTGGTACATCAACTCCCTTGTTGGGTTGATCAGAATTGCTAAGCTTTCTCTTGTAGCCAAGTAAAAGAGAGAAGAGACAGATGGAGCCTGCATTTTTTTTTGTGGAAAGTCTTAAGACCCGTCCCTGTGACAACCCAGTCTCAGTCTGTGTGTAAATCTTGTTACAGGTCCTGCTCTAAACTCGATATATTTCCTAGTGCCTGACAATCCTGGCATGCTTTGTATAGGAAGTCATCTGGACTACATTGTTAACAAAAGAAGCCATTTCTCCTCTGATTTTTCTTTCTCCACATCTCCACACACCCCTTCCCTGAGTAATTCATATACTCCTCTTTTTGATGACAAAAATCATTTTCAAGATTTGCTACGGAAAGACAAACTAAATATTTACTGGCTTTTCTCTTTAGAATGGGTGGAAGAGATGTTCTTGCTTTAACTGTTGTAACATATTTTAATTGCACATGGGCTAAAGACCCTCAGGCAGATGTAGATCATTCTCAAATTTTTCCATTGTACTAGAAAACCAATGCATTTACTGTTACAGAGAAGCAAAACTTATTCAAATGATCTATATAGGATCTGCCTATAATAGATCTGAATATTCCCTAGATCTTGACTGGTAGTTACAGCCAATCCTGGGACACGGGTGGCACTGTGGTCTAACCACAGAGCCTAGGGCTTGCTGATCGGAAGGTCGGCAGTTCAAATCCCCGGGATGGGGTGAGCTCCCATTGTTCGATCCCAGCTTATGCCCACCTAGCAGTTCGAAAGCACGCCGTGCAAGTAGATAAATAGGTACTGCTCCGGCGGGAAGGTAAACGGCATTTCCATGCGCTGCTCTGGTTCGCCAGAAGTGGCTTAGTCATGCCACATGACCTGGAAGCTGTCTGCAGACAAATGCTGGCTCCCTCAGCCTATAGAGCGAGATGAGCACGCAACCCCAGAGTCGTCCGCGAGTGGACCTAACGGTCAGGGGTACCTTTACCTTTAGTCACAGCCAAACTCAAAGTAGTTTCCCAATTAAATTAATCTCTCAACCAGTTTCAACATACTCCTTCCTTTTAAAAATGAGTTTAGCCTGCCCAGGGAGAAAACCTGACAGCGAGATCTGTATGAAACATCCAAGATAAGGTGTATGTAACCTCCCAACCCCCACATTATGCTCCTATATCATCTCTAAATGTATTTGTATGCCCTGTAGTAGGGGAGAAAATAGGGTTTCCTCTCCCCCCAAAAAAATATTTATTTTTTTATTGAATTTATATACTGCCCTATACCCGGAGGTATTTGTCCTTGTTCTAAGTTTTTCATCCAAGATTATAATTTGTCATACCTCATTTCTTTCATCTCGGCACTGCATTTAGTCTGTTCTGCTCCAGAAAACTTCCATACACCTGTCTCTGTAGATAGGGAACAGATACACAGCAGTGAATTGTCTTCCTCTCACTGGCCTTCCATAATTTGATTAAGACTATAAGAATTGCCTTGCTGGATCAAATCAAAAGCCCTGAGGATAAAATGGGATAGCCAGCTGTACAGTGACCTGAGGATGAAGGACAGGATACAAACGGGGTAAACTAATTATCACCTCACCACACGTCTGATTCTTTGCATACTACAAACGCAAATGACACAAACACAGATGACGTTATCTCATGACCTGAGGGAAAACTGCAGATTGTTTCATATCTGAAGTAATAGTCTGAATCTTTGGTCACCTTAAGCACTGAAATTTAACTCTTCCTGGTCTATAGGACAAAGCAGAGAATCACATAAGACATCACTGGCTTCTAGAGAATCAAATGCTAGGGGTGGAATTCAGGGTCACACTAATACAATTTTTGCTTGCCAGACGGAATGATCTACCCTCTCCTCCCCTTCATGTTGTTTTGTGGTGGGAGGGATTCTCCTAAGTGGATTTGGGTCATGCAGGGCATCAGGGAGGAAAGCCCCAAATTGCTAATAGCAGTCCTTCTGCTGTCTTCCACTGGGTTAGTTAAATCCAGCTGTCAGTTCCCATTTCTGGTCATCACCCATCTCACCAATGTATTTAGAGTTGAATTGTGCAAAATGGAGAAGAAGGAATGCAAAATGTGTTGCTTATGTTTCATCACTGTCCACTATAGATGAGCCACTAGGAGGAACACAGTTAGGTATTGTAGACCATTTTAAACAAAGACTGATTCTGATAGACTTGGCTATTGCCATTTTATTGTGTGATATCACTGTGCTGATATCCTCTTTAATATGATGAGGGAAGAAATGACTATAGAATTGTACAATAACATATGCTCCAGAGATTGGTAAAAGCTTATCTTTTATGTGGCATCTAAGTTATTGTTCAGGTTGTGTGTGAGAGGGGGGGAGGCTAAGATCAATAGGTGAGGTAAATAGCATTTTTTACAACTAAGCAAAAGGTCTGTTTCAGAAATGGTGCCATTGTGGTGTTATTTAAAAGATGAGATTATTGTCAAGGGGAATGAGAGGGAGGGAATGGAATAAAATTAACATGAGGCCAAGAAAAATAATCCAGTTCCCTCCATCACAAAGTCTGGGTGCTTTTATGATCTCTGCTTTTGTTTGATTTACAAGTCGTTGTTCAATCTAATTGCATTTGCTCTAATGATGGAATACAGTGCATCTTAGCATTTCATAATTAATAGCTTCACAGATTAACTGATGCTAATGAACAGGCGCTGTTGTTGTTTCCCAATGAAGTCTATCAAATCAGATCATATAAAGTGGGCCTGTGAATCAATAAGAGCAATTAATCATTGTGATGTATTGTTTGTTACAATTTTCCAGACATATGTGCATAATCACAGCAAGCCATATCGTCGCTTCATCTAACATACGTATGTGAAAAGCAAATTCAACTTCATCTGCTACTTAGTGTTCTACTTTTTGATAGGAATAGGCACTTGTAGACACCTCTGCTTGGTACAGAATACTAATAGCTTGAAAGTGAGCTGTAATTTGAAATGTCAACCTGCAAGAAATTTGAATGCCCAAATAATAGATCCAAGATTTCAGTTCTTGTTAATGGGTCTGCATCAGTGTAAATAGTCTGGGAACCACATCTATAGCTCCCACAGACAGACATCCTGTGCCTTTAATAGCTTTAAGGAAAATAAATGCAGCATGCATTATGGAAGCCAGGATGTTTTTAACTATACTGAAAGTTCTCAGGGGTGGGCAAATATATTTCTGCTCTATGTCATTTTCACCAGCGTTTAGTCATAATACCATTCTATGACTACATTAATCTGCATTTTTTAAATAAAAAAACTCTCAAAATGCATATTTAAGTGCACACTTTAATATATTTGAAAATCTGTTGCAACTTTTTGATAAATGCTGAAGTGCACTGGTTAGCTAAGCTACGATTTGTCAGGGCTGGGCAGCAGTCTGAGGAGAGTCTGGAACAGAGAATGAGTCAGGAACAGTGGCAGTTAAAAACAGTTAAAACAAATATTTTACAGATTTATTCTTTTGATTTGTATACTGTCCTTCATCATAAGACCTCAGGGTGGTTCACAGAATAAAATATAGGATAAAAACAAGCAAACAATTAAAAACAAAACAACAGAACAACAAACCGCCCCCTTCCCACAGACACATTTTAAAGGCTATAGAATATTAAACATCCAAAAGTCTGGTTGAAGAGGAACATTTTCACCTGGTGCCTAAAATTATATAATGAAGGTGCCAGGTGATCTTCCCTGGGGAGAGCATTTCCCAAATGGGGAGCCTCATATAAAAACAATTTCGAATCCAACACAGGATTTAAAAAATCGCCCCTTAGAAGGCTTGTTGAAAGGGGAACAAGTCAGGAGTGCTGGGGTGGTTGATTCACTAAACGAACAAAATGGATGAGTCACTCATGAACAATGAAATGGGGATGCAATTCTGCTGCTTACAGATGCTAAATCTGCCCATAAAGACTTGTGCTGAAGTCAGCAGGCCTCCTTGTGAGTAGGTGGCTTTATAATTAACACTAAGAGTTGCAATTCTCTTTCAGCATGGGTGGGGGACTCCAGAAGTTGTTGAACTTCTGCTCCCATCATTCATGACCACTGGTCTTGCCATCTAGGGCTGGTAGAAGTTGGAAGGGCACAGGTTTCCAACCCCATATTGATGTTTCTCCCTGCATACAAAAGCTCCGGTCAGCTTGGGGACCCAGCTTCTCATTACACTGTCATGGTTCCATTGGGTATGGTTCTGACTCTAGATGAATCTTAGCAACGGAGAAGAATATGAGAACACGTATAAGGACACTCTCTGGCCTCTCAAAAGGTTGGGATTTTCTCTTTGCTGGCACAGATCCTTTATTCTTGAGATATTCGCCAAAGGTCCGACAGACAAGGGCTGCATAGCCAAGCAAATGTTACAATCAGCACTGAGCATTGTATCATTTTCCAGCGAAAGATGCAAACTGAATGCTTGAATGACCTATTTAGCATGAAGGTGGCGGCAATGCTTGATGAATCCTTAAAAGCAACAGGTAAACAGCATGCCGTGCGCGAGTGGAGGGGATAGAATGCCGTGCGCACATTGTGCTGTTAAGAAGAGCGCATGCCACAAGCAGTGGTGGTCCTTTTTCATTCAGATAACACCAGCGCGGAATAGATAAATCACATTTAGCAGAAGATTTTTTAGAAATTAGACTTAATAAGAAGGCACTACGAGATGCTAGCAGGAAGAGACCAAATAGATTTCTGACACAATACTTCCTTAGAAGCAGGTCTCTATGCAGTGCCTATTATCAACAGGAAAGATGAGTAAGTATAATCTTATCCCATTTAAAATCCCTGTTGGTCTTCATGCATTAAAGACTGCTATTAGGGGCAAAATCTCTATTATTCTCTTTGTAATCACTACTGCAAGGCTTTCTTTAATTTGCAGGAAATGCAGGCATACACAAAGCCTAAATATATATATATATTGCACTGTAGAACAAGGAGGCTATCCTCCCTCCATTTTAACCCTGTGTACAGTTCATCTTATGGCAGACTCTGTTTTTGTGTTTTGCAGCACACCGAACCCTGGATATTGCACTGAATATAGGGGATCCAAAGAGTAAAAAGGTAAAGGTAAATGACACCTGACAGTTAAGACCAACACGAACAACTCTGGGGTTATGACGCTCATCTCGCTTTACTGGCCGAGGGAGCCGATATTTGTCCGCAGACAGCTTCCGGGTCATGTGGCCAGCATGACTAAGCTGCTTCTGGTGAACCAGAGCAGCGCACGGAAATGCCATTTACCTTCCTGCCAGAGCGGTACCTATTTATCTACTTGCACTTTGACGTGGTTTTGAACTGCTAGGTTGGCAGGAGCAGGGACCGAGCAACGGGAGCTCAACCCGTTGTGAGGATTTGAACCGCTGACCTTCCGATCAGCAAGCCCTAGGCTCTGTGGTTTAACCCACAGCGCCACCCAAGTCCAGTACAGCAAACACTGTACTGGGATTTGGGGGCAGGGTGTGTGCACATGGACTTCTGGGTGTGTGCACATGCAGGCATGGAGATGCACATTGGCAGCCTCAGGTCCTGAAGGTGATCAGCATAGTCAGGTCATTGGTTTGCCTTGCTGCTTTTCTGCATTGCATCCCTGATGCCAATAGAGCAGTGGTGGAGAATCTGCAATGTCTTTGGACTCCAACTTCCATCAGCCCCCGCTGGCGAGTCCAGTAGCCAGGGGTGATGGGACCTGTAGTCCAGGAACATCTAGAGACCTACAGGTTCCGTAGAATGAGAAGCATGTTTTGTAAAACTCATCATTATGCCTTCTGGTTGTGGTTGTTTTAAAAACGAAGGTCCTTTGCCCCCTGCAATGAGTGTGCAATTTGAACCATGCCTATCAAATAAATGAAATGCCTTTCTATATATAAAGAATGAAAAAAGGTCTCTGATATGTTCCTAGTGTGTTCTCACTCGAGTGTTTTCTAAATTATAGTTCCATTTTCTCATATACAATTATATGTATATCCTGTTAAGAAAGAGGGCAAGATATTGCAGCCCAAGCGTCATGCTCCCTAGACCCCCAAACCTCAAAGAATGAAAAGGCAACTGAGACTGGTTTGGGTCGAAACAGGCCATGACCTTATTGAATACCGATGAACGATGTTTGGCTTGGGCATGGGGCAATGGAAAATACTTCCGGCCTGACTGCTGTAAGTGATGCATAGGGTCAATCCAAGCAGCGTTTCCTAAGACTTACATCAAACAGGGGGACCCTCGCAGAGACCTCTGTCCGGGAGAGTGTCATTGGCCCTGGTCCCTGGCTGGGCATGAAGACATGGCAACTCCCCCTAGATCCCCCAGCATTTGGAGGGTCAGGCAGAGACTACAACCTCCCCTCCATCCGACAAGAATTGTCCCAATGCCCAACCACCGCTAGAGCCAAACACTCACCACCACACTAGTCACATCTGCATACAGGACCTGATACCTTCAACAATGTCAGACCCAGTATCTCCCTAGTGTGTTCACCATCGAGTGTTTTCTAGATTGTAGCTCCATTTTCTCTCCTATACAGTTAGATGTATATCCTGTTAAGAGAGAGAGAGAGCTTGCAAGAATGCCATCTTGACATTGTTCACCTTGATACCTCCACCTTATTTGTGAGCCAAGAAATTGAGGGAAGGGGCATATCACCAAATTTCTCCAGGGGAAGGCCAACGTTTTAGCAATCCCTGCTTGCTGGAAGGAACTGTGAGTTTACTGCAGTTTTTATTGGGAATGTTTTTAGTGTTTTATCCTGGTTTTTAATATTGGGTTGCACGTACCCCACCCTGGGCTCCTTTGAGGGAAGGCAGAATAAAAATATAAACAAACTGACAAACAAAATCATTACAGTAGTGACTGCTGAAGACAATGTTCTCTCCCCAGCTGTTAGAGCTTGCTACCTGCTGTTCCAGCTGCGGCTCAAATTTGTTTCGGCTCCCCAAGCCATGTATGTGAGACCCCAGCAAGTGCCTTAAAGTGCACATCTGCACAAAATCTGGCAGCATGTTATCAGCATGTGGACACACACTTGCACACTGTAATTATATATGTATTTAAATGTTTACCTTTCTCTTTCCAGTGTTTCAGGGTAGAGTGGGTGTGCTGTTCCATGCACATTATTAATGAGCTTAATCCTATAATTACTCCAGCTACATGCAGAGCTCTGAGGACTCAAGAGAACTCGACTTGGCAAGAAAGCTCATATAAAGGAATAATTTCCCCACCACCACCACCACCAAGAATGAGCAACCTATAAGCTCAGTGATGTGAATAATGTTGGAGATGGGTAAAGAATGGAGGAGGCTTGTAGCCGTTCAGAAAAGAGAATGGCAACTAGAAAAGAAGACAAGGGGTGGGGGAAGGGGGGAAGTATTTTAACTTAATGCTATCGCTGCTATTCTTCGTTGTGCCTACTTTCCCTTCAGGATCGAAAGCAGATTCAGCAAGATGTTCTTGGCAATGCACAGCGACAGCCTGTCCTCCACCAATGGTTGGCCACGTTGGCTGGGACTGTTGGGACTGAAAGGGCAACAACATGAGCGTTTATGATCGATGATTTCATATGGCTACATTGAGAAATGTGCTTGTATATGACTTACAAACATTTAGCCTTGGTGGCATAACTGAATCGATAGCCTCGTTTCTCATATAAACACCCACTTACGACGAGAGCTTTATTGCCATATAAATATCCGGCATTATAAAACAAGACTATTGAAATGTCTTTCGTGGACAGTCAATAGCTTGAGGGCGGGGGTGGAAAATCCCAAGAGAGCACTCTTGAAAGAAGGATAGAAAGAAGGAAGGAAGGAAAGAAAGAAAGAAAGAAAAAAAGCTGACCTGTGTAGTATCAGTGAAGTTTGCTGTAGGAAGAGAAAGAGCCCTGCTGGAACAGGCCACAGCCCACACAGTCCAGTATCCAGTTCACCTATTGGCCAACCAGATGCATATGGCAAGCTGGCTATCAGGACCTGAGTGCAAGAACACTCTCCCAACATGCAATTCCTTCTGATAGTGGAGGGACACCATTGTGTCTACTAGCCACTGATCCTCCCCCACCCCCATGCATTTCTGTAACCCACTTTTGTAAAGCCATCCAAGCTGGTAGCCACCTCTCCATCTTCTAGGAGTGAATTTCATAGTTTAACTATGTTCTGAGTGAATAAGCAATTTCTTTTGTCCTCCGTCTTCCAACATTTGGCTTCATTGGATGGCCACGGGTTCTAATATGATGAGAGAGGGGAAATAACTCAGGCCACAGTTCCTCTCTGCAAGCTCGGCTGCACCTCGGAAAGCTCTGCGGGGACAACAGGAAAAGGCCCAAGCTAGAGCACAGAAAGCATGGAACCATTATATTTTCCTTTTGAAAGAGAGGTGTGTTATTTTTTTAAAAGAGAGACAGAGAGCCAACCAATTATGCTGCAAATGAACACTTGCATTAATAATAAATGCCTTCATAATAAATGTAAAATAGAGATCTGAAGGCTTATAAACTCAATGATTAAATTGGAAGCTAATTGATTTTTTAAAAAAAATATTCTGACTTTTCCATATTCTTTTCCATTTAACTCTTTAAAAACAAACAAAAAACCGTAATGCTAATTCACAAAAATGCCAGGGTGGCAGCTTTATAAATGGTCTGCAATGGTACATCCACAGCACTCACAAGGGGAATGAAAGGTTGTTCTGTGATCTAAAGAGGCTCATCAACCCATTAAAGTCCTTGGCCTCTTTTGCTGATGCTGAGTAACTCAGGTGCCAATTAGTGCTGCCAAGGGGCACTGATGGGTTCTTTGATGCGAATGCCTTCCCACTGGAAACTAGGACCATGAAACTAATTTCAGGCAGCCTATGAGATGCCTGAACACCTATACCAGATGGGAAACACTTTCAAGCCCACTGGCCTGAGCTAGTATTTTATCCAAAGTGAAGACAGTATTTACCTCATTATGGACCCCAGGAGCCCTGCAGGGTCCTTTGGCTGCATTTGTGGAGGAGCAGAGAGACTGAACAGACTATACCAAAAGTATGTACAATAACAACCCATTGACTCATCCAACCAACCCAAGCAGCTTTTTCAAAAAGTTATACAATGGTACCTCGGGTTAAGTACTTAATTCATTCCGGAGGTCCATTCTTAACCTGAAACTGTTCTTAACCTGAAGCACCACTTTAGCTAATGGGGCCTCCTGCTGCCACCGCGCCGCCGGAGCATGATTTCTGTTCTCATCCTGAAGCAAAGTTCTTAACCCGAGGTAATATTTCCAGGTTAGCGGAGTCTGTAACCTGAAGCATATGCAACCCGAGATATCAGTGTAATTTTAATACAGTTGGGGGGTGATACAGGGATTGCTTGATTATGTACCCACTCTGCACATAAAGAGGCATAGATCACTAATGTTGTTTGGTTGCTACAAAAGACCACAGATGAAGTTGGAGTGCCAAATCAGATGTTATTTTAAGTGTGCAATTGTTTACTTTATTGAACAAAATTTGCAATAGCTTAACTGTAAATAAAAGCTCTAAGCGGTTTCATGATTAGTAACCACATCTGGATTTTTGAAATTTACAGTAAATGTCAGGTTTTCTAATGCTAATTGCTATGTTGGAAAATCTTTGCTGGGATTACAGCTGTGGAGGGAAGGGTTAAACTTTCCGTCCCCGCCCATCGAACCCCAGATGATAATAATAAAAATCCCCCCATGCAATTGGTATTTGGGTGGGGGGACAGCATATTTGGTAGCTATGAAGGTAATATCTGGTTTGGCTCTGGGCCAGAGCTGAAAAGAAATGTTTAGAAATTGTAAAAGGCAAACCACATTTGTGAGCACATAACAAATGCACACAGTATGAAGCTTCTCGGAAATCGTAGTACAGCCAGCCACAACAGGGGAACCATTTAGGACCAGGCCTGGACCAGCTGCAGAATGAACAAAATCCCCCCCCCCTTCCAAACCATAAATGAAGCATTTGCCTCAGAAATGGGCATTGAGCATCATAGATTATGTAGTTTGCTCAATGCCACTTATAATATGATTATGATTGTTATATGTATATCCCACCAGCGGCGGAGGAAGCCACTAGGGCGCCTGGGGCGGCGCTTCCAGGGGTGGGGCGTGCCACCCATGGGGTGGGGTGCACCATGGGGCCTCCGGAGTTTGCCTGCCTCCTCCCACTCAGCTGCCCTACAGCTAGGGGGGAGGCAGTGGGCGGACCGTTTGCGCAGTGCAGAGCCTTGGCGCACAAGCCACAGCGTCTCTTCCAGGAGAGTAGAGTGGCTCGGGCATGCCGCAGGCCCCGCAGCGAGTGCCGCCCAGCATTTTGTCACCATCACCCCCCACTGGTGACACCCAGGGTAGACCGCACCCCCTGCGCCCCCCTTCTTCTACCTCTGTACCCCACCTTTCCTTCAAGGAGCTCAAGGTGGCATACAAACTTGTCCTACTTCCCCATTTTAAACTCATAGCAACCTTGTAGGACAGGTTAGGCTGAAAGATTGTGATCGGCCCAAGGTGTACTTCATGGCCAATTGGGGATTTAATCCCTGGTCCCACAGGTCTTGGCCCAATACTCACACCACTACACCCCACAACCTCACAACCTACTTGCCAAATATAAAGATAAACTTTTTTACAAAATCTGTTGGCCTGTGACTGGTCCTCTTCATACAGACTTGGCCAACCCCAAAGGAGCTATGTCTATATGATTCTATCCTACAATGGCTATGGGGTGTTTGGGTGTGAGAGGGTACTTCTTCCCACCCACATGGTGTTGCACTTATTAATATTGTGCAGTTTGAAGTGACTGCATGCGTAAGAACTGACTTCTTCTGGAAGAAATCATTATCCAGGCCCATAAAAATACAGTTCAATTTTTTACTTGCAGGACACTTTAAAAACAGACGTGTCAAAGATACATCCAAAATATCCATATAATATCTTGTGCTGCCAAGCACAGGCTTGGCATTTTAGAAATAAATAATAATTATTCCAAAAATCCAAACTATGGTGGAATCTAGACACATATAAAAACGCTGTGAAAATGCTTTTTTTAAAAAATGTTTTGAAAAATATATTGAATTTGCCATAAGCTCACCATCACCATCTAGTGTCATATTTGTATAATGCACTTAAAATGCACTTGAAATGTTATATTGGCAGCTGTATAGCTGAATCCTGTGTCTCTCTTTCCCCCATTCCAGGCTGCCTTAGCCTTCACTTGGAAAGCCATTATTACATGCTTTGTTCTCTGTCTCATTCAGAGAAAGACTAAACAGGCAACTCCTTTCAAATGGAGATTTGCAACCCAATACCTTCATCACATGATCTAAGGTTACAGCACTCATATGCTTGCTACCAGAGGACAACAATCAGTTAGATGACTCAGCAAAAGCTCAGAGTGCTATTCTTGGCTTTAATATAACTGCATTGAAAATCTCCATGTTAAACTTTCTCACTGATACACATTTAGGCATTTTCATTTCGGTGTCAATTCTACTTAATACATGATTGATGGATTACATTGGCATGTCCCGCCCCCTTGACAACTTGATAGAGGGTGGATGTTGATCAGCCATACCCATGTGGTTGCACTATTCACACACCTCGCACAGTGCAAAAGTAGCTCCCATATGGTGAGGTTATGAAGGGGGCGGCAGATGATAATTTGACACAGTAAGCACAAGTACATTCAAACCATGGCAATGCTAATTGAAGTCCACGTTGCTAGTTCAGGGACCCACATTTTATATCCTTTGAGACTAAACAAAAGTTATACATGGAGTGTATCTTTTTTTCTCCACATAGTCTGATGTCCTTTGCATGTGTCTTCATGAGAGAAGATCAATTAAAAGGCAAGAGCAATAAAAAAAACACCCACCATAGTTTGTTATGAAGATGAGCAGTCACAAGCCTTGGCTGTGCATATTCTCTTCTCCAATTTCCCCTCCTCCACATGTGAAGGAAATAGATAAGCTTCCACTTCTAGGTAGCAAGAAATCATAGTTTGGCATTGCATTCAAATGCAGCAGACTCTTATTTGCTGGAACTATAATTTCCCTTCAAACCATACTTTGCCCACAAACCACAATCAAACCATGGTTTCGGTGTTTTTGTTTGTAGCCAAACTATAGTTTGTTGCATTCAGACATAATGGCACACTAATGTTTTTGGTCCTCTACTGGTGTAAAGAAAAATGGGAAAGGGGAGAAGGAGATATAAAATTATAGAGCCATGCCTGCTTATCTTAGAAAGAACGAGCTGTGATTTGTTGTTACATCTAAGCTGTGCCAAAGGTTTATCTTCTTTTTTATGCCTTCCGCCTTTTAGGTAGGTAAATACATTCATAGTGGATGAGCTGTAGCATATGAAACACTCAGCATTTAAATTTCCTAGGCTTAGCCTTTTCCCTGGGTGCAAGCAATTACAGGATGAAGTAGTCTACTTGTTTGTTGCAGAACATCTTGTTCAGATGTCTTTAACAGCTGAAGCATAAGAAATGCTTTCGCCTGAAGTAAGAAAAGGTTTCTAGGTCACCAGGATTTGGGGGAAACATGAATATGAGTTGTTGAAAGGGGGGGAGATAAAAGGGTGTTTGTGCTCAGGAATTTGGAATATGAGAAGGAAGGAAAGCAGCTTTGTCAAACATCTCAATCTGTCAGTCTGTTTCTGGAAGTTGGACAGCTACTATTTGATGTTGCAATAGAACTCCACAGATGAATTACTCTGTTCATCGGAACATTAAAACTACTACCTCGGTGTGCAACCTAATCCATTAGATTGCCTTAGCAGATAGGACAAACGCTGTTAAAATGTATTGCACTGAAAAGCGTAAAGTCATCAAAGCTTCTTTTATGCAACAAGTAGGACGCAACGAAAACAGTGATGTGATTGTGCTCTCTGCGTAGCCACAGTCTCTCTTTTCCAGACCCAAAGAAATGTTCTGCTCATAACAGAGTTGGATTCAGCAAGGAAATACCATCTGGTCTACAGCAAGATCCTAGCAAATATAACATTTTCTACCTATCCACATCTTTGCTGAAACGGAAGTCCCCATCGTGTCCTCAGTTGGGTAAAGTTATAAACACAAGTCATCCCTGAAAAGGTGCTCATTTTTTTCCCCCATTCGCCTTGTTGAGCGAGGGCCAAGAGAAAAGAAACTTTGCTGTGAAGAGCTGGTGAAAGGGAAGATTTCTGATTTGAATGTGTATACCACATTGGTGGGGTTCATGTGATCCTGGAGTTGTTTGGACATGTGTGACATCTCAGAGAGAATGAAGTATAGGAAGAAGTACTAACTTCTGCCATTGGATTGAAGGCCACATGGAGTCACAGAATGCAGATATTTGTTTTACTGTAACAGAAACATAAAACCACCACCTAAGCTAAAGGAAACCATTTGACTATCAAAGCTCAGGTCCCAGCCACTCTACCAATTGGGTTACATAGATGAGTCCGAGAAAAATATTGTTGGAACCTCATCCAGCCCCATGCGTGCATGGCAGGGCCATTTCCATTTCCCCAATTCCAAATTAGGCATTCAGTTCACATTTAAAAGCAAACTGACTAAATTAGCATTTTCCTAAATAATATGCAAACCAAAAATGCAGCTGTCCCTCTCAATCGGTACCTCCCTTAATTTTGCAATGCAGTTTTCCAACCTAGTAATGTGTACAAAAATGCATGCGCAATGGTAAAAAAAAAAATTAAGTGTGTGTGTGTATTTGTGAAGATAATGTACAAAAATGCCTTATTGGGGGGAAATCTGATTTGCAAAAAAAAAAAAAAAAAGGAAATTATGCAAAATTGCAGATTAATAATGTACCATATTTTTTGCTCTATAAGACTCACTTTTTCCCTCCTAAAAAGTAAGGGGAAATGTGTGTGCGTCTTATGGAGCGAATGCAGGCTGCGCAGCTATCCCAGAAGCCAGAACAGCAAGAGGGATTGCTGCTTTCACTGCGCAGCGATCCCTCTTGCTGTTCTGGCTTCTGAGATTCAGAATATTTTTTTTCTTGTTTTCCTCCTCCAAACACTGGGTGCGTCTTGTGGTCTGGTGCGTCTTATAGAGCAAAAAATACGGGTATATGGTGAGATAGATTTGCACAATTTGCACAGGAGGACTTAAAAAATATATAAAAATATATAGAAATGTGGAGACCTGAATGAAAGATTGGGGGGAAATGGGGAATGGAGAGAAATGGAAATTTCGCACATCCCTACTCCAAATGAACCCAATACATATAGGTCTCTTCCTCAGAATAAGAAATCCCGATTAAGCCACTAATTCCAATTGCAAGGAAGAGTCGCAGCCATGTACAGTTGCATGGCCACACTGCATATTGTTTTTTGTTATTGCAAATGGTCCCAGGTTCCATCCTCAGGAATCTCCAGATAGGGCTGGGAGAAACCCCTGCCAGGATCCCTGAAAAATAGCCACTAGTCTGTGTCAAAAATACTGAGATAAACGGATCGTTGGTCTGGTTCATTATAAGGCAACTTCCTTGGTTCCTATGTTTCTGTTAACAATGAAGGTATGTGGAGTTGAGGGCAGAGGCACTCCGCAATGTTTGGTGCAAAGTTAGTGAACCCATGAGAGAGGTTCTTCTGAACAGCTGTTAAGATGCTTTTTATTCAGCTATCACGAGCTGGATACAGATATGGAAAAGATGCTCCAACATATGCATGCCCTAGTATTGCAATCTTTCAGATCTGCCCTTTGTTAAAAATTTAACAAGACACCTCCGCTAATTATGCAGTCGATGGAGAGGGTGTTTGTTTGCGGTTTCTCGGTGCCATTCCGTTGGGTCTGCAAATGAGCAGCCAATTTGCAGCTCATCTGTAAACATGCAAGACTTGCGGCTCACAAATTCTCCTGGTTTCATTACCCGGTGCGCAAAAATGCAGTCAACCACGGAGTCCACTCTTTGTAATACCGAGGGGACAGATCTGAAAATATATCCCCCTTGCGTAAGTAGATAAACACTTTGCAGCTGCGGTTCTGGCTTACATGACAATCTCACCTATTCTTCGGCAGTGCAACTGCTATTCTGGCACCACTTGCTGAAACTTCCAGCGGTTTTTTCTTCTCCTCGCATATTTATCTGTCTAAATCCCAGAGATTTGAACTGGCAGCTCCATACATCATCCCTCTTTCCCTTCTAATGAATTGTTTATGAAAATTCATCATGACCCTCTCCCAATGGTACAAAAGCTAAATGGTCACAATAGCAATATTGAAAGGCTAGTCTTGCCTTTCTCTCATTTTGCTTTGCTCAACTCCCTTGTCCTAATGTAAAAAGTAAAGAAGAAAAGAAAAGAGGATAATTGAGGAGAAGAATGGATTGGGCAGAATATAGTCATTTCTTACTCAGACCCTTCAGGGATATGGTTTCAGTTCCAGAGACCCTCCTCTACTTTACAATATTGCCAATGCTATTTTTTCTAGAAAAGAGGTGGCAGAAATCACCATCAAGGCCTCCCTTGTTCTCTTATAAGGGCAATGGGACCCACCTGAGAGGTGCCAGATCTGAGTTCCAGCTGAAAAAAAGCCCTGAATATTCCTAATTTCAACAGTCTTGTCATTCACTTGTGTCTGGGGGAAGATTTTTTAAATTATTATTTCCACCCATGTCATCAAGCTCAGAGGTTTGGCTGCAAACAATATCCAAAGAAGAAGCCACTTTTGATTTTGGGATGCCGTGGCAATAATGAAGGGGAGGTTGTCTGGCAATACAAAATACATAGCTCATGATGTCATCAAGGGACAGCTACTCATTTAACAGGACCTGACAACTCTAGATATAAACACAGAACACGCAGAGCTCCCTTCTGGATCAGGCCAATGGTCCATCTAGTCCAGCATCCTCTTCTCAGAGCAGTCAGCCCATGGGAAGTCTGAAAGCAAGACCTGAGTTCAACAGCACTTGGGATTCCCAGCAATTAGCATTCAGAGGCACACAGTAGTGGTGCTCCAGTATCAGCCAGGGGCCACTCCCAGCCCTACCTGGAGATTCAGGAATTCAATCTGGGATCTGAAGGAGCAACTCCACCTCCATTGTTCAACCTGGACACTAAGTTCCATCACTGAGGGACTTCTGGCGGTTCCCTCACTGTGAGAAGTGAAGCTACAGGAAAAGGCAGAGGGCCTTCTCAGTAGTGGCACCCACACTATGGAATGCCCTCCCATCAGATGTCAAGGAGATGAGCAACTATATAACCTTTAGACGACATCTAAAGGCAGCCCTGTATAGGGAAGCTTTTAATGTGTAATGCTTTATTATGTTTTTATATGTTGGAAACCACCCAGAGTGGCTGGGGTAACCCAGTCAGATGGGCAGGATAGAAATTACTATTATTTCTAGTTTTATGACATGCTAAGAAATCCATGAAATTCCTGCTTTTCTTTCTTTTAAAAAAATGCTGATATAAACAATTGCCTTTCAAGTGCTGTGATGGTATAAATCTTCAAAAATCTAAGAGCTGGAACAGGATTTCCATATGTGCAGAATTCTTTGTGTGAAATGAAGATCACACACTGCAGTAAAAGGAAGGTAAAGACTGCAACTGAGCACTGGAAACTGTGTAGTTACTGGAATATAGCAAGACAGATTTTTCAGAGATTCCTGGATATTAACTTTAAAATATGGTCTTTAACTAGGGAAATAGACAGTTTAGATTGGAGATTATGCATGGTTCTAATTCACATTCGAACGAAGCCCGGAGACTCAGCACCGTTTTTAATTAAAGCTGAAATGAGTATTCACAGTAAATTTCAAATTTGATTAATTTCATAGATTCTCGTGGCATGGATTCAAGTCTGTGAAACGCAGTTGCCAAACAAACAAGAACACAACAAAATTCTGCAGTGATATCCTCACGATAAGCTTTATTTATGTTTTTACATTTCACTAGCCTTGGAGCATTACAATTTCAGGGCTTCCTTTTGAAATGCTTCTTCACACGATCCACTGTCATCACTTGGTACTGTAATGTAGGCATGTTGTGTTTATATTCTATAACTGCTGCAGAAATTAATATGATTTCATAAACAAAAGCATTGGCAATCGAATCAATGAAACTGCCAAATAAATAACATCAGGAAGATAATCAGATTGAGGTTTTATGAAAGCTTCCATTAGCAATAAAAGTGAATTAAGAAGAAAGGTAATAATTATATAATGAGCAGGTGCAATCTCCTTTTCACAGCACATTAACACATTTGGCTCTCAAATCTAAGAGCTTCCCTATGCAGGAGATTTCTATTACCCTTTAATTGTCAAGCCTTGTGTAACTTAATCAGTAGCCATCGTTTTCATTGGCATGATGATGCATATAGCTCAAAGGTTTGTGTGCCAGTACTTATTGTCTTTCATAAATGGTGAAACTGTTTGCTTGCCTCCAAAGAGTAATAAACACTGTGTAAATAATCTGAAACCTGGGAACACTTTTTCAATAACGAAAAAATAATTGCACGTTAAAAAATCAATAAGGCTGGCTGACAAATGAGCCTGGTTGCACATTTTTGACACAGAGAACAGTCTAAATTTCAATTTTGCAAAGTTGTACAAAGTCCTAAGTTTTGTGGCAGGGATGGAGAAACTGCGGCTATCCAGATGCTGCTCAGAAGTTGCGAGTCCTGGTGGATCAGACCAAGGATTTGCGTGGCTGGTGTTCCATTTCTGACAGCATACAAATTTCATAGAATCATAGACTTGTAGAGTTGGAAGGGACCCATGAGGATCATCATCTAGTGAACTGCAAAATGTTTCTTGGAAGTTTGCAGGCAGCATGTGGAAGTAATAACATTGCTCCATTGTTTGTCCTCACTACCTGGCATTCAGACATGTACAGTGGTACCTCTGGATGCGAATGGGATCCGTTCCGGAGCCCTGTTCACATCCTGAGTAGAACATAGCACGCAACTGCACGTGCACAGGCCACGTTTCACTGTTTCCGCGCATGCGCGTGATGTCATTTTGAGCGTCTGCACATGCGCAAGCAGTGTAACCCGGACGTAACACACTCTGTTACTTCCGGGTCGCCGTGGAGCGCAACCCGAAAATACTTAACATGAAGCTACTTCAACCCGAGGTATGACTGTACTTCCCTCAAACATGATAGTTCCAAATAGCTGCCCTACTAATAGCCATTGATAGATCTAGATTCCATGAATTCGTCTAATCTCTTTTTTAAAAAAGCAAATCTGATATTTAAACAACAAAGTAGCTTTGGGAAGTAAACATAAGAGAGTTGAAATGCAGTTCCAATAGCACTACCAGTTTTGATTTCAAATAGTATTACAGTACTGGGAAGAAAAGCTCCGATTCAAAGCCCTACAGGGAGAAAGCAGATGGGGACAATTTGGAATGGATAAACAGCAGGGAAAGGGTTAATTGGGAGTGGTTGTGGCTGTGCACACACACAGGCACGCACGCACACTGTTTCTCCACTCTCAATGCTCCCTTCTCAAAACTGCTGTTCTGTTAGCTGTGAAGTTAGCGGCCACTGCCCAATCTGTTGACAGAGATTTCCATAAGTTAATTGTGTGTTTCCTAAAGAATTTTTTTGCTTCCTAGCTCCTGAACTTTCTTCTTGTTGTTGTTGTTTAGTCATTTAGTCCTGTCCAACTCTTCGTGACCCCATGGACCAGAGCACGCCAGGCACTCCTGTCTTCCGCTGCTTCCCGCAGTTTGGTCAAACTCATGTTGGTAGCTTTGAGAACACTGTCCAACCATCTCGTCCTCTGTCATCCCCTTCTCCTTGTGCCCTCCATCTTTCCCAACATCAGGGTCTTTTCCAGGGAGTCTTCTCTTCTCATGAGGTGGCCAAAGTATTGGAGCCTCAGCTTCAGGATCTGTCCTTCCAGTGAGCACTCAGGGCTGATTTCCTTAAGGATAGATGGGTTTGATCTTCTTGCAGTCCATGGGACTCTCAAGAGTCTCCTCCAGCACCATATTTCAAAAGCATCAATTCTTCAGCGATCAGTCTTCTTTATGGTCCAGCTCTCACTTCCATACATCACTAATGGGAAAACCATAGCTTAAACTATACGGACCTTTGTCGGCAAGGTGATGTCTCTGCTGAACTTACCACCAAGCATTTGATGATCCCAAGTTCTGGTATCACATGGGAAGGAGAAGCAACTACTCTTATTCCCAGCCAAGCTCCCATGAATGGGAGCTCCTGGGCAGCTCCCACTCATTTCAACAGGAGGCTGTGTGGACTGCATGCCATTTAAGCAGCATGATGACAATAAAAATGTATTGTCCCATATTACAGACCTGCTTCTGGCTGCAGCAAGTGCCTTACAACCCCTGCATAAGGAGCGCTGCAGGGTGAGAGGCAGGAGAGGCAAAAGCCACATGAATAAAACAGTATCCCAATGTTTTATAATTATTAGCTGAATAATTCTCACCAGCTAGGTGAGGCTGTTAAATATCAGAGAGCAGCCAACTCATTGAAGAGAACATTTTGACTTGAATGACTTAGCTCCTAATTTTCTGCTGGTAACTGGCCTGCTTTCAAAATAATTTATTCACCCACATTGCCTGACAGAGAGAGAACACCTTTCAAAGCACAGTGCTTTAAACACTCTGGATCAGCTATGAGAACCATCTCATTAGAATTTGAGGGGACCCTTATTTTCTCTGTTGTCGTGGTTCCATTTTCATTTCTGGTATTTAGTAGCCAGACACAGGGCACTACTATGTATAATTCCATTACTGAAAGATCTGCACATGATACAGATACGCAGACAGACAGACAGACAGACAGAGATGATAGATAGATAGATGACAGATAGATAGATGATGATAGATAGATAGATAGATAGATAGATAGATAGATGATAGATAGATAGATAGATAGATGATAGATTAGATAGATAGATGATAGATAGATAGATGATAGATGATTGATAGATAGATGATAGATAGATAGATAGATAGATAGATAGATAGATAGATAGATAGATAGATGATAGATAGATAGATAGATAGATAGATAGATAATGATGATGATAGATAGATAGATAGATAGATAGATAGATAGATAGATAGATAGATGATAGATAGATAGATAGATAGATAGATAGATAGATAGATAGATGATAGATGATAGATAGATAGATGATAGATAGATATAGACAGACGAGAGAGAGATATATAGGTATATGCCCTAAATCAGGGGTGAGGAACCTATGGTCAAAGATGTTGATGTACTTCAAATCCCAGCAGCCCCAGCCAGGCTGACCAATGGTAAATTGTGATGGGATTACAGCAACAGCTGGAGGGTCACAGTTTTGCCACCCCTGCTATAAACTGTATGGGGGCTTAGGTATCTAAAGGACCATCTGGATATCTGAGGACCAACCTTCATGAACAGCTGTAGTCTTATTCATTTAGGCACCAGTCTAAGTCCATCTTATTCACCCAAGCTTTAGCTTGAATGTTTTTTACTGATTTTTCTGCTTTGCTGCTGGGCTTTTAAAAAAACAGTACTGCTTTTTATTTTAGCATTGGTAGTTTTAGGATGTCTTACTTTTTTCTTTTTCTTTTTTAAACCATCTTCATAACTTTTTATAGTGAAAAAGTAGGGGCTAACCCAGAGTAATAATCCCTTACGCTGGAGAATATGGGGAGTGAGTACGTTTATCTGATAATATATGAATTTGAGGTAAAAGGGGTTTTATGAAATTAAGCTAATTACAAAACAAGGCTTACCACCAGCCCCCTTAAGTACTCTTCTATCGATTTGTAATTATTAAAAGACCGCTGTATACTCTGAGGAACTACAAATTTCCTTTTTCAAAGCAGCACTCATAGCAAAAGAAAAAAAAAACGGAAGCAAGTTAGTTGTTGTTTGATGGAAGGGCAGAACAGCCCAATCTGGATGGTTGCATAAATGGAGAAATTCAGCCAACAAATAAAATGAGGAAAAGACATGAAAATGTGCTTTTAATGAGAAATGGTATTGTTTCATAACATACGTGGTTGAAAGGAAACATGACTGAAGTTTACCAATAGCTTGGGCTTCATTATGGAAATAGGATTTAGGATAATTTTTATGGTACTTTTAAAATTGTACATACCTATAGAATAACTGGGCTTATGACTGTGACTCCTATGTGTGAGGTAACACTTAAGAACGTAAAATTGTATGTATGTACTGCTCCTCATTATCCTTTCTGTTGTGTATTGCTTTCATTATATCCATTTCTCTTCTTCCCTTATCTTATCTTATGTTTGTATTTGCATAAGTATTTCCTGTATTACAACAAAGGGGGGCGGGAAGCATGGGTAAAATAATCTATATAAGGTGCCGGCACCACCAGTCTACCCAATTGATGAAAAGTGTAACATTAGCTTTCTGTTTTAAAAGTTATTCAAGGCTCAGTTCTCTCTCTCCCACAGCCTCAAATTGTGACTTGAACTGGAAAATCAGTTTGGTGGTGAGGAATTAATGTTGCAGACACAAACTGATGTTTGAGTTTCTAAATCCTATCAAATAAGAAGACACAACATGGGGCTTGGAGAGAGAGAAAGTCGACACAGCCCACCCAGCTTCTATAAAATCAAATGGATTAAAATATTCTGTTGAAATATTTCACCCCATAAATGCATTTTCTCCAGTTATGAGAAACATTTAATAGAACACGACACAGGTAGTGTAATGCTTCTGCTGGAATCAGATGAGATCAGGAGCTACAGTATATTCTATTTTGTTTCAGTGTCGTGCAGCATAAATAAAGATTTGTCTTTCAATAAATTGGCAGTGTTTTGAAAGCAGCCCATCACAAATTGCTTCCATCTGTTACACACACCCTAAGGGGAATATTGGAGAACCTTATGAAGGGCACTTGAGAACCACCCAGATAGAGGTGCTATAGATTTAGATATAGATATAGTAAAAAAAAAAAAAAAAAAAAAAGTGTCAGTATTTCATGTGGGTTTTGACAATGTGTCAGTGATGTGTTTGATGATCAAGATTGTGAGCTATATGTTTAACATGTTCTTGGTTGTTGTTTTTTCTCCCTGTATGGGAAATGTGACCAGCCTCCTAAAGTAGCCATACTACCCATGGTAACATGATAAATAACCATCCATTTTCCAATCACAAATTCTATTCTCTTCAGCTGAAATTTTATCTGAATTCCACTGAAGTAAACGGGACTGAATTCCAGGCAACTGTTTTGCAGAACAGAGCTAGGCATTATATCATTTTTCCTGCTGTTTTCTGTAAAGTTGTGTGTTATTATTTCACTTTATAGCATATATAAAACAGAGAGAACAATTATAACAGACAGAGGTTCATTTCATTGGCTGCTGCTTGCAGGAATCAGAAAAACTCTCAGTTTGATGGTGTTATGTACCACACAATATGTTGTATATCTATAGACATGTGAACAAGGGACAGAACAAGATACAGCCTTATGTCAATCATAATATCAAATCTGCCGGGGACCTGTCCTTAAGAGTCAAATGCAAACAAAGGTTCTGACCATGATCTAGTGGGAAGGTCAGTGGATATAAGAGCTGGCTCACTGCAACATGGAGACAGTCTACCAACAAGTTATTTTCTACACCATTGTATTCTGTAGAATTGATGTGTATCAGTGCCACTGTATCACATTAAGAGACACAACCATTTCCAGCAACACCCACTGTTGAAGCCATGCCCATAGCTGTCAACTTTTCCCTTTTCTTGCGAGGAATCCTATTCAGAATAAGGGAATTTCCCTTTAAAAAAGGGAAACCGTGACAGCTATGGCCATGCCCGCATGAAGTTACAAGTAAAAAATCCTAGTGTTGTGTCCTCAGTTTCGCAAGGCAACCAAGACAGGCCACAATTACAAGGGATAAGCTATCTGACTCAGTCAATACACTTTTCCCATCCTGAATTCACAGTTTCTGTAACCACCTGTCAATGGTAATTATTGCTGAAAATATATCTATATGTGTTCACCTTTCAACTGGTGAATAAACTAAAATATTTGGTGGTAAGGGGGCAGAGGAATTGACATAGCAGGGTTATGAGATACAGAAGTGTTTTAGACACTGTAAAACCACAGCAGAGTGCATATGATTAAGTCATATCTACAGAAAAGTAGGCATAAATGCTTCAGTGCACCACATTCATTTTGTAAATTCTGATGTGGTCGCTGATGCCTAAATCACAGAATTCTTTCCCTTACTATAAGTGGCAAAAGTCACAGATTTAACCAGATGTACATGTGAACATGGGACGCGGGTAGCACTGTGGGTTAAACCACAGAGCCTAGGACTTGCCGATCAGGAGGTCAGCGGTTTGAATCCCCGCGACAGAGTGAGCTCCTGTTGCTCAGTCCCTGCTCCTGCCAACCTAGCAGTTCGAAAGCGCATCAAAATGCAAGTAGATCAATAGGTACCACTCCAGAGGGAAAGTAAACAGCGTTTCCGAGCGGTGCTCTGGTTTGCCAGAAGCGGCTTAGTCATGCTGGCCACATGACCTGGAAGCTGTACGCCGCCTCCCTCGGCCAGTAAAGCGAGATGAGCACCACAACCCCAGAGTCGGCCACGACTGGACCTAATGGTCAGGGGTCCCTTTACTTTTACCTTTACATGTGAACATGGATCCTCCATTTTATACATGTTAAAGGGGACAAACACATGCTCACTCCTCATCAACAAGAACAGGATCTTCAGACTAAGTAAAAATCAGAACTGGCCCTCCATTTACTGCAATGACCTTATATGCAACGTCTTCCCATCTTATTTCCCCACTTAATTTTCTTCACTGGAAATCATACAGTTAATCGTCCTTAACCTTTCAAAGCCAACAGGCTTAAGTGTGCCTAACTTTGTAGGATTGTGGCAGGAATCATCAAAATTTCTCAATTGCATCCGTGCAATCCTTAGGAAATAAATTGAACAATCGAAAGTGCAGCACCACATGGCAAATCACATTTATACAATAAGGTGAAATGCTTGATAAAAATCAGCATTTGTCATACGCCAAAAGAATGTTTACAAAAGAAGTTCAAAGGTGTGGGATTTATTGAAAAGACATCTGTCTAGTGTAGCATGACAGACTAATAATAAAATAGCAACAGCTAAAATTATTTAGATGAACAAAACTAATCTGATGCTCAGAAAATATGCTTACTTCTTTCAAAATGTTCCATCCCCGCCCCCCATGAAGGAACAGAGAATTTGTGGCTGCTCTGCTATTCGCATTACAGTCGTACCTCGGAAGTTGAATGGAATCCGTTCTGGAAATCTGTTTGACTTCCAAAACGTTCGGAAACCAAGGCACAGCTTTCGATTGGCTGCAGGAAGCTCCTGCAGCCAATCGGAACCTGCAGAACCTGCATCGGATATTCGGGTTCTAAAGAACGTTCACAAACCAGAACACTCACTTCTGAGTTTGCGACATTCAGGAGCCAAAACATTCGACTTGCAAGGCGTTCGGGATCCAAGCTACAACTGTATTTTAAAGCTTCTACACCACTTTCTAAAGGAAACGCTACTAGTTTCCATCTACTTTCTGTGTGGCAAAACTTTCAGACATGAATGAATCTTTCCCATGCTGAAAGATGTTTCCAATGTTAAATTCAGTTCTCCACATTCTGCATCATTTTTCAAAAAAAATCCCCAGCATTTCTGTGTGAATTTCTCCTAACACACACACTTTTTTACATAGTTTGACCAATGTGTACATTTTTACAGGCCATTTCCTTACAATAATGCATTTTTGTATCTTAGTTTCACCAATATCTTCATTTTAATGCACACTTATCCCTGATATATGCATTTCTGTTTGGTTGGAGAACTGCATTGCAAAACTTGGATGAGTGTGAATTTCAAAGGCTAGCTACATGTTTTGGTTTGCATCTTGTTTTGGAACGTGCAGATTTGATAGATTCAACTTTAAATGTGAACTGATTCAAATTTCTCCTCCATCCCTGTTCAAAAGCCCTGCTGAATACAGCGGGACCCATTCCCTAATAAGTGTGCTACCTTAGAATGCAAAGTGTAGTTCTTAGAGGGAGTGTGCATGTCTTAAAAAATAGCAAACATCTCGTTGTTAATTACCTTCATGGCTGCCTCCCTTCTATTTAGCACCCACTTTGGACAATAACAACATTGGAAAATGACTACATGGAACAAATACTCTTTATTCTCTAAATAATGAATCTAGTTCCTCTGACAGTCTAGGTCTGATGCACTGATCTTTGGTGCAACATCAAAGTAGATCTTAATACAGCATGGAAGTCTTCCAACTTTGCACTGAATAATTGGAACAAAACGACCCAGGTAGTCTTCATGTAACATCAAAGCAGCACATATAATAACTTCATAAAGCAATGGAGGAGAATGAATATATTCATATTTCACAATTTATACAGCAGGTTATTTTGTTTTGTGTGTAGAATTAAACAAAAAGAATTGTGTGTCGGTTAGCAAATTCTTCTTTTTCTACATATCTATCTTGGATCCTATAAATATAAGAGTTGTGAATATATATATATATATATATATATATATATATATATATATATACAATTTAAAGTTCATGCTGTGAACTGACCAGAAAAAGGATTTAGGGGAACTGTGGGAAATCCTGAAAGCTTGTGATATCCCACTGTATCCCCATGGCCAAGAGAGAGAGAGAGAGAGAGAGAGAGAGAGAGAAACAACTCCGGGGGGGGGGGGGACAGAAAGAAAAGGAAGAATGGGGTGACTTGATGCTGAGAGGCATCAACAGAAAAACAGAATATCAATCCAGAAAACGTCATCATTGGATATCATGAGAGCCGCTGTTACCCCACTATATTGCCGCAGTACAATAAAGAACCCAATGGGGGGGCATCAAAAGAAAGAAAGAGCATAAATCGAAAGGAGTAAACTTGTGATTGTTGAAAGTATCACTTGTCAAGTCAACTAATGTGTTCATTTTCAGTCAGCCATCTTCCCATCGGAAAAGCTTTTGTTTTGCCCTGAAGGAGATGTGCATAGATTAAACCAAAATGGCATCTGACATTTTGTTGACATAAGACCTTGAGCTTCTTCTCTGCAGATATGAGAGGATTTCAAGGATAATTGTTGAATTGCGCAATCCTTGTTTGCCAGCGTTTTGCGGGGGGAGCTGTGAAATGAATGTACTGTTCACATGGACAGGGAGAGCAGCCTTCTGCTCGTCACGACTCACAAGGAGCAAAAGCATGCGTGTGAGGGTGAGAAAGTGGACTTATCCACATTTCCTCTTCCCCCATTGGTTTCTCCCAGGGAAAGCCACTCTTTAGCGCTTCATCGGCACAAAAGGCAATTAGAGTTTTCTCCAGATTGGTGTTTGCTCCAGTTTAGCGCTAAAGAGTGGCTTTTCCCTAGGAAAGGAGTGAGTCAAGGGGGAAACTGCTCAAACCCATGCCTAGGAAGTACAGATCAAGCAGAAAACCACTTAGTCCTGTGCTTTCTAGGCACGGGACAAGCAGAACTGTGGATGAGCCCAGTGTTTCCATCCTGCAATGCCTGGATGGAAACCACAAGAAACAAAACGATTTGCTTTGAGAGAGTCTTTAAACTTCTTTTGTTGACCACCAGCATTACGCTTCCCATTTTTAAGTTTGGAATACAGTAGTTGCTTTGGAAGACCATAATCAGGCACCCAAACAACACGACCAGTTCAACAAAGTGGATGTTGAAGAATCATTGCTTTGACACTGGTGGTCTTTGCTTGTTCCAGAACACTTGCAGCCAAGTAGGTCATTGTTGATCTGGCAACCAGCCAAGGGTGTGGTCATTCTTGGGTATATTAAGATGGGGCTGCCCCTTTGCTTTGCTGCAAAGAAGCTCTGAGAGATTGATACTGAACTCTGTACTGTATGTATGCTGTGAGTTGTACCTGTTTTGCATTTGAAGCCTGCACCTTCTGCTAGGGTTCTAGCGAAAGTCTGTATATTATGAATCTGCCTTAAAAGGTAAAAAAGATAAATGACCCCTGGTTGCCGATTGGAAGGTCGGTGGTTCGAATCTCTGCAACGGAGTGAGCTCCCATTGCTCTGTCCCAGCTGCTGCCAACCTAGCAATTCGAAAGCACGCCAGTGCAAGTAGATAAATAGGTACTGCTGTGGTAGGAAGGTAAATGGTGTTTCCGTGCGCTCTGGTTTCTGTCACGGCAATCTGTTGCACCAAAAGCAGTTTTTAGTCATGCTGGCCACATGACCTGGAAAGCTGTCTACGGACAAACACCGGCTCCCTTGGCCTGAAAGTGAGATGAGCGCTGCAACTCCTTTGTCCAGTCACCTTTGACTGGACTTAACCGTCCAGGGATCATTTACCTTTTACCTTTACCTGCCTTAATGCTTTGGACCAGTAAAGGACTGAACTGACTGAAGAGCTGGAGTCTGACTGAATTTCTTCCAGCATAAAACTGCACTGCCACAAACTTACAAGCTTGGGGAGCTGCACACCCGCTAACAGTTTTTGCTTGGCATCTAAATACAGAGAAAGGTAGTGTCATATACCCAAAGTCCTACAACTGCATTTCTTAGTATGGTATTTCAAGTGAAAGGAGTGTGGGCATGCTCAAGCTTTTAACCATCTGAAACTCCTCAACTCCAAATCACACTCTCCAAGCAAACATTAGGAGCCTAGTGGAAGGGAATGCAACTGGGCTGCAAAGCTGGAGAAGAAAAGAAGGAAATTGTTAACATCAACCATTTGACTGCTATTTCACCACTCCAAATTCCCCTTGGGGAAAGCAGGTGATTTGCTTCAGATAGACATATATATACACACAGCATCCAGTACCAGCCTGAGCTAAATACCTCATTATTTTCTTGTAAGATTTTCACATTAGATGTGTTGTGAGCGTTTCAACAATGCAATTCATACCATCCTTCTTGGGTTCCCAGACTAAAAATGGAGTATTTTACATCCCGGTGTGGTTCAGTTTGCATTTCCTAAACTAATCCTAGCATTCACACTTGTATTTATTATGAATCAGTTTATATCTCCCTAGTTAATATTTGCTTAGAGCTTATACTGATTTTACAATATGTGCAATTTTCTGGTTTCATCTTTATCTTGAAGGATTAGATTGAACTGAGCTGCCTTGTAGTAATTTAGCTTTATCTTGTGCCGTACAGTTTTATGTTCTTGTAATGGCACTTTGCCCCCCCCCCTTTATTTAATTAAATATATCTTATTTCATGAAGACAACATTTTTATTTGGGAGTTTATTTGCTTAGCAGCTGGTGCTGAAGAGATGCATTTGCCGTTAGAACATGTGTTTATTTTTAGCAATCTAGACAGGAAATTGAAATGTAGAAAGGGACACGAGAGTGGTGAATTTCGTGCTGATTGGTCTTCAACAGCTTTGGCTTCTTGAGACATGCAGATAATATAACATTAATGTTACGAGGACCTGTAATCTTAAAAGGGAGTGCTTCCGATGGAAGCAAAATAATAATTCTTAAGATGGCTAGTCCCCTGCCAAAATTTCCTCAGAATTTACTATTCCTTTCCAAGTCACACAGTAGCTAAATGCTCAATGGTTCTCTCCCTCCCTTCCATTTTACAGAGACAATTGACTTTCAGTTGTGAATAAGCAAGAGTAATTGGCAATGTGTTCACAAAAGCTGATGAAAAGCAGTGTATCTAAACACAGTTGATCTAAAATGGGGTGGAAGAGATTAGATAAGACCATATGTTAGTAAAAAAGAATGTCAAGGCCGAGCTGAAGATGATGCTAAACCCAATTGGTCCCATGAAACACATGTGGTTTAGAATACACTTTGATGCACATCAAACACCAGCAGCTTCATCATTAAATAATCTGTCAGATGAGGCCCAAATGCATCTTATTTGTCAAAAGCTGCAGGTTTATTTCCTTGTATTTTGTCAGAACTGATATGTATTAATGTTTCCTTCCATTCAGGCTTGTTTTAAGGGATCCTCAGCAAAGGACAGTGGACAGTGTTATGCCATTTTAGTGTTCTACAATGTCCTGGAGCAATGCCACATTGGGACATGGCGGTAAACTTGAATGATGAAGGGCTTCTGGAGCAGAAATCTGCATGTTATTAAATCCAGCCCTGGAAGCTGTTCATGGATGCTACATGTTGGCACAAAGCCTGTTTCCACACCTTACTTTATAACAGTGAATGGCATCACGTAATATTTCGAAATCCCCATCTTTAACATTTCTGATTGCAACAATTAGGTTGCCCCTGCCCTCTTTTTACCCACATTTAGTGAAGTTAAAGGGACGTGGGTGGCGCTGTGGGTTAAACCACAGAGCCTAGGACTTGCTGATCAGAAGGTCGGCGGTTCGAATCCACCTGACGGGGTGAGCTCCCGTTGCTTGCTCCCTGCTCCTGCCCACCTAGCAGTTCGAAAGCACGTCAAAGTGCAAGTAGATAAATAGGTACCGCTCTGGTGGGAAGGTAAACGGTGTTTCTGTGCGCTGCTCTGATTCGCCAGAAGCGGCTTAGTCATGCTGGCCACATGACCCAGAAGCTGTACGCTGGCTCCCTCGGCCAATAAAGTGAGATGAGTGCCACAACCCTAGAGTCGGTCACGACTGGACCTAATGGTCAGGGGTCCCTTCACCTTTACCTTTAGTGAAGTTTCACTACACATGGCTCTTCTCTCTGTTTACAAGAGCCCCTCCTGCATACAAGAAAAATTATTCTCATGTGATCTCTCCGGGGTCTTCACTTTCCCCCCATGTAGCCTCCATCAGTTCCTGGCATTCTAAGTCAGCGATGGGAAACCTATGGCCCACCCAGCACCATCTTCTCTGACCATTGGCCATAATGTCTGTGATTGATGGGAGGTGCTATCCAATAGTATCTGGTGCATCACAGGTTCCCTCTCCCTGTTCTAAGAGCTCAAGGAGTCTATTCACAATTAAGAGCTGGCTGGTGGATACATGCAGATCACAGGATTATTTGACACAGGATGTGAACTGTTGCCATTAACACGTATTACATCTGGAAAATATCAGCCCATACGGACATCCTGTTTGCTACTGTGAGAAGCAAATTCATGAGAGCTGGCTTAACAAGTTGACGGTACAAAGTGCAGCAAGAAAAAGGGAGAGAAAGACAGAGATGATCTAAAATATTTTTTTGACATATTCATTAAGAATCTCAACAGAAAACGTTGGCAATTTTAACAGAATGAAATATTCCCCCCCCCCCCGTTGTAAAGTATAAGACTGTGCCTTATACTGCTTGAATTTTGACAGGATACCTCGCGAATGGGAAAATAAATTATCGATGTTTACTATGTTAAATTATCTAGTATTAATTCACTTAAGAAACATAGCTTGTATTAAAGACCATTTAATGTTTAGAGATGCAGTATTTTTGAGCAGAGGAGAGTTACGTCAAAAATATAGAATGCAAGCTTCTGAAAGGATATGGCAAATAACCTCCTGTTTATACTGTTTATACCAACCATCCCTAACCTAATCTGATACTCCCAAATGTTTTGGACTACAACTCCCATCAGTCCCAGGCAGAAATAATTGGGGATGATGGGTAGTGTAGTCTAAAACATCTGGAGACCCCCCGGGTTGGAAAAGTTTAATTTATATTTTAAGGGCCTCAGTCAAGCCAACAGTTTAAATAGCAAGAGTGGTGGTATTAACATGAAACAAGAATAAGAAGAGTGGATTGCAACCGTAGCATCAAACATGGATGTGCCATTTTTGTTACGTTTGTGTTTTGCTAGTTGTGCCCCGTGTTTGAATTACACAGAAGGATGCCAGACTGCATTTTAATTCTGTGGTTCAAAACTAATTGAAGGGAGGAAGAGAAATTATTTACCACAAGCTCTGCTCGTTAACTGGCAAATGGTCTCGGCCAATTACCCTACTAGCTTCTTCTTTCGAACCACTATGGTAATATTATCGAAATCCCAGGATACACCTCCATGGAAGCATTCAGTAACACCAATGGGAAGCTGATGATGAATGAGATTGACAGAGCTGGAGGCCTAAATGAATTTTTCATCTCACATTACTTTTTTTTCATAGTAATAATAATAATAAAAGATGGGAAGGAGCTTAACTAAGACTGAGCCTTGTTCTCCTGGAGGGAAAAGTAAAATATTAAAAGGCATCGCCACTGCACTGAAGAAAATAATAAGCAATTAGGACTGTAATATTTGACAAAGCACCAGGCTGAGATCAACTGTATCCTGAAAGGAAAGCAACAAAGGAAAATGGGAAACCGATAGTAAAGATTTCTGACTACTTGCTAAGGAGAGCTCTGGGTTTCTGGTGCCTAGAGGCTGCAAAAGAATGAATGCCGTTCCGAATTTCAGGAGCTGAGGGACAGTTCAGGAAGGGGAAAGTTTGGAAGAAGGAAAAAGAAAAAGAAATACATATGTCTATTAGGCCATGGAAAAACTATTTTAATTTCTCATTTGGATCTGGGGTGTAATAAACAAAGGAAGATTGTGGGAATGCGATCTAACTCCTGCGCCTTTCACATCAAGAACAAGCTTAAAAAATGTGGTCAGAACAGAACCTGGGAGAAAATGAGATCATTTAAGAGTCTCATTTGACTACCCATGAATTCTTACATGACAGTATTGTAAGAACCATTGCCCAGCAGATGTCTTTGAATCATATAGTGAGATCACAAGTCAGTTCAGCTGATGGTAAAGTATGTTCAGCTCACACTATTTAGTGATTTCCTGATGATAGCAACTTGATATACTTAAGGAAACTGGTGTTGAGGATAGCTGTGAATCTTTAATGACCACTGCCATTGTAACAAAGCACCTGGTGCCATGGTGGTATAGATGCCGTACTTTATCCCAAGAATTGACCCAGGAGGTCAGACTAAAGCATCAATGTTATCACCAGAATGTTATATCTGCAGCCTCTGAAAACTGAGGTACACAAAGTGCAGCGGTGGCTGGTTCCTACTGAAATCCATAGGGTGGGAGGCAGGAATACCATCAGAGCCAGTGGCAGGCTGAGCCAACTAATGCTAATTTGTTTCCATTCTCCTCCCTGTTGAGTTCAAAACTGAGACTAAGAAGGAGTAAGCTGGACTTTCGTGACCGGTTGCAAGAAAAAAGACCAATTCTCAGAGACTTGTGGTGTTTCACAATTGGTAGAGCTTCCTATGTACCTATATTACATATTTTATCATTTCCATTTCTATCCTGGTCCTTGTCCAATAGACCAACTATACCATTTGGTAAGGCATGGTCTTTTATTTGGGTGGGTGTTAAGATATTTCTCAGTAATTGTGGAATGTGCCATCAACCTTGGTAGAATTTGCCTGTCTGAAATGCCCTTGTTATTTTTGAATCTGTCTGTCTCTACCCCATCCTTTCTATTTCCACCATTGAGATGGAGAATGCCACTGTTTCTTTGTGGTGCTTTTGATCTTCACCCACTATGCCAAGTGCCATAGCACTGTGCCAGAGATAGCTACACTCGTACATCATGTCCTCCACCCAGAGAGCATGCGTTGCGGTGAGATCATCAAGACTGACCTCACTGCTGTTGTGGGTGGGAGCGATTGGATAGCCACAACAACACGATTGGTTGCCCCTCAGTTGCTGGGGTAATTCTGGCCAATGGGATTGTTTCATGCATTAACCAAGGGACCTATATGTACCGCTGAACATTGTGTTGAGCTTCCTCTTTTTCACCACGTGCATCAGATCACCCGCCCACCCTCCCTATATTTAGGGTTCATCATGGCCTTGCTATGCTGTTGTGGATCGTCTGTTCTTGGGACAGGGGCCCGGTAGGAATTTTCCCATTTGGCTGATTGGCTGGTGCCACTTGGGTTTCGCCTACCGTGTAGCAAATCATCACAACTTTGTAAGGTTTGACGGTTAGGCATTGGTTCAATGGTGGGGGGGGGATGTGGATAGACTGTGCCCACCCCTCCAATGCTAGGGTATTCCGTTAAAGGAATCCAGGGGCTCGCCTTGCTTTTGTCCGATCCCCTACCAGGGGTTAGGGCCATGCCAGAGCCCCTGAGAGCATTTGGGGTGAGCTTGAGTCTGAGCCTGGCCCAATTCTCCCCCATAAAGTTTTCCCTTACTGACGTCTGCCGGAGTCCAGGTGTCAGTGCTGCCCTGCTGAGGTCAGGTGCAGCTAGTTGGGAACCAATGCCCAAGCAAACCACTCACGATCTGTAATCAATAAAGTTGCGGCCAAAATTATGCCAATAACCTTAAACTAAATTCTGTGTCAATTGTGTCTTTATTTATTGGGGGAGGTCTTGGGATCTTAACACGCAAGTCATTTCCCCAAAATGCCTTGCAGCCTATGCGTCAAAACAAAATGATGGCCCGGAACCTAGATTTTCCCTTGGCATTAAATTCTCCCCACATCACAGCAAACAACTCTGGTGACTCTGTGGGCAAGAATGAACTCCCCACAGACAACATGAGAACATGAAAGATGTCTGTGGATAAGTTACGCCTCATTATACTTCCAATATCCATTCCCAATCTCCCTGAAACAGAATCTTATAGCTTCTTGAAATGCCCTAGTGCTTAAGTTCAACAATGATGCACAGTGTGTGTTAGTCGCACTTTTCTATTCTTTTGAATAGAAAATTATTTCTTTGTGTTTCCTTGGTATGTAGGTGGTTTTTTTTACCCCTTCTCCCTTTGTAATCTCCACTTTTCTCTCCTTGCCCTATTATCAGTGCATGGACTAAAATAATAACTTGACACTCACGGTATCATTTATGTTTTAAGCTTACACCTTGCTTGCTTTAATTCTAGGCTACTGATGATTTCACCTTTTTCATCCTGTCTTCTCATCACTGTGCATTTCCCATTAGGAAGAGAATCGGCTTCAGAACTCTACCCCCATTCACTGCTTGAGGCTTTGCAACATTTCCTATGCTACACCATAATTGTTCTACAGTGGCCAGGCCAGAATAATAGGATTTATATCTTTTCTGTTCTTGTGCTATTCGTGGTGTCTAGCACATGGCGCTTTTCTTTCCTATACATACCAAATACTTGCTTTTTGAAGAAATTGTCTTTTGAGTCAATGTGGCAAAGGTAAATAAGCTGTCTTTTGAGTCGATGTGCCAAATCTGGCACTGTGCATTCTTATGTTCAATCAAAAGTGTTTATAAAAATAGGAGATTCGCACACACACAAACCCTCATGAAGTTCAAGTCGCCCTGGCACAACAAGAGCAGACAACCCAACAACTGGAACCCAGTTCTCTTGATATGGGAGGCATGAAGTAGAAATGATAAATCAAAATCTTTTCTGTGAAATTAATTACTAGCTAATATAAAAAGGCCTGTTGTCTTTGTCCATGGAGTTTTCTTGGCAGGGATACTGGAGTGGCTTGCCAGTTCCTGCTCCAGGTGGATCACGTTTGGTCAAAACTCTCCACTATGGCCTGTCCATCTTGGGTGCCCTGCACGGCATAGTTCATAGCTTCTCTGAGTTGTTCAAGCCCCTTCGCCAGTGACCCATGAAGGGGAGCATCTTAAAAAGCAGCATCTTAAAAAGCAGAGACATCACCTTGCCAACAAAGGTCCATATAGTTAAAGCTATGGTTTTCCCAGTAGTGATGTATGGAAGTGAGAGCTGGACCATAAAGAAGGCTGATCGCTGAAGAATTGATGCTTTTGAATTATGGTCTGAAGGAGACTCTTGAGAGTCCCATGGACTGCAAGAAGATCAAACCTATCCATTCTTAAGAAAATCAGTCCTGAATGCTCACTGGAAGGACAGATCCTGAAGCTGAGGCTCCAATACTTTGGCCACCTCATGAGAAGAGAAGACTCCCTGGAAAAGACCCTGATGTTGGGAAAGATGGAGGGCACAAGGAGAAGGGGACGACAGAGGACGAGATGGTTGGACAGTGTTCTCGAAGCTACCAGCATGAGTTTGACCAAACTGCGGAAGGCAGTAGAAGACAGGAGTGCCTGGTGTGCTCTGGTCCATGGGGTCACGAAGAGTCGGACACGACTCAACGACTAAACAACAACAACAATAATAAGTAGTAGTGATGTTGCCTAAAATTTGTAGTAGGTGAATTCAAAGGTCAAACCTGATGGCTTTGAACATAACCAGGTAGGTACCGAGTCTTGCTCTCTCTTTAGTGAACTGTGAAGTTCAAACCCAGAATGATTGCTAGTTAATTTGTCCTTTGTGTTTAACCCCTGAGAGCTGCTGCAGAACCAGCTCCTGGCAGTAATATCATTCTTGCTGTTTACAAGACAGGCTGTGAGGTCAGGCTGGTGCGGTCTTCTCTTTTTGGTTTCAGAAGGTTGTTTAAGCTGCATGAATCTAGTGCACAGAGCTCCCCGACTCAGTGTGCTTTGAAATCAACATAGTGCACTGAAATCAATGAGAGCGACAGGTCTTCTTGATGACATGCCATCGCTCTCTGGGGCAAATTTTACATATATAATTTATTTTACATACTTTTTATGGATTTTACATTCAATTCCCCCTGAGGCTCTGAGGGGGTGTTGAATGTAAAATATGCATAATGGGTTATATACAAAGCAGCTCTAAGTGACTCATCCCATCAGCGCAAAGATTTCTGCTCGTGCAGTCGAGCTCTTTTCCCTGCACACTACCTAAATTTGTTCTAGGGGCTCCAGAGCAGATTTTGGGAGGGAGTAGGGCACACGCGGGGGGGGGGGGAGAGACGGGGGGGGAGAGTGTTAGAATTCCTGCTCCGTGATTGCAGTCATGGGATTTTTGTCTATCACATGACGGTGTATGTTTTGACTCCACAGAGTGGGAAGTGTTGGAGACAGGATGTTTGTGTTACTGTGTTCCATGAAGTGAGACTATTGTCCTTTGTTCTTTTTCTCTTTGCTGTCTGATGCTAGAGAGAGAAGGAGCCATGTTGCAGTGCTCCATGTGTGTTTATATGTAAATAAAGTAGATTGAAGACAGAAGTGCCTGGTGTGCTCTGGTCCATGGGGTCACGAAGAGTTGGACATGACTAAACAACAACAAAAGTAGATTAGCCAAAATGCTGAGTTGCTGAGGTCCGTTATGCATGATTCGCAAACTTTGCGGATCCTTAAGTGTGCCGATATCCGTTGGCATCAGTCGCTGTGATGTTCAGGCTGAAGAAAGCTTTTGAAGCTCCCGAACAATCGACCAGGAGGGAAAGAACATGCTAGTAGGGCATGTGTCTCTGCCAGGGTCCTACTCGAGTGTAGGGCGAGCTCATGACAGAGAGACCCACTGTGCAAGCACAGACTGGTCACATTATGTGAAATAAGTTAAATACACATTTCCTCAGAGAGTGACAGCATGTCATCAAGACCTACTCCTCCCGGTGGGGCTTGCAATGGTGATGAAAACCCATGTGGCAGCAGAAGCCTTGTACACTAGCTGGTTGCTCATGGCCTGAGATTACTTTTTAAAAGCAACAAGATACCGTAACCAAATTTTGTTGCAGGACCTGAGTGGGGAATCTCAGGCTTGCTGAGATTATATGGTCAGTTTTGGTAAGCAGTGAAAAAATAGTGAGCTGAAACCGAGCAGCTTTATATAATATATAATAATAATAATTTATTATTTATACCCCGCCCATCTGGCTGGGTTTCCCCAGCCACTCTGGGCAGCTTCCAACAAAAGATTAAAACATCAGTCATTAAAAACTTCCCTGAACAGGGCTGCATTCATATGTCTTCTAAACGTCAAATAGTTGTTTATTTCTTTGACAACTGATGGGAGGGCGTATCACAGGGTGGGCGCCACTACCAAGAAGGCCCTGTGCCTGGTTCCCTGAAACCTCGCAGTGAGGGAACCAGCAGAAGGCCCTTGGAGCTGGGCCTCAGTGTCCGGGTTGAACAATGGGGGTGGAGATGCTCCTTCAGGTATATTGGACCGAGGCCCTTTAGGGCTTTAAATAAAGGTCATCCTTTACCCATCCTTAATGACAATGTGTTGTTGCTGAACCCACAATGCTGAATATTACAACTGGTGTGTTTTTAACTTGAAACCGGGCTTCCAAACCCAGGGGAGCAATGGCTTCTTGAGTCTCAGGACCTTTCTTGGTAGAAAGCAAGCAGTGAAAAAGAAAATGGGTTGGTTGTTTGGTTGTGAATGATCCCCACCCCCCACTTCATCTTTCAATCACCCCAGGGTGGGTTACAGGTTTATATTCAACTCAGTAAAGGTAAAGACACCCCTGACCGTGAGGTCCAGTCACGGACGACTCTGGTGTTGCGGCGCTCATCTCGCTTTACCGGCCAAGGGAGCCGACGTTTGTCCGCAGACAGCTTCCAGGTCATGTGGCCAGCATGACTAAGCCGCTTCTGGTGAACAAGAGCAGCACACAGAAATGCCATTTACCTTGCCGCTGGAGCGGTACCTATTTATCTACTTGCACTTTGATGTGCATTTGAACTGTTAGGTTGGCAGGAGTAGGGACCGAGCAATGGGAGCTCACCCTGTCGCAGGGATTCAAACCGCCAACCTTCTGATCGGCAAGTCCTAGGCTCTGTAGTTTAACCCACAGCGCCACCCGCGTCCCATTCAACTCAGTACCCCAATTCTAATTGATACATTGAAAGAACATTTGTGGGACGTTGGTTCACGGGTTTAATGATTCCATCTTTCCTTGTTGTTGTTTAGTCATTTAGTCGTGTCTGACTCTTCGTGACCCCATGGACCAGAGCACGCCAGGCACTCCTGTCTTCCACCGCCTCCCCCAGTTTGGTCAAACTCATGTTCGTAGCTTTGAGAACACTGTCCAACCATCTCGTCCTCTGTCGTCCCCTTCTCCTTGTGCCCTCCATCTTTCCCAACATCAGGGTCTTTTCCAGGGAGTCGTCTCTTCTCATGAGGTGGCCAAAGTATTGGAGCCTCAGCTTCACGATCTGTCCTTCCAGTGAGTACTCAGGGCTGATTTCCTTAAGAATAAGTTTGATCTTCTTGCAGTCCATGGGACTCTTTCCTTATAAACTCTTATTTGGGGGCTTCTGCTCATGGCCCTAACTTGGTTCATAATTGTTTGCCTGCCGAGCAGATGAAGGCAGTGTGTTGCCATAAGCCTATAATTGCACGGTCAGCTTTCGCTGTACTCCAATGAGCTCTCCCAGTCTGAAAACCTTTTAAGAAATCATTGCTTACATCAGGTGTGAGTTTGAAACATTCGGCTGATAAAATAATGAGACTGAAGAGGACCCCGCCCTCAACCTATTGCCATGTAGAAACTGGCAGGTTCCCCCCCCCACACACACACCTTTTTCAAGTAAATGGGATGCTCACACTCAAGAGGGTTGCCACATGGGTTGTCCATCTGGCCTGGGAAAAAGCAGCAGCAGCAGCCTGTCATTTTCCTCTCCCTTAAAAGGATCTTGATATGCGAAAACCTGCAGGTGAAGCTTTCAGTCAAAACCTGCAGGTGACTCCGAACATCACCAGCTGCTAATTGCTATGGAGCAAGCCTCTATTAAAGGAATAACTGCGAGGTCTGATCCAAAAGTTGACAACCTTAGGCGCACACTGATGTTGGAGGCGTTGGTAGAACCACTGTTCCTCAGATTGTCTTATGAAAGCACTTGCAGCCTGATCCTCTGCATATTTACGCAAAGTATATCAACTTCCTTGCCGGCAAAGAGGTAGAACATAGGGGGGAAAGGGGGATTCATTGCACATTTCTAATTCTGGCCTCACACACCACTGGCCCATCTCCAGCATGCTGCCCCCCCACCCATCCACCAGCAGCATGCAACCTTATTATTCCTCCAAAAGAATACAGCCCTCAACAGGAAGAAAAATGGTACCCCACGCCTGACCTAAATGTTTAATGCTGGTACGTGGATTCAGTTCCCCCTGCTGTAAAGCAGCACAATTTATGGAACCAGCTTTTTTCATGCAAGCCACTGAGCTGCCCTCACATTTTAATAATATCCTGTCACACCTGGTGACCTGAAGGGTAAAGTCTTGCTCCCTATTAGAGACTCCATTAGCCAGGCAGTGGCTCTGAAAGACACTGTTCTTTAGGCAATCACCTCATCATGCATCAGCTGCGAAACACCTATCCCATCAACATTAGATCCCACTAGCAGCTTGTGACCAAAATCCAGTGAGTGGCATTAAAGGCTAATTTCAAGATGATGACTGATATCAATGATTTTTCAAGCAAGGAGTGCTTATTCTTAGCCTCCTGCTGGGGATGACTCATTTGCTGTTCCTCTGCTTCTTCATAATATCTTCCCCAATTAGATAGCCAAGCTGTGTAAAAGCAATTTTATTTTTGATGAAAGCTTCGGAGTTTTCTTTTCCCCTTTCCTTTCCTTTTGCACACACCGACGAAATGAAAACGGGTTTAATGAGAGCATCCAGGCCAAGCTGTAGGTACAGCGAGGAGAAAACTCAGACAGCAGACATCGAAAGTAGGTGGATTAACGCTTCAGAGATTTCTAAATGGTGGAACAAGTACATTGTCCTTGACTACAACAATTATTATTTAATAGGGTACTTCAGCAACTGCGGCACCACAAAGGAAAGATGGAGAAAAGGGTTGTCATGTAAATAGAAATTAGCATTCCCTCTCAACAGAGATGGGGCCGAAGTCTGAAGCTTCAGACTGGAATTGCTGTCTTGCTAGCATGTGCTCAGGTAAGGATGGCACCCCATATTTTCCTCAGCTGAATTTCCCCCCTTGATTTTGACAGCTGAAGTTATGGTGGGGGGTTTCCTAAATAGCTGCATTAGGAACCCCTCCCCTTAACACACACACACACACACACAAACATACAGAGTGATGTTGTTGTTTCTCTTCCTACTGCCCTCGGAGGCTCTGAACTGCTCTATGCCACAGTAGTTTACATCAGTAAAAATCACCACTCAAAAATAATCTCTGGGCATACTTAGTACTCAAAAGTACTGGGGCAGCGGGTTGCAGTGTTTTTACAACACACATCAATTAAGGCTCCCATAATGACTTTCCTGTAGGTAACAAATGAGGAAGTCCCTGTCCAAAGATTTACAATCCAAAAAGATATGGCACAAAACAGGAAGGGGTGGGGAAGAAAGAGGCAAACAAGCAGGTGTGATGGAGCAGCATTGCACCCTCCCAACAGCGGGGGTAGGGCATGGCAGACCCTCCAAGTGTCCCTATTTTCCAGGGACGTCCTTGATTTAGAGAAGCCATTCCGGTTTCTGATTTGATCCCGGAATGTCCCACTTTTCCTTAGGATGTTCCTATTTTCATTAGAGAAACGTTGTGGGTATGGAGTTATCTGATCCCCTAGCCGTCTGAAGGCAATCCTGTATACGGAATATTTTTTATTAAAAAAAATGTTTAATGTTTTATTATGTTTTTATATATGTTGGAAGTTGCCCAGAGTGGCTGGGGCAACCCAGTAAGATTTGTGGGGTATAAATAGTAAAATTATCATTATGGGTTTTTTCCCAAAAAAAAATATTAATTTTCCAAATTTAACACAACACAAAATAACAAACAAACATATAAACAAGAAAAACAAACATACATCCAAAACTTCTTACAGTTAAAAATCCAAATTGCATTCCATTATTGGGTGACTTCCTCAAATCCTTCCTGAGTTTCATTAAATCTCATTTTAGCAATTTTCCAACATCCACTTTTTAATAAAATTAACTTGTTCAAATTACTAACTTCCTTTCTTTTCATAATATTCTCAATCCATCATCTTATACAGTAAAATTATCATTATGCAATGGGACATCCCTATTTTCATCAGAGAAATGTTGGAAGCCACACATCACTTTACACTTGTTTAAAATGAATTGCATTTGCCATTTTACTGCCTACTCGTTCTGTTTGGAGGGTTCAATTTGGAGCTCTTTGCAATCTCTTTTTGCTTTAATGACCTCAACATCATTAACATTGTTTATGAAGCACTTAAAAAGAACAGGTCCCCATTCCAATGGGACAGATCCATGTTCAAAGAGATGGGCTCCCCGCTGTTACATATTGTTTTGGTCTGAGTCATGTTGACTCGTGATAATGGGTGATGCTTGTATCTCAGTCATTATTCACCTGATCCATAAGGCAGATGAAAACTCTTCACTCGGAGAGAACTGCAGTGTGTTTAAAGAGGGTTAATGGAGAGAAGTTTCCTTTTCATATAGAAGGCATTATTACTTTTGAGTGGTGCTTTTTCAATTAGCCAAAACAGCTGCCTGCCAAAGCTGCATTATCAGACCATTTATGTAAGCTGTCTGCAAAAAACTCTTGGAAAGCAGGTGGAGAAAGAGTCATTTCTTCCCCCCACCCCCATATACATAATGAAGGATTCAAGTCCTTGCCGATTGTGTTGCTTTTAAAAACCCAGAAACAGAATACTGCATCTTGTAGCTTAAGGAAAGTGACTTGAAAATGAATTCCACTGGGTTCCGCAAAGAACAATGGTACTTTGGTTATACAGTGGTACCTCAGGTTAAGTACTTAATTCGTTCCGGAGGTCCGTTCTTAACCTAAAACTGTTCTTAACCTGAAGCACCACTTCAGCTAATGGGGCCTCCTGCTGCCGCTGCACTGCCAGAACACGATTTCTGTTCTCATCCTGAAGCAAAATTCTTAACCCGAGGTACTATTTCTGGGTTAGCGGAGTCTGTAACCTGAAGCGTATGTAACCTGAAGCATATGTAACCCGAGGTACCACTGTATGTATAATCAAGCATCACTGGATTCAATGAGATATTCAGAACCTGGTCCATTAAACTGCCTATTCTGTTGATGCTGTGATGAATTGCCGTTCACTTTGGAGACCAAAATCCAATAGTTCAGTGAATATTTTTCTGATATCGGGTGGTAAATTGAGGCAAAGCAGAGAGGAATATGACATTATCATAATCCACATTTTATTGTGCTTTAGAATGTTTGTTGTGTTTTACATACTTTTCCCAGTTTCACCCACTGCAACAATACTATTAGGTAGTCAGGTTTGTTTTTTTTAGCAAGACTTGAGAGGCTATTTGCTTTTGGGGGACTGTTGCTATCCTAGTAACTAGCACTGTCTAGGGTCATCAATTGACCTTGAAAAAAGGTAGCCTGAACTGTTCTTGTGGCATCAGTGGTAGGATGAGGGGAACAAGTCCTCAGGTGATTCTTTTGTTGACCGGATTGAGTTAAGCATTATCAAGCAAATATCTGAATATTGAATTGCTATTAAAGGTATGGTTACAGGGACCAATTCAGAACTTGGTGATCCTGGCCTTCTCTGTTTGTACACACTGCATTGCTACCCCCTTAATGAGCAAGAGATTACAAAAACTGTCATAAATCTCCAGTAATCATCTCTCTTCAGGGTGTTTGTTACATCCTGAAATCTATAAATCGGCATTAGATCCATTTCAGTCCAGTTTCCATCCTGGTTTTCGGACAGAGACGGCTCTGGTTGCTCTAACAGATGATCTCCGTAGACAACTGGATCGAGGCGGGTCAGGACTGCTGATCCTTTTAGATTTGTCAGCAGCCTTTGACATGGTCGATCATGATCTTCTGGACCACCGCCTCGCAGATGTGGGGATACAGGGCATAGCCCGTAACTGGCTGTGCTCTTTTATCTCTGGTTGGAGACAGAGGGTGGCACTAGGGAGGGAAATGTCGTTGTGCCACTCTTTGGTGTGTGGAGTGCCGCAGGGCGCAATTCTCTCCCCGATGCTTTTTAACATCTTTATGTGCCCCCTTGCCCAGATTTTCCGGAGCTTTGGGCTGGGCTGTCACCAATATTGCTGATGACACTCAGCTCTATCTGCTGATGGATGGCCACACCGACTCGGCCCCGAACACACTGACCAGATGCTTGGAAGCTGTGGCTGGATGGTTTCGTGGGAGCCGATTGAAACTAAATCCTTCGAAGACAGAGGTCCTATGGCTAGGTCGGGATGGCATGGGGATGAGGGACCAACTCCCTTCTCTTGCGGGGGCCCAATTAGTGCCATTGCCTTCCGTTAAGAGTTTGGGTGTAATCCTTGACGCCTCCCTTTCCATGGAGGCGCAAGTTACAGCAACAGCCAAGGCGACATTTTTCCACCTTTGCTGCATCAAGCAGTTGGTCCCTTACCTTTCCCGCCCTGACCTGGCCACAGTGATCGATGCGACGGTCATCTCCAGGCTTGACTACTGTAATTCGCTCTACGCAGGGCTGCCCTTGAAGCTGTCCCAGAAACTCCAGCGGGTACAGAATGCTGCAGCGAGGCTCCTCACGGGGTCTCTGCCATGGAAGCATATTCACCCAGCGCTTTCCAAGCTGCACTGGCTCCCGGTGGAGTACAGGGTCAGATTTAAGGTGCTGCTTTTGACCTTTAAAGCCCTTCACGGCCTAGGACCCTCGTACCTTCGGGACCGCCTCTCCTGGTATGCCCCACGGAGAGCCTCAAGGTCCATAAATAACAACACCCTAGTGGTCCCAGGCCCTAAGGAAGTTAGATTGGCCTCAACCAGAGCCAGGGCCTTTCCAACTCTGGCTCCGGCCTGATGGAACGCTCTGCCTCATGAGACCAGGGCCCTGCAGGATCTGATTTCTTTCCGCAGGGCCTATAAGACAGAGTTGTTCCGCCTGGCCTTTGGCTTGGAGCCAATTTGATTCCCTCCCTCGCTCTCTTTCTTTTTTCTTTTCCTTCTCCTCCTGTGATGAGGCTACATTTTAATATTTTAATCTTCCATTATTTTAATGTTGTATTTTATTTTTGTTTTAAAGTTGTAATCATTAATCTTGTTTTATTATTGCTTGTAAGCTGCTCTGAGCCCGGCCTTGGCTGGGGAGGGCGGGGTATAAATAAAAAAATTATTATTATTATTATTATTATTATTATTATATTCTGGCATAAATTTAATGCGTGCAAGTATGTTGAACTAAAAGTGAACTGTTCTGGAAGCTTTGCTGATGCCATCTTGGTAGTCAAGATAACTCCACAATTGATTGCTGGCAATGAGCTCATGTGTGTTTATATTCACTAGCTTTGATATACACTAATTGGCTTGCTTTGATGTTATCCTTATCTGCGAGGCTTGGGGTGCTGGGATCTGAGTCCAGACAGGGGAGCTAGCTGTCAATTTGCATTTCTTAGTGCAGAAAGCATTGATCTGATTTGTAGAGATCTTTCCTATTCTAATTAATTCAAGAGGGTTCTGGAAGCTTCTCTGAGTGAAAGAAACTTCATGATGTTTGTTTTTTTTTTTTTAAAGTAATATTTATTAGGTTTTAAAAGATAAAACACAAACAATAACAACAAATAAAAACACAAAAAAGAAAAAAAAGAAAAATCCAACAATAAACAATACATAAAAACAAATTAAAACATCCATAGTCATACTTTCGTTTGCTTGTTTCTTTGACTTCCTCACACCTCCCTTTTTTGTATTCCGCTTCAGATTATTATTTCAGCAAATCCCTCCCATTTTACCAGAAATTTTGTCTGTATATTTAGCGTACTTTCCTCAACCTTGTTTAAACTTTAAATTAACCACATATAATTACATAAACTCTCACATCATTTACACAAAATCCAGGGGGTGTCTATCCACCGTTGTTCAATCTCGCAAATATTTTACTTTATTTTACATTAAACTTTGAGCCTAATATATATTTTATACACTTTGAATTTCCCTAATTTTCCCCCTCAGCATCCCCCTGGTCCCAAAAACTGCCTGTCCTTTCCGTCCATTCCCTGATGTCTCTCAATCTGGAAATCTAATATCAGAGGCTCTTAAGTCCCCTCCAAGCCCCTTCTGCCGATTTTGTTTAAATTCTTTAATACCAACTGACTCATCTCTGAAGTATTCCATCCTGACATTGAAGTTACATCCTTTGTGCAATTCAGTTAGGTTTCCAAGGTTATAATTGTAATTTGAGTGATCTTTCAGAAGGTATGTCCAAGTACCTCCAAACCCGTAGGCCCCCAGTCCATCTAAATCTTCCAAACCCAGGTCCATGTCCATATTCCAACAGTCCACAGATCCCTGTGAAATGGGATCTTTCCATTTTACCAATCCGAACTGACATCCTGTTATAACAATCTGTCCCTCAGCAAAATCCATGTCACATGTCCTCGGTTTGTAAACCTCAGTTTGCCTCTGTGGAGTCGAAAGTTCCTCATGTATTCCTTTAGTCTCTTCTTCCTTTCCTTCTGCCAGTTCACCATTCTTTTCCTGTTGCCCGCTGTCCAATCCGATCATGTCATCCAATTTCTTATGGATCCCTTCCAGCAGAAAGTTTATTTTGTGTATTTCATTCATTATTACTTCAGAGGTCTGCATTTTAAGTTGCTCAAGGTCAATTCCCAGACTTTTATCTGCAGCTGGCACTTGTTCCTGTAACAGTTTCAAAGTTTCAAAGTTTCCCCACTAGAGGGATACAATTTAACTATTTCCCAAGTGCCAGTTCAATTTCAAGAAGAAGTAAACAATGTTGCAGGTCTCCATTTTGAATGCAAAAGGGGATAGAGGAAACTGTATCTTTTGAACAGCTGTCAACATCCCTTTGTTAGAAAAAAAGTAATTTTTAAAATCAAATCTTAGCATTCAGGCAGCCTGTTCCCAGGTCAGTGCTGAGATGGTTTTAAGTCCTAATATTGTCCAAATCAAAGTTTCCCCCTACTTCCTCCAAAGGGGGTAGGTACCTTAAACAGCGGATATTTAAACTTGCAAAATAAAATTGCAGGATTTTGCTTGTAGTGTCTTTGCTTCAAGCTATATACAAAAGCGGAAGGTGGACTTCCTGTTTACACCTTCCCGCTATTAAATCCAGATTAACTCTTCCTCTTTAAAAATTTCCAATTAAAATTTAATTTCTTTAAACCTCGGTCTTTATCTTAAATCTTCTAATCGGTTCTACTCACGGGTAGTTACTTTTAGAGCCGAATTGTCCAGAAAGAAATCAGCGCTCTCCGACAACAGCTGTGCGGCTTCACTCCGGGGACGAAGCGGTCGATCCGAAGCACCGCGCTGCTCACCCCGCCTTGCAACGGAGCCTCAAAAAAAGGACTCCTCGCAAGCAAGGGAGGCGCAAAAGGTGCACGCCGGATCCCAGGTCCACAGGCTTCCCCCGCCTGTGGTTTCTAAAGGGTCTCCGCTTTCGCCGCAGCGAGAGACCCTAAATCCCCGGAGCGGTTCCCCTGGGAGATCAGGGGAAATCCGCCATTGTCGCTGGCGCTGACCGGAAGTCGAAACTTCATGATGTTTGGGTTATTCCTTCAGAGAAGCTGAGTGCAGCTGGTTTAAACTAGTTCTTTTATCTCATCTGTGAGGTCATGCTGACTATATAGTGGTACCTCAGGTTTCATACGCTTCAGGGTACAGACTCCGCTAACCCAGAAATAGTACCTCAGGTTAAGAACTTTGCTTCAGGATGAGAACAGAAATCGTGCTCCGACGGCGTGACAGCAGCGGGAGGCTCCATTAGCTAAAGTGGTGATTCAGGTTAAGAACAGTTTCAGGTTAAGAACGGACCTCCGGAACGAATTAAGTTTTTAACCCGAGGTACCACTGTATAAGTAAGCGGACCATTTGGATCCCTTCCAGTCGGGATTCAGGCCTCATCATGGGACTGAAACTGCCTTGGTCGCACTGGTTGATGATCTCCGGCGGGCTAGGGACAAAGGTGAGAGCTGTTTCCTAGTTCTGCTGGATCTCTCAGCGGCGTTTGATACCATCGACCATAACATCCTTCTGGACAGTCTTGAGGGGCTGGGAGCTGGGGGCACTGTCATACAGTGGTTCCGCTCCTTCCTCCTGGGCCGTGTTCAGAAAGTGGTGGGGGGGTGAGTGTTCAGACCCCTGGGCTCTCACTTGTGGGGTGCCTCAGGGTTCTGTCCTCTCCCCCATGCTCTTCAACATTTACATGCAGCCGCTGGGAGAGATCATCAGGAGGTTTGGGCTGGGTGTTCATCAGTATGCGGATGATACCCAGCTCTACCTCTCTTTTAAATCAGAACCAGTGAAGGCGGTGAAGGTCCTGTGTGAGTGTCTGGAGGCGGTTGGAGGATGGATGGCGGCTAACAGATTGAGGTTGAATCCTGACAAGACAGAAGTACTGTTTTTGGGGGACAGGAGGCGGGCAGGTATGGAGGATTTCCTGGTCCTGAATGGGGTAACTGTGCCCCTGAAGGACCGGGTGCGCAGCCTGGGAGTCATTTTGGACTCACAGCTGTCCATGGAGGCACAGGTCAAATCTGTGTCCAGGGCAGCTGTTTACCAGCTCCATCTGGTACGTAGGCTGAGACCCTATCTGCCTGCGGACTGTCTCGCCAGAGTGGTGCATGCTCTGGTTATCTCCCGCTTGGACTACTGCAATGCACTCTACGTCGGGCTACCTTCGAAGGTGACTCGGAAACTCCAACTAATCCAGAATGCGGCAGCTAGACTAGTGACTGGGGGGCGGCCGCCGAGACCAGATAACACCGGTCTTGAAAGACCTACATTGGCTCCCAGTACGTTTCCGAGCACAATTCAAAGTGTTGGTGCTGACCTTTAAAGCCCTAAACGGCCTCGGTCCAGTATACCTGAAGGAGCGTCTCCACCCCCATCGTTTTGCCCGGACGCTGAGGTCCAGTGCCGAGGGCCTTCTGGCGGTTCCCTCATTGTGAGAAGCAAAGCTACAGGGAACCAGGCAGAGGGCCTTCTCGGTAGTGGCGCCCGCCCTGTGGAACGCCCTTCCAGCAGATGTCAAAGCGATAAACAACTACCTGACATTCAGAAGACATCTTAAGGCAGCCCTGTTCAGGGAAGTTTTTAACATGTGATATTTTACTGTATTTTTGGTTTCTATGGAAGCCGCCCAGAGTGGCTGGGGAGGCCCAGCCAGATGGGCGGGGTATAAATAATAAATTAGTAGTAGTAGTAGTAGTAGTAGTAGTAGTAGTAGTAGGGCCAGAAGGAGCCTGAGTTTCACTTTCTCTTTCTCTGTCTTTTCCTTCTGGTGTGGTGTTCTGTACATAGTATGCTTAGTGTTAAGTTGAGTCTTTTTATAAGTTATTGTAAGTTAAGTTAAGCCTGTTGCAACTGGATTTCTTATGGTCAGTGCCAAACCAGAATGTATTATGCTCATTTGCCTTCAGTAGCAGTAAAGCTCTTCTAGATGAAATATAATTGCCTCTGATCTATTTTTGGGAATCCTGCAACGTGTTTAAATTGTTACTCTGCTAACTATACATTGGAATCTACTGTGGGTCAATGTTGAGTAGACTTTCAATGACACTATCTGTATGGTTTGTGTATTTGCCATCGATGCCCTCATCTTGTCTGGTGAAATGACGTGTGCTGCTTTGTGTATAAAGACTGGATGCATGTCTGCTTGGGCACGGACAAACCATCTCCTTGCTGCAGCGTCCATGCCACACATTTAAAGGTTGAGAGACCTGGAAGGCTGCATTGCTGTAAGTTTACATCTTCTTAATACAGCACTAGAATTGATCACTCTGGCATTGTTGGCATCCTTCTTCAATATACCTGCACCCAACCACTCCCTTTTAGGCCAGTGGATAGGACAGCAAGTCCCAAGCTAGGTCCTAAAGGAGGATAACAGGTGGCCATTATGTGAAATGAGGACTACAGGTGTATTTTAACCTGTTAATGATGCCTACCCATATTCTGGGTACACCATGTATTCTGTCTCATTGCTGCCATGCATGAAATTTCCACAGATGTCTATTTACAGGGACAGGATTGTAGATCCTGCCACACCTACAGGGATGGAAACCCTCACAGGTGTTATATTGCAGCAAATGGTAAGAGCTTTCTGAACGGTAGGTCAACATAATGCTAATTCTCCCAATTGGGGGGGGGGGGCGGAATCCCATTGAGGCTGATCCACAGAAATTGTATAGCAGTTTGGCTACAGTCAAAATGAAATTCATTGACCACAGTGGCATAGCAAATATACAGACTGTAGATACAGTCTTTCAGAATGAATGCAAAGTGCATTGAAATGTATCATAGGAGCTTGACTCTATCATGCGATGAATTTCCTTTTTTTTTTTCCTCCCCCTTCCCCTCCCAATATGCCGACAGATTTGAGGAAAACATTTTTTAGTAAGCACAGCTGCTATCAATTTGGGTAATGATAGTCCGTCACCATTTTTTTTTTGTTTTGTTTTTGTGTGTGTTTGTGCAAACAAGCAAGCAAATTCTCTTGCAGAACAAATAATGCTTACTTTTAATTCACAAACTACTTGTATACAATGCACGGTCAGGGCATTATTATTTTTTAAATTGCTGACCTCTGTGCCACAAAACTGAAGTAGACAATTTCTGGAAACTTTTCATCTTTCCATTAAAATTCCACATAGATATATTTGTTCTGACTATTGTAGCTATAAAATTAACTCTGGTTAGTATCGCAGATTGTACCACTATATTTACCAATTTTCTGAAGAGTTCCGCATCCACTTTCAAGGTCGCTGATGTGTTGGCTAGCGAATTAGTCAAGCCAGCTACTTTTCTTTCTTTTTAACCCTCTTCTTCATTAGTCCATAGTGAAAGTTTAAATGCTGAATTCAAAGCCTATCTTTTTACCAGTTGGGGGTAATTTTATGGCTTATGCTAAAAGAACTATGGCTATTTATAACCCCAGACCTCATTAGTTGAAAAAAGGGGGGGAAACACCTGTGGCTTGGTTTTTCCTATGGCTCAGCTGAATTGCTATAGTCAGTTATAAAAGGCAGTTCTATCTTTCACGACTAAGCCCTGTTCCTGTGAAATAGTTTCTTATGAAATATCATTTAAGTTGTTCATTTATTAAGTGTCTAGTCTGCACAAAATCCAATCACGCTTAATATATATATATAATATGTACCTAATATAAGCATGGGACGCGGGTGGTGCTGTGGGTTAAACCACAGAGCCTAGGACTTGCCGATCAGAAGGTCGGCGGTTCGAATCGCCGCAACGGGGTGAGCTCCCATTGCTTGGTCCCTGCTCCCGCCAACCTAGCAGTTCAAAAGCACATCAAAGTGCAAGTAGATAAATAGGTACTGCCCTGGCGGGAAGGTAAACGGCGTTTCCGTGCGCTGCTCTGGTTCACCAGAAGCGGCTTAGTCATGCTGGCCACATGACCCGGAAGCTGTACACCAGCTCCCTCGGCCAATAAAGCGAGATGAGCGCCGCAACCCCAGAGTCAGCCACGACTCAACCTAATGGTCAGGGGTCCCTTTACCTTTAATATTAGCATGTGTTTGCTAACTGACTACTAAAAAGCCTGTGAAAGAAAGCAATATGACCTGGCTTTTGGGAAAGTTAAGAATTTAGCTGATCCCGGGTTGGGGCTAGCGGTTGGAGGAATGAGAGAGTTCCTTGGAAAGCAGTTACCTGAAAATGTGTTGCCATGTATATTGAACACAAAGAAGTCACTATCTAGAGCAGTCTCCAGCTGTTTTTGGACTACAACTCCCATCATCCCTGACCACTGGTCTTGCTAGCTAGGGATGATGGGGGTTGTAGTCCAAAAACATCTGGAGACCCAAGGTTGGGTAACACTGATCCAGAGCAATGATGAGAAACCTGGTGCCCCCCAGATGTTGTTGGACTACAACTCCCATAACCTGACCATTTGCTGTGCAGGCTGGGAATGATGGGAGTTGGAGGCCAATAATATAGGGTGGGCCACAGGTTCTCTATTCCTGATCTAGAGGTTGCCTGTAGTACACCATACCATAGTGTTCATGAGGAGAGATGGGGACAAGAATGATACATGCTGAAGTGTGAGAGACCCAAGGAACACGCCGAAGTGACCACAACAGGTGAAGTGGGGAAGAAACAAAAAAGCTCAAGCATGCAAAAGAAATTGTTCCTGAGATACAATTTCATCCTCCATTTTGACTTGACTGCAATACTACTACTACTACTACTACTACTAATAATAATAATAATAATAATAATAATAATAATTTTTTATTTATACCCAACCTAAATTTAGAAAGAAACCAAGATGGCGACGAAGGTAGTAGCTTAGTTAACTTCGTCCGCTTTTAGATTAAGTTTTAAGTAGTTTTAAGTAGTTTTTAAGTAGCTTTTTCTTTAACCCCCTCTGGCTTTTATTGTTTTATTGTTTTAGAATAGGCTTCAAGCAGTTTTAAGTAGTTTTTTAAACCCCTCTGGGCTTTTATTGCTTTATTGTTTTACCTCCTGACTCGAGCTCTAGCCTTGCTGCCTTGCCGCACCCCCCGCTGTGCATCTGGTGCTGTGGAGTTGAGTAATCTCCTGAAACGAATGAGTGGGGAAGGGAAGAGGTCTGGCCTGACTCCCCTACCGTGAAGGGATCCCCCGTCACTGGAAAGGAAAACTCAAGGTGGGTGATCTGAAACACCGAAAAAGGGTTGAAGCAAGTCCTCTTCGAGTCCCGCCTGTGCGAGTAAGACCGTCTTCAGCAAAGCAGGCTGATAAAGAGGCTCGGCTTGGAAAATAATAACCATCTTTCACCTTATATCAATTAACCCCCAGCTTCTATCAGCTTCTATCAGCAAAAGGACACTGGAAGCTGACGGAAGACCTCTCAAACCTTCCTCCCTTCCTCCCTTTTCCTGCTCCACCAAAGAAACATATTGAGAATCAGTGCTTGCTGATGAGGTAAGCAGGAGAAAGCTGCAGATATTCCCACATTCATCCATCGGTCCTATAAATTAGGTAGAAACACTTGGGGACAACTGGCTTTCTAATTGGAAGACAACTACCCAACATGGTTCTCACCAGAAAGATATGTAAGGAGTTGGGTATCTTGCCAGATATGCCACTTAGCCCCCCGGGACCCGGAAAGAGACAAAGTAAAATTATAAACTATTTCCCTAAGAGAGAGGAATGCTTGAGCGAACAAATTGAACTAATTATTGACGAAGTCACTCCTCCCCCCCCTACTTATCTCGAACGGTCGCATTACCTCAAAGAGCTTCAACAAAACTCTGGAAATACAAATTCCCCAAGAAGCTTGGCGCAAGAGCTAGCTCTAGCGGAGAAACTTGAGGAAAATATTTCTGTCACCTGTAATCAGCGGCCCCTGGCAGAATTAACAACACGCCACCAAGACCAGGCGCCCACTTCTAAATATACTCAAACTGAACCGAGTGATGGCCATTTTCAGGCCCACCTCCAAGATATAAATATAGACCTTTTCAACATAAAAAATTACTTGTCAATAACAAACGGGTTATTGCTGACCCTTGTGGAAAATTTTATTCCCCAACCAAAAGAGACAACAGCAACTGATGCACCCCAAGTGCATAAACCAGATGAGCTTGTGCACAACCCAGATGAACCAGTGAAGATGAGACAAGCAGTAACAACCAAGAAATTGCAAAAAAATAGACCAAAAGCCAGGGAAAAGAAAACTAAGAATATTAAAGCATCAAGGAAAGTAAAGATAAGCCGACATAAACAATGGCAGAAATTATTTAATCTACTCCCATCGGACTCAAACAAATCTGCTGCACGAGATAAAAAAGAGAAAGGCAGGAAGGGGAAAAAGAAGTCATCGCCACAGCTAATGGCCAAGATGGCATCTCCGAGCCATAGTTCAGAACTAAATGGGAGGATGGAAGCAACGTCCCACAGCTCTGGTAACAGTTCACTCAGTGAGCTAGAATCTGGGAGAGAAGTGGTCCCTAACAATGAAGGCAGCAAACCGCTTAGCAAACAGAGAAATGGGGACGATGCAATGCCCAATCGCAATGACAACATTATACAAGATGGGCAAGCCTTTACTCAGGCAAGATGTTGGAACTTGACTTTAAATCCCCAAAAATTGGTATTTACAAACTTCCCAAAATCAAAGGGCTTCCTTTCAGGGAAAGATCGAAGAATGAGCTCCTTGAACATTCTGAATGATATATTGCCAGGAGCAGTAAAGCCTTATGACATTACTTCTGTAGATTATTTGCATCACGATGGTTGCTCAATGAGAGCAATGATTACATTTAGAGATCAGAACCTGGCCAGGTTTATCTACAGATCAAGATATATATTCTTAAAGGCCCAGATAAAAATTCTCAGATTTTTTGAAAACAAGGCTCCACCGAATCCCCTTCTGGAAACTAAACATGCAAACCATAGTAAGGAGAAACAACCTCCCAGAACCTGGCCCGGTCTCCAGAAACAAGAGCCTCAAAAACTAAAAAGGAAAGATGCTCACCTGCAAGATCTGCGATTTCAAGAGAATGAAGATGAGGACTTTTTTTCCGTGGAAGAAAATACCTTAATTAGGCAATTTTGCCATTTTCCATCTCCAATACAAACTGAAATATTAGAAAGATTAGATTTGCTAAGAGTTAAGCTGGCTGGGAGAGATATAAATAAGGAAATTAATGTGGACGCCCACAATAAGGACCAGACTTCCTATAATTTGAACCATATACAAGAACAAAACCCAGCGGCCTGTCGGCCACGTTACCTTCAGACAATGGCTGAGATTAACCTACCTCCAATCAAGGAAGCCCAGCACACTGAAGAGAACACTACACCACCTCCAACAAGGAGAACCATCCCCAAGGTGAACTCACCAGGCTCTTGGGACAAGCTGAGGTACCTAGACGAGGCAGAATTAGGCCATAATCAGGTACCGGAAGAATACTTACGGAAAGAGATAACACACTTTAAAGGCCCGGTGACCTCTAATGTCAGTATTCAACACTTAACAGCCGAAACTATAGAACACTTGGCTAGTTTGCCATGTATGGAGAGTAATGGGCCGGCTCGTATAAGAGTAATCCCTAAAAGCACCTTGGGAAATAATTGACAAAGATCAGACCAGAGGCAAACACCAGCCGGCTCTCTATCTCCGCGGAAATTCGACATCATTAGGTATAAACAGACTCAATCCTTACCCACAAATCAAGAAAAAGCAGTTCCTTCCTTTAAAGATGCATCCAATCCTTCCCAGAGCCTCAAAATTGTCTCCTGGAATGTTAACGGCTGGGCGACAAAGCGAATGGATCCTGAGGCAATAAACTTCATCTCCTCTTTTGATATTGTGTGCCTTCAAGAGACCTGGTCCCAACAAAGTATCGCTCTCCCTAATTATTGCTCCTTTAGCTCCTGTGCTCGTAAACTAACCAACAGGGGTCGCCCCCAAGTTGGCCTCGCCTGTCTTATTTCAACCAACTTATCCCTCACTATTTGTGAGGAAATTAAATCTTCCCCTTATTTTCTCACTATAAAGATCCATCTTCCAAAGACCAAAAGCCCATGGTTGATAACTACAGTATATCTGCCCCCAGTAATCAATGATTTCGACCGCAATGAAAGGTGGTCTGAACTTTCGTCTTGGCTCCATGACCTCCAAATAACTAACCCAGGACTTCCCCAAATCCTCTTAGGTGACTTTAATGCAAGAATAGGTCCTAACGACGATGATATATTATCTCCCGCAGCACTCTTGGACAATCCCCTGCAGCCCCCCTGGGGAAACAGATGCTCTCTTGATCCTGTAACAAATGCGTCGGGGAGGCTGATGGCCCAATTGGCCATGGAAAATGATCTTTGCATTGCGAATGGTAACATCACTCCCTTGTCCTCACAGCAGTTAACGTGCATCACTTCCCGGGGAACCAGTGTGGTCGACTATATTTTATTGTCGCCGGAGCTATTCTCAATTTCTACAAAAATGGAAGTGGCTGAATACTTTGGTGGTGACCACCTCCCATTGACTCTATTGTTAAACCTAATAGAGCCATTTTCAGCCCCCTCAAACTATAGTTCCACGGCACAAAGTCACCCAGTATACAAAACAAAGAAATGGACAAGCCTCAGTTCCTCTCTAGCCCTGGACATACAAAAATCATTTGATATGTCTGCTGTTCTTTCTGACCCAATTCTGCCCGCTGACCAATATCGGAAATTAATTGATGCTTTCTCAACAACTTTCACAACCACCACCTCGCCTATCCACCAACGCCTCTTCTCTGAATCACCTTGGTTTGACAAGGAATGTAAAGCCCTCAGAAGGCGAATTAGGAAAATGGTCAGAATCATCAAATTTTCCAACGACCCCCAAACCCGTGTAAAGCTCATAGATATTAAAAGGACATACAGAAACATGATCCATTGCAAGAAACAGCAGCACATCTTAGAGGCTTGGTCCACTCTTCGTTCGGCTGTAGAGAGGCATGACTCCCGCTCCTTTTGGCGCTTAGTTAGACCTTCGGCACCACTCAATTCAGCTACCCAGATCTCCGCTGACGAATGGATTGCCTATTATTCAACCAGTTTCGCCTCTCCAAATCATCTCGTAGATCTCCTTCACCCCCCGTCGGACTTCTGTTCCAGTTCTCTTAGTCCCACTTCTTCAATAAACTTTACCTCAACTCGCATCTTCAACATCATAATGTCCATGCGAAGGAATAAGGCCCCCGGCCCAGACATGGTCCCGTTGGACCTTTTCCTGACTGATCCTATTTGGTGGAGCGAACAGCTGACTCCTGTATTCTCCGCTATCTCCTCCGCCCTAGACATCCCCGACTCCTGGAGAGAAGCTATAATAGTTCCGATCTTCAAAGGCGGCCAGCCAAACATCCCTAGGAACTATCGCCCCATTAGTTTATTATCTATTCCGGGAAAAATATTTGCCGCTGTTTTACTGGAAGAACTTCTTTCATGGGTCCAGGAGAGGAATATTCTACCGCTAGAACAGATTGGCTTCCGAAAGTCAGCATCAACCATGGACCACTGTCTAACTCTTTATCACCTTGCCAGTAAATACACTGCACCAAGGCAAGGCCACTTATTTGCCGCTTTCATGGACCTGGAGGCCGCCTTTGATTCCATTCCTAGGCAGAGATTATGGTCCAAACTTGCCCGTCTGGGAATTGATCCACACCTCCTCTCCCTAATTATTTCCCTTTATTCAAACACCACAGCTTGCGTCCGAAGTGGTCCCAACGGCTCCCTTACCACCCCATTCCCAACGGCCAAGGGCGTCCGACAAGGTTGTCTCTTGGCCCCTTTACTGTTTAATCTCTATCTTCATGATGCAATTTCCCCTTTGAAGCTAGCAACTAAGTATCCACCTCACTTAGCAGGTCACCCCGTTGCTTCCCTTTTCTATGCAGATGATGCTGTCATCTTATCCAGAACAGCTGCGGACCTAGCAAATGCAGTTAATGCATTTATCGCCTATTGTAAGGCGGAAGCTCTTAATATTAATTATAAAAAATCAAAAGTCCTTCACTTCACTCGTTCTCGCAAACTCAAGCTGGAGCCGCTTAAGATCACAGGTGGCTACTTAGAAAAGGTAAAAGCCTTTAAATATCTAGGCTTAATATTCACTTATAATCTCTCCTGGACTACCCATCTACAATCTGCCTTTTTCGCCGCAACCACGACCTCCAATGCCATTGTCCGATTTTACCACCAGAAGGGCGGCAAACACCTTCCAGCAGCAATTCAAATATTTAATGCTAAAGTTGTTCCTAAACTATTATATGGCTGTGAAGTATGGACTACAGCAATATCAGGTAATTTGGATCGCCCACTTCATATGTTTCTGAGATCTCTTTCCGGTGTCCCGAGATGCGTCTCAGGTGCAGCCCTACGACTTGAGTTCGCCCAGCCCTCAATTGTAAAACGAGCATGGTGTCGAGCCATTTCCTATAGCTCCCACCTACTAGCATCGGATGCTCGAATTAGAGGTGGTTTTTCCAACCTGATCCTAAGAGATATTCATAATTCCCCTTGGAAAACTACAATCAACCTCAAACTCCGCTCTCTTTCTAATCTGAATTGCAAAACTGTTCTTAAATTAGAGTGTATCAGTCCGGCGGCCCTACCTTCAATTAAAAAGAAGTTACAGCTACTTGACTTCTCTAACACAGCTGCCGATGCAAGAGGGCCGTGTTCAGGCCTAGCCCTAGCTATTCCTCCCCCTGAAGGAATCCCTCTATACTGCTTCACAATTTCTTCGGAGGCTAAGCGAAGGGCCTTTACCTGTGCCCGTCTCAACTGTTTTCCTACAGCAGTTCTGTCGGGTCGTTATTCCAGAGTCCCCATCGCAAACAGAACATGCAACTGTAATGACTCGGCCCTGGAGACTATGGAACATGTAATGCTCTTCTGTCCCAACTGGACAGATGAAAGATCTCGGTTTTTAACTCCTCTCATGAACAAGCTTCATCTCCCAATCCAGCCCTGGATAGTGTCCCTCTTTTTGCAAGATTCTGATTGTTGGATCACCGAGATGACAGCTAACTTCCTGCTCAGTGTGATGAGGAGGAAGGCTGCACTGGCTTCTTTTTCGGCACCACAGCTGTAGTCGATACTCTGCACAGTCGGATGAGGTTCCAGGTAGCTTTGTAGTGCAAGGACGGTGGAGCTGGGACGGATCCGGGGAGCTGAAGGACCCCTTTGATGATCCTCCTCCAGCCTCGGCAGTTTTTTGTCTTTTTGTTCTTGAACTATCGGTCATTCGGTGTTTTGGATCCCCTGTTGTTTCTGTTATCTCCTTTCCCCCCCCTTTGGGTATTTGCCCAGGACGATGTCTGCCTTTGCCTCCCCACCCCCATTTTATGTTATGCTGTTATTTCTATGTATGTTGTGCTATGGCCACACGGCTAATGCAATAAAATTTATATAAAAATTTATATATATACCCAACCTATCTGACTGGGTTTCCCAAGCCACTCGGGGCAGTTTCCAGTACATATAAAAACATAATAAACTTCCCAAAACAAGACTGCCTTCAGATGTCTTCTAAAAGTTGTGTACTTTATCTCCTTGACATCTGATGGGAGGGTGTTCCACAGGGCGGGCGCCATTACCAAGAAAGCCCTCTGTCTGGTTCCCTGTAACTTCACTTCTCAGAGTGAGGGAACTGCCAGAAGGCCCTCAGAGTTGGACTTCAGTGTCTGGGCTGAACAATGGGGGTGGAGATGATCCTTCAGGCCGTTTAGGGCTTTAAAGGTCAGCACCAACACTGAATTGTGCTCGGAAACGTACTGGGAGGCAGCGTAGATCCTTTAGGAAAGGTGTTATATGGTCCCGGCAGCCGCTCCCGGTCTCCAGTCTTCCAATGCCTCTGGAAGCTAAATAGAGTGAAGAAGGTGCAAAGCTCCAAAGATCGGCCAACAAAAATAGCTAGAGCTGATGAAGCAGCATAACTAAATAACAACTTGTTTTTATAGAGCAGGGATGGTGAACTATGGTCCTCCAGATGTTGTTGAACTGCAACTCCCATCTTCCCTGGCCATTGACCATGTTATCTTGGGCGATGGGAGTTGTTCAGCAACATCTGCAAGGTCAAAGATTCTCCACATCTGTCCTAAGGGGAAAGCAATGAAAAAAGAGTGCATGGATCCAACTTATAAATGTGAGCTAACTCACATCCTTTTTGCTCCCCCAGACCTGCTACCCTCTACGAGTAGCTAGCAAGCATTGCCTTTATGGTATTGTCTGATTGCTTTGCCATGGAACCATATAAAAAATGGCTTGCTACAGTGTCGCAAAACCTCTTCACAGCTGGTGGAATAGTGATAGGGTGAACCTTGTGTTCTACCTTAAATTCAGCACTTACCATATGCCCATGAGTCCTCATCTTTCTTGCATGCTTAAAGGATAATTTAACTGGGTCAAAACTGCATACTGTGCTAGATGTGGAGTGTGTAACGAATCTAGACAATATTGTAAAAATCTATAATGGTATCTCTCTCTAAAATAATAATAATAATCTTTCATTACCAGCAGGACATGCTTCTCTCCTCAGCTTAATTAATCATTTCACAGTCCATTTGAACATTCTGTCCAAGTAGCCCATGGAACAGTCCCATAGCAGATGTGGTTTAAAGCCTAGAGCCGAAAAAGAGGTCATTCTAAAATAATCAAGGAGGAAGCAGAGTTTTCAAAATGGATCCACTGAAGACTATAACATGCTGATGAAGGGTTGGGGGATTGTACAAACTAACTGCAATCTCTCTCTTTAAAAACCAAAGTTTCTTATAACCTTAATGCATATTTACAAGGCAACAAAAAACAGCGAAACTCTGCAATTCTAATCATGTCTAAACGGAAGTAATTCTGATCGAATACAATGAAGTTCACTCTCAGGAAAGTGGGGTTAGTGTTGGGGGGGAGGGAATCATAGAAGCCAAAATCCAAGTTTAGGGCAAGTACTCTTTTGTGAGAAAACCCCAGCAGAGTTTTCACATGGCCAAACATGCAGTAAAGTGTGGAAGACTGGACTTTAAAATCTTTAAATGTGCCCTTTCCAGTGAATTCCTAAGTATTTCACTTAAAATCTCCTTCCAAAGTTTGGCACTTCCCCAGCATAGAAAAAGACCACACGTTTGGCAAATTCACAAAATCACTCAAAAAAATCTGCATCTAAAAATTAAAGTATTGTTGTAGAACATTCCTGGATTAATTTTGTGACTTTGAGCCCAGCTCTCCAATTCATTAAGGTCATATTGAATCCCCATTCTGTTTTCTGCTACATCAGCTATCCCTCCCAGTTTGGTGTCATCTGCAAATTTGATGAACATCCTCTCCATTCCTTTATCCAAGTCATTTATAAAGATGTTTTAAATCTGTGGGCTGATTTAGCCTACAGTAAGGAGTACAGGCTAACAGTGCAATCCTAGCCAGGTTTGCCCCGGTCCCATTGAGTTCAAAGGGTACCTGATAAGCAGGTAGAGGATTCCAGCCTCAATCCCATGTTGGTGTTGTTTAGTCGTTTAGTCGTGTCCGACTCTTCATGACCCCATGGACCAGAGCACGCCAGGCACTCCTGTTTTCCACTGCCTCCTGCAGTTTGGTCAAACTCATGCTGGTAGCTTCGAGAACACTATCCAACCATCTCGTCCTCTGTCGTCCCCTTCTCCTTGTGCCCTCCATCTTTCCCAACATCAGGGTCTTTTCCAGGCAGTCTTCTCTTCTCATGAGGTGGCCAAAGTATTGGAGCCTCAGCTTCACGATCCCATAATAGCACACGATCCCATAATAGCACACAATTCCCTTCCCTATGTAATTTCATTTCTTTTCTGATATATTTTATTGATAATTCTTTCTACTGAAATAATTCTTGCCCATCTGATGTTTGCTGTAAGCCCTGTTAGAAAAGACTGGACACTTTCTGTATTTTATGCAATGCCTATAATATTTAGAAAAAGGAGCAGAAATAGTGCATTTGAGCACTTTCAAAAAATATGAACCACACTCAAGTGTCTGCAGAAAAAGGTAGTTTCAAATCATTCCCACAACTGATACTTCCATGAAGAGAACTTGTTCAGATTTGACTGGAGACAAATAACTTCCCTAGGTCCCCCAAAATCAAAGAAACATTCCAGGCCAGTGTATTTCAACACTGTTAATAGTATGTATGATTACTTAATTGATCATTAATAAAACACCCAGGGTTGATTGACTATAATCCTTTACTTGCTTGACAACTCTAATTAAAAGCCAGTGAAAGTTCTCAAAGAGTTCATACCGTACATCTCAAGGGAAATGAATGATCAAACGTGGCTTGGAAGTATGAGATACCTTATTTGTTTTACCTTCAGTTACATTTCGAGTTTATGGTAAATGTTAGGGTTAGTTTATGTTAATGTTACTAGAACCAAATTTGGGTGGAGGTGGAATACTAAGACACAGAAAATAACCATTTTATTGTTTAAAAAAAGAAGGTTGGGACTGGGGTTGGTTGAGCAAGGACAAGAAACGAACACATGCTGAAGAATGCCACCCATCTCCACCAAACACTTTCTAATAGAATATACAGTATATATATATATATATATATATATATATATATATATATAGTTGTGCATTTTAAGACTTCCCCACCGTGATTAGAGAGTGTTGTGTGGGGTGAGATCATTACAGCTCCCCTCCCGCTCCCCTTGTATTCTCCTTATATATGGTGTTGTAATTAATAGTTGCAGCAATATGGAGACAGTCTGGCTAGCTTTCTGAGAGACTGTTTTGAGCTACAGATCTACGTAAATCTCTACAAATCAGTTCTGGACAACCCGGTCTGCTCTTCAGGAATTTGTAGCTGCTTCAACCCTATCCAGACAAGGGCACAAATTGGTTCATTCAGGATTTGGCAAAATGCAGTGCACAGCCCTAATATTTCTCTCCCTTTCCCCAAAGTATTATCCTAACTGCTGCTTATCAACATGCCTTTTTCCAGAGAGATGCCTCTTAATGCAGCAATTCCCAGGCAACAACCTTCTTGCACAGCCCCGGTTAAGGGAAGGCTCTCCCCTCTTCAGGGGAAATGAAAAGAAGCAAATGGTTGACAGCAACCAGCCAACTGGTTTTTCTTAAATGTTTAGGACTCAGAGAGAGGCCATACTCCTCTTTTTTTGAAAATCCAAAATAATCTCAGAAATCCATGTACCCTGGAAAAAACTTTTTTCCACTTCCTAAAAGCTGCTAACAATTTGCATGTATTTACATATGCGTGGGGGTTATCCCTAATTTCTAAAATATCAAAACAATCTTTTCCCTGGTTTAGCTTCCCCCCAAATCCCTGAGTGAAATTCTGTGAACATTCACTGAAGAATGTTATTCTGAAACTTGAAAGAAGTGTCATCCCTGGTTGCCTGCTTGAGAATGAAACATTCATACTGTGGGGTTTGAGCACTGGAAATGAGAAATGGAAGCTCCATGACAGGTGCTCTGGAAAAGATCCAGGCTAGGTCCTTAAAGAATTACTGCCAATCAGAGCAGACAATTCTGAGCTACATAGACCAGTGATATGACCATACCCTCCAACATTTATCCGATGAAAATAGGGACGTCCTAAGGAAAAGCAGGACATTCTGGGTTCAAATCAGAAACTGGGACAGCTTCTGTAAATCTGGGACTTCCCCTGGAAAATAAGGACACTTGGAGGGTCTGTATGATTTGGTCTATAAGGCAGCTTCATAAATAATATCCATGCCATGCAGAGTCTGTTCTCATCTTCAGAAACGTAAGAACAGCGAACAAAAGATCTCATTTCCCCTTGGCATCATTTAGAGGGCTTTGCATAACCCTGCTGCAAATAAGGAAGAAATTACAGGTTGGCAGATATTTGCCCATTTCTTGCCTAGGTTTAGTCCTTTTGTAAATGTTTTGTCCCGTCTTTGGCACATATTTTGACACGGTATGTGCCTTCAAAAGCTTCCAAGGCACCAATCACATTACAGCTGCTCTTTTCTTGGCAAAGTACCCAGGAGACCTGCCACGTTAATTGGTATCCTTTCCTTTCATCTTGTCACATCAGTCTAAAGCTAATATACATGATTCAAGTTTACCCACATTTTGTACTTCCAGGGTTGTTGTGTTGGCATCCATGGAAGACTTCCTGATGTATTTATGTGTGCCTGGGCCTCCGTATGCTCGTTTAAACATCAAATGTCTGGAAAAATAAATCCTGGGGCAAAGGAGAAGGCAGCCAGCACACAACCAGGCCTCATGGCATTCCAGCAGATGTGTACGGCTATAGGCAGTCAAACAACCTCCCCTGTGCTCCCATTACACATTTTCTAAGTGTGAAATTCTCCTCTAAAATAGCCATCAAGAGTCTGTGTGTGGCTGTGGTGCAGAAGATATGCTGTGGTACTATCATTGCTCAGCAGTACCCACTTTTGAACACTCTGCTCTTGAATTTGCAGCGTTATTGAGCCAGGATAGTGCCATGGAGCAGAGAAGGTTTGTTCTGAAACGTTTCCTTCTCCCTCTTGGCTTGCTAGCTGAAAGTAAGCAAAAACAATCTTCAGAATTACTGCCAAGTTTCATCTGAACTAGGTCAGCGTACGATTGAAAAAAAAAAGTGCTGTGGTAAAGAGGAATGGGAGGTTGTCTGTCACCAAAGTGGCCTCAGAAATGTAGAATAAGCCTAAGGGGGGGACGGGAACTGCTGCACAGCAAGTGACAACTGCGTATGCCAAGTTGACCTGGCTCCTCTAAGAACATCGTGAACTGTTTGTTTTATATTTTTTTATTAATTTTAACATATTAATTATCATTCATACAACAAAAATTCTACTTCTTATACAATCTTTTTGGACTTCCATCAGCACCTCTGATGATCCTCCATTCTTATCACTTATTCTGCATTTCTTAAATTCATATTGCCTTTAATTATCTTAGCTAACAATTCTCCTCATTACCTTTTTTGCAATATTTCAAATAATTCACCTTACAAAACTTCTTGCAAACCTACAAGCGTAATCTGATCATCACAATTACTTTTCAAATAGTCTGTAAATTTACACCAGTCTTCTGTGAATCTCTGGTCCCGCGGTGTAATGGCATTAGGGGTTGCTTGTGCGTAAGTTACCGCTGCTCTGGGCTAGGTTGCCTGGTTAAACCGTTTCTCGCTGGACAGCCATCCACTCCGTGGCTGTTCAGTCGCTGGCAGAATCCGTCAGTGGGCGTTTCTTGAACTTCTTCCAGCAAAGAAGTTCTTTGATGCCAAGTCTACGCCTACTTTCCCTGCGTGGAAGTCTTCTGCGCAGGGTGGGTGTGGGTAGCGGAGGACCTGTGCTCTCCCCGCTGGTCTCCAGCGAAGAGTCCTGGAGCCCTCTCTCCGATTCCCCCCTCCGCCTCCCTTTATCCCTGGTGTTACGCTGATTTCCTTCCCCAGCTGATGAGTCCCCTCTCTCCCTGCTGGGCCCTTCTCCGGCATCGCTTGGGAGACCTGCCTCCACTTCTGGCTCCGATGTCAGTTCCCTGACACGCGGGTTTCGAATTCTTCCTGTTAATTTGTCTAATTCTGCATAGTCCATTAGTTTCATCCTCCATTCTTCTTTTGTCGGTAATTCTTCTTGCTTCCAATTTCGTGTCAATAATATTCTTGCTGTTGTCATTTCCTATAAACATAGTTTACAATCCTTTCTTTTTATATCATCTCCTACAATGCCAAGTAAAAATGCTTCTGGTTACATCGTGGACTGTTTGATCAGACTGAAAAGATGAATATATGAATATGAATATATGAAAAGATGAATATATAAATCTGTCAAGGTTTCAGGGTTTTTGGTTTGAATCATTTGCCACAATTTTATGTACCTAGCGCTAAGGAAGAGTTCACCCCTACACGTCTTCATCTTCTGTTAGCACTGCAAGTTGATGGTATCTTGTCGTCTCTCCATCTTTGGAACATCCTAGCCACTGTTGTAGCATACATAAATAGCTTTTTCTCTATTCTTTTGGAAAGTCTTGACCTATAATACCTATCAAGAAGGCTTCTGGTCTTTTAACAAAAGTTGTCTTAAACATTCTTTTCATTTCGTTATGAATCATTTCCCAATTGTTTTTGATTATTTTGCAATTCCACCACATGTCATAAAACATGTCCTCCAATACCAACGAAAGAAGAATGGTAAGAAAAACTGATAGAGTACGCTGAAATGGCAAAACTAACTGGAGAACTAAGAGACAAGGACAACAGAGATTTCAAGCAGGACTGGGAACCGTTTATGTTGTACTTACCGAAACATTGTAAAGAAATGGACTCACTAGCAGGGTTTGAGTAAACACTTACAATGAAGAAAACAAGTATAAAAGTTTAGCTGAAATAATCGGGAAATAACAAAGCATAAGATGCAATGTGAAAAAAATATGGTACAAAAATGGTAAGATTGCAACAATATTTAACTAAAAGATTATAAAGTTAAAGTAGAATAAAACAGGCAGGAGAAGTAATTATTTAGTGAACCAGAAGAGGAAGCTGAGGGAAGTCATGGGGGAGGGTGAGATAGGGATTTATATATCCTTTTTGTGGTAATGATTGTGTTGAATATAAAATTGTAAAACTTAATAAAAACTATTCTAAAAAAGCACTGCAAGTCGAAGGTGGGCAAATACATCACTAAACTAGAAGAGCAGAACACAGTTGGATGGCATGGCATGGCACCTATAAATGCAGAGCTATAATCACTGTGCCAGTCATTGTTCACCATATCATAGTGGATGGTTTGGACCTACACCAATCAGCAATGGGCTTGCCACTGCCACGTGTGGGGCTTACAGATTCTGGGTGCCCCGATGTGGAATGCACACAACATTCAGGAAAACCTGGTCATGTTTAAAGCATGGTCCTAACTACATTCCATTGGAAGGAAGTTCCACTGAAATCAAATGGGAATTAGTTTTAAGCAAGTCCTTATCATGCTTTAAGCACTTGATAGAACTTCCTAGTAAACTTGGAAGCATTAAGGTAAAAGGTAAAGGATCCCTGGATGGTTAAGTCCAGGCAAAGGCGACTAGGGGTTGCAGCGCTCATCTCGCTTCAGGCCGAGGGAGCCGGCGTTTGCCCACAGACAGCTTTCCCGGTCATGTGGCCAGTATGACTAAACCACTTCTGGCACAATGGAACACCATGACAGAAACCAGAGTGCACAGAAACGCTATTTACCTTCCTGCCACAGCGGTACCTATTTATCTACTTTCACTGATGTGCTTTCCAACTGCTAGGTTGGCAGGAGCTGGGAAAGAGCTCACCCCATTGTGGGGATTTGAACTGCCAACCTTCTGACTGGCAAGCCCAAGAGGCTCAGTGGTTTAGACCACAGCGCCACCTTTGACCCATGGTACCATTGCCTAGAAAAATTGCTTTATAAAATACAATAAATCAATAAAGAAAATTATTTCAGTAGATCTGAATTCTAAAGGCCATGATCTGAAGGCGCATGATACAGCTACTTTGCTGAAGCTAAGCTGTCCTGGATGGGAAGCTACCTGAGAACCTCAGGTATGCCAAGTACAGTTGAAGAAATATGTGATATAAATTGACTAAATGAAATGAAATCACATTATAAATCCTAAGTCACCGAACACTTTACAAAAGTCAGCATGCTCAGTCAACAGACATAAAAAGGTAATCTATTAGTAGTATAACGTGGTTAATTCAGATGGTATTATGACAGTGTGTGATCATTTGCATGTTTAAAAGCATGCTATGAACATTATCCAGTTAATAGTTACTTAATTAAAAATGATTGTCTGGTGGGCGTTCCAATATTCCTGGCAGTCCTTTGTTTGATAATGAAAGGCCAAAACAAGATCTAAGGCAGATGGCACAGAGAAATGGTTAGCAAGCATTCAAAATGGCTCAAAAGGTCAAGGTTTGTGGCCTGATAATTGGCTTACACAGTTCAGTACAGAGAAGTACAAGACAGTGTGAGAAATGGGAGGATCAAAACTATCCACAGAGACTATAGGCTAAGAAGACACACAATTGAAAGGGTAAAAAAGGTTTGGACTTGATGGATAATGCACTAAATCCCCCTGCACAGTGTTTGGCAGAAATATAAAGGACCTTGGGATTTTACAGCGTCCTTTGCTGGTAAATAGGAGAGTAATGAGATTAAATTAAGGATACTGTGCAGTTGTCCTTCTGAGAGCCAAATTCTGTGTTGATTCATATGCAAAACTGCTCCATTAAAGCCAATGGATCTCCAAAGCCTGGGAGCTGCCAATGAGTGGAAGTCCACATTTGGGATCAAGCTGGGACATCATTTTTGTTTTCCAAATGGATATATGCTGTGAGTAACAGAAGCTTGTATCTAATCTTTGTCAAAGACAATACATGACTCAGCCAGGGATAGCCAAAGCTAAAGCCATGATTTATATGAAACAATAGAAAAGGAATTATGGTGTTATAGCTGGGGTATAAGAGTTGCATGCCAGGAGCGAGTGGGATCACAGTCATGAAAATGATATGTGATTCACTTGTGTAGTGGTTTGTTTCTTTGTTTATTTAGCAACACTGTTGGCTGTCTCTCTATTGTATCCAGCTCTAAACTGGGGTTGGTATTCAACTAAGCTTGATTCAGAAATTAATTGGCCTAACTTAGACATTTTGTATGTTGAGAGTGGGGGAGAGGACTGGCTCAAATCGTACCTGAACCATGCATCAATACACTGTCCTACATAGTGGGTAGCAACATCTGAAGTTCTTTAATGGACATGAAGTTATTTGAACAATGACCACCAAATGCATACCCTTCAACATTTCTGCAATGAAAATAGGGACATCCTATTATTATTAATAACAATTTTATTATTTATACCCATCTAATTGGGTTGCCCCGGCAACTCTAGGCTTCCAACATTATGTTTTTATATAATAAAACATAAAACATTATAAAACTTCCCTATAAAGGACTGCCAAAGCCATATTGCTTTCTTTCACAGGCTTTTTAGTGGTCAGTTAGCAAACACATGCTAATATTAAAGGTTATATAGTTACTTATCTCATTGCCTTGGGGGGGTCACATAACTCCATACCCACCAACATTTCTCTGAAGAAAATAGGGATATCCTACCATACCCTACAACATTCCTCCGATGAAAATACAGTCATCCCAAGGAAAAGCAGGACATTCAGGGATCAAATCAGAAACCGGAATGGCTTCTGTAAATCTGGAACTGTCCCTGGAAAATAGGGTCTGCAAATGTGTGTTTTTAATGCTGAACATTAGACTTTCTCATGGATTTGGTCATTAAATGTTTTGTCAGTGCTGCCCTAGGCAAATTTGATCCTGTCCACAATTCTGGCTGCAATTCTGACCCCACTTACCTGGGAGTAGGCTCAAATATTCTAAGTAGGCATATTTAAGATCACTCTGTTAATTTCCTCCTTCTCTGCTCTCTTATTCAGTCTCTGGAATCTTATTACCTTCAGCTGCTTTCGTTCATTGAATGGGTGGACTTGTATGCTGATCTTCCTCCCAAATGATTTCAAGTAGCCTGGAAGTTTTAATTGGAATCAAATGAATTCAAGAGAAAAGAGAAGTCCCTTTTCAATATAGAAAAGAAGCCCATAAAAGCTCAGTGAATACTTAACTATACTGAGGGTTCTACATAATACATATGTTCTGTAGAACAGCGATAGAACAAAAGGCTACAGAGATCAGAAAGCGCTGAGAAAAGTCGGAAGGTTCTTATCCTTCATGTCTTCCTTTCTATTCCAATGATGGGTTCAAACATAAACACATGAAAGCTTTTCTGTGCTAACATCAAATAAATGTTATTTGCGCCGGTCTCTGAAGGACTGACAATAAGGTTTCCAGAGGATTCATTTGTTAACGTGGAGTTGTTTGAACAGGTAGCCTCTAACCCAAGTGTGTGCCCAGAGATCTGACGTGTGCATGGTATCAAAAGAGATCCTCACATACACACACCCCAAAAAGGGGGGGGGGACCTAAAAAGTGTTCATGAAATAGAATTGAGGGATAAGCCCAATAACAATGGCTTCAACTTGAAAAATGAAATGACAGATTGGGCAAATTCTTAGATTGTTATGATCTATTCTATAGTTTTCAGCGTTTCCGTGCGCTGCTCTGGTTCACCAGAAGTGGCTTAGTCATGCTGGCCACATGACCCGGAAGCTGTCTGCAGACAAACGCCGGCTCCCTCGGCCAATAAAGCGAGATGAGTGCCGCAACCCCAGAGTCGGTCACGACTGGACCTAATGGTCAGGGGTCCCTTTACCTTTACCTATTCTATAGTTTACAGGTAGAACAGGTGCTTTGAATACAGAAAAGCCCAAGACCAATCACTGTTGTCTCCAGTGTAAAGAACGAGGTAAAAAGTGATGGAGAAGATTAACTTGGAAACAGAAAGAGTGGGGATTTTGGAGGGAGAGTATTTAAAGAGATACAACAAATAAATTTCCCAAGAAGGGTTAGAAATATGGGCAGCAGTACGGTAAATGTATAGAATGAATTGGGTGGAATTTAAAGGCTATGTCGCAAAAAAGGAATAAATGAGGGACCATGGAGGGGAGGAGGTGGAATTTTTTTGATATGTGATTAACGGAATAAACAGTAAGATGTGTATACTAAATCTGTAAAAATGCATGAAGAAGACAAAGATGAAGACAAAGAATAATACCTTGGTCAGGCATGGCCTACCCTCTGTTCCACCCGGCTCCCAGGTCTATATAACCAGAGACAGTGAAAGTATTACATAATTTTGCCACAGCACTGCAATGTTGGACTCCACAATTGTTGGACTGAATTGAACAGATTTTTGTGTCTGCTAAGGGACAACAAACTCAGTGGGACTCACTCACTTCTTGGTAAGCATGAACGGTTCATTTGGAAATACATCCTGCAAAGTTCTGTAAGAATTACCTCCCGCTTAGGAGTGCAAATGTTTATGGGCCCCAGGCAATGCCATTGGCTTTCTATATTGCAGCAATATGTTACGTTGGACTGTGCTTCAGGGCCAGTGAGTGCTATGGATTGTTTTCCTCACTGTTTCAAAATACAGTGAAGCTGAACACGTACATATAAGCCGAAACCCTTTTAAAAACCGGATTCACAAAATAGGACTCTTCTCTCCTCCATCTTCTCTGTCTCAGGCTGGTGGTGGGTGGACCCACAGGAAAAGCAGGCAGAACAGTAAATGTGGTCTCCCCACCCATCTGTTCAATAGGCTAGTTTCTACACATATACATTCCTCTTTATTTTCTATTAAGGATGCAGGAAGTCTTACTTGAGTTCAGGGACACACTGCTGCCAGGCCAGGGGTGTCAAGCTGAAAAACATATTGTGGGGGGGCAGGTAAGCCCCACCCCGCATAATCGATCACATGACACAGTGCACACGCACCATTTGAATGGCAATGTCCATCAACTTTGAGGGGACCTGGCCCCCGCAAATATTTTTATTTTATTCAGGGCTGAAGCCCCCATGGCCCCTAGCAGTTGGGCCCGATGAGCCAGGCAAAAACACTCAAGGAGGATGCAAAGCAGAACCTGATAAGGGCTGTGGCCTGAGAGGATGTGTGTACTGGGGAACGTCCCAAGGACCAGACAGAGAGGTCTTGAAGGAATGGGTTTCCCAAACCCAAAACTGACTGTGAAGGCAGTTTGAAACTGCACCAAAATCCCTATTTTCTCTTAGCTAAAATCCATTAACTTGAGCTCTGAGACAATGTATAAACAAAAAACCCGGCTGTTCTCAGAGCCCTCTCCTTTATCAGTTTGTGACCGCAGGGATGACCCTGACTGCACCAGCAGAACAGAGAAAACACGTCCGTGCCTTATTTCATGTGCTGACCACAAAAGACGCATAGACCTAAGTCCGGAACAACGCCAAAAGCGTGTTCTCGGAGATGACACCTCTTCCTCCAAGATAAGAGTAGGAAGAGGAAGCTCCTTTTATGGTCAGAAGTACAGGAAGGAATTCCCTTTAATGGTTAAGAATACCAGAGCAAGAACATATGTGATGTCAACCTGCATACATAGGCTGACGTGGCTGGATTTATATGGGAAGGAGGGAGAGGGTGCCTGGAGGATATATATACTGCATGAAACTTGTCATTTCTTTGGACTTTCTGTGGACTTGATCATGCAAATGCCTTCTGCTATCTGGAGAGCAGAATAAACTCTTTCTTTGAATCAACCTCGGTGTCATTTGACTTCCTTCCTCCTGTCCCAGAGCAACGCAGACCCAATCGGTGAACTCCAATAAGGCTACAGTCTTGAGGACCATATGTGGCCCCTAGGCCGAGGTTCTTCATCCCTGCAGGAGCCAGTGAACAAGTTAGTTCTAAACATGCAGATCATATTAATATTAAAGCTGTGTGTTTTGGGTTCTGCTTAAAGTTCCTGAAATGTTTTGTGTGCTTTTTTCAGGACCTCATTCTTCTCTATGTCCTCACATTCTTAGACTCTGCTAATTTAAAGTTTGGCGCACACAAAAATAAGCAACAAATAATTCCCTCACCTTGTCATACCCTCCAACATTTCTCCGATGAAAATGGGTAAGTCCCATTCCATAATAATAATTTTAATATTTATACCCCACACATCTTACTGGCTTGCCTCAGCAACTATGGGCAGCTTCTAACATATATGAAAACATAATAAAACATTAAGCATTAAAAAAAACTTCCCTATACAGGATTGCCTTCAGATGGTTCAGGGGTCGGATAATTCCATACCCTCCAACATTTCTCCAATGAAAATAGGGACATCCTAAAGAAAAGTGGGACATTCCGGGATCAAGTCAGAAACTGGGGCAGCTTCACTAAGAAGAAGAGTTTGGATTTGGATTTGATATCCTGCTTTATCACTACCCTAAGGAGTCTCAAAGTGGCTAACATTCTCCTTTCCCTTCCTCCCCAACAACAAACACTCTGTGAAGTGAGTGAGGCTGAGAGACTTCAGAGAAGTGTGACTTGCCCAAGGTCACCAGCAGCTGCATGTGGAAGAGCGGGGAATCAAACCCGGTTCACCAAATTACGAGACTACCGCTCTTAACCACTACACCACACTAAATCAGGGACATCCCTGGAAAATAAGGACACTTGGAGGCTCTGCCTTGTTTTCATTCACTCTTTCATATAAACTAGCTAGTCAGTTAAGAAAGGCAGACAGGCAATGCTAGCAGGGGGGGAAACACTAATATCTGCAGCTGCAAATAAACATTTGGTGGTGGCTACAGGAACTAGGATAAACCTGTGGAAGAAGGACTGAAGAACAAAATGCCCTGCAGGCAGAGAGATTTTGGAGCAAACTGGGGATTTTTCCGCAAAGAAGAGAAATGCAGACTCGTTCAAAAGAAAGGCAGGAGAAAGTTCCCTGAAACTTTGAGTGTGGGGACAGCATCGTTGAAAGAGAAGCTGGAAGCTGTCTGCAATATAGACACAAGAAAGGTCTGAAGCAGAGAGCAACTGTTGCAAAACATTCATTTACCACATCATTAAGGGACACAAAAATCCTCACACTTACCACCATATTTACGGTAAGTCCTTGAGGCTGCTATCTTGGCACACGTACAGTACCTGATTTGTCTCTTTGAGCTCAATGGGTCTTCTGAGTAGACATGATTGTTTCTCATTAAGCTTTCCCCTAATAACACTGCAGTTGGAAAAGTTCCCAACTATGGGTGAATATTAGGTACGCGGGTGGCACTGTGGGTTAAACCACAGAGCCTAGGGCTTGCTGATCAGAAGGTCGGCGGTTCAAACCCCTGTGACAGGGTGAGCTCCCATTGTTTGGTCCCTGCTCCTGCCAACCTAGCAGTTTGAAAGCACGTCAAAGTGCAAGTAGATAAATAGGTACCGCTCCGGCGGGAAGGTAAACGGCGTTTCCGTGCACTGCTCTGGTTCGCCAGAAGCGGCTTACTCATGCTGGACACATGACCCAGAAGCTGTACGCCGGCTCCCTTGGCCAATAAAGCGAGATGAGTGCTGCAACCCCAGAGTCGTCCCTGACTGGACCTAATGGTCATGGGTGAATATTGGCCAATCATTAATTACCAATGGTAATAAAAGGCCAATGGTTAATTACTGTGGTGGGCCTGCAGTTATACGTGGAACCAGTTTCATAGTGACACAGCAAGGAGAATGCCAGTAGTTCTGATTTCCCCCCAGATTTCTAACCATTGGAAGTACAGCAGTGGAGATCATCCAGTTAGCAACTCAAGGGTTAGTTCTGTTATCGCTAAGTCAGCTAACCAAGAGGTACAAGAACATACTGTGGAGACAGTATTGTAGAGGTATGAGCTAGAGGAGAGATCTGTTTCCTTCCTTTTCAACATATGATGAGTCTGGTAAAAAAAAATATGTTAATAAATTAGCACATTTGAGAGTTAAATTAAAATGGGAGCTCAGCAAACTGCAAATGCCACGGCAGGTAGTTGCTAGGAGGTGGGGAAACTTTTCTGACACCATTTTCCAGGCAGGTTGCATGCATACCGTGAAAGCGGTGTTTTAATTGGCGCCATGAATAATGTGGCAGCTCAATAGTGCTTCTCAAAATGGGCCTAGAAATAGGAAATGCAGCTCACTTTCGACAGCTCTCCCTCTGAAGATAAACACGTCTAATTATTCCGCATGCTGGTGTGACTCTGTGGCCCTTAAATAGGTCTAAACAGCTACATGGAATTGATTTCTAGATTTTACGCAAGCCAATGAGCACTACAGTTGCCTTTAATTTGACAGGTAATAAATGACAGCGCCGAAAGGCACGCAAATGGAAGTAAAGGCAGGCAGGCAGGCAAACTCATCTTCGCCTTTTGGGTGGGCTTCATAGCTTCAAGTGCCTATTTTCTACTGTGTTCCTGTCCCATAGGGCTCTGCCTGATTTCAGGTCAGACTATGCGCCTTGAGCTGACATTGATGATGTTTCGATGCCTATTAAAAATGTATTCCTGCTCCCAGGCCTCTGATGGCATTTAATCCCAGTAGGATGATAGGATTTTAACTCTGCCCTGGGTTATTAGCTGGATCTTTTACCTTTATTCCGATAATTATGGCATTTGATTGGCAGGGTCTCAAGCAGCTAGCTGCCTGATCTATTCCACTGGAGGATGCAAGGATTGAACCTGGAACCGAGTGCACAAAAAGCATGTGTTTCGTTTCCTCCCCGCAGTGCAGTTGGTGGTGGTTGCTGTATCAATAGATCATCTAGAATTAGCATTGGTGGCATAACTCTGTGCTTTTGCAGCCTACTAGTATGGGCCTTTTTAAAAGCAAAGGGGCTGCGGCAGCGCAGAGCATCTCTGACAAGAGGTATCATTCTGCCTGGTAAATAACGGAATTTACGAAGGGATGTAGATATATAGGCTTATGCATCACATTTATTATCTTTCTTTTTTTCATTCGGAATCCCATTTTGAAATAGTTTTATATTTGCAATGTAGTGAAATGGGATTAAGATAGAGGCTTATGAGAGTCACTTACGTGCATTTTTTAAAAGACTGCTTTAAAAAAAGAGAGAGAGACAGTCCCTTTTCTGTCTAATATTTAAGCATTTGAAAAATGTTCCCGGTAAGACTGAAGGTGCTTGTAAGAGGTGCATTTCATCTCAAGGATGGCGAGAACTGTTATCAACAAAAGCAATGCATTTCTTAAGCAGAAAGCAGACTTTTCTGAAGAATGCTGATCCAAAGAAGGAGTTAATTGGTTTCATGGTAATTCCTCTTATCTTTGCCAGCCATTAAAGAAGTCTGGATTGCACACAAATTCATTTTGGATTTCTTTTCTCCCACCCCTCTTTTGGTAAAGCAACAGAGTAGAACAATTTTATACAGTGCTATTTTGCTAGAAAAAGAAGTGCCGGAACTCAGCATGAACTGAGAATGGCAATGGTGCCCACCTGAGCTCCGGTGAGTTACGAATGAAAAAAAAGCTCTGATTTTATAGCACCCAAAGAGGCAAAGCTGTGTAGCTGTCAGAAACCGTGTGTGTTTCATGGCAAAAGCAGCTGCAAATGTCGCTGTGGTTTTCCAGAAAAAATACACCCCATCCATGGAAGTTGTTTAGATATTCTTTCTGTTAACCTCCTGGAAACAAGATAATAACTATGACAATCACCAACTCAAAAAGCAGAGATCACTCGTCCTCATCTTAATAATCAGGAATCTAATAAAAACTGTAATTGAGGCTGTAGCTCTATACTCACTTACTTGGGAGTAAGTCCTATAAAAGTTAATCAGAGTAGGCACGTATGTGATTGCATTGCGAACCATACAGATATTTAAAAGTCACAGATACCATCTACCATAACATCGAAAGCAAAGGTTCCTAAAGTGTAGCTTGTGGACCACCAGTGGTCTGTGAACTTCATTTGGCTGTTCCACCGTGGAAAGGTTTACAGTGGTACCTCGGGTTACAGACGCTTCAGGTTACAGACTCTGCTAACCCAGAAATAGTACCTCAGTTTAAGAACTTTGCTTTAGGATGAGAACAGAAATCATGCAGTGTGGCGATCACACAGGGTCCCCGGACATTTCACCGTCTACTGAGCCCTGTGCCACCACTTTATTTCTTGCTGCCACCACCCAGGCCCTACCTGGTACAATACTGAGTCCAGTCAGCGTTAAATTGGAACATTTAAATTGGAACAAGTGTGTGGTTTCATAAACGGTATTGGTCCATTACAATCATGGGTTGCCTATCCAGACCTATAACTTCCGCTACCTGCTCTCACTCACTAAAACACCTCTCAGATATTTACTTCTCTTCCTAGTTCCTAACTGTTCCTGACTCAGCTTATTTCACTACACTAACTCAACCTACCCACAGACTCTATCCCAATTCACTCCCACACCAACCAACCACCCAACGAACTCCTCCCTTCGCCCCTCCCAGAGCTGGTTTTATAGTCCCTCTGACTCCACCCCCTGGGTTCTGATTGGGTAACCTGTTTAACTATTTCACCTCCAGCACTCTCGTATGTTAACGTCACACGCAGCAGCAGCAGGAGGCCCCATTAGCTAAAGTGGTGCTTCAGGTTAAGAACAGTTTCAGGTTAAGAACGGACCTCCAGAACAAATTAAGTTCTTAACCCGAGGTACCACTGTAATTTTTTAAAAAACCCACATCAAGCACAGTGCATTACAGTTGCTAAAAACAACAGGTGCAAAAATCACTAAGCAGTGTGCCAAAACCATCAGCTTTATTTTCTTGGGTAATTATGTAGTGACCAGTGGAACTCTTGCGTGTCGAGGTCCCCAAGTATTAAATAACCAAGTATGCCGCAAATACTTTAAATGCTTTCTTTTTATTGTTTTCAAATAGGTGACCAGTCATTTTGCAGCCTCAATAATTTATGCATAACTTAGACCACTGCATTCTCTAAATGTATGAAGAATAATAATAATAAATCAATCTGCAGCAATATCCATAAACTACTATGGTTTCATGGTCAAGTGTTAAACTTATGGCAAGGGGGGGAGTTATCTGGCTAATAACCTGTGACTAACACAACATGTGACAATTCATTGATAGACACACAAATGAATGCCTCCAAAGCACGGCCCTGTACATCTGAAACTTTACTACGCATTCACAAATTGCAGGTCGGCACCAAGTCCACGTGAGAAGTTGTAGCACACGTGAATTTACACTTGGCTGTGGTAACACCCTAATGATCTGTTTCTTTTCAACCCAACATTTATTTCCAAGGAAGACAAACGTCAAGGAAGTCCATTTTAAAAAAAATAAAATAAAAGAGGATTTCATATTTATAAACATCACATGGCCATTGCCTGGCCAACAAATTTTCTTCTCAATTGCCCCATCTCATCCTCAGCAATAACAATGTTGCCAGCTGACACCAACACTTCAATGAATGCTTGTATCCCTATAGGTCTCCCCCAACCCGGGCTCCACCAAGATGTGGCTTTCTCCTTGATACATCCATGGAGAAGCTGGCAGAAGCTTCCAGATGCTTCAAGAAAGGGGGTGGAGGTTTCGTAGATGATTATGAACTCCACACATTTCTAAATCACACACAGTTACTAAAAATTAGCCTTAAAAAGTTCCCTAATGCTATATATAAAGGTAAAGGGACCCCTGACCATTAGGTCCAGTCGTGGCCGACTCTGGGGTTGCGGCGCTCATCTTGCTTTATTGGCCGAGGGAGCCGGCGTACAGCTTCCGGGTCAGGTGGCCAGCATGACTAAGCCGCTTCTGGCGAACCAGAGCAGCGCACGGAAACGCCGTTTACCTTCCCGCCAGGGCGGTACCTATTTATCTACTTGCACTTTGATGTGCTTTTGAACTGCTAGGTTGGCAGGAGCTCGGACCGAGCAACGGGAGCTCACCCCGTCGTGGGGATTTGAACCGCTGACATTCTGATCAGCAAGTCCTACGCTCTGTGGTTTAACCCACAGCGCCACCCACGTCCTAATGCTATATATACTAACATGTAATTATATTATCTTTCTTCTAAAAACAATAAGATATGTCTACTCATCCCTTCTCTTTAGTGTCTTTTGGAAGAAAAGGAACACTGAGAGCAGCAAGCTGTTTCTTTTTGTAACATTCTGCAAGGTGCCCCACATTGATGGTCTCATACAAATAATAAGCCTAATAATTATTAAATACCCAAGAAAGTAATTATGGTGGCCCAAAAGGGTTTAAATGACACGCATGATGTAAGTTACATGTTGGTCACAAGAACTGATGCATGTAAACAACATTTCAGATAATATCTCGTCACATTTGCTGATAATATGGTTAAAACATATAGAATTTTCTTTTTCTTTGTATGTGATCAACATAGCATGGTACACCAATGTAGGTTTTATTGTCCTAAGCTTTATTCCTAACATAAAATTTATTATTACTTTACCAAGTGAGAAAGCAAAACTATCAATAAAATAAAGGGTGAATAACCTATTGTTTGTTTTCTTGGAGAAGTCTTTAACTGAAGATTAGAAAGTAATTAGAGAAATTCTGAGTCATCTTGCATGTCAAGCTTCTGGTTGTTTTATTACATGTAAAATGCCATTTTGAAAAATTGTTGCCAGATAATGAAACTCTGTAAAATTATCTTTTAAATGGTATAGAATATGTTAACTATATATGAAAATGAAAAATGAGTCTGTAGGTTGACATTTTCATGGAATCACCCTATTTAGCAATTTGGACACACACACAAAACAGAGCCAACAGGCCAACTCATGCTCCAATCCTTTCATGCCCATAATTTTAGAAAAAAATGAAATTTCCTATCACAGATGGTATCTCCTAGCCTTCTGCTGGGAATTTTAGTTGTAAGGTGTTGACATCTGCTATGATGGGAGTGTGGCGTGTTATCTTAGAATCAAGGCAATTAGCTCAGCTAATCCTCTGCCAGTTACAGATTTATTTTCTGTAGTACATTTAGCAAGGCAGTATACAGAAATTATTTTACAGATTTCACTATTTCACCATGAGAAGCTATGCCCAATCCCGATACCCCTTATTGACCTCCTTATTTGAGTGTCTTCCTTTTTTCTTGAAGCCTTTGTGTCTTCTCTTGCTGAAAGCTTCTTTTGTTATTTCCCACAACAGTTGGTCTCCTTGTGCCACAGTCCTACTCTCTGGTTATCATTCATATAATTCCCATTTCAGTTAAACATGTTCACATTTATACAAGAAATCATTTCAGAACATACTCAAAATATTACTTCTGAGTAAACATGAATAGAATTGCATGTAAAGTTGAAATTCTAAGCACATTTAGGAGTAAGTCCTAAATCTCTGAATTATGAGGGTTGCAGACAACAACAACAATTTATTTCTTATACCCCACCCATCTGACTGGGTTGCCCCAGCCACTCTGAGTGGCTTCCAACAAAAATACAAGAAAAACAACAACAACAACAACATTAACATAAATAGGGATGCCTTCAGATGCCCATGTCTAACCACAGCATGTCTGCATACAAAGCTGGTTCCTTGCTAGGCAGGAAGTGCTGTGTAGGCATGTGACAACCAGACAGCGGTATCAAGTCAACCTTTGTTGGGTAATCATGTCCTCCATCATGGAGGGCACATGTTGTGGTGAGATCACCTAAAACTGCCTCCTTGTTGTTGGGGGCGGGACCGTTTGGATAGCCACAACACGCAATTGGTTGCCCCTCGGTTGCTGGGGTAGAATTTGGCTGCTTGGGGATTGTGATTGGCAACTGTGGGGCTATTTAAGCTGCTGCATGTCTTGTGGAGCTTCCTCTTTCTTGCGACATGCATTAGATCACCCACCCCCTCTCCCTATATTTAGGGCTGTTCTTTGGCCTTGCTATGCCTGTCTAGGGGTCGTCTGTTTTGGAGCAGGGGCCCGGTAGAAATTTTGCCATTTGGCTGATTGGCTGGTGCCACTTGGTTTTTACCTACTGTGTAGCAAATTGTCACAACTTTGTAAGGTTGGTGGTTAGGCATTTGGTTCAATGTTTTGCAGAGGGGATGTGATTGGCTGTGCCTGCGCCTCCATCGCTGTTGCTAAGGAATTCCATTAAAGGAATCCAGGGGCTCACCTTGCTTTTGTCCAAACCCTATCAAGGGGCTAGGACCACACCAGAGCCCCTGGGAGCATCTGGGGTGAGCTGTGAGACTGAAGCCAGCTTCTCGCTCCCCCCGGATGCTTTCCCTTACTGACATATGGTGGTGCCCAGTGTCAGTCCTGTTCCTGCCACTGTGCAGGTTCAGGTAGTCTGCAACCAATGCCTAAGCAACCACTCACATGCTGTAATCAATAAAGTTGTGGCCAAAATTAATGTCAAAAAACCTTAAACTAAATTCTGTGTCTATTGTGTCTTTATTTTGGGGGTGGTTTGTGTGGGGTCTCCACACGCAAAGTATGTTTTCTTAACTAAGGTCAGTTCTCTAAGTTGTTTCTGATAATATTCTGTTTGAGCATCCCTCATACAGATCTACAGCCCTCTCTTATTCCTGAGTGCCTTTGTTTTGAAGAGGTGGGTCCTGGCTCACCATCTCCTGTTCTTGTGGCCCCAGGGAAGATGGGGAAGGGGACATCCATGTTGGACAAGGTTATTCTAATCCACTGGTGATTTAGGGCAAGTGACAGTCCTCCTCTTCTAAGGGGACCTCGGGATTAATGTCTGGACAGGGCTGAACCTTGACAACACAGCGCCATGCTAGTCAACGCTATGAGCCAGTAATAAACACCTTTCTCCCTGAACACCAGCTGAGAAAGCTGTTGAACGCCTAGCAAATTCTGAATTGAGCCAAGAAGTGGCAGAACATTTGTGAGAACTGACATTTTGCAGTTTGAATGGCTTTGATCCTAAGATAAGTAAAACAAGTCCAGTTCCTCCTGAACAATATGGGATGGGATGTGCAGGACTGCTGAAAGGAGGTGACATAAAACTTCCTCCCATGAACTTTGAGAAATTAACTTATCTCAGGAAGCAAACAAGATTTGCAGTGATTCATCTCTCTCTCCCAGCAAACTCCATGCCCCTATCCAGGGCCGTCTTACCCATAGGTGCTAGGGGTGGGGGGCACCTGGACGCTGGGCTCTCAGGGCCACCAGGCCGGGAGTCTGGGACCCGAGAGTTGAGTCCGAGCAAGAGCCCGCCCATTGGTCAGAGCGCTGCAGCAGGCTCTTCTGCTGCAGGCAGCTATGCGCTGTGAGTTTTGGGGGCAAGTGAGCCGGCAAGATGTTGAGGTGGCTGGCCTGCTCCGCCCTCCTGCATGCCTGGGACTGGGCAACCGGGGGGGGGGGCGGGTGGATCTTTGCACCCCGGCGCCGCATATGCTTAAGACAGCCCTGCCCCTATCTCACATTGTTCAGGAGCCGTCGCCCCCCAGAGGACAAGAGATGAAAATCTTCATTTCATTAATGCTAACTTCCCTCTTGCTGACCGAAGCCAATATGTTTTTGTGCAAATTAGCCTATATTATGGCATGTTGTTTTTAATGGCATTTGGCTTTGAAATTTGACAGCACTCGCATTTTTAGCCTATACATACCCTACAGCTTTTTGACCCCTTCTTTTCCAGACATCGCTCAGCTCTGCATCGTTTCTTTTCTGCCCCACAAGAGTTCTTTAATAAACAATTTGTTGTTACACCGATGTTGTTAGCACAAGCTTTGAAAGTCAAGTTGGCATTTGGTGCAAATAAATTGGTTATTAAACAAGGAATAAAAAAACACAAGCAGGGTCATAGTCTGTGTTAACCTTCGGAGTGACATTATTGCCTATGAATAGGCATTTAAAATGAGGCAATATACTTTCTGTGGAAGGCCGGATTTGTTTTGTGGAAGGGTTTAAAAATCCAGGCTAAGGCTGAACAGCTCTTTCAATGCCTGAAGTGCTCGGCATTAATATTGCCATTACTAAACTTCGAGACACGAGTAAATAAATTGTGGAGCTCCTTCAGTTTTCAGAGAGGATGGCATGGATCACTGAGCTAAGTTTAAATTAGAAACTTCGCCCTCTTCAAGAAAGGAAGGTAAGCCATCCAGGATTTCACAAGGTCTTTGAAAACTCAAGATTTGTCCCCTGTCGGGATACAATAGCACTTTTGATCGCAGTGCACCTCTGCGCCAAGCTCTTTCGGTTAGCGTGATGAAAAAAATGGAAGATGCTGGAAGGAATGATAAGAAGCTCTGGGACAGCTGCTTAGACAACGGCCATTTTCCGTCTAGGCGAAAACAATGGCATGTTTTGTGAAGAATTTCTGGTACATGTATAAATCTTGGCCTGCCAGGGTGTGCAAATTGGCCAACAAGGCCATTCATTCACTGAATTCATATACTTCCCTATACACAGGCCAGTTCACAGAAAAGATCACAATATATAAAATCAAAATAAAAACAATAACCCAATAACACACACACCCCAAAAAAGAGCCACATTTTAAAAGGGAGCCACTACAGAGAAGGCCCGTTCTCGTGTTGCCACCCTCCGGACCTCTCGAGGAGGAGGCACACAAAGAGGGACTCAGAAGATGATCTCAGGGTCCGGGTAGGTTCATATGGAAAGAGGCGGTACTTGAGGTATTAAGTTTCACCCAAAAAATAAACGTGATTCCGATCTGAATTTAGATTGTTTCAATTATATGCTTAGAGGCGTCATTCTGTCCACCGCGACAGCTCTGCCCAGACATTGGGGAAGTAGCTCAAAAACGATGGCTGCAGTGGCATGCTTCTGATGATGGAGACAAACTCTACCAGGCAATTATTTCCTAAGGGGACACTTAGCTATCACTAAGCCAGCCTGGTGTTACAGCTCTTAGCATTCCAAGAACTCCCTGCTCCACAACCATGATCACATACTTCGGATCTCAAATTTTAAAAAATCTCTTCTATGGAATGCTTTCTCCAAAATTATCGCTACATTTTTAAAAGTTCTTTCCGCATTTGCCAACTCTGTCTCTATCCTGGAAAGTGGCCCACCTTTGAGAAGCAGAAAATTTGATCACCAAATTTACTGAATGAAGCAGGAAGATAGGACTAAACAAATTAAGTTGGTCAACTCCTGACCCAGGTCAAGTCGTCCAGATCCAGAACCAGGGCTGGATCAATAAACCAAATTGACTGATAATGATCTTGGTTCTGAGTATGGTAGATTTGGCCTGGAACCAAATTGATTTGCAGATGATATCTTCCTGTGTAGGCCAATCCAGAAAGTGGTAGAACTGGCAGAAGCATTTTTATGTTATAAAATCTCTGTTTTATTTTAGTTTTCTTGAACAGCTGCCTCCAACTCCCATTTAACTGATACTCTTTAACTAAAAAAAATAATCCTTTTAAAAGATCCCTATCAAGCATAAAATTCCCGAGCACTCCATAAAATATTGCTTTTTTCTTCTTTGAATATCCACATTTTATCTTTCACTACAGTGAATAACTTTTGCATAACACCCCCCGAAATCTATGAATGATGCAAACTCAAACCAGCTATGTCCTTTTTCCGAACAGTTGCTGTGTCAATTGTTTCCACCCAATTATGCACCCAGAGAAGAAATAATCAGTGTGTTGCAGAAATTTGCCTTTGGTACTTTCCTTTTGTTTTGTGAATAAATTTTCTGCCTCTCGTGAGCATCAGATGACTGAAAAATGATGAAGCTGTTGCATAGAAAATCCCAAGGACACAGTCAACCAGGATCACTGCTGGTATAATGTAACGAGGGCAATATTTATGCTACCATTTTTAACACATTGACCCAATTCCCCATTTTCTTGTTCAGTTTAATTCTCCTGTCACTGTTACACCCACTAAACAATGGGATCATTCCACTGAAATCAATCCGCTTTGCCTTAATTTGCACTACTAGAACCAACATCTGGGATTTAATCATCTGCAGCTGTTGCTCAAGCAGACAAGTGAAGTGTTTAGCATCACTTCCCTAAAGGGCAAAGTGGAGGATGCACCAATCATGCCTGGCTTTTCAGGGAAAGTGGGGTGAGGGGAGAAAATAAGGCAACCATGCCATGCATAGGTATCAGGCAGCTATATAGACTCCATGTCTTTAACAGAAGGGAGACTAAAGACTCCATAATCCACCACTCCCCCAATTCAGCAGAGCTCTGATTCAGAGTGGGAGATCGTGTCCTCCCTAAAAGAGGGCACGTGTTGCAGTGAGACCTGGAGACTGACCTCCTGTGTTGTGGGTGGGTTGAATTGGTTAGCCACAACACCCGATTGGCAGGTCCCTCGATGTTGGGTTCAATCTGGCCGTTGGGGTGCAGTCTAAATGGATCGAGGGACCTATTTATGCCCATGCATGTGACTCAGAGCTTCCTCTTTCGGCTCGTGCATTTGGAACACCCGCCCACCTCTCCCTATTTTTAGGGCTTTGTGCTATTGACCTTGCTATGCCGTTGTGTGTCGTCTGTCGTTGGAACAGGGGTGCGGCAGGAATTTCCCCACTTGGCTGATTGCTGTTGCCATTTGGGTTTCGCCTGCCACGTAACAAATCGTCACAACTTGTAAGGTTGCAGATAGGCTCTGGTTCAGGTGATAGGGATGGGAGAGCGGTCTCACCATCCCTATGTGAAGGGTATTCAGTTAAAGGAATCCAGGGACTTGATGGTTTGGTCAACCCCTGAGAGGGGGTTGTGCCAGTGCCTGAGTCCAGGGGGACATTTGGGTGGCGGAGTTAGCCCATTCCCGGCTTTCAACTTATCCAGGTGACCTATGCTGGAACCCTGGGTCAGCGCTACCTGCATGGCAGGGAGCTAGTCGAATCAGAGCCTATGCAACCACTCACCTTCTGTAATCAATAAAGTTGTGGCCTAAATTCTGCCAAAAACCAAAAACTAAAATTTCAGTCAAGTGTGAATTTATTTAGGGGAGAGGTCTCTGGGTCTGAACACGCAACCCTGTGCTAGCAATTGGAGAAGCAGGCAAGGACTGTACTCAAAGACTGATCTGTATAGTTAATGTAGCTTGCCTTTCACCAGCATATTATTTTGTATTTGAGACCACCATCCTATACCCTAGCAATCAGGGAAACTGTGGCCCTCCAGAGGGTTCTGTACTCTTGTAAGCATTAGCTACGCAGGTTTGGGCTGAAGGGAGTTGGAGTCTGGCAAAATGTGGAGGACTGCAGGTTCTTGGGCTTGCCGATCAGAAGGTCGGCGGTTCAAATCCCCGCGACAGGGTGAGCTCCCGTTGCAATGTCCTAGCTCCTGCCAACCCAGCAGTTTGAAAGCACACCAGTGCAAGTAGATAAATAGGTATTGCTGTGGCGGGAAGGTAAATGGCGTTTCCGTGCACTCTGGTTTCCGTCACGGTGTTCCGTTCTGCCAGAAGCTGTTTAGTCATGCTGGCCACATGACCCGGAAAGCTGTCTGTGGACAAACACCAGCTCCTTCAGCCTGAAAGCGAGATGAGTGCCGCAACCCCATAGTCGCCTTTGACTGGACTTAACCGTCCAGGGATCCTTTACCTTTACCTATACCCACTTATCTGGAAGTAAGCCAGACTGAACTCAGCGAAACTTATTTCTGTGTAGAGACGACGCCTGTAGGCTTGCCCCGTCAATGCCATGCATGTTTTCTTGAGTGCCACACCTTTTCAGTGTGTGTCTCATAGTGAATTACTGTTGAAAAGTCCATTTTGGACAGATGTGACGATTTAAAATCAAAGTGCTGTCAGAAGAGGGGCTCCCATCCACATTTGGTGCAGTGGGCCTACTGAGTATTCTCTTTGCAAACGATTAAAATGTGCTCCTCAAGGGTGGTCTCTGAGACTCAGGCTCCCTTCGCACACTGTGTGAGACAGAGAAAGAGATCAGCCACTTCTCCTGAGCCCTGTCCCATGCAGCTATAGTGTGTGTGGAAATGCCACAAGCCACACAATTAAGGCTGGTCAGCTGTGCCTTTTTTGCAAGCTCCCATATGGGACAATTTGATTTTTGTACTTCCTTGATTGTATATCAGAGAAACTGTATTTGAAATATTGACAGAAATGTAACCCGCTCATACATATAGCTTACCTTTGTCCAGTTGTCTACTTTCCACCACAATGGAATCCTGTGGTTAAAAGTGAGGATACCAGTAAGGTGGGAAAGACCTATGCCATGAACCCCATCCACATGGCTTTATCTTATTTAGAACACACTCCCCAATGAAATGGTGGGTGGTTGCTTCTGAATTATCTTCTGACACAACCCAAGGACTTGGTGCTTGGGGAATTGCCTAATGCATGCTCCCTGGATCACAGCTACAGACTTGTTTTACTACTGATTTATTTATAAAGGTATTATTGCATGGTTCCCACTTTCCCAGCCACTGCTGGGTGGGAGGAGATGCATTTGTCTAGAAAATCATAAAAATAGGGGGGATGTGGATTTCATTCAATTAATGTTGCCCTCAGCTGGCATTTATCAGAGTGTATGGCAAATGACAAAGGCTATAGTTTGTAACGTGGCTAATAGCAGTGGGCCCCTTGGATTTTTAGAGCGGCAGCTCACATCTGAAAGGCTTGGGGTGGAACACACAACTTGTTCTGTTACATCCGGGCTGGTTGAGAGTGTACTGATTGCTCCTTGATGGCTCGTGTTTTAAGTTGAAATGGTCCGCAGGGCTCTCCTTCATGCACCATTCCCAGTAATCAAAGAAAATGAAATAATGAATAAGACTGCAATTAGAGTGATTCCCATTTCATAATTTAGGACCCATCTTCCTGGCATCTTTGATTTATCTGATTTTATATTAGCTTTCTGAGATCAACTATTTTTTCTTTAAAAAGATTTAATTTAGGATTTTCTTTAAGAAACATCTATTTGATGGGGTGCTCTGTATATAAGGAGAAAAATAATGACAGGCAAAATGTTATCTCTGGCAAAGCAGATTACAATCCCTCAAATACAGTGGTACCTCGGGTTACATACGCTTCAGGTTACAGGCGCTTCAGGTTACAGACTCCGCTAACCCAGAAATAGTACCTCGAGTTAAGAACTTTGCTTCAGGGTGAGAACAGAAATCGTGCCCTGGGGGCGCAGTGGCAGCAGGAGGCCCCATTAGCTAAAGTGGTGCTTCAGGTTAAGAACAGTTTCAGGTTAAGAACAGACATCCAGAACGAATTAAGTACTTAACCCAAGGTACCACTGTACATCAGGAACGATACACACACGCACACACCTACTAAAGCCAATCACAATAAGACAAAGAAATACAGGGTGGTGTCCAACATTGGTCATAGCCAGAGTAGACCTAGTCAAATCAATGGTCTACCTGTGACTTAACTGGATATTGCCCATAGACCAAAGTTGGCTAAAACCAGACCTTGACACAGCATTGGACACATTCTAAGTGGTTCACACTTCAGGATTTATGAGCAAAAGCTTCATTGCCAGCCTCTGTTGTTCCTGTGGGGCCAAGAATGGCGTTACCACAGTGGCTCCCTTTCCATTTTGTAGAACATCTTACTCAGTTGGCTGTATTGGTATAAAACACTTTTGGCAGCCAAAAATACAGCTTTGCCATAATATAATTAGATAGAATTCTACACCATCAATCTGAGTTAGCAAAGTGTTTTGGAAAAGCTGGTGGGGTGGGAACACTTTAATTTCTATGGAACTTTGTTTCCGAGCAGTCTTGGGAGTCCTCTTTTCTTTCCTCATTTTCCAATCCCTTTCTTTCTCTTCTCCCCCTGCACTTTTACCCTCACAATAAGAAATCCTCTAACGATAGAACAAGATTTATCGCTGATGCCAAAACTAAGAAAAGGGGTCATAATTTCCGATGCTTCCCTTCCAATCTCTCCTCATTGTCTCGCATAAAATTTCTGGACAAGCTTGATAATAACTTTTTTTGGTCTATACTGAAGAAGCAGCTCAGCATATTTCAGAGTCAGGATCTAACCCCACAGTATACCTTTCAGGCTGTTTGTGTGTTGTTTATGTGACCTTCTAAGCATAAGGAGCAAGTGTGCTACTTCTGCTTAGGAGGAGAGAAATGGCATTGAATTTTAAATCATTCATGAAAAAAATTACATTTGTGATTTCAGCCTAAGAGCTAGGTTTTATGTACCTTTTTTCCTTTGAGGATGCTACACAGAACCATAAAGATCTGAACATGTTTTAAGAAATATAATGCATGCCCTCTAACATTTCTCCAATGAAAACAGGGATGTCTTATTTAATAATAATAATAATAATAATAATAATAATAATAATACCCCGCCCATCTGGCTGAGTTGCCCCAGCCACTCTGGGCAGCTTCCAACATATATAAAAACATAATAAAACATTAAACATTAGAAAACTTCCATATGCAGAGCTGTCTTCAGATGTCTTTTAAAGGTTGTATATTAGGGATGCCATATTTCAAAAAGCTTTTTTGGGGGGTGGAGTTGGAGCTATTTTAAAGGACATTTTCCAGAAAATCAACACTTTCAACATGGTTGCCATATGCCCAGGTTTCCCCTGATATTTCTAGCGATTTCCACAAATTCTGCCCAGAATAGGGAGGTCTTAAGGAAAAGCAGGACATTCCAGGATCAAATCAGAAACTAGGACGGCTTCCATAAATCTGGGACTGTCCCTGTAAAATGGGGACCCTTAGAGGGTGTAGCAATGCCTCTGTTGACCCACTTTGTTTAAGCTGAGTAGAACCAAACACACACACACACACACTCTAAGGGTCAGTAAAACAGAACCTAGCAATTCTCAGAGTTCAATAGTATGCAGTCTCCCAAGTTATATAGAACTCTTCATCAAGCTGGGTGAATGAGTGCCTGGTCTTAAGGTCACTTAAGTCTGCAGACTGAACAGCGAATGTGGAAATGGAGTTCCTATACATAACAATTACCGTACATTTAAACTGCTGCTTGTGCCAGAGGCACGTGTGGGGATGATATTGTGCAAAGCCGCGCTGGAACAAAGAAAGAAACAGAGTAGCTCCTGCTGAAAATAAATAATTTACAGTTGCATTTAACTTAATGGAAAGAGCACTGTTGTGCTCAGGTCTTGCTTTGCGGCTTCCCATAGGCATCTACTTGGCCACCGTGGGAACAGGATGTTGGAGTAGATGATGCAATGATGATTTAGATAGCTGAGGGAGCAATTAGCCAAGCTCTTGGCCTAGCTCAGTTCAGAGCTCATTGGTCTTTGGTACACTTGTGAACAGAAATACAGTGGTACCTCAGGTTAAGTACTTAATTCATTCCGGAGGTCCATTCTTAACCTGAAACTGTTCTTAACCTGAAGCACCACTTTAGCTAATGGGGCCTCCCGCTGCCACTGCGCAATTTCTGTTCTCATCCTGAAGCAAAGTTCTTAACCCAAGGTACTATTTCTGGGTTAGCAGAGTCTGTAACCTGAAGCGTATGTAACCTGAAGCGTATGTAACCCGAGGTACCACTGTAAATAAATATGTCAGTTATCCCAATAGCAGCAAAGGTGGAGAATATTTCAAAGGGCATACCAGGTGACAAACATCATTAGTATCCAAATTTGGCATTATATTCTGTTGGTTGGAAGTGGGGACTTTGTTCCTTCCCCTTTTCACAAAGTCCCAGCCCTTCAGTTGGTGGAAGGCCTGGACATTGTACATCTACCACTCGCCTTCCTCGCCTTTCTTCTTTGATGGCTAAATTTGATATTTTCCAAATATCAAACAGGTTTGACGTATCGGTCCATTAGAAAATTGCTGAGGAAAACTTTTAAATACGGCTAAATTGTAGGGTTGGCAAAGGTCCTGTTGCCTTAGTTTAAAGCTTTGTGACATTCAGAAATTTAATGCCTGTTGTCTTCCCCATCACTGCAACTCCATGACAAGAAAAGCAACACATGCCGGGGTTTTTCTTCCTCTCTCACTATCATGCAACTGTTAAAGACGCAGCAGACGTTGTCAGGGACGGAGATGGAAACACTGTTGAACTGTCTGCACTAAGGAACGTTTTTCAAATAAGCCGTAGCTAGCGGTGCATGATAGCCAAGGTTCCATACTTTGTCAAACATAGATTGCTATAACAACAAAGAATAAAAAGCTGCCGGTGTTCCATCTTGTATCCAGTGGCGTAGCGTGGGGGGTGCAGGGGGGGCCGGCCGCACCGGGCGCAACATCTGGGGTTAGGGCAAATCCACGGGTTAGGGGGCGCAAATCCACGGGTTAGGGGGCGCAAATTACTTGCCTTGCCCCGGGTGCTGACAACCCACGCTACGCCACTGCTTGTATCCACCCAGAAGAGGTGGATAGCACCTACTGTTTGGAATAAGAAGGGAGATTAGAGGTGCACAGAGACACAACTGTTCACACCAGCATTTCCTGATCAGTTATGTCTGCACACACAATCAGATCAGATTGTATATGTAGTAACTGCTTTATGGTTTGGTAATGGGAGCGGGTGGCGCTGTGGTCTAAACCACTGAGCCTCTTGGGCTTTCCGATCAGAAGGTCAGCAGTTCAAATCTGCATGACAGAATGAGCTCCTGTTGCTCTGTCCCAGCTTCTGCCAACCTAGCAATTCAAAGAAGAAGAAGAAGAAGAAGAGTTTGGATTTGATATCCCGCCTTTCACTCCCTTTAAGGAGTCTCAAAGCGGCCAGCATTCTCCTTTCCCTTCCTCCCCCACAACAAACACTCTGTGAGGTGAGTGGGGCTGAGAGACTTCAAAGAAGTGTGACTGGCCCAAGGTCACCCAGCAGCTGCATGTGGAGGAGCGGAGACATGAACCTGGTTCCCCAGATTACGAGACTACCACTCCTAACCACTACACCACACTGGCTCTCAGTGCAAGCACATCAGTGCAAGTAGATAAATAGGTACCGCTGTGGCGGGAAGGTAAACGGCATTTCCGTGTGTTCTGGTTTCCCTCACAGTGTTCCATTGCGCCAGAAGCAGTTTAGTCATGCTGGCCACATGACCCAGAAAGCTGTCTGTGGACAAACGCCAGCTCCCTCGGCCTGAAAGCGAGAAGAGCGCCGCAACCCCATAGTTGCCTTTGACTGGACTTAACTGTCCAGGGGTCCTTTACCTTAATGCTTCCAAGACAACTTCCAACATAAAGGGGAAAAGGAGAGATTGGTTTTTGCCAGCCTGGCTGGCGTCCAGTGCCTTAACCCTACTATCTTTGGACATAGACTTTGGATATAGGCTCCACCGTGCACCACAGCAAACTAGTAGGCTTCTTACTGACCACAGCATGATTAGTGATAGTTCAGCAATGGAAGAACCAGACTGAAATAGCCCTGAACATATGGGAAAATAATATCTGGAATATAGCAATGTCTGAGTGTCTCAGAGGGCAATTAAAGGCATAACAAATAAAGACACATTCCAAGAAACTTGGACCCCTTTCTTTAATTATGTTAATGATGAAAATCAAGACCTTTTTATACCAACCACTCAATATTCTCAACGGTGGGGTTACGTTAAGTAATATGTTTGGATGTTGAATGTGTATGTCTAGAGACAATGGATAAAACAAACACCATCAGATGTACTGCTGGATAAGTGTTCAATGGTTATTGTATTTGATTAAAAACCAATAAAGATTTATTTAAAAGTAAAGAATTTTTTTCAATGAAATTAAATAAATGGCACATTTATTATGGTATAAACGGCTGTGGAGTAGTCCATGGATGTGGAAGGGACCAAATTTAGCCATCTACAGAGGAAATGCCAGCTGCCAACTGAGGATAGCACTTCTCATGAAGTAGACTCCAGTTCCATGAAAGCTTTTCCTATAATAAATGTGTTAGTCTGTAGGGTGTCACAAGACTCGTTTCTGCCGCTGAAGACTCAAGGCAGCTCATCCATCTGGAAAGTATTGCAAAGGAAGCCTGGGTGTCTTAGTGCAGGGAAGATGCACACGGTGACCAGATGTAAATCCAGTTGAAGTTCCCCCATCCCACTAGAGACTGTCTCTAAAATTCATCAGAGTATATCCAGTGGAGGAAATTCACTATTAGTTAAGCCCTTTTCCTAAGGGGAAAAAATTCCGTTTCTACCAGATCCGTAAATTAAGTCTTTAGGGTTCAGCATGCTCACTTTACTCGTGTACACAGTCCCCTTCCCCTCTCTGTCTATTCTCATTCAATACCCAAGGCAATAAATTAAGGAAAGAGAGATCTTTGAGACCAGAGTGCACATTACAAAACCGCACATATAGCTACTCAACTAAAATATAACTTCTTTAAAAAAACAACCAAAACAAAGTAGTAGCATCTGATACCTATGCCAGGCATGTCCAACAGGTAGATCCTGGTTGATCTCTGACCCCTCAGCGATCTCCTTACAAAAAAAGCAAAAAAAAAAAAAACCCCAACTTTGGCTTACTAAAAAAAGCTCAATAACTTACTAAAACTTTACTTTAAAAAGCTCAAGCTCCACAACTTTGGCTTCTTAAAAAAAGCTCCACAACTTTGGATAGATCACTGCCAGTTGTTGTTTTTTTAATACTGTGAGTAGATTGCAGTCTGGGACACAGGTGGCGCTGTGGGTTAAACTACAGAGCCTAGGACTTGCTGATCAGAAGGTCGGCGGTTCGAATCCCTGCGACGGGGTGAGCTCCCGTTGTTTGGTCCTGGCTCCTGTCAACCTAGCAGTTTGAAAGCACGTCAAAGTGCAAGTAGATAAATAGGTACCACTCTGGCAGGAAGGTAAACGGCGTTTCCATGTGCTGCTCTGGTTCGGCAGAAGCGGCTTAGTCATGCTGGCCACATGATCCAGAAGCTGTATGCCGGCTCCCTCGACCAATAAAGCGAGATGAGCTCCACAACCCCAGAGTCAGTCACGAATGGACCTAATGGTCAGGGGTCCCTTTACCTTTACCTAGATTGCAGTCTATTGGGAGTTGGACGTCCCTGTATAGCCCCAACACATTAGCAATGTTAGGGTCAGAGAAGCAGAGTTTGAAAGCAAACCAGAGCTTTCCAGGGATGCTTTATATATTTACGTAGGTTTCCATCTTTTTTTGAGAGGCTTCCATGACCTCATAATGGCATGTTTGGCCTTCCTGCCTTCAAGCACATTACCTGGTAACATCCCTTCTTGATATCAGCAGGATATACTTTATTTACAAGGGTAGCCTCTGTAAACAAGGCCAGACGGCAACAAAGTTTACTCCGATATCAGAATAGTTGTACACCAAAGGATTCTGGGGCAGGATGGGGGAAATGACATCGCGCCAAAAATCAGAGGCCACCATTCAAAAGCAGCATTAAGGGCTAGGGGTTTGGAAATGAGCAAGTGATCAAGCAGGCAGACAAGCAAAGCACAGGGAGAAGGGTGGTTCACAACTGGCTCAGTTCGTGCCTGAGCAACCAGTCCTCCAGACTGAGGAGCCAAGCCTGAATCTAAAGCTCTGTGGAAACAGATGGAATCCTATTGGTCTCTGGGGGATTAACAGCTGCAGTACTGCTCTCTGGCCATCTACAATAAGGGTCAACAGCACAGCACAGAGCATGCCAGAAGCTGTCTCTCCAGGCAAGCTACCATCACAGTGCACTGATCAAGGCTAGGGGAGCCTCTGGTCCTTTGCACTTTGCTGTAAGTTGCAGATGCTTAGGGAAAACAGCAGGTGATCTCTGCTTTCATACCCAGCTTGTGGACTTCTCAGAGGTATCTAGCTGGCCACTGGGGGGGAAATGGAACATTGGACTGGCATGGGGTGGGGAATCTCTTGCCTCCACCAGGGCTGGTTTCCCTTGTGGGTAATGTGTTGGGGACCAGATGCTGGTGATGGGTGGGGTCAGAGACAAAGTAGGTGGGGCCGTTACATGCACATGCCACACACACACACACACACACACACACACACACACACACACTGTTCATCCCAATTACTCACTAGATATAGCCTGATCCGGCAAGGCAGTTTCTTATCCTATATATTCTAATATCAAACTCATATTCCAAATGCAGATCCTGGTGCAACTGAAACAGGAACATCTGCAGGAGGGTTTGGGAAAGCCTAATGTTTTCCAAAGTATGAAAAAGAAACCTTTAAATCCAAAGAGGTTTTCAGAACCCATAAATGGCCCAGTGGCTCCTGAGCAGCTGTTTTGCGCAAGGGAGGGGTGGTGATGCTGGTGGTAAGGTATTCCCCTCCCTGCCTCCCCCAAAAAGATCATGACTGTCCAGCTGGAACCCTAAATAGAAGCAACTCTGTATTGCAACATTATTATTATTATTATTATTATTATTATTATTATTATTATTATTATTATATATTATTATTATTATTATTATTATTATTATTATTATTATTATTATAAGGTTCTGCTTGTTTTCTTCTATTTGAGACATGGTAGGAATTTCCAAGAGTTTTTTTGGAGGGGGGAGTGGACTGGGGAGACTAAATTCTACACTCTGAAGCCTTTATGTTGCCTCATTTAGTCCAGTGCTGATCAATGGGCTCTGTGAAGCTGCCCTAATTCCCTGCAGTCATTATTTTACAGGTGAGTAATTTATGGCTTTGTAAAGGGCTCCAGGATGTTTGATTATGTCAAAGGTGTTATTGAAGTTCAGCCTGTAGTTGTATCCTAAATAGGATGAGATTACCATGGGGGATTTGCATCATTGGTTTTCCTAATTACTTTGCTGTAGGCACATTTGCAGGGAATGTGGGAGCGGGGCAGGGAAAGAAAAAAGAAGATTCTGTCTGGTTTGAACACAAGCCACAGTTCAGCTACATTCATCTATGAAAGTGACCTTCTTATAAAATATGTCTCTGAAAGCAGGCAAAAGGAAGTTTCACAAGACTGCTGGCTACCTTCCACCCTAAACCATGTTGGTGACTCCATTGTCCATGTCCCATACAGTGTTTGAAAGCTACTCAAGTGCAGTCTCCCAGTCAGCCCTATTCCCCTTTTCCAACATGTTCTTACAGGGTTTCTCTGGTCAAAACTTGTTTCATCTTTTTGTTTAAAGTAGCCACCACCACTACCCTTTAAAAGCCCACTTTTTAAGCCAGCTTTGTTTTTTGCATGTCCATGGATGCATTCTAAGGAAATTTGTCCAACCTGCTGAAAACTAGGCTTCCTGAATGAAAGAAGGTCTTGTTCTCACTACATGGCATGGGAACTGCTATGAACCAGCCAAGCTTGCCACATCCTTCTCTGGTCACATGAAGGATGATGCTTGGTCAAAGCAAGACATTTAGCTGCCTGAGATGAAGGACAAGGACCTTGCAATTACATCTGGACTGACAGATAAATCTTGCTTCAACACTAGCAGCAGGATAGCATCTTCCACCACACCTGAGAAAGGAGAACAGATTAGAGGGCTCAGGAGAGGCTACATGGCAGCAGAGGGAAATGTCTGGAAGCTCAGAAGGAACAGTCACTGCCGCCCCTGAGCATCTGCTTCCTGGAGCAGTTGCATCACTCTGCCCAATGGTAGGGCCAACCCTGGGTGAATGGACCTCTGGCCAGAGCATAATTTTACATGCAGCTGCAATAGCAGATATTCAAGTGCTCCAAATGTAATTCTGTGCATGGCTCCTTCCTTCACCAAGCCACGTCAGCATCCAGCATCTGTACAAGAAAACACATAGGATCCAACATCAGAAATAGGCATGAGAAGGAGCCATTTTATTTCATTCAGAAAGTCTTCTTTTCTCTGCAGGCTGACAAATTTCCGCCAGAAATTGTTTCCTTGCCAATTATAGAAGCAGACAACTGATGCCCAAATTATCAAAGGAAGGTTGCATTGTCAGCATGTTAATCACAGTGTTTCTTAGCAACTATATTTTATCTACAAGTAACAATACAATAGGCTGCCACACTTAACGATAAAGAGTCAAGCTGTTGATGTTAGTGATGATAATAATGAGGCGGAGGGAGACATATAGAGATGCCTAACACCTTTGATACGAAGCTGTTTATGAGGAAGAAATATGCTGCAGATACATAAGGTGACTCTGCCCAGGAGATATTTTTCATGGACCAAGACCTTTCTAGCTTGGTTGCCCTAGCTCAGGCACGGGGAACCTGTGGTGTTGGACTGCAGCTCCCATCATCCCTGACCACTGGCCTTGCTGATTGGGCCTGATGAGAACTGAAGCCCAACAAAACCTGGAAGGTACAGCTTAGGCTGCAGGATGTAGCCCTTTTACCATGACGGGAAAATTGAGGCCAAACTGTAAATCTTGAGGATGTTTATGGAAACGTATTTCCTTTTATCTGTGTCCTTACTGACCGCCTCTTATGAGATTTGCTGGAGCTAATCAGAAAAAGTAAGTAAAGGTAAAGGGACCCCCTGACCATTAGGTCCAGTCGTGCCGACTCTGGGGTTGTGGCGCTCATCTCGCTTTATTGGCCGAGGGAGCCAGCATACAGCTTACGGGTCATGTGGCCAGCATAACTAAGCCACTTCTGGCGAACCAGAGCAGCGCACGCAAACACCGTTTACCTTCCCGCCAGAGCGGTACCTATTTATCTACTTGCACTTTGATGCGCTTTCGAACTGCTAGATTGGCAGGAGCAGGGACCGAGCAATGGAAGCTCACCCCAGCGTGGGGATTCGAACCGCTGACCTTCAGATCGGCAAGTCCTAGGCTCTGTGGTTTAACCCACAGTGCCACCCGTAGCAGAGCAGTAGCAGAGCAGAATAAGCAACATTCTGAACGGTGATTTCCTGACTCAGTCCCTTCTCTAGAACAAAGAGACTGTGCTTCTACATTTAAAGTTGGACTTGAAGTCTGAGAGATAGGGAGTCCTGTTTTTTCTTCACTAGGGCCTTCACAGTGTGTGACTCTAACACACAGTTTGACAGTGGAATGGTCTCCCTCGGGAGGTTGTGGACTCTCCTTCCTTGGAGGTTTTTAAGCAGAGGTTGTCCTTTGACTGGACCTAACCATCCAGGGATCATTTACCTTTTTTTAAATCCTTTTTAGATGGCCATCTGTCATGGATGATTTAGCTGAGATTCCTGCATTCAAGGGGGTTGGACTAGTCAACCCTTGCGGCCCCTTCCAACTCTACAATTCTATGATTCTATGACTCTGACAACATGCGGTTCAGACTACTTCTTCAAGAGTAGAACCACCACCCTCATTCAAGGACCTCTCAGCCAGAGGGCACAGCCCTGCCACCATCTTCTGACTCAGAAAATGAGTCTGTTGTGTCCTTTCATCTCCCTGTCCATTAAAAAAAAAAAAGACTAAATTGAGGGCCCTTTAACCAGCCAGACACTTAGTGCAGACTTGGAGCATGCCACATTCCAAATCTGATTGAGCTGCATAAAGCTTCAGTTGCTTCTATCTTCCTACTGAGAAAAAGTCTCTGGTGACTGGTTAGCCAGGACCCTTGGAGCTCTCCAAGGTCCTGTACTCTCTGCTTAATGTACACTCCTGATTGGACCCTGCCTGTTTTCCCTCGTACTTCCCCCAGAACTCAGTATTTATATGACATGCTTTCTTAAGGCCTACCCACTCCGTGTGTGTGTGTGTGTGTGTGTGTGTGTGTGTGTCTTTAGGGGCATGGCAGGCAAGCCTCAGTGCGGGACATGGTGCAATTTCAGAAATGAAGAAAATATTCCAGGATTAAAAAGGAAACTTTTCATTCAAGACTAATGAGATTGTATTTTTGCAACGGGTTTGGTGTAAGTGTGGGGAAGGAGAGCCCTACATTACAAGTTTGTATGGACAGGGAACGGGCAAAATATGATTCTTGTAGGTCCTGTCCACAGCTAGCACCAGCTTCCAAAAACAAATCATCTGCTCTGTTGAACATGTCATCCTACCTAACACAAGAAATACACCCAAAAGGGGACAAATAAAGTGATAACTTTGAGCAGGCACTCACAAGACATTATCCTTCATAACAGCCATCCAAAACTTTGGGGGGGGAAATTGTAGGAACACCAACAGATCATGAGAAGTAGCACTAAACGTTTTCTAGCTCATTTCAAGTGCCCAACTTGCTGGTTTTCTTACAACTCTCATCTTTTATATTATGGCAATATAATTGAATTTTTATATAAATTGACCTTCCAATATGTTTGTGAGAGAGACAGAGGGTATCTGCCTGCTATTCAAGAACAGAATAATATACTGGAGGAAAGGGATCTTATATCCCTGAAGATAGGACTTCACTGAGGGTACATTCCCTCCAACTACTAGACAAAGGTACAAAATTTAGCTTCTGTTCACTTGTGTTTAACTAGTACACCTCCTAAATGTATTGTTAATCTAGAAACTGCCTCTTTTTGTTTTGCATCTACTGAGGAGCTGCTTTGTTCAGCATAAGAAACGAAACAAATTGAAGGAATAGCTGCATTTAAAAAGGAAATGTGGGATAAATCTCAAGAGTCCTAGCGACAGCCTTAAGTACAACCTGAAACCTGCTACATCCTCCCACATTCCATCTTCAAATTGTGATTAAATGCAGATTCCACAGCTTCGATATTAGCCAGCATTGGTTGCCTCTCCCCTTTCCTATCACCACTCTGCTTTGTTTAACAGCTAACCTGAGGAGGGTTTCTGGACAACTCAAAAAGTCTGCTCACTATTTTGTGACATTTGGGCAGGGGTTAATTTCACAGTAGGCCCTGAAGGGTTGCCTACTCATCCATCACTTTTTTCAGGATAGGCCCAGGCCTACCCATTACTTTCGTCTCTCAGTGGGAAACGAAAAGATACAACTTGTATCACTGTAAGAAATGAACACTGAAAATGTGCTTTACAGTGAAAGCAGTATTACTTACCTGGCTCATATGCTCCACCTCATGCTATGAGGAGCTTCTTCAATTTCAGTGCTTGAGAAGGAGAGACAGCACTCTACGAACTGTGTGACCTTTTTCTCTCAGTAGATTGTCTCCTGGTGTCCACTGCACACTGTAACTGGGACTCAATGCCCCAATCCCAGACAGATTATCTATTTCCTTGAAGAAGCTCACATGCTTCCTGTGGATTGAAGTAAATAGACCACTGATTTATTAACTCTATCCTGAGCTCAACATCAATTCCTGCCTCCTTGCAGGGTACCATTTGGCAAACAAAACTGCATAAGGAGGTTGAATGTGACCCTGATTTTAAGGCATTCTGGAGTTTGCTCTACTGCAAGTAGGTTTTGTACATTAAAATGGTGATCTAGCACCCCAGTATATTTCAGCTGTTTGTTTTGTTCTCTTCTGTTCTGCAATATTTACCGCATTTGTGAAGAATTCAGAATCACCACTTGTTTACACATGTTTTCTGAGGAACTGTTTTACAGCTTCCCCTGTACACTGTTATCCTGTCCATTTAATTGTTGCTTTTATTGTATATTAAAGGTTGTATTAAAATCATTTTACACAGAGAGAGAGAGAGAAACCAAAAAAGCCCAATATGACAGGCAACATGCATATTGTTTGTTATGACAAGCATCTGGTAGGTGCACCCCTGCCAACACATACTTTTAACAAGAATAAAAATAGAGCTTTTATATTTGGTTTTGTGAATGGGTGAGCTTCCTATGTTTGTGAGTTCCCACAATCTGGAGACTGCCAGCACTTCTGACACCTAACACCATCAAGTGCAAATCCACGGGCTGAAGGCCTACCAACAAAATTCAAAGTGACTTTAACTCCTGCCTTAATGACTGATCACTTTCTTAATTTCTAGCGGACAAAACAAAGTGAAATGCTCCATCCTCAGGGGGAAAAAAGAATTCCTATCCTGTTTCGTTGCACTATTTTTTTATGAAAAGCAATTAAGTAATTTGTATAAATCTCTACAAGACCATCCACAGTGATGGCTCACAACAATAAATGCATTTGCCAACCGTAAGAGTTCAACAGTTAAAATGTTTATAAATCCAACTAAAACACTCTCAATACAGCATCCTATAAGACAACAGGAGTTGCATTCTAATTACATGAGTCTAGGCATACCATTTTCCTCAAGGTGGAACAGAAAGGTTTTTAGCAACCTCTTAAAATCTCGGTGGACTGAGTCTTAAGCTTCTTTTGAAAGAGATTTCCAAAGAGTTGTAGGGTCACCACAGACTAGGCACAACTTCCTTTGTGCCAGCTGTACCATAAATTTCCAGAATCCCTTCTACAACTCACATCTGTGCAACGTACAGGATTATAATACTTCTACCTCTTCCTTTTCTTCCTTGACCAAAAAGGGAAGAGAATAAAATCTGTGTCTTGAACCCTATTAGATTCCATTTCAGGTGACTTGCAGTTGAGACAGTCAAAAGGTCTCAATCTTAAAAACGAATCCAGCTGCACTTCACAACATCCCTATTGTGAAGTAACCGATTGAAAAAGAAATGAATCACCATTTCAAAGCGCTGACAGTGTCATTGACAATGGCATTAAACAAAGCACATGAAACAGGCTTCAGTGTCGCATCTTTGATAAACTTAAAAGCTGTAGAAAGCTTTGAAGTCTCTTAGGCATACTGAGTAGTTGCGCTTGCTTGTTGTTGCAGGGATCCAAGGAAGAACCATCAATATGAATATGAATTCTTACATAAATACACAGATATCCTTGAAACAAATATATGACTTTTCATGATGTAACAGGTGTTGTAATTACCGGTGCCGATGTGGCTGCTTTGGTTGTAAGAGCTCCCTGGTCAATTCAGTCAAAGGCAAGGCGAATGTGCAAATGTTCGTGTTGCTATCAACTGGCTTTGACCAGGAAGTTCAAACAAATGTTGAACTGAAACCGGCACCTTTTTGTGTGCGGTGATTATTTACATTGGTTAGAAACATAAGAAAGCTGATGCTTATTTGAGACTTGAAGGTCTCTTCAGGTGCTTTGCTCTCCACGTGAGTGACAACAGCGCATGGTCTCATAGCAAAACCATGCATACGGCAGCAGCTGGTGAGGAGAGGCACTGCTGCTGTGGAGTTGTGTAGGTACTTCTTGCTAGAAAGTAGCAGGAGATCTGCTATTCCTGCTGGTGTGCCCTTGCAGCTCTGCCCTCACTGGTCAAAATTTGCCAGGTGGTATTTTGAACCTAGCTATCGGCCACTTGCGACCAGGATGGAGCCTGATGTCTCCACTAGGTGAAAATCCCGGACACAAAAGTTGTTGACGGGTTTTTGTTTTGTTTTTTAACAGCAAAGCTGTTGAGCTTTGGGGGCATTAAAAAAAAAAAAGGACGTTTAACTTTTTTTCAGTAAAATCGCCAAAAATGACATGCCAACATGGATTGCCATATGTCCAGGCATTTTGCCGATTTTTGCCTGGACACTGCTTCCAACAGTAGTCTTCCGGACATATGTCAGGTGATTCTGGACGTATGGCAACCCTAATCTCCCCCATCTGGAAGTGTATGCCTGCGAATCCTTGGATCTTGACTGTTTTCACACACTAGCAACACATTCTGTAAAATTCTATTGGTTACAGAGAACTAGGCAGAGGGCCTTCTCGGTAGTGGCGCCCGCCCTGTGGAACGCCCTCCCATCCGATGTCAAGGAAATAAACAGTACCTGGCTTTTAGAAAACATCTGAAGGCAGCCCTGTTCAGGGAAGTTTTTTATGTTTGATGATGTTTTTAATATTATGTTGGGAGCCACCCAGAGTGGCTGCGGAGGCCGGGCCAGATGGGTGGGGTATAAGTAATAAATTATTATTATTATTATTATTATTATTATTATTATTATTATTATATTTTATCTGCACAATCAGAATGAATGAATTTGGGAACCAAAAGGTTGGATTGAAAATTATGACTTTCAAGCCATCTGGCCCTAAAATGGCAACTAGGCATTCCGTTTTGGCAACTGTAATCCTGGTTTAAGGCGCCATTTGGCACCTAGCTTATATACCTGAGTTTCTAACACTGCCTGACCCAGGCCTACACTGCTCTTGGGAGGGTGGTGGCATAACACTGCCCTACCACACCAGCTGCTCCTGCCTGTCTGCTAGCCCAACCACCATGTTGTCTGTGCATTGAAGGAAGGTCTGCAAGAAGCCAAATGAATGCATGCAGGAAAAGGAGAAGGCAGAGTGTGAAGGGAGAAATAATGTGACCCATACTAAGGAATGTAGCTGAAGAAAAGAAAAGAAAACTAGCCAAGAATAGGAGACTGTATTCTTACACTCACTGGACTGTAATGGAGTAAGTCCCATTGAAATGAATGGGGCTTAGTACCAAGTAGACATGTTTAGGATTACAGTGCTAATTTCTAGGCTTCAGAACTTTGCTGCCCTTGATAAATTCCAGAGTCAAAATGGGGATGCCAGGAAAGGCATTTGCAGCCATCATGCTTGACCTCCTGCATAACCCCACAACATAGGATCCCAGATACTTGCCAAAGGCTTGGTTCTCTTTGCTCTGAATTTAGCAGTTGCTCCAGATGCTGAACAACATAACTAGCAACACATTTACCATTGCCATAAGAAATAATTAACAATAACACATTCTTTCATTTAAATTATTTTAAAACAAAAAAACCCCTCTGTATTTTGGAATATTTATGATTTTCTGGCACTGACTGAGCAGTAACAATAAGAGAGCACTGCAGATTCTCTAATTAATCACTGCATGTTTGTCATAGTGACAGCTAAAGAACAGAAAAGATTCAGTGTACCCAAGTGAAACCAGCACCAATCAATCATCCAGTGATGGTAAATAAATTAATCAAAAACCACCGGGTAGCAACAAGGTTGGGAGAGGGAGAAATTAAATGTCATCTAAGAGATCATCTCCCCTTTTCTTTGTCTATACAAGCACTGCATAAGATTAGCAACCCACATCTGCTTCTTTTCTTTGTCTCTGCCAATTAAAACAGCCATGTGCCACATTTCATTATTTCGGAGTTGAAGATTACAACTCTGTTTAAAGATGAATCAAACAAGTTCAGTGGTGGTCATTATGGAATTTTTGCATCTCACTCCGCTCAGTAAAACAGCCTTTGCAGCTTAAAGTGGTTCCATCCCTCAAAATTAGGCGGCATACAATTTTGTAAATGTATGAGCAGAACTAGACTGTTATGACTTGTAGAAGTCAGTTGGCCCACAACCTGTTAGACTTGGGGCCACTGTCTGTTGTTTACACTAAACCACTTTTCGACCAGTGCGATTAGCAGATTATGCAGAGCTCCAGCAGCATCTTCCAGCAGAACATCATTATTTTCATGTTTTCCAGAGTTCCCAGGAAGAAGGGAAAGAGAAGAAGAACCCAGAGCTACCTTCTTGTAAACCCCAAACCATAGTTATACCTGAACCAAAGTACTGAGTGGCAGCAGCTGGAAGGTCAAACTATGCAAGGTGATTGTGTGAGGTGACTGAGAAGACTGAAACCTATCTGTGAGCAGCAGCTCACATAAAGGCTTCCTTGTGATTGGGACAGGCATGTAGGTTTCTTCATTCTAAAGGAACGTCCTAATATATGAGCATCTAGAGAAAAGACAAGGACATTAGAGGCAGGAGGAGGACTACATCCCCCAGTAAACTGCATGAAGGGAGATTACAATTCCTTTGCTTCTTAGAGCCTTCTGGATTTTGACAGAAACCTAGTATAGATTGCTTTCAGGCCCAACATATATGATACACCAGGGCTGCAATTCTATACCTGCTTATCTGGGAGTAAGCCAAAATCATCATCACTGTACTTTGCGCCATATATTATCTACTTGTAATCCTTACAACAACCCTATAAGGTAATGGCTATTCTCCCCACAGTGCAAATGGGGTGGAATGGGGCTGAGAGAGAGTAGACCACCTACAGTAGAGGCGAGATTTAAGCCAGGGACTTCCAGTTCTTCGGCTCAGTCTCTTCACCAATATGCTACCCCCACTCTACTTCTGAGCAGATACTGTGATAAGATGGGGCAGGATCTGAATAATATCTCGAGGGTTCCCTCTCCCCGGTCATGTGACTCTAGTCAAATCAAACTTAGCTTGGCAGATTCTCTATTGTTGGGAATATTTGCAGAATTAAAGAGATAGCCACATACAGGTGATTTGTTACCATAGCAGCTAATGCCTAGAGATCCTTCTAGAAGGGAGCATGTAATTCTTTCCCCTTCAGCCACAGTCTGTGTGAAAGAGAACTACAGACTGGCAGAGTCTGAAAGAGACACAGAGCCTATGACACGCTCCGTGTGAATATGGTTCTGTAGCATTGGGAGTGTTCCCCTAGACATCTGGTGGGGAGAAATATCTCTTGAAGTTAGTGCTGTAAACTAGGGCTGTGTGCAGTGTTCAGCCAAGGCGCAAGCCAAATTGGGCCAATCAGAGGGATTTGGGCACTGGCTAAGTTGGGTTGAGACAGCCATAGATCACCACAGGTCAGGTTGGATGGCCTAGAGTGATCTGTTAGGGGACACAGGATCAGTCAGGAAGGAGAGGTAGGCACTGAGCAGGAGAACCCAGTGAAAAGGCCAGACAAAGGTAGCAAAATGGCATCAATTGACTCTCCTTCCTGCCTGGTGCCCTCTCCATGGAATTAACACCCCACGGTATTGATGGCTCCATGAAGCTGTTTGGGGAAGGAATCAATCCTGCAGGGTACAGGGTGCTCCTCTTCAAAGCTCCTTTCCCTGCAGGAAAGCCACTTGTGAAGCAGCACCCTGCAGGATCAATTCATTCAACTTCTGTTATGTGGAGGCATCAATCCTGTCTGGTGCTAGGTCCTCCTTCCCTGGAGATAAGCTGCTTGTGAAGGAGCACCCTGCAAAAATTGACACCCAACCCAAACACCCTCTGCTCTCCGTTGGGAGGGAAACACAATGTCTCTTTACCCAGCCCTCTTCCCAGCCCAATGTTTAATTAAGATTTTAAAACAAACTACTTAAGTATCAAGGGACGTGGGTGGCACTATGGGTTAAACCACAGAGCCTAGGGCTTGCTGATTGGAAGGTCGGCAGTTCAAATCCCCGTGATGGGGTGAGCTCCCATTGTTCGATCCCAGCTTATGCCCACCTAGCAGCTCGAAAGCACGCCATGCAAGTAGATAAATAGGTACCGCTCCGGCGGGAAGGTAAACGCCGTTTCCGTGTGCTGCTCTGGTTCACTAGAAGCGGCTTAGTCATGCTGGCCACATGACCCGGAAGCTGTACGCCGGCTCTCTTGGCCAATAAAGCGAGATGAGCGCCACAACCGCAGAGTCGGACACGACTGGACCTAATGGTCAGGGGTCCCTTTACCTTTACTTAAGCATCAGTCCTGCCCCCCAACTATTTCAGCGACACATCCGGGACCATTTGGCTGGTTCCTTGGTTGGCCCAAGTTGACCTGATTGTGGGTCCCCAGATTGGGGATCTGGGGAGGATGGCGGTGCACACAGCAGTATTGTAAACCCAATTTTATCTTCTTCTTGCACATGTTTGTAAATAAAACTTTATAAAAACCATCAGTTGCACTCAAAGGAAACCGATCCAGAGTATGCAATGGAACTTTTGAAGTCTCCCACCTCTTGGGGATTGTGCCCACAATATGTATAGGATTGTGCTTCTAGGTATGTGACTGCCACCACAAACCCAAGCCATGTTGCTTTCTTGCTGCGTGGTTGTTCTCTGCCTGTATGAACAACCAACCATGTGGTTCAGGCCAAGAAACAAGGGCCGGCATAATTATCATAATCTCAACCTGCACAGTCACTGATTTATATAAGCTAAGCAAGCAAAGGGTTTCCAAGATGGTTCTGGATCATGGAAACTAGCAATATTGTTAGCATAGCATGTTAACTGACTCTTTGGATGAATGGCTGTAGATTACCTGCAAGAGTTGTCTCAGTAGCCGGGGTCACGTTTAACTGGATCAACAGTAGAAGAGGTGGAATAGAGGATAAAAACAACACACAAGTCATCTTTTATGACAACAATTGCAATTTAACGCCATTCTTGTTGTTTGATTCAAAAGAAAATGGCTTCAATCAAAGTTCAAGGCTGGTAACCTGAAATTTTTCATAGAAAAAAATATGTAACAGTCTTGCTGAGATAAACTGCTTCACCCCACCCCGCTTTTCTAACACAACTCTGCTTTATCTGGTTGAGTTTTGAAGAAGTTAAGGAAAGCAATGTTCTTCGGCAGATTGTGCCCAACACTAGCAGCTTAACAGAAGAGAATCGATTCGAGATCTTTTTCCTAATTTAAATCAGAACTGTAGAGATGGAAGGGATCCTGAGGGTCATTAGCCCAACCCCTTTAAGGGGAAGGAGATCAAAGCCAATTCTCTCCACACATACACCCTGCCCTGCCCCCACTACCTACCTGCATAAAGGCCATGTCATACACCCCAACATTTCTCCACTGAAAATAGGGACTTCCCCTTCCATAAGGATAATTTTACTACAGTGGTACCTCGGGTTAAGAGTCATGTGTGCAGGTTGTGCGTTGCACGCGTGATGTCACAGGCGCATGATGCAATGCTGCCCCCCCCCCAATCTTCAGCCCAAGGCAGTGCCTCTGCCTTTCACCCAGGGCTTGCCATTTTAAAGCATCACTCCCTTCTCTAAAGAATAACCACCATCGATTCTCAGTCATTTGTCATCCGAGTTTGTTCACTCTCGGGTATCCACAAATATTTCATCAGATCTAAATTATTCAAGAAACAAGGCCAGTTCGCTTTTCAGGAACACAAAATCCGTAACATTCCACAGAAGCGGAACCTTCACCAATGGGTTGGAGGATGGAACACTCCTTTTGACCATCTCATTTAGCCAGCCATGTCTTCCTCTTTCTCCATGAACCTCCATTTACCCCGTGGTTGTTTTTTTATTCATCTCCCCAACAGTCAGCCGGCATTCTATGGGCACTAAACAGATTCTATTTTTGCTGCTCTTTGTGGATGTGTGTGTGTTATTTTTGTGTTCCACAAGACATGCGTAGCTAAGAACAAATTTTGCATGGAGGACATAAGTGGGGGACCTGTGTCCCTCTCAATGGGGAGAATAAGTGGGGGGGTCACATCTGGCAACCAGTGTACCCCTTTGGTTTCAGATAAGTACATGGATAGACAAATCTAAAAAGCCCAGGACACAAATTTTCATGGCCCTCTAATAATAAATTGGCTCATTTACCAGAAGCAATATATTTAGCATTAGCTCTGGTAAAGTATACTTGTTTCTAATCAAACTTAGCCTCCTAAGTTGAATATTATTGTATTTGAAATTTGTTTGTTTCTCATTCTTGTACTGATGTATTAAAATTACAGGCAGCCTTAAGGATGCCTCACATCATTAATTAAAGGGGGAAATGAAGGTATTTAGGGTCATATTGGGGGGGTGCCATACGGATGTATATTTTGCTCTAGGAGGCTTAGTTTGGTCAGAAACAAGTAAAGTGGATCCTCCGGATATGAATTAAATTCATTCTGGGGGTCTGTACTTAATCTGAAAAGTCTGTAACTGGAGGTGCCGCTTCTGCGCACACACACGGTGCGATAGAGTGCTTCTGTGAATGTGTGTGTGGCGAAACCCGGAAGTATATACTTCCAGGTTTGCTGCATTCGTAACCCGAAAGTTCTGTATCCAGAGTGGTATGTAACTTGCGGGTCCACTGTATATACTTCCAGAGTTAACACTAAATATATTAGGTAAATGAGGTCCTAGATGGACGTGAAAATTTGTGTCCCGGGCTTTTTAGACCCATCTACCCATGTACTGGGATGCGGGTGGAGCTGTGGGTTAAACCACAGAGCCTAGGACTTGCCAATCAGAAGGTCGGCGGTTTGAATCCCCGCGATGGGGTGAGCTCCCATTGCTCAATCCCTGCTCCTGCCAACCTAGCAGTTCGAAAGCACGTCAAAGTGCAAGTAGATAAATAGGTACCACTCCAGCGGTAAGGCAAACGGGATTTCCATGTGCTGCTCTGGTTCGTCAGAAGCAGCTTAGTCATGCTGGCCACATGACCCGGAAGCTGTACGCCGGCTCCCTCGGCCAAGAAAGCGAGATGAGCACCGCAACCCCAGAGTCGGCCACGACTGGACCTAATGGTCGGGGTCCCTTTACCTTTACCCATGTACTATCTGAAACCAAAGGGGCATACTGGTTGCCAGATGTGAAATATGTTGACATTATTTTCAACTCTCCTCCTCTACTAGCTAGATGTTGTTAGACTCCAGACCCACAACAGCTCCAGGCAGCATCAGAATTAGAATTCAACATAATCTGAAGGTCTGCATGTTTCTACAGCAATTGATGCCATTGTTGTTGTTGTTGTTTTAAAAAAAACATTAATACATCAAACCATAGAACAGTTTAATAAAACCTTTCGAAAGCAAAAGAACAGTAAAAGCAGACTTACAGTTAAATCCCAAACGGAGCAGGACTGGAAGAGGCCTTTGCACTGCAAGTTTTTATGCTGGCAGTTCTTTTGACCCGATTTCCAAAGGGGTTTGGCAGCTAGTCAGAATGAAAGTTACCTCATTCATATTCTCATGCCATGTTAAAATGTGTAATGCTCCAGCAGGTTAGCTTTTCTACATGGGCTCCCAACTGCCCTCAGCGGTGGGCAACGAGAGAGAGAGAGAGAGAGAGAGAGAGAGGGAGAGAGCAGGATAAAAAAAATGAAAAAATTACTGAGTTTCTCCCAGCACCCCATTTCTGAGTAAAGAGGGTAAAGTAAAGACTGGTGCCAAGTTATGACAAATTATGTGTGGGGAATATTCTGATAAAGTCATCTATCTCCCTGAGAATACTTAGACAGGAAGGAAGCAGTGCATGATGGAACTGAAGCCTAGTGAAAGATTCAGAAACATACTGAGAAAAGATGACAGGACCCAAAGCCCTTCTCTCTTGCTTGTCTTCGGATAAAATGAGCCCCACTTTAATGGAACGATGAATGCATTTACTGTTTAAAATTCTCGCCTTATTTGGAAAAGGGTATTTTCAAATTACATTGACATTTACACCTTCCTGCTCCCCCCCCCCTTTTTTAAACAGACTGGAGTAAAGAATAAAAGTTACATGTTGCTTCTGGGTTACTGCCATAGGTTACCTCCATAATTTACATTTAAAGCACTCAGCCTGTAGTTTGTTAAGGGAGCTGAGACTTAGTAGACTCACCCCCCCTCCCCGACAGAGCTACATTCCCAGCACCCTTAACATCCTACCATTCCCAGGACTTTTGGGGGGACTTTAAATGAATGGTATGGAGCTTGCAAGGGTATAGAAGCCTGCCTAAGCAAATAAATTAACAATCCTTTGGTGCAACAGCCGGCAGCATCCTGCCGCTGGGTCTCCCTCATGGCCAGAGCAGGATGTGGGATGGATCTTATACCTGTCAAAGAACATGCTCAGAGCCTTCAGGTGTCCCTATTTTCAAGGGACAGTCCCAGATTTAAAGAAGCGTTCCCAGTTTCCAATTTGATCCTGGAATGTCCTGCTTTTCCTCAGGACGTTGCTGTTTTCATCAGAGAAATGTTCGAGTGTACAGAGCTATGCGACCCCCAAGCCAAGGAGATAAGTAACTATACAACCTTTAGAAGACATCTGAAGGCAGCCCTGGATAAAAAACTTTTTTAACATTTAATGCAGGGGTCCCCAAACTAAGGCCCGTGGGACGCGTTTATCCGGCCCGTGGCAACCCCTGCTGCCCACTGCCGCCACCCGCTCTTACCGGCACTGCGCTGCACGGCTGCCCACTTCCAGGTTGGAGGAGCACCAGAAATAGTTGTGCGCATCTGCAAGTGTTGTGCGCATGCGGAAGTGTTATTTCCGGTGCACATCCGAGTCGGAGGAGGCCCGTGCACATGCGCACAAGCTATTTCCGGTGCTTCTCCGAGCCGGAAGTGCGCCAGAAATAGCGTATGCGCACACATATGGGCACACGCTCCCCCGCCCTCCGCCCAATCGGCGCTGGAGACACCAGCCCGAGGCGCAGTAGGTTTACAATTGAATATAAATATAGATGGGAAATGCCTATGTATAGTGAGTACTTTTCTACTTTTAAAATTTTTCACCTATGATCTTTTTGTTTTACTTCTTTATTTTTTCTTTCTTTCTTTTTTCTGATATCTTATCTTTCATTTCACTCCTTTACTGTAAATAGCATTTTATAGAGGTATAAATAACTGTAAATATGAAAAGAGACTAAATATTCTCTAATTTTTTTCCTTGGTTATATGTATTTTCTTTTTCTTTTGTATTTTCTTTTGTTGTAAATATGTATGTTTTCTAATTTGTACTTAATAAAAATATTATAAATATTAAAAAAAATAGTTTACTGACCCCTGATTTAATGTTTTATTATGTTTTTATATATGTTGGAAGCTGCCCAGAGTGGCTGGGGCAACCCAGTCAAATGGTGGAGTGGTAATAATAATAATAATAATAATAATAATAATAATAATAAACATATCTATTTTAATCAGAAAAATGTTGGAGGGTATGAATCCTTGAAGAATGGGCTTACATGGCTAACAGAACTGTCAAAACTAGCTGATCACCGGAGACAGCTGTAACAGAAAACACTCTTCAATTTCTCTTCTTCCTTCCCAAGAGCTGCTGCAGCCCCGCTGGCAATCATACCAAATACGCCTGCCTCTTGAGTTCTGCTAGAGTTGAACACTGGATCGAACTGAGAGCTGTGGCAACCCTCTGGATGCAGCAATCCTTGTGGTACCTCTCTTGCTGCACTGATAATGGGGTAATTTCATGAAAAAGTCAGCCTTCAGCCTCATTTACGCCCCGCCCCCTTCATTTTTATAGACAGATAACATCTTCTGCTTCATTTCAAAGTTAATTTTCCATCGTTTCATTATTTGGCAAAGTAAAAAGGTAAAGGGACCCCTGACCATTAGGTCCAGTCGTGACCGACTCTGGAGTTGCGGCACTCATCTCGCTTTATTGGCTGAGGGAGCCAGTGTACAGCTTCCAGGTCATGTGGCCAGCATGACTAAGCCGCTTCTGGCGAACCAGAGCAGCGCATAGAAACGCTGTTTACCTTCCCACCAGAGCGGTACCTATTTATCTACTTGCACTTTGACGTGCTTTCAATCTGCTAGGTTGGCAGGAGCCGGGACCGAGCAACAGGAGCTCACCCCGTCGCGGGGATTCGAACCGCTGACCTTCTGATCGGCAAATCCTAGGCTCTGTGGTTTAACCCACAGCGCCACCCATGTCCCTATTTGGCAAAGTACGGGTGAGTAAAACAACCAGAAGAAGCATGGCACGTTAAGCTGGGAGGGGGTTCTCCAAAATGGCCTCGTGGACCAAGTTTGGAGGCCTAGCAGACAAAGTTTGGACTACAGGCAGGGGGTTCTTCACCCCTGGTGTAAAACGAATTTTGTCTTATATAATTTAAAACAAACACCACAAACAGAAGGAACAATGCCTCCGGCCTTTGGAAATGTGATTATCCTAAAAGAAAGCACAGAAGCGGAAACATCAAATCAAGTACTGGTGTCAGTTGGCAACTTTGTTATTGTCGAGTTTGTGACAGAAGTGATAGATCGTGTTTTTCTAATTATATACCTTTACAGTGACACATGAGAGATCTGTAACTGTTTGCTTGTTTATCCTTGGGTGGGTGGGTGTGCTTGTTGTACTGCTTTTAATGCAAACAACACCACCTCGAACAAATTATTAACACTATAAGAGCTAGAGGAAGTCAGAATGTTGCACAACTAATATGAACTATTCTTTAAAACAAAACAAAACTTTGGGGCTTTCCACTTCCTAGAGTGTAGGATGTTCCCGTGGTCTTTTACTACATCAGCTTTTGTTGTTGTTTAGTCGTGTCCGACTCTTCGTGACCTCATGGACCAGAGCACGCCAGGCACTCCTGTCTTCCACTGTCTCCCGCAGTTTGGTCAAACTCATGCTGGTAGCTTCGAGAACACTGTCCAACCATCTTGTCCTCTGTTGTCCCCTTCTCCTTGTGCCCTCCATCTTTCCCAACATCAGGGTCTTTTGCAGGGAGTCTTCTCTTCTCATGAGGTGGCCAAAGTATTGGTGCCTCAGCTTCAGGATCTGTCCTTCCAGTGAGCACTCAGGGCTGATTTCCTTAAGAATGGATAGGTTTGATCTTTTTGCAGTCCATGGGACTCTCAAGAGTCTCCTCCAGCACCATAATTCAAAAGCACCAATTCTTCTTCGGCGATCAGCCGAAACATCCGCTTAAACATCCCTGAAAATTTATGGGTGCTTTGTTATATCTATTTAATAAAAGTACATCTGTTTAATTACTAATGTACAATTTAAGCAGGGGAAACAGTGCTAGTCTTTAGTAGTAGTACTAATACTAGTAGTACTTATTAATTTATATACTGCTAAGTGCCCAAAGAGGCTTCTGAGCAGTTTACAAAGTATAAAAACCTGTTACACAGATATTAAATTATAAACATCCATAATTAAAGCACACAGTAAAACAATTCCATTAAAACATAACCATCCATAATAAATAGAAACACACAGAAAAACAAGCATATTAAAACAACACAGCAGTTAAAGCATGGGTAGGCAAACTAAGGCCCGGGGGCCAGATCTGGCCCAATCGCCTTCTCAATCTGGCCCGCAGACGGTCCGGGAATCAGCGTGTTTTTACATGAGTAGAATGTGTCCTTTTATTTAAAATGCATCTCTGGGTTATTTGTGGGGCATCGGAATTCATTCATATTTTTTTTCTTTTCAAAATATTGTCCGGCCCCCCACAAGGTCTGAGGGACAGTGGCCTGGCCCCCTGCTGAAAAAGTTTGCTGGGCCCTGAGTTAAAGCAACTCTCCCACGCAAAGGCTACTTTTCCCAGTCAGTTGCAATATTCAGATTTTTGTCTTCTTCACTGGCTGCATTCCTATTACCAAAACTATTTCTTTTAAACTCCACATGTGAGCAAAAGGGAAAAAAACACTAGTCTTCTTCACTGGCTGCATTCCTGCATGGAAACGCCGTTTACCTTCCCGCCGGAGCGGTGCCTATTTATCTACTTGCACTTTGACGTGCTTTCAAACTGCTAGGTTGGCAGGAGCAGGGACCGAGCAACAGGAGCTCACCCCGTTGCGGGGATTCGTACCGGCGACCTTCTGATCGGCAAGTCCTAGGCTCTGTGGTTTAACCCACAGTGCCACCCGCATCTCCTACATATAGCACCTGCTAATTTATCCAAGTCTTTCCATTCTCTAATTTGTGGAATAATTGAGGTTTTCTAGTACCTACCTAGAACTTTCTTATCTGTGACTAATAAATCCAAGATCAATAATCTAGCAGAAAGGTATCCAACTTAAGTAAGGGCTTATCCACACTTAACTATCCTCTATGCTTTCCAGGCTGTCCATGCTTTAAAGCTCTGTTCCCAAGGACTTTTTTTTCTTTTTTTCTTTTGCTCTAGTGCTTTCCCGCTCAATGAGAGCAAGCCGCAGAAAACCCAAATTGCCTTTTGCTCCGAGTCAGCTTTAAAGAGCAGGTTTTCATGATAAAGCTCCAGAGCAAAAAAAAAAGGGGGGGAGGTGTTCAGACACAGAGCTTTAAAGCATGGAAAGAGCAGGGCAAAAACTATGTGTGGATAAACCCAGCCTTGACCACCCTACAATGCAAAGTAAAATCAGGGCTTCTTTTCAGCCAGAATGCAATGGAACTCAGTTCCAGCATCTCTCAGGTGGCAACCATTACCATTACAGTGGTACCTCTGGTTACGTACTTAAAGAGGTTTAAAGACTGTCTCAAGGCAAATCTAATAAAAAATGTAGTACAGTAGTACCTCGGGTTAGGTACTTAATTCGTTCCGGAGGTCCGTTCGTAACCTGAAACTGTTCTTAACCTGAAGCACCACTTTAGCTAATGGGGCCTCCTGATGCTGCCACGCCACCGGAGCACGATTTCTGTTCTCATCCTGAAGCAAAGTTCTTAACCTGAGGTACTATTTCTGGGTTAGCGGAGTCTGTAACCTGAAGCGTCTGTAACCTGAAGCGTATGTAACCCGAGGTACCACTGTATAAAAGAACAAGGGAGGCATTCATGGTGAGTTCTGGCACCTCTTTTTCTAGAAAAATAGCACTGGGTGAAATTATAATAAAACACACAAATAAATACTTCCAAATAGTTTTGGATCTTATTTACATATTCACCAAAGATACACACACACACACACACAGGCTATGTGTTCTGAAAAACATGTAGTATTTTAGGCACTCAACAAGTTGTGTCTTCACTCAGCACATACATATTCTCATGGCATCATGTTGCTGAGCAGAAATGGCTGCTTTCAACCATTTCCCTTTTAGCAAAACAAGGGCTAAAAAAATTCCTCAAATGTTTATGGGAGGAGGTTCTGTTTTATTCCAAAGAGCCTTATATCTGAACTGAATTATAAAAGCATTTGTTGTCAGAAAGCTTTTGCTAGATGCTTTACACACAAAAAAAGGCTGCAGGAACCTTTGTTGGTTTAAAGCATTAGTCAACTTAAGCATTGTTCTGGCTCCCAGCTCCTCCTAGAATGGCAATAATAATACATTTCGATTATAAAACAATTAAGTCAAATGTTCACACCTCAGTGTTTAAAGCTAATTTCCACAATTCACATATAAGTGAAAGTGCGGCGGGTTCCCTTCCCAAAGGGGCTGTGTGTGTGTAACACCCCCCTGAAACCTACTGAGAGAGCGAGAGAATAAAAATGGAAAGGGAATGGGGGATAGGATAATGGAATGGTAATAAGGAAAAGTTAGATTTACGCCACATAATTGTCACCGAACAGCGTCAAAGTCCCTGCCGTGTGATATTGTATACGCACAATCTATTTGACCTTTCTTAAAATGTGCTAAATATAGAGTAAATGCAGCAACAAAGGGGAGAATGAATTGATAGGAAAATAAGCACAGCGGTGCCTTGAAGAGATTGTAAAAAAAAAAAAAAACTCTCTAAGAGCGCTTGAAAACACATTCCCTGATTCTTCATTCTGAAGCCCAGCTGGCAGCCACTAGCTGGGCCCACCAAGAGGAATAGTGAAGAGGCATACACAGTATGAGTTTTCGTTGCACAACAGCGCAGAGGAGGGGGAGGAGAAATAGCCAGAACAGTGGTGGAATTGCATTGGGGATGCAGATAAGAGAGGTCTGGGTGCTACTCTGAAAGAAAGGAAGGTCAAATTTTAACCCCACCTTACACCCTCTGCTTTTGTCACATGGTAAGTGATCCACAACATTCTATGGATGTGCTAAGGCACATTGCCTTCCATATACAACAAGGGTCACATTAATGCCACTGGATGGACCAGCAGGGCCCGTATGTATGGCCAGAACTATGCGTTACACCTGCCATGGGGCTGCATTCCCATACCCTCCAACATCCCTCTGATGAAAATAGGGACATCCTATCCAACATTTTGCTGGTGAAATTAGGGAGGCCCAGTGCTATTCTTCTAGAAAAAGAGGTGCTGGAACTCACTGTGACGTTAACATATGAGAGTGCTGGAGGTGAAATAGTTAAACAGTTTACCCAATCAAAACCCGGGGGTGGAGTCAGAGGGACTATAAAACCAGCTCTGGGAGGGGCGAAGGGAGGAGTTTGATGGGAGTTGGGTGGTTGGTTGGAGTGGGAGTGAATTGGGATGGAGTCTGTGGGTAGGTTGAGTTAGTGTAGTGAAATAAGCTGAGTCAGGAACAGTTAGGAGCTAAGAAGACAAGTAAATATCTGAAAGGTGGTTTAGTGAGTGAGAACAGGTAGCGGAAGTTATAGGTCTGGATAGGCACCCCATGATTGTAATGGACTGATACCGTTTATAAAACCACACACTTGTTAAACTTCAATAAATAAACAGAAGTTTATGTTCCAATTTAACCCTGACTGGACTCAGTATTGTACCAGGTAGGGCCTGGGTGGTGGCAGCGAGAAATAAAGTAGTGGCACAGGTATCAATAGACGGTGAAACGTCCGGGGACCCTGTGTGATCGCCACACTCACCATGAACATCTTCCTCATTCTCTTAGAATTGCAGTGCCCCCCCCACCTGAGAGATGCCTAACTGAGTACCACAGAGTTCTTGGGGGGGGGTTGAACCCTGGGGACATCCTATTCCATACTCTCCAATGAAAATAGGGATATCCTAGCATCCCCTCCAATATTTTTCCAATGAAAATAGGGATATCCTAAGCAAAAGTAGGACATTCCAGGATCAAATTAGAAACTGGGATGGCTTCTGTAAATCTGGGACTATCCCTGGAAAATAGAGACACTTGGGGGGGGGGTCTGCATTCCTAGCTTATGTGAAGTTCTGCCCCTCTCTGTCCTAATGCGCAGGTTTGTCAAATTGTGACAGCTTTTGGTTGCCACTTGTGAGGGAATAAAGGGTAAGTGAGACCAAAATCATATTGTGGTTCGAGGACCCGACCCCCGCGATGTGAAATGAATACACAAGGACACGAGATATAAGGTTAATGGGCAAGAAAAGGCCACAACTTTATTGATTACAGTAGTGAGAAGGTATTGGCTTAGGCATTGGATGTCTGAAACAAGGGGGATTTATTCACCAGTAGGTGGAGCCTGTTGATGCTCATCCAACTATAGGCTCTCCCCTGATGTCACCGAGGGTCGTGCCATGGCCTCCCGCCAAGCAGGCATCGGACAGAATACACGACCGCCAGATTCCTTTAACGGAATACCCAAAATATTGAAGGCATAGGCGATGGCCACACCTAGCTCTTCGATTCCACAACACATTTATCCAATGCCTAACCTACCCACCAATACCACGAAAGTTGTGACGATTGCTACGAGGTAGGCGAAAAAACCAAAAAGCCTAATGCCAAATGGAAAAATTCCTACCAGGCCCCCCGGACAACCAGGGCGACCAACCTAAGGTCCATAGCAAGGCCAAGGAAAATTTAAGACCCTGAGCTCAAGGGAGTGGAGGGTGGGTGACTCGCATCGGGACGAAGGAGAATGAGGCTGAGGAAGGGCTGGCGCCGCAGCATTTAGGATGCTGACAACGCCCCCCCGGAGGCACCCGGTTGGATGCCTACCGGTGGGGGCGGGCGCCAGCCCGGTGAGTGGGGGAGGCGGGGCTCGAGCTCCCGCCCACAACCACTCCCCTCCCTTCCAGGGAGGAGAGTCCTTCACAGCCAATCATGTGAAGCTGGGATCGAGGGGTGCATGGCTGCCACATCCCTACACCACCCTCCCTGAGCGGCCTTGCAAGGCTCAGCTCCGGGGAGGGTGGCACGAGGAGGGTGCAACAGCTATGTCGTTTGGGGCTGGTGTTGCTCCAGCAGCAGCTGAGGCTGGGCGGGCACAGTGGGCTCCATTTGTCCTCCACCCCTCGCCCCATCCACAGTGTGGGCACGTGGGCACACCTCCACACACAGCAAGGGCAGCATGGAGACACGCTCCACCGCTGTAGCCAAATATATTTTGATGACCGTGGTGGTCAGGAATAACCCATAATGATGTCACTTAATATGATGTGTAAAGAGTCACAATGTATAGAGAGGCTTATTAGCACCGCCAATTACAGCCCATAGCTCTGTTCCTGCCAGCGACAGTGCTGATGACAGACAAATTAAAACGCTCAAATTACTTTGCTTGGCTTAAGCAACTTGACGTATGTACGTATTTATGACAGCTGATGGTGTTTGGCTCTGTATGTGCTCTCGGCTGCAAAAGTCACAGGAAAGAGAGGTATTGGATGTGTTTTCTTTGTGACCCTGCAGTACCTAGCCTGACAAATTGCTATTCTAATCCAACTGAACTTGAAGGAGGAGAAGAGAGAGAAGTTGGAGGAGGAGGAGGAGGAGGAGGAGGAGGAGGAGGAGGAGGAGGAGGAGGAGGAGGAGGAGGAGGAGGAGGAGAAGAAGAAGAAGAAGAAGAAGAAGAAGAAGAAGAAGAAGAAGAAGTGGTGAATGGGCAAGCTAGTAATCAAAAAGGTCAAGTAAGGTGACCAGATGCAACTCACAGCTCTAACAATTTCTTGGTCTCACATGTGGTATAGTAAGTAACCGCAGTGGCACAGGAGCAGTGCTGGACGTGCAACTTCCAAGCTGAGGGAAACAGCAAGATAAATTCTTTCCTGAAATTTTCTTGCTCCACCAAAACACAAACCAGAACTTGAGTAAGCAACTCTTCTCAATCAGGGGTGCCAACTTGAATAAAATATTGTGGGGGGCCCAGGTAATCCGAGCCCCTGAATTCCAGGCATATTTGAGACCCAGAGGGAATGATTCTTGGAATCCCTTTCCAATTCCACAATTCTATGATTCTAAGTGTTTTACAAATGACACACTGCATATAAGTAGGATAAATAATTCAAAAGCAAAGGGTGAGGATGCTAAATAATCAGGAAGCTTCCTTCAACAGTGAAAGCTACTAGAGTGCGGCATATTTTCCCAACAGGAATCAGAAATGCTCCATTATCTTCAGCCTTAGAACACTACCCCGGACAAGGCAATATGCTTTAGGAGACAGTTTTAGTAAGGGGACGGAGGAAGAGCAGGGTCTAAAAAGGAAGATCTGGAACACCCCGGGAACTGCGAGGAACTATAAAGAGTGAGAGAGAAGCAAAAATAAGGCTATATATTTGCAAGTTTAAGCACATGATGCAGCAGGCAATATAGTTAGGATAATAGACAAGGATTAGGTGTGTGGTGTTTTGACATATGCTTATGAACTCCAGCGGGAGGTTAAAATTGGAAGTCACAGAAATTATGTTCTCTTATCAGCAGGCAAAGGAAGGCTACATCTGCACTATGGATTTAAAGTAATGTCATACCATTCTAAACAGTCATGGCTTCTCCCAGGGATCCCTGGGTACGTAGTTTGTTAAGAATACCAAATGTTGTTAGGAGACCACTACAGTCATACCTTGTGCTGTGTTCCGCTCTTGTTACGGACTTTCAGCTTATGAACACAGCAAACCCAGAAGTGTTTACTTCCAGGTTCTCTGCCTGTGCATGCGCAGAAGCAATCTGCGCACTTTGCGCATGCGCAGAAGCACTTGATCGCGCTGAGCACATGCACAGAAGAGGCACTTTAGTTGCAGACTTTTCAGGGTGCGAACGGCACCCCGAAACAGATTAAGTCCGCAACTAGAGGTACCACTGTATTCCCCTACATTTCCCAGAGTTTCCTGGGGGTAATTGTTGCTGTGTGAGGGGACTAGTGTTCTCCCAGCAACTCTCTCCACCCTTGTCACTGAGAGCCAGTGTGGTGTAGTGGTTAAGAGCGGTACATTCGTAATCTGGGGAACCGGGTTCGCATCCCCGCTCCTCCACATGCAGCTGCTGGGTGACCTTGGGCTAGTCACACTTCTCTGAAGTCTCTCAGCCCCACTCACCTCACAGAGTGTATGTTGTGGGGGAGGAAGGGAAAGGAGAATGTTAGCCGCTTTGAGACACCTTCGGGTAGTGATAAAGCGGGATATCAAATCCAAACTTTCCTCTTCTTCCTCTTAACAAACCACAGTCCTTGGGAAAAGCCATGGTTATTTAAAGTGGTCTGATCCTGCTTTAAATCTATAGAGCGGGTGGGGCCGAAGTGAAGGCAACGACACTGGGAGGCAGGGCAACTGCATATTTCTTTTGCTAAGTGTTAGCAAAATTCTGAGCAAAATATACAGTACATGTGAGGTCTGCCTGAAAACATCTGTCCCTACCTCCTGTCCTTCCAAGCCAGCCAGCCAGCCAACCAGCCATGGCTTCCTTCCTAGAATGCCCACAGATGATGCTCTTGTTGCACGCCAACCCAATCTCTGAGCGGTGCAAAATTCCAGGGGTTCTAGGCGCTTGCCCTTGGATTCAGTTTCCTCAGAATGAGGGACAGCGGAGACTGAGGTCCATTCTTAACCTGAAACAGTTCTTAACTAGAGGCATGCTTTCGCTAATGGGGCCTCTTGCTTCCGCTACGCCACCGGCACACGATTTCCATTCTCATCCTGGGGCAAAGTTCTCAACTCGAGGTAACTCTTCCAGGTTAGCCGAGTTTGTAACCTGAATCGTTTGTAATCTGAGGCATTTGTAATTTGAGGTACCACTGTATATGGTTTATTTACACAGATATACAACCTGAGCCTACAATGGAGGGCCTCACAGCATAAACATCCCAAGAGGGTCTTGCTTCTCCTATAGCCACAGCCTTGGATTCAAACAGAAATCAGGCATGGCTCTGTCTCCCAGCTATCTAGCCTGAAGCTTCTTGCTCTCAGCTTGCACACATGACATTGGAATGTGAAGCTGCAGGGTTCCTTGCACTTCTGTGGATGGTTTTAGGGCCATTTCTTCTTCTTGGGGTTAAAATAAGGAATTAAAAATCCTCCATCACCTCAGTGAGCTGGGTGTCAAGGTTTTTTACAGCAGCAACAACAACAACAACTCAACAACACACACACACACAAAACCCTCCTCAAAATGTCTTTGAAATCATTCTATCCTGACCCAATTTTCAGCTGCAATATCTGTTTGCTTCCAATGGTGGAAGAAACTACTTCTCAGATGAAAATGTCAGTTCAGCACTACAACCAGCCTTAGAACTGGAAGTATAAGACTCTCATCCAACATACATTCTCTCGTGTTGTGGTTTTGTGAACTACAGCTCTACAAAAGAGAGCGCTTTATGACTGAGCCATGTCCGCTTGCGCCTGTCTTAATATCTCCACAAACTCTCATTCTCTAGGAGGTTTACTTGAGGGCATTAGTTCCAGATGCTGGACTTGCATACGCAGATCTGACATTTCAATTAGCAGCCAACTGCAAATATCATTTATTTTCAGGGCATTTCTCTATTCTCTTAGAATAATTCCCTTTAGGAAATATTTAGAATGTATGTTGAAGGTCTTCTCACCATCACCCTAAATAATAAAAATAAATAAAAATAAAGGTAAATTTATCTTCAGTGGCACAGGCATTTCGCTAACTATCTGCTTCTAATTCATATGCTCCGCTTGATAACATTCATTTCAAGTGCTTGGCAAACTGCATGTCTGCCTTTTAAGAGGAAATCTTGAAGTCAAAAGACAGAGGGGTTCCACTTCATTATGATATTGTAAATCAGCCACAACCAAGTAGTTAAACTAATAAATACATTTGAAAACCCAAGCAGCTGGGGGTTATTCTTTCTGAATGTAGCCTAAATGTCGCACTCTAAACAGCTCCCCCCTCCCCGAATTTCTGTTGTTTTCTAACAATGGACACTTGAAAAAAGAAAGGGTTTCTTGGCCTGTCATGGCTCTTTGCCCCCTAGTGCCCAAATCTGAAGGGGCTGGCAGATAATTCTTCACTGTAACTATCAAGGAGTGGTATTCAACAAAGTTTTACAGTAGGCCGCTGAATTAATTTCAGTGGGTCTACTCTGATTAAAACCTAGTTGAATACCACCTAAAACTTGACCAAAACCCTTCTTTCTTTTCTACAGAAAAGAAGAAGAAGAGGAGGAGGAGGAGGTGGTGGTGAAGGAGGAGTTTGGATTTGATATCCCGCTTTATCACTACCCGAAGGAGTCTCAAAGCGGCTAACATTCTCCTTTCCCTTCCTCCCCCACAATAAACACTCTGTGAGGTGAGTGGGGCTGAGAGACTTCAGAGAAGTGTGACTGGCCCAAGGTCACCCTTGGGCATGTGGAGGAGCGGAGACACGAACCCGGTTCCCCAGATTACGAGTCTACCGCTCTTAACCACTACACCACACTGGTTTCTAAATATAGGTAATTAGAAACAATAATGCAGAGGTAGTCAACACGAAGCCCTCTCATGTTGTGAACTACAATGCTGGCTAGGGTTGATGGGAATTGTAATCCAAACATCTGAAGGGCACCATATTGACTACCCCTGTAGTAATGGATGACGGGAGTTGAGCAAGGGCCCTAAATCTTCTGGGCCCAGCTCAGTCACTAAGATAACATACAACAACCTTCATCAGCACCTCCAGATCTTGTGCAGCTGCAACTCTCTTCATCCCTGACCATTGGCCATGCTGGCTGGGGCTGAGGATAGTTGGGAGTCCAATAACATTTTGAAGGCCGCTTGCAGCTTTTGCATATTTTCCTAAACGGAAAAGCTTTGTACGTAGGCAATGTTTAATGTCTGATGAGACCCTCATTCGTAATTTAACTCTGGGCAGCTACATATTTGTTCTTGCTAAAGAACAGCAAATGTAGGAACTAATAAATTAAACTGAAGTAAGCCATCCTGTCAGCTTTCACCTCAGTCTTTTCACCTCCTCAGTCTGGAAACTGAACAAGCATAATTGAGCAAGTCCTTTGCCTCAGTCCTACTTTCTAGTTTTAATATTATCTTCCACCTCTTCTCCCACCCTGCCCCCATTCAATTGACCATCAGAGAAGCTGACAGAGGGTGCCTTAATGAGCCACAATTTTTGCTCAGATCATTAGCTGCCCCAGAAAGAAAGTTAATGAACCCTGTGTATATATAAAGACAAAATCAGATTTTTCTTTAATAGCCTCCATACCGAGAGCATCATTTTAGATTAGTTTAATCCCTGGATGATTCACTCTTGAGTCCCATCATTTTTTATTTTTTATTTTTGTAGTCAGTGGTGGAGAACATCTGTTCATTAAGTGTACACGGTCAATGTTCAGAGACGGTGTGGAGGGATTGATGGCGAAAGCCTGGAGAAAGAACATAAGCCATCTATTTCAAAAAAGACTTTTGGAGAAAGGGAGTTGTCTTTAGATTTCTTTTTTTACAGGAATGAGAAAGGGATTCCTCCTGCTGAACACTTTGTGCCCCTGAAACAAGTTGAAGAATGAGAACTGAATTATAGCAGTAGCTTGCTGCAAGAACGGTAACTTTGCCCATGTTTCTTCATTCATCAGGAGCTGTGTTTAAATAGAATGGTGGAGGAATGACACAAGCTCTTTCCATTCATCACACAACTCACCAGCAGTTGAGCCACAGCCTCCACATAAGGCGTCACCAACACAAAACATGTGGCTGCATGTTGTTGAATTAAGGGTAGCAAAATCGCACGTAAGAAGCTCAAACCATATATATGACTGGCACCCTTCTTTGAAAATTAAACCAATGCCCAGATTTAAACTTTCAAAAACTTTACTTGCAGAAACTTATAGTTACAGTGGTGCCTTGGTTCTTGAATTCAATCTGTTCCGGGAGTCTGTTTGACTCCCGAAATGGATCAAAAACCAAGGTGCGCCTTCCGATGGGCTGCAGGAGCTTCCGAAAAATGTTTCAAGCAGATAAGAAGCACTCCAACACTCTATTCAACTATTCACAGTGGATTCTAAAGCACAGTCCTCTTGCTTCACATAAAATGGAATCTATCCTTCACTAGATACCTCCCATCTGACCAACGTTAGCCAACCACAGGAGAACTACTAGAGATCTCTCTAGAATTCAGTTGCCAACCAACCAATTTTAAACACATAGTAATGCATACAAGCATTTACCATTTCAGTGAATTAAATTACTATACTTAACACATGTGCACCCACAAAGGCCTTCTCCGGTGTCTACGGGGTCTCCTCCCCCTGTGAAAATTATGATGAAAAGAAGCATTCTGTTTAGGCAACATATAAGAAGGCAGACCTGATTAATCTAACCTCTGTGGAAGCAAATCAGGAGGAATGCTCAAAAATAAGTTAAAAACAGAAATGTAGGCAAGAAGGAATCTGTTGTGGAAACTATAGGAACTCAACTTAAGAGAAGTCTTTGACCTTAACATTGAATCCAGAGCCATGGAAATATCTATTATATTAGCCAAATTTGCCTTACCTAAACTGTATTAAATCTGATCGGCAGAAGCAATGATGACAGACACCATGTTTGTTACTTTCCTGCTTCACAAGCAGCACGATAAAGACAGGGGAAGTAATTGAATATTTTTCACCTTGTTAAGACTACTTAACAAGCTAGTTGATTGCATATTGTACCTTTAAAAGACAGAAAGCAGGGAGCAAGTTCCAAGTTCCAGAAATTTCTCCAAGATGTGAAGATGGCATGATGCGGGCTGTAGAAAGATGAGCTAGGCTGGCAGCTCTTTAAGCTTTCAGCAGCAATTAACTTTTCAGTACCCTTCATAAAGCTACATGGAATTTGGATACCATTTGATTCAGAAAAAGAAACTGAGCCATGCTGTTTTATGCAACAATTTCAGCCTACAGGTGTATATTATGCAAGACACTTACGGTTTCCAGTCACTGGACTGGGAGATGGGGGGGGGGGGGACCAGTGAGTTCTGCTTGGTTGGATCCCCCTCACTTTGCCCATAATCATGAATTTTAGTGCTAGGCAACCTTACTCACCACTAGGGCTAGGTGATATATTGATACATCATCCAAAACCAGTTTGAAGTCCGTATTGTGGTATTGGTTTCTTGATTTTTGACCTGCCAATATATCACGAATCATGATGTGTGTGTGCTGTGCAAAAATCACAATGTGGGAAGGGCCAGCCAGTGCCTCTGCATAGCTCCATCCTTATTTCAGACACTGTGATATATCATTATATAGTGATGTTCAGCTGGTGATATATCACAAAGTTGGAAACCAGATCTTGTCCAGGCCTACTGTCCATTTTGGTATGTAACAAAAGGTAAATTTAATCGCTTTTATATTATATGCCAAATGGCTGTGCTCCCACCTTTTACTTCTGTTTCATTAGAATAACATTTTCCTTGCAAATGAATTCCTTTCCCCCACTCAGCTGTACTAAACATCATTTGAATTGACTTCTTGTTGTGGGTATGAATTTCTGGGTTTTGAAACCCTTAGGTGTCTTCTCAAAGCGTTGAAGGGTCATATGTGAAGCACTCACTTGTACGCACATTCCTAGAGACTTGTGCAACAATGGTCAGATGCTACTGAAACATTATTTTTAGGTGGTGGCCAAAAATAGCCTTAAAATTACCTTGTTTTCTTTGAGCATTTTTCTACAGGTTTAGAAAGTATTATACTTGTTGGACCAGCCTTTGTTGGGTTATTCAAGGGTACTCTTAATCTCTTTCATGAAGAATTGGCTACTTCCCCCTGAAATGGAGGCAGTGAGATCACCTTGCCGACAAAGGTCCGTATAGGTAAAGCTATGGTTTTCCCAGTAGTGATGTATGGAAGTGAAAGCTGGACCATAAAGAAGGCTGATCGCCAAAGAATTGATGCTTTTGAATTATGGTGCTGGAGGAGACTCTTGAGAGTCCCATGGACTGCAAAAAAATCAAACCTATCCATTCTTAAGGAAATCAGCCCTGAGTAATTTGGCCACCTCATGAGAAGAGAAGACTCCCTGGAAAAGACCCTGATGTTGGGAAAGATTGAGGGCACAAGAAGGGGACGACAGACGATGAGATGGTTGGCAGTGTTCTCGAAGCTACCAGCATGAGTTTGACCAAACTGCAGGAGGCAGTGGAAGACAGGAGTGCCTGGCGTGCTCTGGTCCATGGGGTCACGAAGAGTCGGACACGACTAAACGACTAAACAGTAACAACCCTCTTTTAAATATAGGAGGCATTGGTAACTGCAACAGAGCCCTGGAATTGCAGAGGTTCCAGCTCTGCAGTTAAATAGTTCAGGAAAGGAAGAGTGGAAAAGATATTGACCTGAGACTCTGAAGAACCAGGACCAGTGCTATTTTTAGAGAAAAAGAAGTGCTGGAACTCATCATGAATGCTCTCTTATAACGGCAATTGCACTCACCTGAGAGATGCCAGAACTGAGATCCGGCTGAAAAAAAGCTCTGGTCTTATTCAGGTTTAAACCCATCATACCTGCCTCATCAGTATACCTGTATATTTTCTTACATGGGTTTGGAAACCGAAGTTTGTTGCATCCACAGCGTGTAATTTATTTAAGAAATAAAATATTTTTAATTACATTTTAACATTGATTCATATTTTTTATTATTTAAAAAAAAAACAGCCAGAGGGTATTACTATAATGGACTTATTTATTACACTAAAATAAATAAATGGAAATAATCACAGTAAGCAAAATAGTACACTGGTGTTGTTACCAGACTTAATTTTACTGATATATTAAACACAACTCCTTTCTTACTTTCAGTTTAGCTTTCCTAGTATTTTCGCATTGAGTTTTGCTATCCGAATGTTGAATAAATTTATAACAACAATGAGTATTATTTTTATTATTTACTGCTCCAGCCCAGAGCTTCTTATAATGTGATATGTAATTAGCTACAATTTACATTTTCAAATGTATGCTACGATCGATCAGGGCTGTTCAACTCCTCCTGCAACATGAAACATCTTCTTGACAAAATGACTCTACAGAATTTGTTCGGACCCAAACTCCTGCCTGGAAACCAATGTCCCCACTGTGGAAGGGTGTGTGGGTCCAGAATTGGCCTCCACAGTCACTTACGGACTCATTGTTAAAACCGTGTTTATGGAATACAATCTTACTTGGCTATGAGTGATCGTCAAAGAAGAAGGAGAAGGTCGCAAGCGTAGCATGGCAGACCACAGCATGTGTTCCCAATAACCCCACTGACTACATCCTGGAAACTGGAAGTTTTCGAAGGCAGCAGCCAAACCAACCATGAATATGGGTGGTGTGGTTTATTTACAGGAATCCCATGAACACGTGGTATTTCTCCATTCTCTCTAAATTAATTACAAATCAGATGGGAGGCGGTTCATGCTTCCCTAAGTAAAAGTCACCAGAAGCAGCAGAAAAACAGGGTCCGTAAAGATGAGAGAGGAATTGGGAGCTATTCTCCTTCTTTTCAGATGCTGTTATTTATTCTGGAGCACTAAGCAAGACTCTGGGCTACAAATACAACATGAGAAATACCCGATAATGCAGTCTAGAGTGAGCATTTGTATTACATCAATGTCTTTGTCATTCTAATAGCAGAATATCTTACGTGCAGGAGCACAATGCATTGCATTTTGCTAATGTATTACGCTGGTCACTAATCTGTTGAGAAGGTCATGTACACATTTTCTATGAGCTTTCATTATTGCCTTCTGTATAGTATTGATAACCCAGTTTCTGACCCAGTCTCTTACTTCTCCATTCTTTCAGAACAGTAATTGAGGATTGGGTGTTTTTTTATTATTATTACAAAATCTCTCATATTAATGCCAATGAATAGGGCTTTATTTTTCCTTATACCTAACCAGGGCAATTTATTATAAAGCATTTCTACCTCCCTATCTCCTGTTGTTGGTTTAGGTATCGGAGCGCTGTTGTATCCTTTCTGAGGGTGTTTAACAGTTGTTTGCAAAGTTGTGTGGGTTTTTTTTTTTTTTAAGGATTAATCACAGCCAATTATAATTATGCAGCTGCCAGCATGAGGTGCTTGATGCTTAAGCCACACGATGAACGTTAATTCAAAAGGGTGTCTGAAATCAAAGGTAACGTTCTCATCCACATTTCAGCAGCTCAGAAGGATGCATCCTTTTCCTTATCTAATCTAATATCTAAGTTTTGCTGGTTATTTCTCAGAAACAATTTTTAAACACTAAAAAATACAGTGCTTCTTTCATCATGACTTTCCTCCAAATAACTCAAGGTGGCACACTTCGGTTTATCTGTGATGCGGCAATAATTAATTAATTAATTAATTAATAATTTATAATAATAATTATTATTATTTCTTTTTTAAAAAAACAGCTTCTTTGTTTTCTCCTGCTCTGGAGGGTAGGACAAGAAGATTCCGACTAAACATCAGAAAAAACTTTCTGATGGTAAGATCTGTTTGACAGTGGAACGGTCTCCCTCGGGAAGTGGTGGACTTTCCTTCCTTGGAGGTTTTTAAGCAGAGGTTGGATGGCCATCTGTCATGGATGCTTTAGCTGAGATTTCCTCATTGCAGGGGGCTGGACTAGATGTTCTTTGGGGGTCTCTTCCAACTCTACAATTCTACGATTCTTTGATTCTGTGATTCCTGCTGTCAGAGCTACCCTAGGTCCCAGCTCACAAAGGACCAACGCTGCTTCGTTGTTAAGTACAAAAGTCTTTATTGAAGTTCAGTTTCACTTCCAGAGCCGCAGCGCGCAGCTCTACGTCTCAACTGTCAGACCGCTGATGCTCCGTCTGAGTCTCCTCCCCCTTGACACCAATTTAAGATTCTAGCCTTGCTCCACCTTTTCCGCTGCTCTTTCCTCCTCTGGGTCCGCCTGCCCGCCGGGGTCTCGCCCCTTCTAGCCTCCTCTGAGGCTGATTCCCCTGAGCCGTCTCCCTCCCTCCGGCGGGCTTTAGGAGCTGGTTCCCCATCCGGGTCTCCTGCTGTCCCGCGCGCCTGCACATTTGAACTTGGTGCGCGCGCCCAGCCAGCAGCTTTCCTCCTGACCGTTTCACTGCTGCTGTCACTGCTTCCCCCTTCGGGGGGGCTAGCTGCAACTGACCTCCCTTCCGTTCCTCCACTCTCCGATGGAGGCGTGGTCAGCCCTGACTCCCTCTCTGGAGGAGACGCTGGCCCTGACACATGTGACTCTTCCCCCCCACTACGCTCTGGTGGGGAAACTGGTCCCGATCCTCCACTGCTGTTTTGGGGTTCCCCTCTGTCTCCTTGTTTCTGGTGCGTCCCCCCTGGGACCCCCCTTGCCCTGACCATCGGCGCCCCCTTCTGGGAATCTTCTGATTCGCTGGAGAAGCTCATGGAATCTCTCGGGCCACTGTCATACTCCCCTATGCTGCCCTCGGATTCTTCCCCTTCACTCTCCCATTCCTCTCTCCCCATTGCTCCTGCTCCTGATTCCCTGACACCTGCGTTCCTATGAATTGACTGAAAAGGATGGTGCTGACTTTAAAATCACAAACCATTTTATTTTAATGTTCGTCGACCACCCATTTTTTTTCTTACTGTCCTGAAAAAAGGCTTCTTTGTGAATCAGCCCATATTGAATTAGCCTGTTTAAAGATTAGGAAAATCAAGGGAAAGGCATTCGTGGAATAGGAATTATGCCCTGTTCTTAAAAAGATGGGAATGAGCTGTCACACATGCAACAGTTCAATGAAAGGGGAGGAGAGGCTTGCTCCATGTGAGACCCAGCATTCTCTTAATTATATTTTTAACACATGCAAGTCACTCTGCATATTCTGACCTCTCGTCCTCAAAGGACAGCTTCCCTATTCTGCCTGCATTCATTAAAGGCCTTTGCACACATTCAAATAAAATCAAGTCTTCATTTCCACGAGACATCTTCATGCTTAATCATTCTGTACAACAGGAATTGCAATTGGCATGCTAATAATTCATCGAAATAACCTGGGAGTTCAGGATAATCTTTCTACTATATCTTTATCAAGGAGTAGCTTATTATTTGTCCTTATAGCACTGGGCGAGCATTACCCCAGAATCCCTGGGCATCTGCCAAGCTCAGAGTGCCCTGGCAGATGCCACTCCTAATGCCTGCTTGGGGCATCCATAGATATAGATATATTATGCTGGTGTTCTGAGCATCACTGGCTGACTGGGTCTAGTTCACAGTGTCCCTAGTGTAGCATTACTCAAGGGCAAAAGGGTAGCTAATATGGCCCTCCAGGTTTTTCTGCACTACAATTCCCATCATCTCTACTGGTCATGCTGGTTGGAGGTGGCCAGAGCTGGTGTTCAACAGTATATGGAAGGCCACAGCTTAGCCCCCCTTGCTCTAAGGAATTGTGGGAAATTCAAAGGGCAAGTAGATCCAGCCCCCTAGTGCTGCCTGCTGTTTTGCTCAGTTACTAGTTGAACCATCAACAAATGAGACAATGTCTTCTTCTTCTTTGGCAATCACTCGTAGCCGAGTAAGATTGTCTTCCATAAACACTGTTTTAACAATGAGTCCGTAAGTGACTGTGGAGGCCAATTCTGGATCCACATGTCCTTCCACAGTGGGGGCATTGGTTTCCGGGCAGGAGTTGATCATGGTGTGGATTTGCCAAGTGTACCTTCCTCCTAGCACATTTCTCCCTTGCGTCCTGAGTTCGAGTGTCTTCAAAGCCAATGACACCTTTGGTAAAGGATGTTCTCCAACTGGAGTGATCGCAGGCCAGTGTTTCCCAGCCGTCAGTGTTTATACAGTGGTACCTCAGGTTACATACGCTTCAGGTTACATACGCTTCAGGTTACAGACTCCGCTAACCCAGAAATAGTACCTCGGGTTAAGAACTTTGCTTCAGGATGAGAACAGAAATCGTGCTCCGGTGGCGTGGCAGCAGCAGGAGGCCCCATTAGCTTAAGTGGTGCTTCAGGTTAAGAACAGTTTCAGGTTACGAACGGACCTCTGGAACGAATTAAGTACCTAACCCGAGGTACCACTGTACTATTTTTTATTAGATTTGCCTTGAGACAGTCTTTAAACCTCTTTTGTTGACCACCAGCATTACACTTTCCATTTTTAAGTTTGGAATAGAGCAGTTGCTTTAGAAGACGATCATCAGACATCCACACAACATGACCAGTCCAACAAAGTTGATGTTGAAGAATCATTGCTTCAACACTGGTGATCTTTGCTTCTTCCAGTACATTGATATTAGTTCGCCTGTCTTCCCAAGTGATGTGTAAAATTTTTCAGAGACACCGTTGATGGAATCTTTTGAAGAGTTGGAGATGGCGTTTATAAGTAGTCCATGTTTCACAAGCATATAGAGGGCCCCCTCAGCCCTAGAGCCATCCATACTTTAGCATATCATGCTAGCCACGTTTATTTCAGCAAATGGAATGCAAGCTATAGATAAGGTATGCCCCGGAAATGCAACAGAAAGCCTGGATAATGCATTCTGGGGGAGAAAGCAGATTGCGGGAAGCATTTCATATACATGGTGTGCTCAAAATTCTTGGCGCATTCATTGTTCCACTTGGAGTATGCCTGCCTTGTGGGTTTATCACAGGTGAGTGCTAAGCATAATAAAAATAACACTTAACATTTGTATGGATGCTTTCAAGTGTTCAAAAAGCTTCGTGTGCATTGTTTAGTTGTAAGCCTTGCCACAAAAGTAAATCAGTGTTATTGCCCATTACGTGGCAGATAGGTGGATTGGGGCTGAGAGAGAGAGAGTAGCTTGCCCAAGGGCTACCTATTGCCTTCATAGCAGAGGTGAGCTTTGATCCAGGGACTTCCTGATTCATAGCCCCCTGTGCTACAGCAGCTGCCATGTAGGAATCAGCACAGACAGTTGATGTAGCCATGTTGTTTATACCCTCAATAAGCTCCAGTGCTTATTTCTGCCAGAACACCAGTGACTGACCTCAGAATACATTACAGTAGCTAGTGTCAGGTTTTAGGACCTGAATTTCCTATATAAGGCAGTTTCTCCCATCCTGTCCTCCCACCCAAGGCAAGAAGACAGCTGTGGCCAAACGCAGAGTGGTTTTGCTCAACCATGCAGATGGTGACAGCAGTCACAAAATTAAAAGACTCCTGCTTTTTGGGAGAAAAGCAATGACAAACCTAGACAGCATCTTAAAAAGCAGAGACATCACCTTGCCAACAAAGGTCCATATAGTAAAAGCTATGGTTTTCCCAGTAGTGATGTATCGAAGTGAAAGCTGGACCATAAAGAAGGCTGATCGCCGAAGAATTGATGCTTTTGAATTATGGCGCTGGAGGAGGCTCTTGAGGGTCCCATGGACTGCAAGAAGATCAAACCTATCCATTCTTAAGGAAATCAGCCCTGAGTGCTCACTGGAAGCACACATCCTGAAGCTGAGGCTCCAATACTTTGGCCACCTTATGAGAAGAGAAGACTCCCTGGAAAAGACCCTGATGTTGGGAAAGATGGAGGGCACAAGAAAAAGGGGACGACAGAGGACGAGATGGTTGGACAGTGTTCTCGAAGCTACCAGCATGAGTTTGACCAAACTGCGGGAGGCAGTGGAAGACAGGAGTGCCTGGCATGCTCTGGTCCATGGGGTCACGAAGAGGCGGACACAACTAAACAACAACAGGATAGTTTTGTGTGTTTCTGGTAGAGTTCCTATGCTTTCAAGAGTTCTATGAAATACTATGAAGGAGGGTGGATACTCCTTTTGAATAATAGTAGTAGTAGTAGTAGTAGTAGTAGTAATAATAATAATATTTTATTTATGTCCTACCCTCCCCAGCCGAAGCCGGGCTCAGAGCAGCTAACAACAGTAAAAATAACACAGTTCATTCCTGCCACACAGCCATTAAATAGCGTCAACTCCATCTTAGGGAGATTGTGATTCTCCTATTATAAAGTTAAGTGCTGATTTAAACAGTGGCATCTAGGGAAGTTTTAGCGGCTGTTTAGGGAAGTTTTTAATATTTAATGCTGTATTGTTTTTAACACTCGATTGGGAGCCGAAATATTGGGAAATACTGGAACAAGAAGGAGATAAATTGAAATTGCAGAGTTTTGAGAAATTAAAAGATAAAGTGCGAGATTGGCTTCATTATTATCAAATAAGAGAGGCCTATAATTTGGATAAAAAAATTGGCTTCCAGGTGGAAAAATCAAAATTGGAAACAGAATTGTTAGATCCCAAAACTAAGATACTTTGAAGAATGTATAATGTATAATTTGCTGCTAAAATGGAATACGCAGGATGAAACGGTTAAATCTGCTATGATCAAATGGGCACAAGATATTGGTCACAACATTATGTTTGCTGACTGGGAACAGTTGTGGACCACCGGTATGAAATTTACGGCATGTAATGCCTTAAGAGAGAATATTATGAAAATGATATATAGGTGGTACATGACACCAGTCAAGCTTGCAAAAATATATCATTTGCCCGATAATAAATGTTGGAATGTAAAGAGAATGAAGGTACATTCTTTCACCTTTGGTGGACGTGCCCAAAGATTAGGGCTTTCTGGGAGATGATCTATAATGAAATGAAAAAGGTATTTAAATATACCTTCCTGAAGAAACCAGAGGCCTTTCTCCTGGGCATAGTCGGCCAATTGGTGCCAAAGAAGGACAGAACTTTTTTTATGTTCGCAACAACAGCAGCAAGAATACTGATTGCAAAGTATTGGAAGACACAAGATTTACCCACCCTGGAAGAGTGGCAGATGAAGGTGATGGACTATATGGAATTGGCGGAAATGACTGGCAGAATCCGAGACCTGGGAGAAGAGTTGGTGGAAGAAGACTGGAAGAAATTTAAAGACTATCTGCAGAAGCACTGTAAAATTAATGAATGTTAAAATGATGTTGGATTGAAAATAAGTGGCATTAGCAACGAAGTTAATAAGAGTATGCAAAATTGAATTGATAATGGATGAAAATATAGAGTTATAATATGTTAAGATACAGAGTTAAGATAAACGAAAGAGGGTAAGGATTTGCTGATTTGATTACTTAAATGGGAATACAAAAAGGGGAGGTGTGAGGAGGACAAGGAAATAAGATAATGAGTTAGGGTTACAAAAAATGGATTTGTTTTTATTCTTCTTTTTTCTTTTTCATGTATTTTTCTATGGGTTTTTTTGTATTTCTTTCTTTTTATATGACCTTTTTAAATTTATGTTTTTGTAAAACTTCAATAAATATCTTTTTTAAAAAAAAACAGAGTGGCTGGGGAAACTCAGCCAGATGGGCGGGGTATAAATAACAAATCATCATAAATCATCATCATTTGTACCCAGTGATCCCCAACTCTCCTCGATGTAATGGAACATATAAATCTATTCCTATATGAAGGACAGACATTTATTCCTTTTGTTATTAGACTTGCCCAAATAAAAGATAACCGTCTCATCCCAGCTCATTGTAAGGAAAAACAATATTCCTGCTAACGTTTTTCCCGGGTCAAAGCAGACTCCTGCCCAGCTACAATGACTTGCTGTTGCTTCCGCCACAAATCATCCAGAAACAATTCAGAGGGACGGGAGCCTCTAGGAACTAGCTTATCGCTGTTGGCAGCAGAAAGATTATCATAATCCCCCATGAAACCATCAGGGGAGAGAGGTTAAGTGGCTAGACAGCTTTCACAACACACTCTCGGCAAACCTTAACACACACACTCCAGGGGGCAAACCCCTAAAAGAGAGGTGTGGGATCCTCCCCCACCATTCACTTTGAAATGAGTGACTTGGAAACACAGGGGTCTTTGTAGAAAAAGCACCTTGAGCTAGCACAGAGCAACGAAAGTTCAGCTAGTGATTCTAAATAGCTGGGATTTTCTCAGGATAATTTTTTGTGTGGGTTTATACTGTTTTAGAGTTTGTCATTTGTACACTGCCATGGGATGCTATGGGATGGAAGGCGTTCTAAAAGCACAACAATAAATAGCAACATAAAAACGAAAATAGGGTTACAGCTCTGCTACAGAAGCTAAGCAGGACTGGTTTTAGCACTGCCGGGGAACCGAAGCTGAGCTGCTGTTTTGAGGTCTTTAAGTTCGGGGCAGGGTATGGATGTAGCATGTTAAATAGGCTTCCCTTTACACACTTTTAGCCTGTGTAGAGAGGCTGTAGCCCACTGGTAGAGCTCTGCCTTGCATGTAGGACCAGCACCTGTGAGATCTCTAATAGCAGGTGATTAGAAAAAACACTGTCTGATGCTTTGGACAGCCATTGCCAGTCAAATAAGACAATGTTGTTGTTGTTTAGTCATGTCCGACTCTTCGTGACCCCATGGACCAGAGCACGCCAGGCACTCCTGTCTTCCACTGCCTCCCGTAGTTTGGTCAAACTCATGCTGGTCACTTTGAGAACACTGTCCAACCATCTCATCCTCTGTCGTCCCCTCCTCCTTGTGCCCTCCATCTTTCCCAACATCAGGGTCTTTTCCAGGGAGTCTTCTCTTTTCATGAGGTGGCCAAAGTATTGGAGCCTCAGCTTCAGGATCTGTCCTTCCAGTGAGCACTCAGGGCTGATTTCCTTAAGAATGGAGAGGTTTGATCTTCTTTCGGTCCATGGGACTCTCAAGAGTCTTCTCCAGCACCATAATTCAAAAGCATCAATTCTTCGGTGATCAGCCTTCTTTATGGTCCAGCTCTCACTTCCATACATCACTAAAAATAAGACAATACCAATGGTCTAAATCAGTAGGTGAGTTGCCACAAATCCCTCCATGCTCCGAAACCATACAGGAAGGGTTCGCAGATTTGCAACCAAGTGTTTGGAAAGGTTCATGGAAATATGCCCCCTTGATGTTAGCAGAACTCGCGACCACCAAATCTGTTCATGACCAGGGTGCCTGTTGCTAAAGGAGCAATTCATACAGGTGCCGTGCTGGTTGCCTCCTCCCATTATATTCAATTGCAGAACCATTGACAAGAGAGGGGTGCTAGTAAAATGATTTGTGGATTGCCTTTTCATAAATAGCAGCCGAATACAGGGGAGACTGTCATCTGGAAGCGAGTCTTTGGCTATTGGCTGTCCAGCTGGCATAGGCTTCCCGACCATTACCTTTTTCAGTGCCTCTGGCGGGACGTCTTTGTCAATCCGTGGGTAGGAAAAATCCATGCCAAACTTCTGAGCATCGGAATTTCCCCAGCGGACTCCTTAAAGATGAACTTACGCTTAGCCAAAAGCCTTATTGAGCAAAGATTAGCGGACATTGAAAATCAACACAACCTCGCCAGGGGTGGGGGTGTCTGCTCCCCCAGGTATCACGGAATAACCCCACCACTTGGCCTTCCATCATACATGTCATCTCTTTCATCAGTACCACACCGACGTGCATTTATTCGTGCAAGGTTCAATGTCTTTCCATCGAACCTGCTGAACCACAGATTTTCCAAGGGTTTGGTGTCTCCGCTATGCGTGTGTGACGGGGAAACTGTTGAATCTCTTTCACATATAATGTTCAACTGTCCCCTACATAGCATAGCCAGGGCTAAATTCCTGGGTCCTGCTTTACTGCGCTTGGTTGGCAGGCCTGTTGAGTCACACGCCGCACTGCTTTTGCAGGATACAGATCCTTCTGTAACTCTGCAGGTGGCGAGATTTCTGAATGCGGTTATCTCACACTCAAAAACCACCAAAAAACAACAGCATCACCAAAACTAATCAGACTGTTATGATGAGAGTGCATGTCGGAGTTCGTCTTCAGTTTTCCTTTTCTGTGATCCGTCCCTTGGAGCTCTCCTGGCCCCAAGCTGTCACTTGGCTCTGCTCAATGACCCACCCTTGCATCGTCGTGTTCACCTTCTGTTGTCGGATATATCTGTTTTTATGTCCCTGTGTTTTTATGTTTGTACATATTTTATGGGCTAATAGCCGTAAATAAATAAATTGTAAATAAATAAATTATTGAGGTACACAAGTCTGGCTTTCCATGAAACTGCCCTCCCACTGGAGGAGAATCATTAGATGAAGTGTGGGGGTGGGGAGGTCACTGGGCATGCCCTATCCATAAACCCCAAATCCAGGATTACCTGGAACTATCGGAAATCGACAGGCATTTATTGACATCCTGGAGAGTGCAGTACTAAAAGTAAAAAAGAAAGTTTTTGGATAGTGTGTGTGTTTTTGACGCAGTGCGTTTCTCCCTGCAGCAAACTGCATGTTTGAAACGCCTGTATTTTCTGCATGGGCAGAATGGCTTCTTACTGCAAGGATGTAAAGATGATTCTTACACAAAGAACGTTTGCTTCCACTTACCCTCCAATGTTTCCCCAATGAAAATATGGACGTCTCATTCCATAACGATAATTTTACTATTTATACCCTACACATCTTACTGGGTTGCCCCAGCCACTCTGGGCAGCTTCCAACATATATAAAAACATAATAAAACATTAAACTTTTTTAAAAAAAAGCTTCCCTAGACAGGATTGTCTTCAGATGGCTCAGGAGTTGGATAATTCCATGTGACGTTAACATATGAGAGTGCTGGAGGTAAAACAGTTAAATAGGTTACCCAATCAGGACCCAGGGGGGTGGAGTCAGAGGAACTATAAAACCAGCTCTGGGAGGGGCAAAGGGGGGAGCTCGTTGAAGAGTTTGTTGGGAGTTGGGTGGTTGGTTGGAGTGGATGTGAACTGGGACAGAGTTTGTGGGTAGGTTTAGTGTAGTGAAATAAGCTGAGTCAGGAATAGTTAGGGGCTAGGAAGACAAGTAAATATCTGAGAGGTAGTTTAGTGAGTGAGAGCAGGTAGCGGAAGTTATAGGTCTGGATAGGTACCCCATGATTGTAATTGACCGATACCGTTTATGAAACCACACACTTGTTAAACTGCAATAAATAAACAAATATGTTCCAATTTAACCCTGACTGGACTCAGTATTGTACCAGGTAGGGCCTGGGTGGTGGCAGCGAGAAATAAAGTGGTGGCACAGGGATCAATAGATGGTGAAATGCCCGGGAATCCTGTGTGATCGCCACATTCCATACCCTCCAACATTTCTTCAATGAAAACAGGGACATCCTGCCGTACCCTAACCCAGGTGAAGGTAGCCCCAAACCCTCAGTGAGTTTAGGGACCTCCCCTGCAGTCAACGACTGGCTCTGGATGATTGAGTGGATGGGACTAATAGTGGCTCCAACAGTCAAGAAGGCAGTTTCTGCACAACCTTTAGGGGGAAGTTAAGGGCAGATGGGATTCATGAACCTGGAAAGGTAGTTCAGCTAGGAGAAGGAAAACTCTGATCCTAAACTTCTGCTGCCTTGTGGGATATCTTCCGGAGAAGTAAAGGAGTAAACCCTACTCAGGTCTGGAGTGGAGCCCCTAAGGCAGTTGGACGGCACCTTGTACGCCTCCCTCTGGCTACTACTGCAGCCAATCTGGCGCCAAATGTATTGCTCTACTTTCCTTTGGACCACATCAAAGAGGCCGGGGGGGGTGTCATCTGGGCAGCTGAGGACATCCATACACACTGCCCAGGCTTGTGTCCCGGGGAGCTCACTGGGGTTCTGCTAATGCAGCTACACCCCTGGAGGCACACTCCATTGTCTTTTGACTCTACCCAGTGGTGGGGTCGGCCCTGGATGGAACGCAAACCTGGACAGAGAAGTTAAGTGGAAAATATTGGAGATCTATAAAGGGCAGGTTTCCAAACACATGGAAAGTAGGACACCAGCTTCCTCTCTTTTCCTCATCTTTACCTCTTTAAAGGACTATAAGCGCTATTGTTTTTCTGTGACTCACTGGAATGTTCAGCACCTAAAAACAAAGTATGCATTTCTGTCTGGTACTCAAATAATATATTTCTACAGCCTATACATAAGCAGCTGATTAGACACAAGTCAGAACAAGAGCGAGTACAAGAAAAAGCCTTGTCAGAGCCATGTTATGTCCTTTCCCCTCCTCTCCCCCCTCTCAATTGACAAGCTTTAAAAAGCAAGGGAGGTTGTTATGAGCTGCCTTGCCAAGTTGGCTTTAGGAAGCTATAGGGCAGCACCGAGCCGTACATTCCTAAAAGGCAGTGATAAGCCCTTCTGCATTGAATGTGAACACTCTGCAGACAGGAGGATAGATGCTCCAGAAGTCAAATCCCCGCAGTGGGGGATTTGAGGGATTTGGCAGAAAATCTGCATTGCAATTCCAGGCTCTCTCTCTTTCCCCCCCTCGGGGAGCCCACAGAACCCCACCAAAGGAAGAGACTCTCCCCTGCCACTGTCACTTTGCCAGCAACACGAGAGACAAAAACCTGGTGCATGTCACAAATAAGTATCTCCTTTCTGCATGTCTGCCTCATCACTGACAATGTGTGAGTGCAAGACTTACCTGCCAAGTTCCTGCAGCTTGCAGTCTTAACACTGTATATAAATTCCAAAAGACACTGGGCCTTTAAAATTTCTATGCAGTCCTTAAGGGGACAAGTTCCTGCAGGAAACCCACAGGGCAAAGCCTAGTAGTTTTTGAATTGCCTCCACTGTTTGCAGAGCTCTGTGGCTCACTTACTGGGAGAAGGCAGACCTTGCATAACTAACACGTCAGGACTCATTAGTGAAGTACCAGGCTAATAAGCAAGTCAACAGAACTGTGCTGTTCCTTCCAAGTGTCCCTGTTTTCCAGGGACAGTCCCAGATTTACAGAAACCGTCCTGGTTTCTGATTTGATCCTGGAATTAGAGCCTCAGCTTCACGATCTGTCCTTCCAGTGAGCACTCAGGGCTGATTTCCTTAAGAATGGATACGTTTGATCTTCTTGCAGTGCATGGGACTCTCAAGAGTCTCCTCCAGCAGGAGAATTGTTAGTTAAAGATAATTAAAGGTAATATGAAATTAAGAAATGCATAATAAGTGATAAGAATTGAAAATCATCAGAGGTGTTGATGGAAGTCCAAAATTATTGTATAAGATGAGAAGTTTTGTTGTATGAATGATAATTAATATGTTAAAATCTAATAAAAAAGGTATTTTTTAAAAAACGAAAATAGGGACACTTGGAGGGTCCAGAGTTATGCAACCCCAGAGCCAAGGAGATAAGTAACTATACAACCTTTAAAAGACATCCAAAGGCAACCCATGTATAGGGAAGTTTCTTGATGTTTAATGTTTTATTATGTTTTATATATGTTGGAAGCCGCCCGGAATGGCTGGGGCAACCCAGTCAGATGGGTAGGGTATAAATAATAAAGTTGTTGTTGTTGTTGTTGAATGAGATGTCCCTATTTTATTTTATTTTTTATAGAATATTTATTGAAATTTTCAAAAAGTTTAAAGAAAAACAAAACACAAAAAAGAACAAAAACCAAACATATAACTTTCAGTAACATATTTCCTTGACTTCCCCACATCTCCCCTTCTTGTATTCCAATTCAATTTTTAATTCAACAAGTTCCTATCCCCAAATTTTACCTTATTATATTTAAATCCTTTTGCTTAACCAATTTTAACATAAACCTCAATCTTTATACATCAGAACTTATTCTTAATACCTTTTTCTAAAGTCAACCCCCATTCCATTTCACGATTTCCCCATTTTAATCTAAAATAGCAAAACAAATTATTTACAAAAAAAACACAAAATATATTTGTACCGCCTTTGGATACCCAAAACCCCACCCCCCGCCTTTCCCGGTTTCAATCTCCAACCGATGTCCATCAATCCATCTGGTTTCAGCCTGGTGACCTCACGTCCGAGGCCCTTAAATCTCTCTCCTTTCCTCTCTGCCGGTTTTTTTGATAGTCCTTTATGATAAACACCAAATCTCGGAGAAGCTCTGTCCCAATAAGATCCATACTTCTTCCTGCCAGGCCTCCATATTTAGAATTGTAGTCCAAATCTTGTTTTTTACTTCTTTTAAGTCCAAATGTCCCAAAAACTCCTGCTTCCACTTTAATCAGGTTTGTCTTTTCCTTTAAATCCATCTTTACAGGCCTTTGGCCTGCCAGGCCTCCATATTTAGAATTGTAATCCAAATCTTGTTTTTTACTTCTTTTAAGTTCAAGTGTCTCGGAAACTCCTGCTTCCACTTTAATCAGGTTTGTCTTTTCCTTTATATCCATCTTTGCAGGCCTTTGGCTCTCTTTAATCCTCTGCTGCATTATAGCTCCTCCTTCCTTTCCCTCTAAATTGTCATGTGTATCTTCTTCAAGTTTCTCAAATTTCTTTTCTTGTTCAGCTGCAAGAGTTTTTAGCTCAGATGCAAAGTCTTTTTGTTCTGGTACAGAGGCTTGAGTCAAGTCCCTTCCAATTGCCACAGGTTTATTTGCTTTTTCATTCAATGTTGTAACATTTCTAGCCAAAACAATGCTTTGTTCTTGAAGTTTTCCCAGGCGACGAAAGATCTTCTCAAGTGCAATCTGTATTTTTCCACTTACAGCCATTCTGTAATGTCCCAGAGCCCCCTCTAGGGGAGTACTGGTTACTTAATGTTCCTTCCAGTTCTAATCCAAAAGTCCTTTATTTTCCTTTGTTTTCGACAATTTGTTACCTAAATATAACAAATATAACCAGCTGAGGTAATAGAAACAAAGTTCTCTCTCTTTTTTTTCCCTCTCAGCTTTGACAGCTAGTTTGACAGCTGTCAAAGTCTTCTAAATCTCTCCAACAGGCTCCCTCGCGGATCGCTCCCGGGTCCTGGGGGGGGTAGCAATTCCACTCTCAAAATTAACTCTTATCCTCCAGCACATTCACTTATACTGCCAAAACGTGAAATTAATTACTTTTAACTTCTCACGAAGAAGGTGTTCTTTTCAACCTTAGTTATCTAGTCCTTGCTTTAAAATGTTTACAAAAGGGGGAGACGGACTTCCTCTTTGCGCCTTCCCCGCTCGTGCCGAATCAAAAAAGGAAATTTTTAATATCCAATTTCCGTATTACTCACGGGTTGTTACTTTTAGTCCAAATGTTCAAAGGAAGAAGTCAGCGCTCTCCAACCATGGCATGCGGCTTCACTTCGCGGAGACGGGTAAACAGCTCTCAGCTCCGCGCCGCTCACCCCCGGTATGTTCCGGAGCCTTTAAAAAGGCTCCTTTGCAGCGGGGGGGGGACGCAAATGGAGCCCGCCGAGCCTTCAGCTCACAGGCTTCCCCGCCTGTGATTTTTTTCGGGTCCCCGCTTCGCCGTAGCGGTAGAACCCTAGCTCCACGAAGCAGATTTCCTCCGGAGATCGGAGGAAATCCGCCATTACCGTTGCTGGCGCTGACCGGAAGTCGAGATGTCCCTATTTTAATCAGAGAAATGTTGGAGGGTGAGAGTGCATGCAGCCATTGAATTTGGTGGGGCTTACTCTCTTTTTTGGGATGGAGATACAAACTCAATTCAGGTTGTATTCACATGTATGTTTGCACTTTCTGAGCTGATACATAAACCAAAACACAACCATCCTTTGAAAGTTCCACTTCTCCAAATTTTGCAAAGCAGTTTTCCAGCTAAGTATTGTGTACCAAAAATGCATGCTGGGCCAGAGGTTCTGAAACTGTAGCTCAAGGGCCACCAGTGGTCTGCAAGCTTCATAACACAATATGTTCCTGACAAAGCCTTTGTTTGCACTATATTAATAGCTAAACCAGAAGATGGGACTGGGCTGCAAAATTATTTTTGGAAAAGAAATCATGGTCTATGTTAATTGGTGAGAGTTCATACTGTGTTTTATTTTCATTAATTGGTCTTAGTCACCTTTGTAGTACTGTTTATTTAGTTAATAAGTCTGAAATCCTGCACTTTCTTCTTCTTCCGTTCCCTAATAAGTTACAAAGTTTTAACAGAATTGTCTTGTCTGCCTATATTGCTGATCTGAGTCTTTTTTGTTGTTATGCCATGCTGAACACTATAATAAATTTTAATTTTTTAAAAATCCTGTACTTTCTTAGCCGGGAATAAATCCCACTGAACTCCATTGCAGCTGACTTCTGAGTAGAAACGTCTAGGATTGTACAGTGTGAATAGTTCAATCACTCAAAGGCTGGAGACTCAATGCGCTGACACTTGATTCGGTTTTTAAAAACCCGCACATTCCAAATTCCAGCTAAATTTAGAGACCTATTGGAATGACTGTACTTTGGTCTTGACTCCAGTCACATTTTTATTGCATCTGCCCAATATTAAAAAAAAAAGTCTTAATGCTTCAGGAATGAATTGCATCAACTTTTCTGACACCGAGCCTATTGATGTTTCAGCTGAGCTCTTTAAAAGAAAATAGCTTCTGAAGTGCCGGCACTCTATATGGTTTGTGCAAAGTTTGATCTGATATTGGTAGTGCGGGGAGAATGATCTTTCAAACGTCTCTTTTGATGTATATTGTGACTGTGATCCCGTCCGAATGGTATTTCCAATGGGCGGATGCCCAATCGTAGTTAATGGAGCTTATTTCCAAAGGGAAAAGCACTTAGCACTGGGGTAGCCCTGCTTAGCCATCCTTGGCCTCATATCATGCAGGGGGGAACGGGGATATGTTACCTGGCCCTGGCCCTGCCCCTGCTGTCGAATCGCCAACAATTAATCCGGCACATTGGAGGGTGAAGGTTTGCAATAGGGGTGGGAGCACGCTGTGCTCCTGGAGACTCCCTGTGCAATTTAAAAAGGTAAAGGGACTCCTGACCATTAGGTCCAGTCATGGACGACTCTGGGGTTGCGGTGCTCATCTCACTTTATTGGCCGAGGGAGCAATTTAGAACCCTGCAAAATCTCAGGGTTCAAAGTCACCTGGGGGAGTCTCCAGAGGTGCAAATGATGCTCTCTATCTCAGCCCTTCACTTTCCATAGGGCTATTGAGATCCCATAGTTGATGTGATCATACCCTCCAACATTTATCCAATGAAAACAGGATATGATGATGGTGGTGATGATGATGTTATCATTTATACTCCACCCATCTGACTGGGTTGCCCCAGCCTCTCTGGGTGGCTTCCAACATATATAAAAACATAATAAAACATTAAACATTAAAAAAATATCGCATATACAGGCCCTCGTTCAGATGTCTTCTAAAAGTTGTATGGTTACTTATCTCCTTGGATTAGTTCTATAGCATCCAACATTTCTCTGATGAAAACAAGGACGTGTTAAGGAAAAGCGAGACATTCCAGAATCAAATCGGAAACCTGGACAGCTTCTGTAAATTAGGGACTGTCCCTGGAAAACAGGGACACTTGGAGGGTCTCTGTGTTGCATCTTTTCTGCTCTTCTTTCTGTCACGATACTCCTATAGCTGTTTGGGGGTTGTTCATTTAACCTGGCATCACATTTGTGTGTGTGTGTGTGTGTTTAAAAAGTCTTACTCTCATTGTTATGCAGAGTCCAGACCCCCCATTTGATTCAAACTCCAACCACTTGGAGTGAGGCCCAGCCAACCGCTAGATGCCTTTTAAAGTCAGGGTGAAGTTAGATGTGAGGTTAAATGACATATGTCTTTGCATTTAATGTGCAAGCTTTAAAAATAGCATTAGTGGGAAGACAACTAATAACAATTGGGATCACAGCTGGCACAATACCCTCCAACATTTCTCTAATAAAAATAAGGGCATCCTATTCAATAATAATAATTATTATTATTATTATTATTATTATTATTATTATTATTATTATTTTATTTGTACATCACCCATCTAACTGGGTTCCCCCAGCCATTCTGGGCGGCTTCCAACATATATAAAAATGTAATAAAACATTAAACATTTTTTTAAAAATCCCTATACAGAACTGCCTTCAGATGTCTTTGAAAGCTTGTATCTTCTTGGCTCGGGGATCGCATAACTGCATACCCTCCAACATTTCCCTGATGAATATAGGGACATCCTAAGGAAAAGCGGAACATTCCAGGATCAAATCAGAAACTGGGACAGCTTCTGTAAATCTGGGACTATCCCTGGAAAATAGGGGCACGGGGGGGTGGAGGTCTGTTTCTGGGCCTTTGACACCAGAAAGTTGTATTTTCAAGACTCACCCTGTTCCTGTAATTTGTTTTAACTGGTTTAATAGTGAATTTTAATGCACTAGCTACCAATTAGTTTCCAGGCCCGATTCAAAGTGCTGCTTTTGACCTAGAAAGCCTTAAATGGCTCAGGACAGCAATACCTCAAGGACACCTTCTTCCCATATGAACCTACCTGGACCCTGAGATCATCTTCTGAGGCCCTTCTTCATGTGCCTCCTCCTTGAGAGGTCCAGAGGGTGGCAACATGTGAACAGGCCTTTCTTTGCCATGGCTGCCCTTCTGTGGAATGCCTGGCGCCTTTATTATGTACCTTTAGGAGCCAGGCAAAAACGCTCCTCTTTAACCAGGCCTTTGGTTGATTGACATCCAATGCCCTTTTAAAATGTGTTGGGGGCATTATTCGGTTATTTTTATTTTTATTATGTATTTTGTGTTTCTGTACGTGATATTATCCTGTGAACTGCCCTGTTAACCTGTGGGTATAGGGCGGTATGCAAAACTAATTAATAACAACTATAATAATTTTAGATGGTTATAACATGCCCTGGGACCTGCTGGTGAAGGAGGGTAATAAAATGAGTAAACACACAAGGGGTTATTTCTGGTTTTCCAATGTTCAGCAATATAGGACGACACTGAAAAGAAGGAGAGGGCTGCTTGAATACAGTGGCGTAGCGTGGGTTGTCAGCACCTGGGGCAAGGCAAGTAATTTGCGCCCCCTAACCCGTGGACTTGCACCCCCTAACCCGTGGATTTGCCCTAACCCCCAGATGTTGCACCCGGTGCGGCTGGCCCCCCCTGCACCCCCCACACTATGCCACTGCTTGAATATAAAGGAATAAATTTCAGTTTACATATTTGTAAAAAGCTGAACGTGGATTAAAAGCCAGATAAGCAAACTTGGTAGTGTCAGTTGAGAGTAGTGCCAGTTGAGTGCTGGTGGTTGCTCGGTTGCGGAGGTCCTTGTGACACGCCCTTCATTGTGACACCTCCCTCTGCTGGCTCCTTGGTCACTAGGGCTCTAGAGGCACAGCAATGTCCTTTGGTTTGATCATTCAGCGAGTGAGAGAGAAAGTGGAGGGAGATGTAAGTAGACTTTCTCATCAGCATCTGCATTCTGTGCTGGTAAATGCTCTCTGACAGTCTTAGGGAACATTTAAAATAGGGAGGTCCTAAGGAAAAGCAGGACATTCTGGGATCACATTAGAAAGTGGGACAGCTTTTGTAAAACTGGGACTGTCCCTGGGAAATATGGGCACTTAGGGGGTCTGTTTCCTGGCCTTTGACACCAGAGAGTTGTATTTTCAAGACTTGCCCTGTTGACACCCAATGTCCTTTTGAGTTGGGGGCGGTTATTGGGTTCTTTTTGTTTTTATTATGTATTTTGTATTTTGATATTTTGATCTTATCCTGTGAACTGCCCTGAAACCTGTGGGTATAGGGCGGTATACAAATTTAATTAATAACAACTATAATAATTTTAGATGGTTGTAACCTGCCCTGTGACCTGCTGGTGAAGGAGGGTAATAAAATGAATAAATATGCAAAGTGTGATTTCTGGTTCAGCAATATAGGACCAAAGAGGCAGATAGTAGATTAGACAGCTAATGCTCAGTAGGTGCAGGAACAACGGAAGCTTGAATATAAAGGAATTTCATTTTACATATTTGTAAAAAGCTGAACGTGGATTAAAAGCCATATAAGGAAACTTAGTAGTGTCAGTTGAGAGGAGTGTCAGTTGAGTGCTGGTGGTTGCTAGGTTGCGGAGGTCCTTGTGACACGCCCTTCATTGTGACACCTCCCTCTGCTGGCTCCTTGGTCACTAGGGCTCTAGAGGCATAGCCATCTCCTTTGGTTTGACCATTCAGCGAGTGAGAAAGTGGATGGAGATGTAAGTAAACTTTCTCAGCAGCATCTGCATTCGGTGCCGATAATGCTCCCTGACAGTCTTAGGAAACATTTAAGAGATTAAGATCAGGAATAATTTAAATGCTTCAGCCAGCCCTTCTGGGCATCTTTATGACTCCACCCACTGTTTTGTAACATCAAATGAAGGGAAGTGACTGTGGGTTCTGCTTACACTTTAGGAAAAGGAAAACTAATAACATGTCACGCCTTGCAGAAGGGCGTTCTTTCTGGGCTAGTGACAAAAGAGTCACTTGCTAACTCGCCATGGGAGCATGGAGAGGGTAATAGAGCTTCCTCCCCTTCCTGCCTCCCAGGGTCCATTTTTCAAAGGACAGCCAAGGTACAAAACCCTTCAGCAGGCTGATGTTTCCTTCTATAGTATTATTAGTATGTGGTATTTGATGTTTCTCTTTTAAACATCCCTTCTCCACATAAGCAAATCCACCTCTTTCAATGAGATGATGAGAATTGTCTTATAATATCAAGTGGGTGCTATTCTGGCTAGAGTATTCAAGCACTCTCTTCACAGGATACCCATTATAATATGCCTAGGGAAGTGAATTCATCTTGAGCTTTGAGTCGTGAATGCCCAAACCAGTTTAGGGATTTAGATCAGGAGAGTATTGTGAGTCCCCTTTCTCACATTTTAACCCTTTCTTCTTGTTTTGGTCCTGAGGAAAATCTTCTCTTCAAATCTGGTATCTGAATTGAAAGGAAATCCCCCATGGGTGCCAATCCTGCACACTAAGTGTGAATGAATATTGAGGCTCTTGTCTGTTTTCGGCCTACCAAATATTTGAGAGATAGCTTTATGGCTCCCTCTTGGTCTTATTCAGTTTTCTGAACCATTGCTTGGTTTTCTATGGCTACGTTACAAACTTGCCCCATAAAAACACTTGACAGCTATGAATTCCTTCCGTACGCCCTCACATTTCCATCTGACTCATTTATGATATTATTATCTTCCTGAAATAATTTGTAAACTGTGCGTGATTCATGCCTGGGAATTATTTCATCCTACTGATGTGGGTGGAGTAACCTCCCCCACCCCCTGTTAAGAAATTCACCAAACATTCCACTTCGATGAATATGAAGTACAGAGCCTAAACTTTGCAATTGTCCTTTTCTTGATGGATATTCCGTTCTGGATTTTCTGTACCCAGCAGGAGGTTGAATTGGGTTCAGTTGGGCTCCCTCTGACAAAGGTGTGGGTGGCCCAACACTTTTTGTACGACAAGCTGAGATTGGTTTTCGAATGAATTACTGCCCTTTGGTTTCGAAAGTTATTTAGGGCGAATGGGCATCGCTGGCCAACCTCAGTCTCCCCTCGGCCTGCCCCCCAACCTGCCTACTTACAACCAGTCTAGCAGATGACACTGCCCATCAGCTTCATGTTGGTGCTTGCCCCTTGCAGAACTCATCAGGGAGACGAACAGGGACAATACTAGAATTAGATGGCTGTACCTGCCATTGGGCTCTCTACCTTCTGCCTGTCAGGAACTGGCTGTATGTGGAAGTGTGGTGGGAACCGCCCAGGAGCCCAAGAGCTCCCCCCCCCGGTAGACACAGAAGATAACTCAGATTCCCAGGTGGTGGTGGGAAACTGAAGAACAGTCTGTAGAAGGAATGAGCTGGGAGGTGCAATCTAGGGGGTTTGAGCTATCAAGAGGGGAGCCGAACTAGAGGACTGTGCTGTGTTGTTAATTTCTGTAAGTAAATTGTATTTTGTTCCTTCCATGTGTGTGTCCTGGTCTGTGGTTGACCTGGCTCGTTGACAGCACATTGACACTGCCCTACCAGTCCAAGTGAGCGCCAGACACTATTGTATTGGTGGTGAGACTCCTTCCTCCCAACACGCACAACTTACAGAGGACAACCACTGGCAATGAGAGACTGGTGTGCAGCAAAAGAAACGGGGAGATCTGATTATCTGAACGTACTGGTCTGGAGGTCTACCATGTTCTTCAAGTGAATGGTAAGTTGAGCAAATGAGCTGCACTCTGTTACTTTTGGATGCTGCCTCCTCTATGGAGTGGGCATAGTTCTGATACCTTACATGTTGTATACCATCCACCTTTTAATTGATTCATACTCGGTACTTTCCATTAGCCTGGAGCGTTCGATGGGAAGATGGGAGACCTTCTGTGTTATACTGTCATAATCAAATTAGAGCAGCCGTTATGGAAACAACAACGGGTGGTTCTAAATGTCATTCATATGATGCAAAGGCTGCAATTCAGGATCCAAAAAAAATTGCTTTTAAAATTATCTAGATGATTGTCGCTGCTTTGGTTGTGTTCTATGTGAGCAGGAGCCTTCAAGGTTTACAGCTGACCCTTGGACAGCACATTCCCTTTTTGCTGCAAACCTTGGGGCATGCAGTTTGTCGGGAAGACAGTGGGGTAGAAGACAATGCAGAATGCCGAAGTTCGCCAGACAGAGAACAGCAGAGTGCCCTAATTTGGATGTTGGTAGACAAGTACTTCCCGAAAAGACATATTGTGAGTCAAGGATGCGAACCCGCGTAGTGTTGAAATAAGAGACAAGGACACAAGTATTTAGGTTAATGGGCTGGAAAGACCACAACTTTTATTGGTTACAGCATGTGAGCGGTATTGGCTTAGGCATTGGATCAAACAACCTATATCAGACCCCACCCACGCAGCGGGGGGTCATTTGAAGGTTAACAACCAGTGGGAGGAGCTTGCTGATGCAAATACAACTGGAAGCTTGCCCTGATGTCACCGGGGGTCATGCCATGGCCCTAGCCACTAGCAGGGCATTGGACAGGATCCACGACCACCCGATTCCTTTAACAGAATACCCAAAATGGGGCAGGGTAGTTTATGGCCACACCCGGCCCCCCAACACACAACACATATTCCAATGCCTAACCGCCAAAGCCGGAAAAGTTGTAACGATTTGCTACAAGGTAGGCGAAAAACCAAGAGGCTGGTGCCAATTTAGCCAATTGGATAAAAACTCCTACCAGGCCCCCTGGACAACCAGGGTGACCAACCAAGGTCCATAGCAAGATCAAGAGCATAAACCTAGCCTAGAGGGTGGGCGGGTGGGTGATCTGACGTCTTCCCAGGAGCAGAATGAGGCGCGGAGGCTGCCACGGCTGCTTGAATGAGGCTAAACCCCACCTCCGGGCATTGGAGTGGTCTGTTGGTCTGCCTCTTTCTAAACTCCGGATTGAAGGAGTTTAAAGGAGGAATAAACATGAAGGGCAGTACAGAAATTTAGTAACTAATAAAAATAATAATATTAGCAGACAATAAAGCTCCCAGTGGCTACCAGTCATGATGATACTTTCAGAATCAAATAAAGCCCAATTTTGCCCATTGCTTGGAATAATGGCCAGAAATGGCTGGTGCCCTTATCCTGCCTGTGAGCTGCTGGTCTGGTCTGGCAAGGCTGCTCTAGTGATATTATATGTGCTGTGCCAGTTCTTACAAATGTTTACAAAACGGATAATGATAAGTGGAAAGTTTCTGAGTGGAGTGAAGCCATAAAGCCACTTTCAAAGAAGTGATGCCTGGGTATATTCTCTGGTGGCACAGCTGTCTGCTAGGACTATACCTTGCGATGTTTGAACTGGATCTGAATATCCCTGTTGAACTATTTTCAATCAATCAACCAATCAATCAATCTTTATTACGGTCCAGAGACCCAACAAACCGTTACAAAGCAATGCACAATTCAGACAGCCTACCTCCAGGTTAAACAAGCATTTTGTTCAGACTTAAAGATAGGGACCATTGGTTCTTGCAACCACCGATAAAAACTTTGCCACTGCTAATGTTCTAGCGTTTGTCCGGTCTTCCAATAGGAACATGACATAGTGAGCCTCCGATTTTCCCAGGGAAGGTACCAGCAAGGCTAATATCAGTTCAGCTTGCTCATATTTCACACAGTGCAGCAAAATATGTTTTATAGAGTTGATGTCTTGAGCACACGAGCAAAGTCTGTCCTGGTAAGGAACTCCTCTCAACCTGCCATCCAACACTGCAGAAGGAAAGACGTTTAGTCTGGCTTTGGAGAATAACCTTTGATAATTTGGTACTGTCAGGTTTTTAATGTAAGGTGTTAACTTAAAGACATGCCCATATTGTACTCCAACTGCCAGCAGACTACAGACTGCGTGTGATCAAGATCGCAAGTCACTGTGTGTATTATCTCATAATCTTTGCTTTAACGTCTTTTGGGCACCTTCATAATAAAGTTTTTTTTTGGGGGGGGGTGACAGACCAATAGAGGTGGTTTTTCTAGCCATGGTTTTTTGCCATTTGCTGACAAACTCCTCATTTGTCAGGTGTTGGTACAAACCCTTCCCTAGATCAAACACTGAAATCCTGAGCCAATGTTTTAGGGCAGCCCACCATTGAACTGTTTTCTCTCTCAGCGTAGAGTGAACCACCCAGAGACCTGCTGGTATTGGGCGGTATATAAATTCAATGAATAAATAAATTCCTTGCTCCATATAATAGGACATTTCTGTGTACTGAGCACATGTGTGGGGCACACAGAAATCAGTACAGGTGTCCAGGCATGGGCAGAAAGTATTCCAAAAAGGTTCCCACACCTGCTACAGCTAAAAGCAACACAGCTTGGCAGACACAACAATATGCTATGCCCAATGTCCTGTGAATTAGGAGGACATTCTTATCTCCCCCAGAGGATTTACTAGCACCATAGATTATATCCTAACATCTAATAATGTGCCAATTAACCGAGATATCTTAAGGATAATTCCCAGAGCTGAAAGTGACCACTTTCCACTTGAGTTATCTCTGACATCATTCGTTTCTCCTGTCTTTCCTAAATTATTGGATGAAACGGAATATCTGATACTTGGAAATACAAGGTTAAAATGGAATGCACAGGTCCAAGAAAAAAATATTCAGATCCTGGATTCCCATGAATTTGCTTTATTAAAGGGGGAAATGTTGTTAGAAACAGGAAACATAATCGGACTTTATGAGAACATAATCAACCGAATGAGCCCACTGATGACCACAACTAGTGTGATAAAAAACAAAGTTAAAGACAGAAGGACATTCTGTGCACCTCTTTCACAAATCCAGGCCCAGATCCCCATTGCTTACTGGCCTGAATCTGCAATCATTTTGCCACCCAAGGTGAAAATGGAATTTGCTGCATGAAGGGGACTTTGCAGCTCAAAGGCTTCAGCATCATAGCATTTACCAAACCTCTACCATGAAAGATGCAAGCTCTGCTTGGCCTTCAAGGAATATCGTTTTACCTGGCTAGCAATCATTTTTAAGTCGTTTTGAAATGAACCAACCATCTGCTCTGCATTTTTGACAGATGAATGGTTATTGCTCAAATAATTTTCTCTGACACATAAGATACTTATTTTTAACAGCTCGTTCTTGGGGGCTCATTCTGATGTATCATTTTGTGCTTACACAATTAATTCTGAAAGTCATCCTGTGAATAATACACACATGTTGGAAAGTTATGGCGGAACGGGTTAAGAGCTGGCTTAACTCCCTCCCCCCAAAAAAACTGATGCTGTGAGCAGATCCTAAAAATAGTCTGTTAACAGGATTCTGTCCAGAAGCAATTGTTTGAGCTCAAAAGGGTAAGGTGGGGCTTATTAGCTCTTCGCACATGTACCTTCCTGCATCTGCCAGCACCTGCTATCCACCCATTGTTCCTGTCCAATAAGAGGCCTGATCTGAAAACATGTGGTATAACTTTAAGGGTCAGCCCAAAGGATTTTGTTGCCTGAGATGGACAAGAGATGCTCCCAACATCCCCATTTCATATGCAGAAACAGATCAGACAATCTTACTTCAGCCCTGTTTGGCGGGGCAGCATCCTCCACCCTACCTGAGGGCAATAAAATTGCTTAAGAGGTACATGGCAGGTCAAGAAGGGACTCACAGCTCTGTCCTCCAACAGCTGGGAACAGCCAGGGTTCGGGGGGTGGGGCTCATGCCGCCACTGCAATTTCCCCCCTTCCACATGTCCAGCATCCGCTAGCTGAGGTGGTTTCACCCACCTTGCCTAACTGAAGGGCCAGCCCTGGAATTTACACAGCCCTGTTTGCACATGCATGCCTGTCGCTTATTCAGTGTTAGATCCACCAACAGACTTTTCATATCACCTCATCTTGCTTCAGACTCAATCTTTCTCACTGCAGTCCATCCACACACAATTCACCTCAAGGGTATGTTTGTTTGCTTTTTCCATCCTGTGCTAATTAGCTGACCAATGCCACCAAATGTTTGCGTTAGCACCAACGCCACCGTCTTAATTAGTTGTAACCAGGGCTTTTTTTCAGCCGGAAGTCTCCGGAACTCTGTTCGTGCGCCATTGTCATTCTAAGAGAACAAGGGAGGTGTTCATGGCGAGTTCTGACACCTCTTTTTCCAGAAAAATAGCACTGGTTGTAACTATTTGTTCTCACTGTTCTTGTTAATACAGGCATAGGCTGCCTCACCCCACTTCATGGGGAGACCAGTTCTGTGAGATACTAAATCAGGCATAGGCAAACTCGGCCTTCCAGATGTTTTGGGACTACAACTCCCATCACCCCTAGCTAACAGGACCAGTGGTCAGGGATGTTGGGAGTTGTAGTCCCAAAACATCTGGAGGGCCGAGTTTGCCTATGCCTGATTTAGTATCTCACAGAACTGGTCTCCCCATGAGGTGAGGTGAGGCAGCCACCTCAAGCAGCACCCTCCAAGGTGCAGAGAGGGAAGCTTTGCATAATGTCTCCCCTCCTGCTAAGTCAGGGAGAGGGGAGGCGGTCTATCGCCCAGTTTTGCCTAGGGGCAGCAGGGGAGATTCCCCTCCCCTCCAGCCAGCAGTGTGGGCGGCCTCTCCTGAAGGGAGGAGCCAATGCAAAGCTCTGCTTCCAGGGGTGGGAGAGCATCCTGAAAGGATTGTTCCCCCCACCCAGTACGGGAGAGTCCTCAAGGGCTTCTCATGAAAGAGGAAAAGCTCATACAATGTTTGCCCTCACAACAGGACCTTTTACCTCAGGGGCCAAAATGCCTCAGGCTGTCCCTGCTCACTCAGCTACAGGTGCACCACTGTGCACTTGTATGCTTGACATTCCAGCATCTGATGGGGGCTGCAGTACATGATACAGTGGTACCTCGGGTTACATACGCTTCAGGTTACATACGCTTCAGGTTACACACTCCGCTAACCCAGAAATAGTGCTTCAGGTTAAGAACTTTGCTTCAGGATGAGAACAGAAATCGGGCTCCAGTGGCACGGCGGCAGCAGGAGGCCCCATTAGCTAAAGTGGTGCTTCAGGTTAAGAACAGTTTCAGGTTAAGTACAGACCTCCGGAACGAATTAAGTACTTAACCTGAGGTACCACTGTAGTCCATATAACCCCACCATGCTAAATGGGGGAGTTGGGATTGGCCCCTTAGTCTAAAACCGTCTTCCAAGAAAATAAGAGTTCTCATGGTCATTGCTTATTGCAGAAGTTACACATAAGCAAACCGGTAGCATAATTATACTATCTGATGGTCACCTGCATAGCAGGAAAGGATGGCCCCAAATTTCAGCCATTTACCCTTTTTTTCTGTAACTAAAAAAATCATGGAATAAAAGAAATCCCATTAAATGTATTATTTGGGGGGCTGTGATCTACAAAAGCTCTTTCCGTAATAAATTCGTTAGTCTTTAACGTGTGGCGAGTCTCTTTGTCATTCAAGTGCCAAGGAAACCAATTGATAAGAAATCAAATTATGTGCAGGCCCCTCTGTGAGCTTGTCCTTACTTATTTTTCAGCACCTGTTTTTGCCCAGCTGTGAAACTTCATTTACCTTTTCCTCAGGATACAGGATTGGTGTGCAGATCACAGAGATGGTTGTTTGAAATACGGAAAATGAAAAAGATGGCATCGAATATTTATTTTATTTGTTTGGTTTAAGGATTTATATGCCCTCCCCACTTCAGTATAACTATTTCCTGTGTGGTTTACAGACAAAAGAATGAAATACAAAGTAAATAAAATACAGGCTGCAACAGCGCTGAGAACAAGAAGACAACAGATAAATGGTGCCTTAAAAAAACAGCCCTGGTTGTTTAGATCTTTGTTTATTAAACATCTTTGGTGCAAATAGCTCCCCGGGGCAGGTAAACAAAGCACGAACTTAATACAAATCTTCAATAAAAATCAATAAAATGACAAACAGCAGCAAATAATACGGTGCCAATAAATAAATAAAGGAGAGTTTTAAATATAAAAATCACAATAACTTGATGTTTTCTTATATTATACTGTGCTTCGCTACAGATTTTTCTCTACACTGCCAATGGTAGGGAGGGCAATGGGCCCTGAAAGGCTATTTTAAAACATTTAAAAGAGATGATGAAATAGATTATAATGTCTCAGTGGATCCAAAAGCTAAAATATCTAAAAGAGAGAAGAAAAGGCTTAGCCAGGTGCTGAAAAGAGAGCAATATGGTGCCAAGTGAGCCTCGCTGGATGCCACAAGCACAACAGACTCTCTCTTTTTACAACATGCCCTATCTCAGCAAATGGGGAAACCCAGATATTAGCATCAGTTGTGATCTCCTGGACTGGTGAGGGGGGAAAGGTGATTTAACAGATTGCAGGGACTGATAATACACTGTGTAATACACTGTGGCGCGTAATACACTGTGGCTTCATTGCAGTGCGCATGTAGTCGTCCATTTGCTAAGCAGAAACAGCCCCGGTCTGTATCTGGATGGGTGCCTACATGGGAATGCAATGTGCTGCATAAAAATTCTCCCTTAAGGGACGCGGGTGGCGCTGTGGGTAAAACCTCAATGCCTAGGACTTGCTGATCGTAAGGTCGGCAGTTCGAATCACCGCGGCAGGGTGAGCTCCCGTCGTTCGGTCCCAGCTCCTGCCCACCTAGCAGTTCGAAAGCACTCCTAAGTGCAAGTAGATAAATAGGTACCGTTTTATAGTGGGAAGGTAAACGGTGTTTCCGTGTGCTGCGCTGGTGCTGGCTCGCCAGAGCAGCTTCGTCACGCTGGCCACGTGACCCGGAAGTGTCTCCGGACAGCGCTGGCCCCCGGCCTCTTAAGTGAGATGGGCGCACAACCCTAGAGTCGGACACGACTGGCCCGTACGGGCAGGGGTACCTTTACCTTTTAGGGACTGATAGCATGAAGGGTTTTCAAGGTCAACACCAACACTTTTCTAAGCTGAGCTTAGAAATGGACTGGGAGCCAGGCAGAGTTGAGAGCCCCAGGGAAATTAAAAGGTCTTTCTGGCATCTAGGGGCAAGAGAAGCACCCCTATGCTCAACTGGTAGGCTCTTTGTTGGGCGAGAGGAAATCAGAAACCATCACCAGGGAGTAGCAAGGAGGGCAGGTTAATGGATGGGAAGCCCTCCTTCTAGTCAGAGGTTGGTGGCAACTGTGGTGAGTTCACTGCATGCACATGCGTCCAATCTGAGTTGGCAGTCCCTACCACTATCTTCAGGGGTTGGAGAAGCCATATTTATAAAAACCCTAAAACTAAAATACTTTGCTTCAATGGGGGGGGGTACTGATTAAGTAGGGTGTCCTTACTCATCTCTCCTTTATTTAGACTTATCTTCTCCTGATTATCAAAATATAACCAATTCAGGACCCAGAAGTTAGTATGATTGTTAGTACAGACACATTTGGTTGCATTATTTTGCCTGTTTGAGTGGCATGAGGAAGTTGGTCTTAGAAAGCACATGATCAGCAAAATAGAAGGAACCATGTGGACAGCCAGTGGTCTTCTTTTATTGTATATAAGTGATTGAGATCAGAGAGAACCTGGCTGAGCATGTGGAACGTGTAGATAGCTGTTTATTATTTTTATTATTAGCTGTAGTAGTAGTTTACTGCCTGGTTGTGTTTGTGTGTGAGATGGAGAACGTGTATGAGTGTTAATGCATAGCCCTTGGGGATAAAAGAAAAAAAATCTGCAATAATCCCTTTTACCTCAGGGTATGTGTCTCAGGTGGAGAATGAGAGTGCTTGTTGTTCTTGTTTTGGTTGGTTGTTTGCAACAGATGAGAGAATGAAGGGGTTGATGGCACCAAATGTTGAATAAAATGAAATTCTTCAGCGTTCTCTGGCTGCTAAGTAATTGTTCCACCAACTGTGCAAATGCGGTGAAGAATCCCTCCCAGGCTCTTCCTCCCCTAAGCAAATAAAATAATTAAAATTAAGCGTTTTCTATTTTGTCTCTGTGGAAAAGGTAGAGGTAGAGGTATTTTCTTTTTACTTTTTCCAACCTTGCCCACATTTTCAAAGAGCTCTCTGCAAGTCTCCTGCAGCCTGAGCCTATATCTATCTGCTCAGAAGTAAGGCTTGTTTGTTTGTTAAATTTGTATACCATCCTTCATCCGAAGATCTCAGGGTGGCAGTTCACAAGATAAAAATACAGGATGAAATGTTAAATGGGGTTTACTCTTAGGGGCAATTACACTGGAATGCAGTTTCACTCACACTGTTGCCCAGCAAAGTCTTTGCTAAGAAAACACTAAATTATATATTTTTATTATGATTACTCTGTTCTTTAAAGTGGTTGGCTGGTTATCTACATAAATACATATATATACATAAACACCACCAGTTACCTGGGTGAGTATATATCTAGGAAGCAGGGCTTTTTTCAGCCGGAACTCGCTGGAACTGAGTTTCAGCACCTCTCAGGTGGCAGCCATTGTCATTATAAGATAACAAGTGATTCATGATGAGTTCTGGCACCTCTTTTTCTAGAAAAATAGCACTGCTAGGAAGCATACTCTTTTATTTTTCAATACAGCTGGGAGTGACAGCTCTCTCCCCGAGTTGCTTAGGAGAGTTAACTTAATGGAGAAGGAGTCTTTTTTAGCAATAGTAGGAGTAATATCTAGTGATGCTCCGCAAATCCTGGCTGTAATGAAAAAGGTTCTGGGGTAAGTCTGCCACCATTTGAGCTGTGCTTCATTTCCCACCATCATTTAAGCCCTTATCTCTAATTCTAATTGTTGGAGAACTGCATGTGGGTACTTAGTGATCAAAGAAGAGTACTCTGCAGGTGCCCCCTACTCTTTTAATAATGTTTTATTGGCCAGAGAAAGCATAGGCAAAAAGATAGGTATTTATAAGACAGGAAACTACCGACTGGTGAGCTTGACATTGATTCCAGGAAAGGTCCTAGAACAGATAATTCAACAGTCGGCCTGCAAGAACTTAGAAAAGGATGCTGTGATTACCAAGACCCAGCACGGGTTTCTCAAAAACAAAGTCATGCCAGACGAATCTCATTTCTTTTTTTGATGGAGTTACAAGCTTGGTGGATCAGGGGAATACTGTGGATGTAGTATATCTTTATTTCAGTAAGGCTTATGACAAAGTGCCCCATGATATTTTTGTGAGGAAGCTGGTAATATGGTTGAACTACATGACTCTTGGGGTCCCTTCCAACTCTACGATTCTATGATTCTAAGACAAAAAAACCCCCTAAATTCACTATAATTCAGTACATTGTTGTCAAATACTTCTATTTTTAAGCTCCTTTTGTTT